>NC_138832.1:18273394-19473394 GCF_965183815.1 Platalea leucorodia | reverse complement strand
CATTAGAATGCTGTCTTTCATCAACTACCACGGAAAAGGAAATATTTTTTTTAGAAAGTCATAGGGAAAAAAACATATTTGGGGATAGTTTTAGGGATATTAAGTCTGTGGAAGTATGCTTCAGCAAAACTCCTCTGGAGCTTTTTCTGTGGCACAGCTTGAACTCGATACAAGTGAACTGTATTTGGTAAGTGCTATATGCCTTAATGGATAATCCAGTATTTAAATATACCCAAACTTTTTTTTTTTTTCTTAACAGTTCCACCCTTCTCTACTTTTAATTAGTTTTATGATGAAAAACAGAAACTAAAAATGTTGCTACAGCAGAAAATCCACTTTTATGCTTGAATGGCCAGCTATAATGATTATGCAAACTAAAATTACGTACACTTCCTTTTTATTGCTCTAACTACAGCACATACACTATTTTGCAGCTACCTCAAGTTCTTTCATTTTCTGTTTCTTTCTTCAAAGCAAGCACAGCATTTTTAGTTCTAGAAATCAGTGGTTTTTTCCCCATGCACTCTTCTGTGTGAAAATATTTTGACGTTCTCAGTGATTTCTTGGAAATCCTTGCTTTTTTCCCTGACTTCACTTATTTTTATATCATCTCTACTGCAGCTATTGATTAGATAAATGGGGAAAATTGGGTACCTAATCCTGAAAGCACTATGGCTTTCCCACATCATTTTAAAAAGTCTTAGCTTTGTCATGACCTTTGGGCTTACGTTGTTTACATGATACAGCCATATATTAACTGCACAGGGATAATAATTCTGCTTTCATTAGAATCTGATGGGTCATAAATATGCTAGTGAATTCATTCCTAGAAAATGCAAAGTCTGAAGTCCTTCCATATGAGAATCCCTTTATAGCAAAAACCCACCCCATTTTAAACGAAAAAGAGATTGAGAATGTCTGTGGCTTGGCTCCGGCTGGTACAGCTGCGTCCTGTACTGATGCCCTGAAAACGCTTAAAGTGAAAATAGCAACAAAATGAAGCTGAGTCTGAGGAGAAAAGCACTATATGTAGTGCATATTAGTAGCCCAAATGTGGCATGAAAATTAACAAATTGATTGGGAGCGGTGGTTGATCTCGGCTTCTGCCATTTACATTTCTGCTGCATGTTTGCAGTAAGCTGATAGAGTTATTTGCTTCATAGATGACAGTGTTCCAGAAAAATAGGTGTCTAGAAAAATAGCAGATTTATTAGCATATTCAAAATAATTCGGTCTATATCTGAAATTAGGGCAAGGTTAAGATGCCAGTTACAGAACTAAACTGAGATGCAAAATAATGTTGATGGTGAATTTGGATTTCACTTTCAGAATCACCTTCATCACAGTGCAAATCAGAACAAAAAGTGCTTGACAAAGAAATAGCAGGGAAGACAAGGAAAGATTGTACATTTTTTGTTAGCTGAGTTGGATCAAGCTATGAAGTGTTACTTTGCAATGTTGTAGTCTGTGTCCACCATGAAATGTGAATGGACCCTGTTTCTAAGCCTTCTTCAATGATGATAACTTAATTACAGAGAGGCTGACAGTATTAATGTCTCCATTGTTTTGTACCAGAACTTTGGATGTACAGTGCTTAACAAAATCAAAAGATATCAGACTCAAATTGCTCTAAGAAGAAGTTTCAAAATAAATCAATTTCAGATGTAGGGTTGTGTGTGAGGATTTGCGTATTATTTGCAGGAACTGTGTATTTTTTGTGTTCAGTATAATTTCTTCCATGAGTCAAAACCTGAATACAGTAGGTAAATTCTTTATCGTTGTGGTGTTTACTTTTTAGGAGGAGGAAGTTATTTGGTATGAAAGAAAGTTATTTTGAATGAAATAAGGCCCTATCACAATTTGGCTCTAATGAAGTTGACTGAACACACTTGTACCCTCTTGTAATATCGTAGTACCCTGTACTGGATGCTAACTTTGGGGTTTTTTTGATTGTGGGTTTTTGTTGTTGTTGTTGTTGTTGTTGTTTGTTTTGTTTTGTTTTGTTTTGTTTTTCCCTCCATAGAAGTTTGAAACTTCTGGAGGATCAGCACTTAATCTATTTTATTTTAATTTTCTTCTAATATAAGATACGCTCACACATTCCTCTTCTCAGAGTGCACTGTCCAGCAATTTCCAATTTATCTTAAAATGTGGTCTTTGTGATGGGACACTTGGTTGGCATTAAAAAAAAAAAAAAAAAAAATTCTGAAATTGAATTGAGACAAACATCCCAGATTTAAAACCTGTGCTTTCTACCAGTCCATAAAAGTTGGTATAAAATTGTAATGGGAAAATGAAGTCCTCTACTTTCAAAAGAACTCTAGGCAATTGCTAAGGAATTGATGATCCTAATTCAGGGAATAAAGGCACAGATATTACCATTGTGTGTCTCAAATGGTTTGTTGCAAGATAACAAGGCAGCTACTTTTATGACAAATGTTTTTATTTCTTAAGTTATAGTTCTATTAAACTGATAAATAAAAGCACCTGAATTAGACTCTTTTTTTTTTTTTTTTGGTCTCTCCTCCCCCCAGAGCATTAAATCTTCACTTTTTAGCCAAAGTATACAGGTAGTTTGTTAATGTGCATCCATAATTAAGTTAACATTGTATTGTGAGTACTTAATTCTTTGGGGGTTCTTCTTTGCTTTTAAGCCACCAGAGACCCAACAAAGGAGACAGAGGGACTTTCCGACCCTGTATATGGCGGCACTGCGTCTACTCTGTATTTTTAAGTGTATTTTTCCAGCATAGGAGTTGTCAGTCACTATGCAGTTTTCTGCCAGTGGTGAAAGCTCTTTAGACTATTTCCAAGATTCTTGAGTTGATTACTCGAGCAAAAGCTTCCACCAGAATTTATGCTCTTGATCTTTTAATATGTGGTATCTGTTTAAAGCTGTTTGAATAGCTATACTCAAAAATCTTTGCAAGCAGAGACAAATCCTTAAGCACTACTCATCTTATGATTTCTCAGTGCTCTGATACTTCTTAACAGCACTGCATAAATGGCAGAAACTCACAGGGAAATTGTCCTGTTTAGGAACTTCCTACCTATCTCTATCTTGTTCTAAAGGAAGATAAAACTTATTACTTACATGTTATCTGGCATCCAAAATGTCACATAACTCAAATGTCATTAAATGCAGAAAGGTGCATTGGACATTCTCTAGGTAAGGGTCTCTGCCTCTCTATTTAGTTTGTTAGAATTTCTTATTCTAACCAAATCCACATGATAGCATTTGTGAAAGTGTAACTGGCAATGATACACTGCATAGTGGTACTCGTATCTTTTTCCCATGGCTGCCATCACACCAGCCGCTCTAGACACAATTCCTTTCAAATTTCCTTATTCCCCCCAAAACGTATATACACAGCACAGTTATGTGCATATTGTAAATATAAATATATAAAGCCTCTTTTCTTTTTACTCTTGCTCCATACCATCAAAAGATGATGCAACGCACTGGAGCTGTATAACCTAGACAGCTTGTAATGGCAAACACCAAAACTGTTGAAGTCCTTCCTTATTTTGATGGATGTAGCCTGAGTTTGGCAGTGTAAATTGTTGTCCCTATCCAGTATAACTCAGACGGTTCTCACCATTCTCTTCAACAGAACTCTTTGAAGGCTCAAACTGTGCATAAATAAGATATCTTAATTATTTATTTATTTGCCTGACTAGAAAATAGCAGTGCCATAGAATGAAAACTCTGAATCTTTAGTCTGCAGACTAGCAGACATTTAATAGATAAATGGAATTCAGGTTAAATGATAACACAGAGCTGAAACTATCTGATTCAAACTGAAATTCTCCGTGATCGGTACAGATATTCCCATTATATCTGATGGCCAAATAATAGAGTGCCTTTCAAAGCTGGGTAACTTAAATCCTAGACTTCATGAAATTTGACATCTTTGTATCGATGCGTTGCAGGTAAACCAAGGATCTGATCTGACATCCTCTGAAGTCAATAGAAGCCTTAGCACTGATTCTAGTAAGCTATTTACTAGACTCCAAAAACTCGCAGTCTTTGAAAAATACATTTCTCTGGATAAACCTAGAGACCAGAGAGTTAAAGACAGGGAACGATCAAGTTCCTTGACATTAGATTGTCAGCAATGTGATAAGATTTAGCCTTCAGCAGACAAAGGACACAGCTGAGCTGGAGTCTTAGAATCATAGAATCATTTAGGTGGGAAAAGACCTTTAAGATCATCAAGTCCAACCGTAAATGTAACACTGCCAAGTCCACCACTAAACCATGTCCCTAAGCACCACATCTACACGTCTTTTAAATACCTCCAGGGATGAGGACTCCACCACTTCCCTGGGCAGCCTGTGCCAGTGCCTGACAGCCCTTTTGGTGAAGAAATTTTTCCTAATATCCAACGTAAACGTCCCCTGGTGCAACTTGAGGCCGTTTCCTCTTGTCCTATCGTTTGTTACTTGGGAGAAGAGACCGACCCCCACCTCGCTACAACCTCCTTTCAGGTAGTTGTAGAGAGCGATAAGGTCTCCCCTCAGCCTCCTTTTCTCCAGGCTAAACAACCCCAGCTCCCTCAGCTGCTCCTCACCAGACTTTGTTCTCCAGACCCTTCACCAGCTTCATTGCCCTTCTTTGGACACACTCCAGCCCCTCGATGTCCTTCTTGTAGTAAGGGGCCCAAAACTGAATGCTGTGCTCAAGGTGTAGGTCACCTTGTCATAGAACTTAATACAGCAGCTCTTTGAAGACAGTAAGAAAGCAGCAGTGTGACGATTTTGAATTTTGGTGCATTACTGCAGTGCTGTATTACTTGTGAAGACATTAATGTGCCTATTGGAACTTATTTGTGTTTGTGCTAACTCTCTCTTCTAAATGCTGTCTTAATGGTGTTCATATTAGCAACACTGGGTAGATGAGACAGTCTAAATTTCTTCCTGAAAGGACCATTATGTTGCCTGTTGCAAAGGCATAGTGACTTCTAGGCAGCCTCAACTGGTGCAATTCAGTCAACCTAAAATAACAGTACGACTGCATTGAGCTGGGCATTAGGAAACTTAAATAGCTTTTCCAGCTTTGGAGTTTGCATTAGGTCTGGAAAGCCAACAGGTATAGATATATTCCTGCTTGTACTGGATGAAAGGCATACCTCCTTAGCTATCTCTTTCTCTCCTTTTTTTTCTCTCTCCAACCCCCCCCCCCCCCCCCATTTTCTCATTTTCTTGCTCTCTCTCCTCTCTTCTTTTTTCAAAAAATCAGCTAATCAGCTGGACTTACAATATTGCTGAACCAAACCAAGTTCCTACTCTGTTCCATTGTGGAGGCATCAGCTATGCATTCCTGCTGTGGATGGAAAGAGCAATAAATAAAAGATATTTGGCTGAATAATGAAGTTCAGTTAAATTTGGTGTAAACTGACATTATTCTTAACTTATACCAAGACCAATGAAGTTGAAGAACTGACATACTGTTTGTTGATACTAAAATACACTGTTAAAATGTTCATCTCTATTGTCTGTTAAACGAATAAAAAACTTTTTCACTTTAGATTCTGGGTGGGAAGGGAGTTGTTTTAGAGTAGGAACTGGATTTCATTAACATTGGTAAACTCTAAGATACTACAGCAAAAGGTGTAAACCATCCTTTATTAAGAGCTTAGTGGCAGTTCTCTATCTCAAGATAAATTATGCTTGCTTAACCTCCAGGTTGATCTCTACAACACCTCCTGATAAACAATTTTTTTTGAGATTTATTACTTCACATGTGTTCAGTAGCCCAAGCAAATATGGGTTGCAAAGAAATATGAGGGTACCAGAGTTCATTCTATTTGCACATTTATGGCTGTCATTGCCTTTGATCAATTAATCAGAGTAATAAGAATCTGACAAGGTAGTTTATTGAATAGGGTTGGGCTGAAAAGTCAGGAAAGTTGCAAGTCCACTGAAACTTGTTTGATAAAATTGATCAATTTAGAGATCATTGTTTTGGAATTCTGTAGCTCCTATAGCACAGTGAAGTTAAAAATCTTTACCAAACTTTAGGATCATTCATGCTGGTGTGCAGCAGTTGACAAGACTTAATTGCAAGCAGTGATGAAGTTGGGTAAAATCAGAGTCACAAAAGATGCGGCAGAACAAGGGAAGGAACGCTTGTGTGCAGCCAAGAAGCGCAGCTGTGAAGTGTTGAACGGCTTCCTGTTCAAGTGTTGCTGGGAATACAACAGCAACGAGAGTTTTTCAAAACATTGATCTATCTGTCCATATCTTTCAAGAAATTGTTTTTCAGTAGTTAGGGTTTCTTTGTAAGTGACACATTTTCAATAGCATCTCAATAGAAGAAAAATATTGTAATATAGTTCTAAATTATTCTGTTTATTTGAAATAAAACTGCTATGCACCAAGGCTTTTATTTTTGATTGAAAAATACATGTTAAATCTTTATGCCTTTGAGTTGTATATCCATCAGAAAGTTCTTTTTCAACCAAGCAACCTAGTGATCCCAGCTTTCCAGTAATGACTCTGGTAGTAGCAGGAAGATCTGAATTCTCACCTTGTTTCAGGATCTCATATAAAAAAGGTCTTGTGGGTTACTTCAGAATTCTTTGTGGTTGCTTTGAGTGCCATGGCTTATTTTTTTCAAGCTGTTTTGTGCTATGTAGAAAAAATTTCGTTATACACAGATTTGTATCTGGTAGAAACAAGGAGCCAAACTTCTGAATTCATTTAAAACTGTTGATGATTGATGTTAATGTATGATAGTTGATGTATGTATTGATGTTTGTTCTAGTGAAACTGCTTGGATGAAAATGAACTGTGCTGGCTGGAGGGGTCTTTTAGGATTCTGGTCCAGAAATATAATCTTGTTTCTTTTAGGAAGAGTTGTACTTCTCAACCTGTCAAAACCCTTACAGCAATTTCTGACCAGTTAGCCAGAAATTGCTCTCTTGAGCATCTTCTGCCCATTTGTACAATAGTTGTCTGGGAACGCAGGGGTACAGATGCTGAGCCTCTCTGTATTACCCTAGATTTTGAGTGAAACTGGTTGTTAAATGTATGCCATATCATCAAGAAATACAACATAAGAATCATTATAATGCTCAGGCTGCTCTCAGAGACAGTGGACCCATCAGTGGGAATAATATTTGAGAATGGTGTGAGGGGGAACCCGACAAGTGCTAAGTAACTCTGTAAGATTAACCTAGCAAAGTACAGAATCACATTGCTTGGTCCTACATGTAAGATATTGCCACTGACTTGAATTACAAAGAGTTAATATTTACATTCTCCACTGTTTTCAAACATACTGTCTTCATAAAAGCTTCAATATCGTAGTTATTTTAGCTTGTTGCTTCTTTTTGATAAATAATTGGCTTAATTTCCTTTTAGAATATCCGAAAAAAGCTCCCACGTCTTCCATTTGTTGTTTTGGTGTTTGGGGATTTTTGGGGGGTGTAGGGGGGGCTACCAAACATCATCAAGAATTATCAGTATGAATAATTTTTTCTCTTTAAAAGAGATTCATAGAAACTGAAGTGATAATTAAGATGGTCTGCTGATGATTGGTATCAGATTCACAGTGAGATAAATTGTATTTTATAAATTTGTGTATTTTTTTTTTGTTCCTCATTTATTACATGTTAATAATTATTGCTATGCAGGATTACTTTTGACTTAGACCAGGGGAATTTCTTATCAGATATGGAATTATTTCACTAAGGTTATCTGTAACAGAAATGTAAGCAGTGGGAATTTTTGTCTCTGATCTGTTGGGCTTTTGGTGCATGTAAGATGTTCGTTAAAGGAATTGATATCTTATTCTACTAAAACCAAGCAGTAAAGTAGAGCTTTTCCTGTTAATACTATTACTCCTACTTCAACTTTCTGCAACTGCTTTGGATTCAGAAACATTGAATCATATATATATATATATAATATATGATGGTATATGTTCTTTAAATCATAAATATTTGATATATGCACTTATATATACACTGAAGCTACTTGCATAAATTTCTTCTACTGAACCTGTGTAAGAGTCAGGCCCAGGAGTATGTGATGAAAGATTAAAGTAAAATCTGAAGCTGTTGTTCATCATCTCTTAGCTAAAATGTTTCTCAGTTTGAAAGTTATCTTAAAGTGCAATGCAAACTGAAAGAGGTGCTTATTTATTTTGCTGAAGCAATTTTACAGTTGTGGTTGGTGATAAACGGCATAACATTACTGAAGTTGATTAGGCACTGTGCTGATATTTTTCTCAATTTTCAGGGAAACATTAGTTACATTTGCATCTTGTTAAATGAGATAGGAAAGAAGTTCTATGAATTTATTTTCATGACATCATGGCAGTGTTAAGATTCTTTAAATAGCAAGGCATCCTGTTAGACATGCATGATTTTGAAATTAATTATATGCATTTTAATGAGGGGGAAATACTTTACTGTCATTGCACTGCTGTTCTGTTACTGGATGTGTGTATAATCAGCTTTTTAATTTCTGCTTTCCACACCAAGCAATCACGAGTTCTTACAGAGCACACGCTGCTGTAGGAACTCATACCTTCATTTGTACTGAAAGAAGGCTAGACTGACCTGCCAGTAGGAACTAACTGGAGCAATGTTATTTAAGTAAAAGGATAAATGTGTGAAACTTGGTCTCAAGTAGACCGCCAAATGGTTTTAAATAAGTGACTTACTGTTCTCTATGTTTTAGCACATTTTTTTGTCAGGGCAAGGTGTCTGGTAACTCTTTACCTTGAAGAGTCCAGTCTACATTACGGAGGTGTTAGGAATAGTATTAAAGCTCCAAGTCTAACAAGTGGCACTGTAATTTCATCACAAATGGTGAAAGGTATGGTTGACACCATTTTCCTGGTGTTTGAGGAATATAATATAGTTAGTGAATAAAATGAATTCATTGTAAAGGAAATATTACACATACACTATAATTCAGATTGAAAAGCTCTATTTACTCAATTGGAGGCAAGCTTTTCATAAAACAGATGAATAATTTATGTTATTCTTTTTCTGCTAGCTGTTTATATGCCCTCTAGTATCCCATAGTCATTCTCAGGCAACTGTTTACAGTTTGATACAGAAAGAGATTAAATGCCTCATTGAAGGTCACACAGGAAGACTAACAAAGCCAGGAATTAAATAGAAATCTGTAATAATTGTCTAGTTTCATATTTATTTAACACAATTTCCTAGCACTTCAGTTAGGGCTGTTTGGTTGGGCAATAGCCAAAGTCATGCTAGCTTTCCCAGCTTGAAAAGATACCTATGTTTTACTGTTACTATTAACAGTTAATGCTTCTTCAGTGATGACAAGCTGCAGCCAGAGCTGAAGATCTTAAACTAGACTGTATCATAAACTCACATGCTTTTCACAATGTCTTGGTTCTTTACAAGATCTGATCAAATGTTATTTGATGTAGTTTTAAAATCAAGAGATATATTTTGTCATGCATTTTTTCCCAGTGATTTTGTCAGTGTACTTTTACTTTGAATAACTTAAGACACTTTTCCTAACAATGGAGAAATACATTCTCTGAAGAGTTATATTTGCCTTCTCCCATCCCAGTTCAAGACAAAAGTATGAACTGAAGACATAGAGGGAAAGGAATAAAAAGTAAAATTCAAATGACCGTTGCTTTTTCTCACACTGCAATTATTTTATGCTTGAGTAGAAAAACAAAAGAACAGTTCCCTCTTCCTTTTTTGTCATTGCTGAGATCTAGTGGTGGTAACACAGAAACACTAAGTATTCTTTCTAGATTTGGGAAGATCGGAGCATATATTTTAGGTTGTGAAATCCTATTGAAAAAGAATTTCTCTCTGTCTAGTCCTCTTTAAAAATAAACCCAAAACCTAGCAATTTTTTTCCTAGCCATTCTGTTCATCTTAGGTACATGAAGCTGGCAAATAAGAATAGATGATGTTGGTGGATATTTTCACATCTGCTCTCATTTCAAAGAAACAAATAGTAAGTTCTAGGGCATGCATTATTCGCCTAGAAATCAGTTGTGTTTCCAGTATGCCCTTCACAGATGTTTGACCTTGTTGCTTTCCTGCACATAAAAGCCATATTTGCTATTGAACTGCTAGGTCTATGAGAAACAGTCCATCAATTTTACAGATGCTACAAACACTTCAATTCACTACAAAGTTAACAGTATCACAGTAAATCTCACATTACCGGTTCTATTTTCAAATAATTGACTTAGGAACAAGTATTATTTGGCCCAGGCTATGTCCGTATCAGGCTGAGTAACTCGTCAGCACACAGCTTAGAGGAAAGGAGTGCTCCAGCAGATATTGTAGCAAGCTGCAATCCTGGTCCCTCCGCCATTTCCCATCTGAGATGGGGAATCTTAGCTGAGTCACAGAGAAGACTACAAAGCTTCATGGTGACTACCTTAGTCCCTGTACCCCCATTGGCCAATGTAAAAATAAAAGAATAATTTCTTGGAGCATGGATACTACAGCCTGGCTTTCATCTCTGAGTGCCTACCTAGAGGACTAGATAATGATGAACCACTCCAAAATTCAATCTACTGACTGTGAACTCGGCTCTTCCTAAGCATAAATGATCTGAGCCCAGGCTAAAGGGGTCAGTAACATGGGTGCAGGATACCAGGGACCATGAGCAGCTGAGTAAGGGAGATTTTTTGAGACAACATCTGAGGTTAATGCTTCAGGCATTGCTCCATTGACTTTGGAGTGCCTGCCTCTGCTAGAAAGCCTCTGGTGAAGTTCATATATTACTTTCAGTGTCATTTATATCTAAGCCCCTCAGTAGAAAGGCAAGAACAATTTTTGAATCTATTCTAAATTGAGGGATTGATGATGAAATGTTGAGATTTTAATGATGTCAGATTTCATAAATCTAGAGAATCCTAGTATTATCAAACTAAAATTACAAAGGGAGAAAAATATCTGTCTCCTTTGTCATCACCGCCATCACTTACTCTGAGCACTTTGACATAAAAAGAGAAAAAATTTCCCAAGCATTCATTTTATCAATTAAATAATGGCAGAAGCGCCGTGGATCTTATTATTCAATACATATAGATGCAGTCATGTCCAATGTTCTGGAGCAAAACAGTAAATAATTTATCAAGTGACATTTTGTGAATGATCTGTGATCAATTTAGAATTTTCTTAAAGTGAATTCCTGATTTTTGACTGCATACTAAATCACATTTTTGAATTTCTTTGCCAATTACTCAAGCTGTAACCTTTGTTGAGAACTGTCAACTAAGGTTGATATTTTTCATGTCAGTTTTGAGAAAAGGATTTTGCGTATATTAGGCTTCTATTCTCACAACCTCATGACAAAGTCTTAGAATAGAATGTGAATTTTAACTTTAAATTGAGGGTTACACACCCACCCACCCACACACACACACCCCCACACACACCCCCACCCACCCACCCCCCGGTAGTATTCTTTGCCCCATTAAGAGCAGTTCTTATTGGCTGGAACGTGGGTAGAAAGTAAAAAAAAAAGGACCGATGGCCACAATAAAATTCTTTAATTAAAAAAATCACAATGTTTCTTGGAACGTGGAATTTCCTAGCTGTGCAAAAGCATTCTATCCAGGTCAGCAAATAACATGCTTGTCCTACTGCTGGCAGTAATAGAGTATAATTCATATGTTTCAGTGGCAAAAGCTGTGCAATGTATTTTTAAAGACACCATCTTTTCTTAAAGGAGTTTCTGAATCTGCTATCTAGAAGGGATAGCAACATTGGCTGGATTGTGTGTAAGAGCAGTGTACAATTTTTTTCTATTCAGTTTTCACAATACAAGCCAAACTTAATAGATAGGAGATCTATAAATCTATTCATATGCTTCTCATGAGCGTAAACCAAAGATTATTTATGCAGTCATTTGTAACAAGTATAGCAAAAAATAGTAACTAGAAAAAAAATCAATTTTATTTTTTGTGTTGTAAAGCAGAATTTTAATCCAATTTTGTGGTGAAAGCTGCTACTTTAAGTCGTTTTACCCTACTCTCATATATTTGAAAGTTAAGGTAGAAACACAAGCTAGACTGATTTCATCTGTTGTGCCATCTCTTTCCCTACCATAAATTAAATCTAGACATCTCGGTTTAAAAATGCTGGCTTTTGTTAGTCAAAATGCCCTTTCCCCTTGTCATATCTTTGTTGTTTCACTGGTTTAACAATATTGAGCTTATTGACTTATAACATATTGAGTTTATTTTTTATTCCTAATCATTACTGAAATTAACTTAAAGTCAAGAATAATGGATTCTGTACTTTGCCCTGTCCTAGAAAATGTACATAAATCAAGATATGTTTCTTTGCTTCTTCACATCTGTGTCATATATCGATTAAGCATATTTTTAGATCCATATTATTTTGTATTCATGGCTGAATCACTTGGAAATCGTCCTATTTCAGGTTAGGGTTAAATTGTTGTAGAATCGTTATGTTGCTTGAAAATTAGGGTAAATTTGAAGAACTCTTTGCATATCCATTTAATTACTTTTCAGAGATTAAAGATACTGGGTTTTAATTATGTCTTTCCAGAGGAAGACAGGAAAATATTATTTTCTGTGTCATCCATAAAGTTATTAAGGTGCTAAGAAAAAGGCGCTAAATTTGAGTCTCTTCAGGAATGTGGAATAATGCAGGTAAAGTGTGTAACATTTGAGTGGATTTAGGGATAATTGTTTTGTGTTTGTGTGGATTAGAAACCACTGGACCTGCAGTTTAGATGGCATCTCAGAGCATAGCCAGCTCTGATCCCAGAATTAGAATTGTCAATCCTGCATGTACTAGTGATACCAAAAACCAGCTTTGTTAGTCTCATAAACATCCTATGAAGAAATGGTGTTGCCAACCTTTCCAGATTTCCAAACTAAGGTGCAATGTATATGCAGTTACTCTGATCTATGGTGTTGTCGTTTAACCCCAGCAGGCAACTGAGTACCACACAGCCGCTCGCTCACTCTCCCCACTCTCAGTGGGATGGGGGAGAGAATTGGAAGAGTAAAAGTGAGAAAACGCATGGGTTGAGACAAGAACAGTTTCATAATTGAAATAAAATAAATTAAAATAGTAGTAATAATTATAATAAAAGGATATACAAAGCGAGTGAGGCATGATGAAATTGCTCACCACCCACCAACCAATGCCCAGCTGCCTGCAAGCAGCGGCCTGCCGGCTGCCTTTCCCCTAGTTTATATACTGAGCGTGACATCATATGGTATCATCAGTGTGTTATCAACATTATTCTCATACTAAATCCAAAACACAGCACTATACCAGCTACTAGGAAGAAGATTAACTCTACCCCAGCCAAAACCAGGACATAGGGTTTGCTACTAATTTTGCACATGCATTTTAAACAAGTCTCATATACTCCTTTTAAAAGCTCTCACTGAAAGTGTGGCACAGAAGATTACTCTCAGACGTACTTAGTTTCCACTATATTACACTTTGTAGATTCTGAAAGGAACTAAGGGTACTTTAGCTTGCAAACATTTCTACCATTATTGTAGGTGATGCATTAAAGGGAACCAGATTGGTTCACATCCAAACTTAATGCAGCCTTTTCACAGTGTCCCCCATATGACCCCACATAAGAGTTCTCTTTTTTCCATCTTGGGACCTAAAAGTAGTGCTGTGTCTTCTGATGGACTCTTCATTTCAACCACGACTTCCATTCCTCTTAGGCTTTTGACCTGAGCTCTGCCTTCCAGCTTGCTTTGTATTTGGCTTGATGAGTTAGAGCTTCATGCTCTCCTGCTCCTATCTTACATATTTTCTTCTCACAAAGCAATAATAAGAATAGTTCTGGGATTTTTGCCAAAAGTGACTTCCAGCTCTCACATAAATCAGGAAATATTTCTACCTTTCTTAAAGCCAAAGCCTGCAGACTTCTCGGAGCACAAACTGCATTCCTGGATGTCCACAGGGCACTTAAAACTTTAAAACATGCCTTCACAGAACTGAGAGTGTTTGCAAATCTCACTTCTTGTTTGCTCTGAATAAATGTGGTAGCTTTACAAGAGTCCCAGACACACTGTATTATGTTCATCTAATCTCCTTAAAGAACAAGGGAAAAGATCCAGATAATACTTCATAACTGCACATGTTGTAAAGGTTGAAGCCACTAGGAAAATGGAGAGGTTTAGCCAAATAAAAATCTGGCTTTCCTGTTTCCAGCATGGACACATTAATGGGCAATCTCTACTGCAGTTTCCAGTACTCAGCATATTGGTTTTAAATATGAAACAATACTACCTAAAGTCTGTAGACTTGTATAATAGCTATGATTTTATGTCGCTTTTTTGCCACTTTCCAGGTCTTCTGTAAATTCTGTACATATTTTTTTACGCGGGACTTGCTTCTACCACTTTCTTACCAAACAAAGTGTTCCATTACCGTTCCATGTATAGTGCAGCCTGCAAATTCTTCATAGTAGTGAGCATTAACTATTACGTCCCTTAAGTCAGCAGGTTCCTGTGCTCACTCACTACCTAATCACTATTTCTCTTATTTATCAGCAAAAATAAAGCAAAGCATGAAATAGCAGGGAAGCTCTGTCACGGTCTCTTTTAATGCAATTCTTGCATTAAACTCAACACAAAAACTTTCACAGATGAGCATCATTCCTAGGGTAAATATTGTAAGAAATAAAGGTTAGATAGGCTATAATGTGCAAGAAGATAGAGTAATGAACCTAATCTTAGACTTCCATGCCATCATGTCTCAAACATCTTGAAGAGTTTGATCAGATTGTGAATGGAACAGAGCAGTTTTTCAATCACTGTCTGACTGAAATCTCATGAGATCAGACATTTTGGCAAATTTGTAGCATTTGTACAAGATCAACTTGTAATCAACTTTCCAGTTTGAGACAGAAAGACTGACATGATTATTTCAGTCCTGTGCAAAATTTTGCAAGAAAAATTTTAATAGAATCCATCTGTTACGCAGACCTAAGCTAATCAAGATTTTAATTAAAAGTTTTAACCAATCTATAATAAAATTATGATGATGATGAAGAAAACTGTGAAATAAAGTTGCTAATTTTTTCCTTCCTTTAACTAAAATTCTTATAAAGCTAGCTTTCATTAATATACAGCAGACAAATTAGACACATAACAGGTATTAATAAATATCTGAAACAAGTTAGCCTTTAAAACTATGATTTGATCAATATTGCTCCTACTTCTTGGTCTGATTCCTACTTTTTTTCAACAGATAAGAGGGAGGTGGTTATTTGTGCACTGTAGAAAAGGGATTAGGAGAACTATGGAGGTTACTTATTTATGGTCGCTTCTACAGGTTTTACAATTACTGAGCAATGCTTTGAAAACATCTGTGCATAATTCACAGACTCGCTGAATTTCCACCTAGAGTTTATTTTCTGTGCACCAGAAGCTGTGAATTTAAACTCCTTTTTTAATAATACCCTTTGCAAATTTAATAATAAATAATATAATAGCTTGGCAAAGCATATAGGATGTCATATTGCCATGCTAAAGAAATTAGACCATGTATAAAAAAAATCTATTTAATGGAATTTTTTGTCAAATGAAAGAATGCTTTGTCTGCCACCGTAATAATGCCTTTTTATGTTAAGAAAAATGTCAGAACAGGTTTGTATTTTCCTCAAAGTTATTGTGTTTAATCTTTCTAGATACTTCACAATAAGTAAGAGATTTTACTCAAAATGAATATATAATTCATTTTTTTGACCCTGCTAACAGCTTGGCAAGTTTGAAATCTAAACTTTCTTCTGAATGAAATAGTTCTATTTATTTCAATGTTTGGTACTCTCATTGGTGTAAGGAGGATCTCGCTTAGTTGTAAATCTTATTGCAAAAGCTAAATCAAATCTTCCTTCCTCCCTCAGTCTTATAAATTAAGGTATTGTGTTGATGTCCTGCCCTTTAAGGTAATATTTGTTTCAACAGCTGAAATAGAAGCATTTGAAACCTGGAATCTAATGATGATAGGGATACAAAGTGTATTGCACAGTACAGTAACCGTTGTCTCCACAAAAAAACAATACCAGAAAGTGAAGGCTATAAGTGCTTGTTTCATTTCTTTTGAGTTTCTATTAAACTATAGAAAATAACATATTCTCCTGCAGTTTCCTGAACTGTGTTCACCATGTCTGTGAAAGAATAACCTATTCCTAGTAGTTCTACTATCTTTATTGTTTCCTTAGATTTACTGCTCATGCTGTGAAATATAAATTCCATTTACCGCTTGTGAAAATCTCTTTTGTGTATTTCTAAGTGGTTCTATTGATTTAATTGGCAAAAGGGAATGATCAGCAGGGCCCTGGCTTCGTAAAAATAATTCCTTAGAGAAACCTTGTTTTAGTGAATTGTGAAGTGTCCAGGGGCTCATTCGCTTTCTTGCCTGGAGGCCAAGACCTCAGTTTCTTGATACCTAAATAGCTTATCAGCTGGAGTCCTTGCTACGGTATTGCAAATGAGTGAAGTCTGGAATATCAGTATCTCTCACTTGCTAATCCTATATGTCAATTGTGAAATATTTAAAATGTATTTTAGACTTTAATTTTTGCACCTAAAACATTTTTAGAAAATTCAGGTACTCGATTACTTTAAAATGCATCCTATTTACAAAGTTTAGCATGCAATAAAAACCTGCATAATAGATAAATTGGGCCCATATAGAAACAAAGATTTCTAGTATCCCTATCACTATAATGCTATGTATTGCTTATTTTTATGCTTATCTCCAGACCTGCAGTTTGGAAAAAAAGCAGACACAAACTCTGGTGAACCTTTGGAGAAAGAAAAGTAAATTACAAAGTTAAAAACCCCTTCCTAAAAATACACTGCTTTAGGCAATCTCGGCTCTAAGCATAAGGGTTGTTTTGTGAAAGTAGCTCTGTAAACATGAGGGAACAGGTGGCCACCAAGGTCCAAGGAGTACAAAATATTTAACACCTTAGGATTGAAATCCATTGCTTAAATTGTATTTGGAAGCAATGTGGAAGCCATTGAAAATCTCAGGTTGTATTTTCCACCTCTCTACCTTTCTGTAAGTTGTTAGAATGCAATAAATAAGGAAAACACAAGGCAAATGTAGTGAATGACATAGAGAAAACTATTTAATATCTATGTTACCTAGTGCAGCAGTGTCTGTTGCAAAATGTGAAATAACTTTACATCCGTCAAAATAATATCCCCATATTAAAAGTGCTTCTACTGAAGCATGTGTAATCCTACTTTTTGGAAATGTGGACACGATCCTTTGTTTCTATTTACAGCACTTGCAAATTATTTTGATTGCTTCTGACTTAAAAGTGTAATACCCGATACAGGTTTCTCGTGATTAGAACTACCTCAGAAAAGATTTCTAATGGAGCCTTTCCTGTGTCCTACTACAGCTCCAGTGTCTATCTGTCCCTCTGTGTCTCATGTGTCTCCTGTACTTCCTACCAAAATCTCTTTCTTTTACTTCTGCCTAGGAAATCATTCAGGGTACCAGCTTTTTAAGCGAGGCTGGGCAATAGTGTATTCTTATGCTGGAATGGCTTTGTGCCTGCTGTCAAGCTGGTTTTTGTCCTTTGAAATATTGGCCTCACTAACATGTTTGAGAGATCTATGTATTTCCCCTAAGAATTTGCAATTTTCATAAACCTAATAAGGTTCTGTCTATTAATCGCTATTTCAAGCTCATGTGGACACATTTTTTGGAATTAGGCAGAGAAATAGTATTCCCCTGAATTTTTAGGCTTTGAGTGGATCACTGCTAGCAAAATTATTTCATGAGTTTTCAAATAAAACCAGCTTTGTTTGGTTTGGAATTTGGGGGTTTTGGCAAGGAAGACAGGAAGTGGAGAGAAGGGAGCGTTATTGTTGTGATGGGTAAGATTCAATTTTATTCTCTAATCTCTTGAGACTTACATTCTGCTCTCATATCATGTGGTCTGTTCTCTCTCAGACTGGACAATTGTCTTAGCGGTTTGCAGATGGAGATAAAGCATGTGAAGTAGCTGCAAGTCACTTCAGGTTATGCCTGAAAGGCTAATACGTATTAAGTAAGCGCAGTAGGTATGCTGCGTTCTGTTATACGCAAGATCAATTAGAAAAGAGAAAAAGTGAACTGAATTTAGACGCATTTCACCAAAAGTTATCCAAAATAGCTTGTCAAGAAAGACAGGTCCAGACAGTAGAACTAAGAATATTTAATTCTGTGTATGTTCAGGATAGCCCAGACATGATTGTCAGTTAAATGCTACACCATAATCTACACCATAACGTGCCTCAGTCACTGGACATACTGCATACATTGTGTTCCCAATGGCAATTGAATAATGGTTTATAGCTGTTTGTTTGCTGTTTTATTTAATATAGTAGCCATGATTTTCTGACTGCTGTACAAGCATAAAGAAACGAAACTCCTAACAGCATCCACTTTAAATTAATTTGTATTTTGTGATTTGTATCAAAGCATACTGTCTTTTTATGTGTCACTTTTTAGTGTGGTGATTACCATTAGAGTAACTGGCTGATGTTAATAATTACACCGTGTGGAATGAGAATTTTTCAGCCTTGCCTTCGGGATTGCACTTGCAATTCCCTCAGTGGTGCCAGCTGCACAGTGCCAATGAACAGCACTGAGTAAAGCTCCATTTTTGGGCCTCTACTGTGAATTTTTTTGGAGGATCTTTTAAAGTGGGGTGGAGGAGGGGTTCATTTTGTAGATTTTACTTTTTATAATACAGCTAAGACCAAAACTGTTTTCATGCAATGATATATAAGAAAAGAGCAAGATCCTGGAGCACGACAACTACATTGTACTTCTACTACTCACCAAAGAAATGCTTTTAGTAATAGTGAAACATAGCATTTATTTCACTCAGACCTGGAATCAAATAGCCATTGATGAAATACACTGATGCTACCATATTTACAGAAAAAGAAATGTATCCCCTTTTTGTCCCTGTTAGAGACAACCTGTAGATGGTGTAGATTGACTATGTTCTGGTCTAGGTTTTTGTTATGTATCTTAGAAATAAAGGCTATATGAAAGGGCAAGGGCTGGGAAAGAACATCAAAAGAGGCCATGAATTTCTGTTACAACAAATGCTGTATTTTTAATGAAGACACTTAATTTCAGATATTTTAGCATACAAAGAAGTGCAAGATCCTCATAGCAAGACTTGCGGTCATTAGTAGAAATTATATCCTTAACTGGCGTAAGAAAAAACGTGCCAAGTGCTTTCTGTTTCTTCTTGTCAATAATATAATAGGTAAGAAAGAAAAACAGAGCTGTTTTCAGAATGTATAAATCCAGCTATTAGATAAACAAAGACCCTACCTTTCTCATTAAATGTTTGGAGGTTATAAATCAAAGAAAGCTTGAAAGATACTTCTCTAGTACTTGAAGAAATGTGCTAAATGTACTGAAGCCCAAGACAAATCATAGAAAACTCTTTTGAGAGAGATGTGCAACTATTACATATTGCTTTAAAAGTTGGTTACTTATCTGCCTTCTTGCTTTCTACTTAAGATGGGGATTTTTTTTTTTTTTTTTTTTTTTTTGGCTATGTGACTTCTCATGTGGTTTCTCATCAGAAATAACCACTCTGTAAAAGGTATGCTCTAGTATTGACAAACCCTTTATAAAAAATGTCTATACTTGGCCTTATGCCACTTACTCTTACCACCTGAAATGCAAAGAAAAAAATATTTATTTCAAGATCTATCTTCATTTGTATTCCTGGACATAGCATTCAAAAATCCAAAGCCCCTTGAGGGAATTCAAACAATTTTGACCTATCCTCAAAATAAGCACGTAGCTTTTCTGGATACAATAAAGAAAATCTCATATTCAGTTGAATCAACCCCTTCCATATTAGGTTAAAGTCCCATCTCTTCAAAGCAGAAGATAAAAATTATTTTTTTCTGTCTATCATGCAATATTGCTGTGTTTGGAAAGCTGCATGGTCTGCACTCTGTCCAGGGAAAAGTGAAATAAAGAATAGACCAGAGAACTGTTTTGCTGCATATGCATGATAATGTCAAGAATTATGAGCAGTTTCTATTTTTCTTTTATGTTCCCTGCTATCCCAAATGTATCAGAAAACTGTAGTGTAACTAAACAAGCAGCATCATTTTCTGTTGTTGCATGGAACCTTCAAACTGTGATAATATTTTTCTTGATCTTGAGTTTAGAAGCCTTGATACCATTTCTGTAGCATTTTGAAATATAACTATTAGATATATCTTTAGATTTTTACAGTGATTTACAATCATCTTCATTCAGACAGGAGTATCACTTGAAATAGTTTGCACTTTGCCCATGATTAAGAACTTCAGAATCTGTCTGAATTTGTGTTTTGTTCTCTCTTGAGAACTTCATATTTCTGTCTGTCATCATAATCTCTCAAAGACTGCTACTGTTATCAGGTCTTCATGCAACACCACCAGCATGTCTATGAATTTTGTTTAGAAGTTCAGGGCTTTGGAGTATCATTTCCCATAATGTGACCTTGTACAAATTTCTGTGCCTTATACTGAAAGTAAATACCACCCACATGGGCAGCTTAAGGCGTCTGCTGTCCTCAGTTACAATGTGTGAAACACAGTACCTTGTGCTATAATGATTATATATTTGAAAGTATAATCTTGGATTTTGACTTACAATAGATGACTACCAATATTTGTTTTACTATAGTCATATAATTTAAGAAATATTTATTGGCCAGTAAAGTATTTCAAACTTTATAGCTACTGTAATCCTACTTAATTTGGGCTCTTTCTATAATATTTATTGAGTGGAGTTTCATCAGTCCTTCAGAAACACTGTCTGAAATACTTGGACATTTTCCTTTTAGTCTGTGTTTTCTCCTTTCCTTTCTTGACATTACTGAAGTAGATGAATGCTAGCTCCACATCTTAGCAAACTCCTAGCAAAAAATAAAAACAAAAAATGGAAAAATTTCATTCCACTGGAAAACAACTATAGTAAGATAAACAGGTGTGAGCACAAAGCACGTATACCTGCAAATGTGCAGTCAGAGACGTGTTTCCTCAGTACCTGATTTAGACAGCTGGACTGCAGTCAAGTGTTCTTGTTCAACCATATTTGTCTTGTGTCTTTATGTTTCTGCTATTTTAAATCTATGTAATCAGATCGCATTGGAGGCTATTCTTTTACAGGGAGTAGCTACCTTACACGAGCTAGGTATAAACAGTGATGATTTGCTGCACGTTGGTTCTTGCTATGGTACCTATGCTCTGAAGAAACATATTAATTGCAACATTAGTCATAGTGAAATTCAGTGCTTTTAGACCTTGATGTTGCTGAAGCAAATAAAGTAAAAGCAAAATTATGTTACAATACCCTTTAATCCTACGTTATCCTGTAGTAAATGTGACTTGTTTTCTAGCTGTCCTTTAAAGAGCAGATGTCTATTTACATAATGTTAAGATTAAGTTAGGGTTTGAGAAAGGAAAATTACATCTCTCTTTTACAATGTGACTAATATATGTGTAAAGGATTAGATAAAACAATCCAAACGAGTCTGTGATTTACACCTTACTTGTAACCCATTCTTTATACTTGAAGCAATATCATGAATGTAAACCAGCATAGCTAATTTTCAATGGAGTGCATAAAGGTGTACCTCATCTATAGCAAAATATTCCCCTAGCATCCTTTGGAAGTAAGATCATCTTGTTATGGATTTTATTCTCTTACTAGCCAATTTGTATGCTGTTGAGCTCCCTTTCCTATGTTAACTCAGAACTGGAGGTGATAGCAATATCCAATATAGCCAGCATACAGCTACAACTCGGCCTGAAACCAAATTTCAGTGGCTCACTATTTCTAAATCCCACCCAAAGAACTGTTGTTATTTCCATGTCTTCATGCACAAACTTTCCTTAGATGTCATTTTGCTTTTCCGATGTCAGAGTGCAATTAGAGCTGCTTTTTGTTTGTAATTTTATATGTTGTCTGTGTAGCGCGCCTTGCCTCTGTAGCAGTATTCAGTTGCATGAGTCTGAAAAAGCTTAGTTTCTGAGCTCCAAAGATGGGAGGAAAAGGGACACTCAGAGGCACAGGACAGCAAAGAGCACATACATTGTTTTGCATAAGAAAATCCCAATACTTCTCTCTGGGAAGATTTTGTTCTTTATAAAAGTGAATTTGATGTGAGAACCAAAACCCATTTGTGACATTTACCTTGTCTGCCTAGAAATAATTGAAGTCTCTCAATCTTGCTCTGTTTTCTGCCCTTGCAGTTTAATCTGCCTTGGCATTTCACAGTCTCTTTTGCACCTGGTCAAGTTGTCACTATTATAGGTCTAATACTAATCTTCTTTCTAGTTAAGCTTGGAATCTGAATCCTTGATACAGGTAACTTATTTACCTTACTTGGTCCTAAGCTTGCTTTAACATAGGGCACTTCTCCAGCAGAGTGATTTACTGTGTTATTTCTAGATAATATTTGTTTATATTAGGGTTTTCAACTCATCATTTTCCTTCTACCAAGTTTCTGATGTGCCTATTATGTTAATACTCTCATTTAAAACTAAGTATTCCAAATCATATCTCTCTTTTTTAGATTTCTTGCATTGGTGTAGAAACACACACCAAACAACATTAACTTACCTAAGCCCTACCTGTATAAAACAATAAGTACAATTTATTGTAAGATGGTTTTTTTTAGCATAGAGGTGAAACCTGCGTGCCTTCAGAAGTTAACAAAAGTCTTTGCAGCTGAAGTATTTTGGATTTTTTTGTTTGTTTGCCTTTCGTCTCATCACAGTTAAGTTTTCGTGAAGATAGGGGTACAGAGGGTTACATGCACGCAGAAGATGATAATACGTCCTCATCTGGTGAACAGTTGGTTGCAATATGATTGTTAATATCTAGGATGACCTTCAGCACTGACACTCCACTTCAACATTGTTTTAACTGATCTACCGCACTAGAAAAGCAAAATAAAGTGAAAATGACACTGAACCGTATCAGGAAAGCAAGGAAAAAGTAAACACATTCAACTGTGTCACAATTTCGACCTGCTTTAAAAGCAGTGTTGCAACAGCTCTCCTGCATGTGCAGTTACAGCTCTCAATGGGTCAAAACCACTGCATGTTCACTTCATATTTCTCTTTGATTTATCATAAATAATCAAAAGTCTGACAGAGGAAGATTTTGTTAAAACAGAAACGGCAAAACAGAGAGTCATATCATAAGTCATACACACAGTGTTTAAAATACACGCAGCAAAGAAGAAAATTACCTACCCAGTAGAACAGAACCCTTTCTTCATTATTTTGTTAGGTTATTCTAATCCTATTGATTATTCCTACAACTACTGAAAAACATTTCTCATCTGACAAGCATAGGACATATTTTCTAATTATTTACACTGGTTATAAATTAATGGAAATTTTTTTTTATTTTGATGTGGCAACAAAATACGGAAACAATTCTAGGATCAAAAATCATGCTAACCTACCTTGAATATACAATCAGTGTAATAAGAACAGGGCAATTAAATATGCACATGAACACATTCTTTAAGTTAAAAAGGTTTTATTCTAACTGTATTTAGCTTGCTTCTAACATTTAAATTATAATCCAGATGGTTAATTTCCATAGCCTGTTTACTGACTTTTACTTTAAATACCAGAGTTACACTGTTATGGTGAATTTTTCCCATGGAAAGACTCGATTAAGTACTTCTTAGACATCAGTTAAAAAAAGATGTTATTTTTTTTTCCAAAGCTGCATTACTGAGCCCTTTGTTTTTAAGAATCTGTTGTTCATAGACTGTGTTTTTAAAGTTGTCATATAAAAAGAGCATAATAGCCTAAATAGATTTCACTTTTAACCGAGTTGTGAATTTTGGGCACAGTCCTCATGAATTAGACCTTTGAACATATACAGGTATTTGTTGATGTCAGTAAGACTATGTGTAAATGAAGAGTTGTCCCTAAATAAATTAATTTATGGACTTTTTCCTGCTATATACTATTAGGCAGAAGGCAATGTGTATGTAATTAAAGGAACTATAGGTATTTCCATTTTGTCTAATAATTCTAGTTAATATTAGAAACTGACTTAAGTAATCAAAACTGCACCTGACAATTGTGCACTGTTTTGAAGAATGAAAAAAAAAAGTGATACTGTGCATGGTAACGCATCAGAAATCATCGTAAGCATTCCCCCCTGACAATAGTCGTCCTTTCTGATATTCAGAACTTTGGAAGAGTCTTAAGAGTTTCTATATTGGATGTGGGTCTCCATTCAAATAATAGAGGAAATTGATGCAGTGTTCTCAAACATGTATTGCATAGGTTTATTACATTGTCAGTACCTTGTGCTTCATGGCTAGGAGTGGTTTTTACATCTGTTCCTTCTATTGTCATTACCATATATGAAATTTCTCTCTTTGTCTCAGCTGGTATTAATGGAAAGTCATCCTTTGGTTGGAATTTTCTGAACGATCTACTGCCACTTACATATATTAACACTGCAACAGTCATCTTCTAAATCTTTAGCTTTTGTCTTCCAAATCACATTCCTGAAAATCAGACTGCTTCAGTCTGATTACTTGAGCGGTTTACATTTCAGAGCTTGTTCTGCACGATACCCACTTTGCATATAAAGATCCAGATTTCTACGCTACAAAACAAGAAAATATATGAGTTCTGCATAATGCTATCATTTGAGCTCTTCTTCTTCCCAACTTATTTGATGTTCCATATCCTGAAGGGCAAACTTGTGATTAACTCTGTACATATAGAAGTATATACACACGTATAAGTGTAGTAATATACACAGCCACACAAGCTTCATTTCAAGCTCCTCTCTAAAAATATTGAATTATTATTTCAACAGAACACTACTTCAATTTTAATGAGGTCATCTGCTATATTGTATTTCATTCTGTATTCCTATAAGTGGAATAAGGTGGTCCTTCATCTTTTTCTTTTTATTATTTTTTATCATTTGCGTTCTTATTTCTTTGGGCACTGTGGCATATATTTAGTAAAACAATAATGCCTTTCTGTCCGTGTTCTTTTATCACGCTTATCTCTGTCAAATTTAAAAACCTTCAGTAACACATTAATAAGTGTTTCTGTCATGTTTACTCCCTCATCTTCGCCCCAGGAATGTAGGCGCTTGCAGTGGAATGTGGTCTTTTGGTAGCTCATGCATAAGAACCTGGGACAAAGCATCACAAAGTTTTTCCTTCCACTTATAGTAGGTGTCGATGAGGCTTAACTGCTGTGGTGACCACTGGTTCTCAAGTGCATCGTCTTTTTAGGATACCTTTGAGAAAGCTCTGTCTAAAACACAAGTGAATTTTATTTGTACTGTAGAAAGTACTGCTCTGCAACAGAAAAATAACTGTCAGCAGGCTGAAGCTTGCAGGTTGCTTTTTTTACTCCTTTAATTTAAGAGCTTGAGGGAAGAAGTAGATTCTAAAATTCTTTTTTAAAAAAAACCACCAAACCCACCAAAAATAAACAAACAAAAAAAACCCCAAGGTACAGGACAAACTTGCTGTGTTTGCAATAGTCTGTCTTAATCAAGAGAATGCTATGTCATGCTGCAAGCTATACCGTTTGGGGTTTCCCAATAGCAGAAAACTCTCAACAGATTTTATTGCTGCTGTTTGACACAGAAGTGAGAAAGATTGAATGACTGAGGTCATGTCTTCATCCGCCAGAAAAAGAATCTCCTGGCCAAGATGAGATAGCAAAATTATCATTCATATTCATAACGCAACATGAAATGCTGGCATTATTCTGTGATCGGGGTATCCAATTTAAGGAAACAGTCTGCAACTGGGGGACTGTTTCTCAACAGTACTGGTCATTAAATCCTTCCAGGATTGACTCACCTCAAAACAGTTCCATTTAGGGACTCATAGCCTTGCCAGTTTTGCATGCTTAAGGTGTCCTTAAGTCTCATCACTGTTAGCACCATAAAATACTGAACAGGTTGGGTTAATTCAGAGCAGTTCAGAATTCATGATCCAGCTGTGATGGTGAAGGATAAGATCTAAATATCCTGACAGATGTATTCTGGACGTAGTGAAAGGTCTGCAATTTTGAGAAAAGAGGCTGCCTAAAAACTATAAGAATACAGATTTGAGGAAAAGTTTTCAAAAGCCTCAAACTGATTTAAGTGCTCAAGTATTGCTTTCAAACACGATTTACCAATCTAGCAGTATGTGCCATTAAAGCCACACCTGAACATGGTGCCTGAGTAACATTTTAAATGTTACTTTTAAGCTCCATGAATACTTTACGGGCCTTAGAAAATTTAGCCAAAAGTACTCAAGGGAAGCTAACATTTCTATAACGTGCTGAAGATTTTATTCTTACAGGCACAATGTGCTATTTTGATTCTATCACATTTTTCAACTTGTTCTATAAAAATCTTCTCTTTCATATATATAGTACTCAGATTATGATATCTGCAACCTACTGACAGTTGCCTAATCTAAACTGCTTCATTTGCATTTGCAGTCTTACCTGAAAAAAAAGTCTCAGTGTATGACAAGTGATCTATCTTAATAATTATCTCTTCAGTATGCTTTATGGTGAATAACCAACGTGTTTCGATTTACCTTGTAAAATATATAAAACAGTTTTATATATAGTTCAGCTCAGAAAATGACCCCCCAGGTGTTCCTCAGAAGACACCTTAAATAAGTTATAATGTTTCATTTCACATTTTTAAACCTGTCTGCCCAGAGGGGACATACAACTGTGGTGTACATGAAAATATAAATGCATGTATGCACTTGTGTAAGTAATTTAGGATACAGTGCTCTTTACTTCACCTCATAAGCAAGTTCATATATAGTAGATTAATTGGAAAATGATTGGATGTTGTATTTAAGACACAAGCAATTGAATGTAAGCCTAAAAGGCCTAAAAGGCCTGCAAAGGTAGTCTTATAAAATCTTTTTTTTTTAGGTTTTTATTCATTTAGATAACCAAAATGCATTTAATCTCACCAATTCTTGTATAAAATAAATTCCATTCTATTCAGCTCTACATTTTTCTGTGTTTTCCTATTGAAATTCAGCTCTTCATGCATTTTGACCTTTTCAAGAAAGCCTGCTTCATTGTGAATTGTGGGTGCATTAGGAAGGTAAACACATTCAGTACTTGTTATTCAATGAGTTTGGATTTAGAAAGTCATTGTCAATAGGTTAATCCTTTTGTACAGACAGTCTCTTTGGCTAAGAGGCATCTTAAACAAATAAAGGTTTTACCAAAATGCTAATTTCTCAGTCTTTCTGTCAATTGTCAAAGAACAAATCTCAGTGGAGGTGTTAAAATTGGTTATTTCTAGTTTACATTCACTTCATGTCAGCACAGTTTCAAAAAGAACTTCTGTATACAGAAGTCTAGTCACAGACTATTTGTTACTCTGCTCAAGAAATCATTAAAATCTAGGATTTTCTTGGAGTGTTTTACGAGGATGAGGGAAGGGATAAGTTTATCTGGTTTCAACAACTATTTATAAATACCATGAATAGCAAGGATACCAAATTCAGCAAGAGATTGGCTAGGCACTTAAAAAGAAAAGAACGTACCCCGTCTGATTAAACGTCAAGTGACTCTCGAACTGCATATCACATTATTCACCAAGTTGATATATTTTAGACTACTGGTTAAAACGTGGAAGTAGAAATTAGGGATGCTGAGAGAGAATTGCAATAAGACAGCTACTTAACTTGCAACAATTATGTGGGCAGAAGTTCAGCAATAAATAAGGTGAGGTTGCATGTACAACTTTTGTTTCACCTGTTATTATAAGTCCTTTCATTGCATCATAGCCTTCCCACAGGTCCTATATTTCTTTATATTTCTACTTCAGCATGACAGACAACAGGGCTGCAGAGGAAAATGTCTATCCACCCAGGCAGGCATTAAGAGAGCCCTCCTGAAATATAAGATGCCAGAAATTGCTTTAAATTCCTAGGATCAACAATCCATTGAAACACAACTTGAGGTCACGAGTCAGAGCCACAGGAGACCAAAATTACAGTGAAGATACTCTTCACTGGACCTCTTTATAGATGATGTTCTCCATGAGCTACATCTAGATGGTGCCCCCTATATGCCTCCAAATTTCAGTTTCTGTTCAATTTCAGGGTGAAGTCCTGAAATTCCGCCCCCCCCTCCCCCATACATGTTTTTGCCCTTTTTCAGTGAGGACATACATCTTGTCCAGAAAATGAATGAGTCAGTAGGAATCTTTTAGATTTTCTTACATGAAAACAGAGGTTTTTTTCACATTGAGTTCTTATCAAATCCATAGCTTTTGCATTAAACATCCTATTTGAAATGCAGTGTGCAATAAAGTACTTCAACAGTCAAACAGAGCTTTCTCCTTAAAAATGGCAGTACTTCAATACTTATAAATTGTTTCTAAATTAATAATATGTTAATCATAAAATATGTATTTATTGTGAAGTTTATGACTAACAGTGCTTCATTAAGATATAGTAAATATTAGAATTACACACATTATCTGGTCAACAAAATAAAGAGCAGTTCCTCAAGTGCTTCAGCAAACTCCCAGAAGTTGAAGGCAAACTAGAATAAAGTCAGGTGACATTTGCTGCTGATGTGATCTATTGCTTTCTCTTGTATCAGTCTTCGTGACTGATGTTGTTGTGGAATTGTTCTTCCCAGACTGACATTTATATACTGTTTTTTTAGTGTACTTCATATTTGCACGCACATTTAATTTTTTAATAGTCAGGACTTCATAGAGTATAGCTGGTGGGATGCTAAATGATTGACTAATTTGGGGGATAATTATATGGATTCAGCTGGAACCAGAATGTGCCTGTTCAAAAGTCAAAGTGTGTACCTGTAACTGCTTTGCAGAATTTGGACCCAATTAACATGAGAAAGGTCAAGGAGGTGCCAATGCTTCCAGGAATAAAAATATGCTTCGTTTTGCTTCTAAAAATATTTTTACATACTGGTAGATGGAATTTAAAGATGATATCTGGGCATGTTTTCTTTTCCCAAGGAACTTTTTACAGCATGGATTGACAGCTGGTTGTTCCATTGTGTCAAGGAATATAGTTTTAAAAAAAACCAACGCTTTTGGAAACTGGTCTCTAGGCAGTTCAAATTACTGTGCAAAGTAAGGCTCTTTTGTAAAGTCTTGAAAAGCACTCAGCTTCTATCAGAATAGAATACAGTCAATAATTTCATTAGTTTCACAACTAGTGGCCTTCTGCTCCACTATTTTGTTATGAATTTATTTAACAGGTTTGTCTGGAGATTAATTATTGCAAATACATTAGTAACTTCCTTCAGTAAAGCTGAGGGTTGTACTGATTATATTCCTCCTGCTCCATCTACCTCTCAAATTGTGTATTTGGTAATTTTCATATTTTTGGGGGTTTCTAAACCATGCAGGGAATAGCTATACAAGAAAACAGAAGGTTAGTCCCAAAGCTGGCCTACTGAATGCTGGTCTAACTTTTAGTTTGCTTCCCTTGATAGAGCCGATGAGGGAAGCATAAGCTGTTTTTTTTGTCCCTGAAACTGTTTTCCTCAGGCAGGCATTTGTTAACAGCCTATATAGCAGCAGGCTATGTTCAAAATGTTCTTCTAGTAAGAACATCAATACCAGTAGATACATAGCATTAGGTCAGTAATAAGTGCGAATAACTTGAGCACAGTAATAGGCACGGCAAGAGTCTGAGGTATGGGAATACAGTCTGAAGGAAATAATATGGCCCCTCAAACTACTAGCTGCACCTAGAAAATAAATCATCATATATTCCATTATTTTACTCTCTATTTATTTATTTATTTTAAATATGTGTAAGTAGGTCAGTATATTGAAATTTATTTATTTTATATTTGTATTGCATGAATTCAACCAATAGCTTTTAAAGAACAGAGAGACAGGAGAAAATCAATGGACTGTTGTTTTAAATTTGTGGACGTCTGAGTGTGATTAGATAAATAGTAATCTCATATTTGCTCTGTTTGTATTCTGTTTATTGACTGGAACATTGCAAGCTCTTGTGCTCGAGTATCACTTTTCAGATCAGGCACTGTACATTCTCACAGATTTAATACAGGCATAAGTACACTGTGATAAAAAATTATGTTATGTAAAACACCTGTTTAGAGTTTGGAAAATACATGTATAAAATGTTACCAGGTTAAAAAATTGCAGAGAAAGGCACAGTACAATTAAATATTAATTCCAGTTTGAATGAATGAAAATCAGTGATTAAGTGAAGACAAATGAAAATAGCTGACTGGCAGAATTTTAATAGCATTAAAATAGTATTTTGAGGGGTATACCTTCACCTTCTTGCAAACACTTCTTTCCGTGCTTTTCTTGAATGCCGTGATGTGTGATTGACTTCAGTGTGGACCCTCTTGGCCTTTAAGATGAGGCAATAGCTGGTACTAACATTAGGGTATTTTGATTTTTGAAGCTACTCTATTTCCAAAGTTTTGATCTAATGACTAATGTTATTCTTTACTCTATACCACTAAGTAAGAAAAGATTTGGAAGAAAATTATGATTCATATTAATTTGGTGATAGCCTGCAAAAATGACCAAGGATGTCAAATACTACCTACTTCCAAGCAGACCAAGTAATTTAGAAACACCCCAAAGATCAAAGAAATATTTTCTTTGAGAAGACAAGTAAAGAGATGTTTAAAATCTAAACATTTTAAAATAAAGAATAATGAGACCAAGAAAGTTATCCAGTCAACAAAAACATCACTAAAGACTATTTTATTTTTGCTGATTATTATCAAAGTTCTAACTGAATGTTCAACTGAAACAAGGAATATGGCTGTATTGGGTTTGCATGGCAATGTTTTGGTAGCGGGGGGGAGGGGGCTGCAGGGGTGGCTTCTGTGAGAAGATTGCAGAATCTTCCCCCATGTCCGGCTCCAAGACGGACCCGCTGCTGGCCAAGGCCGAGCCCATCAGCGACAGTGGTAGCACCTCTGGGATAACATATTTAAGAAGGGTGGAAAAAACTGCTGCACAACAGCAGTCAGGAGAGAGGAGTGAGAGTATGTAAGAGGAACAACTCTGCAGACACCAAGGTCAGTGAAGAAGGAGGGGGGGAGGAGGTGCTCCAGGTGCTGGAGCAGAGATCCACCTGCAGCCTGTGGAGGACCCCACGCTGGAGTAGGTGGGTGCCCGAAGGAGGCTGTGACCCCATGGGAAGCCTGCGCTGGAGCAGGCTCCTGGCAGGACCTGTGGCCCTGTGGAGAGAAGAGCCCAGGCTGGAGCAGGTTTGCTGGCAGGGCTTGTGACCCTGCGGGGGACCCATGCTGGAGCAGTCTGCTCCTGAAGGACTGCACCCCGTGGAAGGCACCCATGCTGGAGCAGTTCATGAAGAACTGCAGCCCATGGAAAGCACTCACGCTGGAGAAGTTTGTGGAGGACCATCTGCCTTGGGAGGGACCCCATGCTGGAGCAGGGGAAGTGTGTGAGGAGGAAGTGGCAGAGACAATGTGTGATGAACTGACTGCAATCCCCACTCCCCCATTCCCTGCACTGCTGGGGGAAAGGAAGTAGAGAAATCAGAAGTAAAGTTGAGCCCAGGAAGAAGGCAGGGGTAGGGGGAAGGTGTTTTTAGATTTGTTTTTGTTTCTCATTACCCTACTCTGATTTGATTGGCAATAAATTAAATTAATTTCCCCGAGTCAAGTCTGTTTTGCCCATGACGGTAATTGCTGAGTGATCTTCCTGTCCTTATCTTGACCCATGAGGCTTTTGGTATATTTTTCTCTCCCCTGTCCAGCTGAGGAGGGGAGTGAGAGAGCGGCTTGGTGGGCACCTGGCATCCTGCCAAGGTCAACCTACCACAGTGGCATAGTTTTAATATAAGATGATAAATATCTGAGTGTTTTGTTCCAGGCTTTAGGCTTGTAAACAAATGTATTACTCACTATGCATACTAAACACCAGCATTTCATCATAAATATCAGAAACTATACTGGTGAAGTACACTGAGTGCAGTAAATAGAAGCTAAGTCGTCATCTAAGCACAATTTTGTATCCACATGCAACATTAATAATAACAGGTATTGGTTACCCTTGCAATTAAGTCATTTGGCAGCAAAATCCACAGAAGCTGGTAAGTACGTTGGCATCCCAACAGCACTGTTTTGTATCCAGCTGTTTAAAGCTAGATCGGTGTCTATATGCTAGGTCACACTTGCAACAGGAACATTATAGATATATTTCTTGTGCCCGACGTCTATCAATAAAGATATCCATTGCATATCTACTAGTATAGCAGCACTTGCAACCATCCTACTAAACACAATGATTGCAATTGCAAAATACTACTTCTGGTGTGGGTTATAATACAGTTGTGCGTAACTAGTGCAGCGATGGCCAGGCATGCGGAAAAGTGCAGTCGCTGCCTTGTCATGGGGCAAACGGTGCACTTTGTGCCACACAGAGCTAATGCACAGGGTCCTTTTAGCCCAGCTGCTGAATCCAGCTGTGATTTGTACCTCTCCTCACCCCATTCAAAGACCACTCTTACGTTGCAGCAAAAGCTGGAATACTGCATTATCGTGTGAAACTCTCTCCACACAGATGAATCAGATTTAGCCAACTAAAACAGTTATGACTTGATAGTGAATTAACCAAATACATCAAGTAGAAAAAAATGCTCTAAAAATTCTGAAAAACTCCCTGTGTTTTGTTAAGCTCCCATCCCTGTCCAAAGTTTTGCTTGCTGCATGAGTAAGTTTACATAACCAAGCCATAATCTAATTTATTTTGATAATAGTGAAGATGTGATAGCACAAACATCAGCCCAGGCTAACTGTTTCAGTAAGTACTTTAGGTTCTTGATATGTTCAAGGTAGCTCTTGCTACATCTTCACAGCTCTTGTTATCTAATCTAAATTGCATATGTCTACCCATGCTGTTGACAAGTCTCCTGAAAGTATTGGACTCATACCAAGAACTTAAAATAATCTGAAGATAGCAAATGAAAAATTATTCTTTCAAGTTAAGCTTTCATAATTCACTTTCACTGTGTAGCTTTTGATCTTCCTCAGGTAGAGACCATATGTCATAGGCAAGGTATATTTGAAGCTGGAATATTTTGACAGGTATTTCTGTTGACCTATGAAAGGATAGATTTGGAAATGCTTAAAAATACAAGGAATCAGGCTGAGAAATATTTTCATTTCCATGTTTCAAAATTACATGGGGATACAAAAAGGTCTTTTAACTTGAAATTAAAGAAAATTAGGATATCAGGAACACTACAAAATTTAATTTTATTTTCAGTCAATTATTTAAAGGTTTTGTCTGCCCAGTTTCAGGCCCAATCTTTTCTGGAAAGTGCAGAAACTATTTCCCATCTTTGATTTGTCCTCTCTGCTCATTGAGAAAAAGGAATACTTTCTGTCCTGTCAGGACAGTTGTATTAATAGATTCCAATGTACTTTATGGCAGCATTTAATGCAATATATTGTTTGTTGTATTTTGAAGAACAGCATAGAAACAACTTGTGCAGAGGAAGGCAGCTGAGCTAAACAGGGATCCCTACAGAGAATTCCAGACTGGAACAAAGCCTTTTTGTCATATTCCTTGACAGATGCATTCCTCCGTACAACTGTTCAATAGTTTTTTGAGGAACTGAATATATCTGCTGTGAATCACCTGACAGCAGTACAAGGACACTCAGTTTATATCTTCGCTAAGATATAAACCTCTGCCCAACACATAATTATACACTATGTTTTAAAAATGTCAATTATAAAAATAAAAATAAATACTGGGCAATTTTACAATTAGGTCTTTCATTAAAGACACAGTATGACAACATAATCAGCTCTTCATTTAATGGTTTGAAAAGTCATCATAGTCTAATTAATATGCTACAAGAATATCAACCACACTGCTTGCTTTCTTGTTCTTTCACTGTTCTTGTCCAATCTTTTTTTCAGTTAGTGATCTCAAAATACTGCCATATGCAGATTCCTGCATATGATAGTATTTTGCATATGCTATATCATGCATATGCCTTAAATCATATGCCAGCTTTGTCAGAATTAAATAATTCTTGTTATCAGTGAATTTCAGTGATGTTCTAAAGGTAGTTTGGGAACACTTGTATTAGTAAAGCCAAACATCTGCACTGTTATGTCTAAATGTTTTATCTTAGGATGTGCTTGTATTCACCCTATTCTGTCCAATATGAATACACAGTTTAGCCATTACTCTCCAAGTCCTGAGAAAGTAGAAGAGGCTGAAGTGAGAGGTGTTTTAGTCATGTGGTTAAGGTTCAGCTAGGAAAGTGTAATTAAAACAGTTTAAAAGAGTTGTAATGATGATCTAAGTCCAGAAGGGAAACTTGATAAATCCTTCCATTTTAGCAATGGATCATCCCTGCAGGGAGAAACATGTTAGAAACAAAAAAATCTACTCTTTCCTTAAATACCTGAGCAGATGGATATGTGCCTCTTAGATGGACAGAAATTTAAAGGAGAAAGACAGAAAAGGGACCTCCTGCTCATTCTGAAAGCTGTGGTGTATAGCCACTTCTCCCATACACGGTGCTTTGTGAGAAGAACGTAATGATTGCAGTCATTAGCAACACACTGTTGAGTGCATGCTCTAGTTTTGATGAAATTGATACTGCATGACCTGAATGAGATAAGTGACGTTTAATTCAGGTGCACTTGAAAAGATAAATTATTTAACCCCTTAGAGTTCTTAGCAGAGAGATGCTCGTAGCTCGCTAGATGATCCTTCAAAGAAGCGGCAAAAATATTTCTGCTTTTTTTCCCCATCATCTTTGGTTCTTCAGTGTGAGAGATCTTTTAACTACAAATGAATAAACTGTGTTTTATGAAAGTCAATATTTTAGAAAGTGGAATGGTAAACAGCACCATCATAAAGAATTTTGTTACTGACTTATGAGAACAACACAATATTCAGCTGGCAAGGGGCTAATGCTGTTGAGATTAAATCAATCTTCATTATAGTTGCAAGGAAAAAAGATATAACAATAATAAATCTGAATGTATGAGGGATATTTACTATGTAGATATTTACTAAATAAAGATGGAAATAAACCCAAAAAAGTAGAGGGTAGCTCTAGTGGAGGCTGATGTTTTATACAAGTAATTACTGGTCATTACTGTGTCATATATTTTATAGTGTATTTCTGTGGAGAAAATGGGAAGGCAAAAGATTTTGAAAGTTTGATTTTCTGTAGAAGCCCTGTTGAATATTCTGACAAAGGATCCATGAATATTTGGTCAATTGGGAGAGTTTCTGAATAGATATTTTGAGAGTTGCAGTTCTCTAACCTTTCTAGGAGCTAATCACTTTGAGAGGGCAAGACAGGGCATAGTGGAAGGACTAGATTGTCCATCAGCATTTTCAAAAGTGCTAAGAGGCCTCTAGAGAGAAGACATTTGGCTTCTTAAAATGCAGTTCGTGTGTTATCACCAATCTGGTGACATATGTGCCCCTAGAAAGATTAACAAGGTTTGTAAGATATGCTGCAAGGTAAAAATACATTGTCAGAACTTAACCAGGCTCGGAATGATGTCAAGTACAGATGTGCTCTTGAAGGATCCTTCTTAAAATCAGTCACAGTTAATTTGATGTTCTTGAACTTGTTTCTGATATCTGTGCTGAGAGGCATGTCAGTATTTCACCCTGCAGAGTTTTCAAGGTGATCTGGACTGTTAAAAAGATGCAGCATAAGAGAGGTGCTTAATTATAGGTAAGTGCATGAACAAAGTGTGACATAAAGTAATAGAGTTAATAAAAGGGTGGTGACTAATACAATAATAGTAGCGATATGAGTTTGTGATCCATATCCAGTAGACTTCAGATATGGTTGATAAAGATCCTAAATTAGTTTTCTAATTAATTGTTTGGAAACAAAATATTTTCATTTTACTTTCCTACTACTTTTGCTTGATTGCCATGCTTTCATTTCAATTCCATGTTTCCACTTTTCTGCTCTATTTCGTCTTTGCAATAATTGCTTCTGCTTTTTTCCTTTTGCTTCCTTTCTGTAATTTTACATTGCAGCTGGTCTTCAGCTAGCATAACACACAGTGTATCCACTTACATAACAAATGCCACCAATCCCTCGCGTTGCCAGTCATTAGGCAGTGTTTTTAACTGGATATCAGCTTCCCAAATTATTCTCACACCATCTGCTTGTTGAATATTTTTCATAGTTCATGTTTTTGGTTTTGTTCAGTTATTCTTTAAACTGAGACATTTTGCACAAGTAACATTACTCTTTTGCTGTGACATTATCAGAGGGTTGATTTTTTTCGCTACCTGTTTAGTTTCTTAAGCAGTCCACAGCACTGACGCTCTAATTCTCAGTCTGGAAAGCAGAGTCTATCTGCTGTGTCATTTCAGACGAGAAAATTCACTTGTTTTTCATAGAAGGGCCAAACACTATTTGCAGGCCTAAAAATGTACTATCTGCTTTTCTCTGTTGTTTATCTAATCTGCAGATTTTAACCCAACTGTTACCATACCTGTAGGTGAAGTGGAGATATCAGTAGATTTATTTACCTTACTCTATTTCTTGTATTGTTAATGGTATTCCTGAGATGGAAAAATGACCTCCTAGTTTCTCTATCCCTTTAAAGTAATTTCATTTGTGTAATGAATCCACCTACATCATACCTTCACCACATTCTCTCAGTACCCACAGAAGTTTTGTGAGGAGGAACCCCAGGGTGACCCGTAGCACCTGTACTGATGATATTTTTGCCACAGAATGCATCCGGGCATGGTCAGAAATGAGCCTGGAGGTGCCACAAAGCTCCTGCAACCCCCATGTGCTATTTTAAAGAACAAGGCCTCCAGTGGTATTGGAGTGGTGTTGGGAAGTTGTTGACTGGCTTTCAGTAAATAGAGATCCTAATTTTGCCAAGTTGAAGAATAATAGCTTGTTGCTTGATACCAGAACTTTGCGTTATTTTTCAGTTATTTCTATCTTTGTAATTTGTGCTCACTAGCAGTTCAGATAAGATAAATACTTGTAGGTGCTGTAAAAAAAAACAAAAAACTGTCCTCTGTCAGCTATGAAAATTGTGGCATAGTAAGATATATGTGTACAAGCCTACAAGCCTGACTGGGCTTTAGTGGTTTGTGGATTGTTTAGTTCTCTGTATAATGCTATGCCAGAAGTAATTTTTCATTCTCACCTCAGCTTCTCTGTTCTCTCCTGCATACATCTATCTTTGTGGCTTGGTTACCACGTCGATGTAACTGGTTCTCACTGCTCACACATGGAAATAGTTAGTGGTCTGTAGATTGGGTGGAATCACCAGAAATTAAAGTAGTTCTGCCTGGTCTTGGTTGAGTAGTTACTTTGTGATCTAATACTTTCTCCCAACAGAGGGATATAACTCTTAGAGTTCCCTGTGCAAGTTCCCACACTGAGTTCATTTTGCACAGATGCTTCCTTGTAACGGATCATAAACTTTCTAAATTTCTATGAACTTGCTTGTTAGTGAGCTCATGAACACAGAAAGCTCGATATGCAATACCAGAGATAGTTCACAAAGATGTTTATCCCATTCTGAATTATCATCACTGCGGGCATCTTCATTTTCTCCATCTTATCCTTAGAAGGTAAATGTCTACAAATGTTTTCAGCCATCAGAATATTTTTCCCCTGTGTAAACAAAGAAACAAACAAAAAGAACTCTGACATTTTTAGGGATGATAACTTGGCATCCTCATATTTACTGTGTGGTTGATAGTTTCCCATCTGATGGTGAAAATCAGTCAATGTTTCTTCATTTTAGGAAATGATTTTGTTAAGTACTTGCAAAACTGAGTCTTCCGATTTTATTTTATGAAAAGTACTTCTTAACAGGCACCAGATTTTTGGCCCTTCCCTGTCACGCAACAAAAAGCCTTTCAGGAGCATGGGGCTGTGAATTCAGACTCCAGTCCCCTTGACTGTGCCTGTGCAATGGCAGGGACGTGGGGCAGAGAAAGCTCACCTCCTTCCACCGCGGCTAGGATAAGCTACACAGCCTCTTGTACCATGCTTTTGCAGAAAGCTGATGACTCCAAACTGAGTATACAGAAGTTTTATATGTAATCTTACTTTCCCAGGGAAAGACTTTCATTTCTTACAGTAACAAACGTTGTTAATCTCCTGATTGCATAAACCTTGCATGAACCCTGGGTCCAAGCTGCTTTGTTCATCTCTAAAAAATGTGATACAGCGGTATAGGGCCATGAGGGAGCTCCTTAGCTGGATGTGCAGTCAGAGGTCATTGTAACGGGTTAATTGCCTGCACTTATCTTTTAAAGCAAAGATACAAAGTTTAGACAAAACGCTTTTATACCATTTAATTCTTCACAAAGGTGCTAGAGCTTTTAGTTTCCAAGTGTACTAGGGCCATGAAACTTTATGGCCTAACAAAATTAAAATGTCATGCTGAGTAATTGTCTGTTTATTTTTACCTCTGAGAACTGTAAATATGCAAAATCTATGTAAATTATCAAATATTATAAGACCAAATGCTTTATTTTTTTTTTTTCTCCTAGAGATATTCCAAACTCTACAAACTCATTCACTGTGTCAAAAGAAAAATGGGGTTGGTATCAATTGCCATTCCATTTGTTATTCCTGATATCTTGTCAAATTTGATGTAAGATTGTAGGTTGCTATTATTCCATTCTTCTTTTCTCGGAAGCTATATTCCTGACCTAAATCCAGTTCAGTTATGAGCTAATTCTTATAGTAGGAATCCCCTTTTGTTCTTGAAAGGTGATTTGAAGCAAAAGTGATTAAGTATTCCTCCCTTGTAAAAAGCAGTGGATGTAGAACCGAACTTGAGTTTTGAAAGACAGAAATGAGTTGAAATATTGACCAGTCATTATTCTCTCAATGTTATTCTCTGTTGCTAATATTCTTAAGAAACTAAACTGTGGGATAATACACTTTATTATGTTTTCTAACATCAATTACTTGTTAGCTTGCAGGGTAGTTTTCCCATAAGTCACTCAATATTGGTATGCTAATTTGTCTGCAAAGTCAAGGGTTAAATACTAGTGTACTTCAAATGGAATTTGATAAATTAACCTAGCCAACTAAATGGGCTGTGTGCTGCAAAGAGTAAACTTTAAAAACTGAGATATCCTTCCCTTTTTTAATCATAGAGCATTAGAAAACTAGGTATTTTAAGAAAGCTGTTGGATATAGAAGGATGAGACCTCAAAGACCTGAATTACTTGTATTTGCACTCTGCGTTTTCTTCAAAGAATAATTTTCATAAAGATAATGGAAGTTCACAGTTTATCCTCCAATTTTGATCTGGTAAGAGGTACCAGAAGCATCGTGTCTAGACTAGTTTTGGTCTTCTAAGTGCCAGTAATCAGCAATGCTGTTCATACCAGCTGTGTATGAGTTACAATATCCTGAAGGCTTTCAATTTATTTTAACTTTTTAATACATTCTAGAAGCACTTCTCATTTTTTTAGACTTTCGGCATAACCAGTTTTCTTTGGATTATTATAGAACAAACAGCTAGTGGCAGGTAAATTATTCAGAAGAAATTAAGCGGTACCAGAGAATTTAAAAAGACCTTTTGGCTTTCTTTGTTGTAAATTTGCAAAAGTAATGCAACTGTGGGATTGGAAATGAAACTTGCATACTAATACATTATTTACTCTTCCACTGTTTGATGAAACTTTTTCTTTGTGTCTCTTCCTAAGAATTTCTCACAGCCACTAAGCTCCTTCAAAAAAGTGGATGTTTATAATTCGTAAAAAAAAAAAAAAAAAGAAAAAAAAAAGAAGAAAAAGAAAAAGGAGATAAAATATTTAAATGAATGGAAAGAAGTAAAGTCAAGAACTCATTTTCTTTGGTAATTTTATTTTTCATTTACTATAATTGTTCTTTCATTCTGTAAGTGCACAGTAGGGCAAACCATTGTCCTTACTTCTCTGCCTAGAAAGGTTATTATTAATTATTATTTACTGTTACTTAAGCACACGGTTTGCCTTGCGTTGTACATCCACAGGATAGAGCTCCTAACAATGCTAGATTTACTAAAAGAAAGATACTCTCTCTGTGTGTGGGCGTGTGCAGATATGTTGGCGCACGTACACACACCTCCCGAGCATATTTTTGGCTTTTTCATGCAGAGGTATAGCTAAGAAGGTACAGCCCGAGACCCTAAAAGAGACAGCCCAAGACCCTAAAACATGCCTAAGGGCTTTGAGTCACCTCCTTGTTGCTACCTGTTGCCAGGCCTGCCTAGGCTCTCACGTGTATTTCGCTGCTTCCTTGCTAGAACTGCTTAATTAACTGCTGTGGCTGGGATATTTGGCTTGTCTGCATTACTAATAAATAGAGATAATGTGTACTGTTGAATACATTCCTCTTATTTTTTTTTTATGATTAAATGGGGTAGGAACATAATTCAGAAAGAATCAGAAGATTGAATGAAAAGTTGAAGATTACTCTATTTTCCAGTTCTTCCCTGCCCCCGCCCCCCCAGTTAAAACTAAAACAAGTCTTTTGGAAGTTGTAAAATCTTTTGCTTGGACCAAATCCACATTTTTCAGCAACACCAGTCCCCCTCCCCTTCTTCCACCCCTGTTCTCACTACAGCACTAATGTTTGCAAAGTTGTTGATTAACTTCTGGCTCCTGTGATTCTCCCCACAGTCTCCCCCAGCAATCTTGGACTTGATACAGGTCAGACTTTGCTCTTATACTTAAAGACTACTTTAGGACAGTCATTTTGGGCTGGAGAAGTCGTAATGAAAGCCAGAAACTAAGAGTGGAGTACAGCCTTGCAGTCTCTCACGTTGGGTATCTCTGCCTGCGTATGATTGTGAAGGTAGTGAGGTCTCCCCATTCAGTTGTCCAGTCTGTTGCCACGCGTGACCACAGCAGTTTTCGTTGGGTTGGTGCTGCTATAAAACACCAATTATATCTCTTATGCTAAAGCAGAGAAATGGTGTTTCTTGCCTCGTGTTCCAGTGCCCTTTCGATGAGATCACACTGCCTCCTAGGAGCCGAGTGAGAAATGAAACAGGTATCAAAAGATTTTAGTTGCAGTCATGGTGAATGGAATTGAAAGTTATGAATGTGTAAGTGAAGAGAATATGACTTTTATGAGCTATAAAAATGTTTTGGGTTGATAAGGTACTTTTTAAGGGCTGGAGTGTTAACACTTTGTTACAGGTAGCTCTTAGTCCTCTGATGAAAAAGCAAGGGGAACTGGCAATTAGTCTACAAAGTGCCTTATTACAAATGTGACAAGAGGATTTTTTACTACGCGAGTCTCACTTGCTTGTTTCTAAGGCAAATGCATCTCACGGCTTTTGAGTTAAAATGCAAGAGCTCTAAGTAAATAGCTTCTTATCCCATCATCAGTCTAGGAAGAACAGTATCTCTCCTTGTAGCAGCGAGCAGTTTGAAGAAAAAATTCCTAACCCACAAAATGATATAGAATGTGTCATTTTCCTGAATGCTCTTTTACAGGGTGATCAAGAGGCTTTCATTTAGTGAATACATTTGCTCACTCAGTTTTGGAGAGTCGCCCTTCATTTATTCTTTCCCTTTGGAAGTACTTTCGAGTGCAAATTACTGCTATCAGAAGCCTTGAACTGAGAGGCTATTATTCTCCATGCTCAGATTAAATTAATTTTGAACAGTTTAATGCAGCATGTCCGAGCTGCAAGTCCAAGTGGTGTCAAATCTATTTCTCTGCTTTTTTAAGCTGCACCTTCAAGGGCAGTATGATTCATGGTGAATGTGTTCTTCTAATGTCTTTTGCTAAGCGTTATTATTTTCTGTCATTTGCAAGTCATGAGGCTAAAATGTTAACCATTTTCCTCCTAAAATTATATAAAGAATGCACAATTTATACCAGCCTGATTTTCTGAAAGAAGTTTATTATATTTGCTTGCTATACATGAAATAAAGGAAAAATAGTCATGATGAAAGAAAGAAGTTTTTAAAAAAAAATCTAATGGAGAAAAAGGAAGCACTACAGGACTCTGTATCATCATCATTGTGTTAGAAAGGAATTATCTTGATCAAGGTCTCTAATAAAATTAAGGATTTTTTTAATGATTGGCTATATAACTCTGTGTTTTTGCCAAGTTGCAAAAACAAAACATGACATAAACCTATTTATCCTTTCTCTTTGAGCCAAAGCATTCTTCTGTCTCTCCACTATGAAGCTTTCCATGTGCTTTTGAACCGTAAATGGTCAAAAGAATGGCATTCAGTCTTGCACAGTGTAGAAGTGGAGAATTTGTGATCCTGACAGATCCAGTGTACTCTCTGTGAAAGGTACCTGATGGCCAAATAAATTTACAATTCCAGATTTTAAAACCCATTCTCTAGCTTAGCAGTTGCCATTTGTGTTTTCCATTTTGCACTCTCGGATATTATTGTATTCTGAAATCTAGGTAGTTCAGTACTTTCTGATGTATTTGAATACTTTTCCAATATCACGTTGACATATGGTGTCCCTATTTTTACTTCATCTTGCGTGTCAAGTAACTGTTGTTGCTTCCATGATCATATGTATCTTTGAAATTTTTATAAGATTATGATAAAGAATATATTTGCATAGTCCTAAATAGCTACTTGGCTACTGTGTAGCCTCTCTATAAAATGGGGTATATACACAATTAGATTATGAACATAGGAGGAGTATGACCATCTGACAACTAATGTCACCTGTATCATAAGGGACAAGTCATAGTGACATCTCCTGTAGTAACTGAGAAAAGGAAATATGTAATTCTACCTGAAAACCAACTCCTCTTTTTTGAAGCGTGCCAAGGATGGATTTCTCTGAGAAGTCCTATTGAATTTTTATGGGCTGGAAGGCGACAATTTTCACATGGAGCAAATGAGGACCGAAATGTAACAAGGAAAAAAAAAAATCTGTTCTGTAAATTATACAATATAAATTGCCAAGATCTGGTCCAACGTTCATTGCCTAAGGAACAGTTATTTACCTGATCTATACCATTAAAGATATTTATTTTAATGGATTACATCACCAGTGTTACGGTGCTCATGGGATGCATAGTATTCACACAAGCTGACGATTCTATGGCTGAGTTTTTTGAGATGACTATTGTGCATTTTATTTTCAATAGGTTAGCTTATTGACTTGAAAATCCAGATCAGGAGTTTTCCCTGTTGTTTTCATAAAGTTTTGCTTCAGTAAGCTGTTTCTTATCCATTAAATGTTGGGTTAAATAGTTCTGTGTATACTTTTTTAAATATAGCTAGGATACTTGCAGAGTTGTAGAATCCTTCAGGGGCAACGATAAACCATGTCACAGATAAGTATCATAATCGTCATCACCATTCGGTCACTTTAGCCACCACATTTTGTTTATATATTAGGATGAATAATAGTTTCAAAATACCACAATCATCCATGACATCAGAAAATCTGTGATATCACTTATTTATTTTTCTTTCACTTCTATCACTATGGTGTTTAATTGATCTTAGAATTTTTTCTTGAGAGAGGGAGATTATTATAAGGAATTGATCCAAAAGCACATCAGATGATCTATTTGTTGTTCTCTTTGCAGCTTTAGATACAAAGGTGAGTTCCTAGATAATTTGGAAGTATCATGGGACATTAATTGCTCAGACAAGGAAAGCTGTAAGGGCACCTTTTGTGTTGCAAATGCAGAGAAGAATGATGTGCATCATACCAGAATCTAGGATTTGCTGGTTGTGGTACAATATTGTAGTGAGAGATCTGTTGCTGTCGGAAAGTAAGGTTAAGGCACAGCACAGTGAAGAGGCAGCATGCCATACTTGTGAGAGAGTGACAGGGAATAAGACCAAGGTACTAATATCCTGGTAAGATCTTTAATATTAATAATTTTAAAGAAAAAACAGAAAAATAAAATGAGGCAACAACATGAAAAATTACAGCAACGCTTATCACAGAGAGAGCTATCAGAGAAGCAGCAGAAACTGTGGCATTGATGCAGTAAAATAAGATAACGAGCACTGGATGCATCCTTATTGTATTTACTGTGGGTGAAACAAAGTATGGCAAAGGAGATGTTTGCTTAGATACTTCTAAAGCAATTTGAAGTACACTTACAGTACATTTAATGTCCTTGGCCACGTGACTTGTCAGACATCTAATAATTAGGAAATAGTATAGACAAAATGAATAAATAAAAAGTTTTAATAGGAAGGCTGTATGTAAGAATACTGAGACTGTAAATTCTTTGTTTGCTGCGTCTATGAAATTACCGTAATCTTTCAAATACTCCTGTGTATTTTGCGGGAAGTTTACCTGGATTCATCTGGGCGTGCCAACTGAGATACATTCAAATGCATTTTACTTATGTACGATGCAAAAATGTTCAGTCTGTGGGATGTGCTACAGTAATTTTTATCAAAGGGCCTGGGGACTGTTTTGCAGTTGAGTAATGCTGTCCCACTAATGCTGTCATCAATTCAAAGACAGAAGACTACTGAGCAAGTTCTGTGTATCATAACACATCTAATTAATGTTCTTTGTGCACTACTATTCAGTGATATCACATAGTCTTGGTTTTTCCCTTCCTGTATTCAGCGCTGCTGTTATTCCCCACCCTCCTGCTGTAGATACTCCCTTTTAATACTGTCCAGAAACCAAGCATTTGTTAGAAAACCCCAGTAGAGTGGTACTTCTGACCTGTCCAGGATGAGAGGATTTTGTATTCTGGATGAATCCCGTCTGCCACTTTTTCTGTAGATTGTCAAAATACAGGAAAAATTAAGACAAATGTCTGTTTCTATCTTTACCCCTCTTGTGCTACAAAAGAATTCTGGATATCTCAAAAAAGAAATCGTTTTATTCTCCCTTTATGAAGATTAGATCCTTTTTCTTTGGACGGCTCATATAAAGTCAAGAATGGGATCTTCCTAAAGTTTGTAAGTTAGTATTGACGAATGAGATTTCCTTTTCTCATACAGAGTCCAGGACGTTCTAGCATCTCTTCTCAAATTTTTGAGGAGATGGCATAGCTTAGCTATATATAGTACAAGCTCACTTTTTCTTCCTTTTTAAAAATATGACTGGGTAAAAACACTGAAGTTTAAAAGACAGGTTGACAAACAGTTTGTATTTCACTTCACAGAGGGTCTGCTCCAATTTTCATTAAAGACACTGGGCACAGTCTCTTGATCTAGTAATTGCCTTTGGGACATAGACTGAAGTCCCTGGAGTTTTGTCTTGTGACTTTGTTTAAAATTTCCTTAGAAACAAAAGGAAAATACTCAGACTCACCACCCGCCCCCAAAGTCTTCTGCCTGGATTCCTGCCCAAACCTGAGTACTCTCTTTGTTTTGCCTTTCATGTAAAACCTAAGATTCCTATGTAATACCAAAAATAATGGCATGTGTAACGATATGACTATATTTAAGTCTTCAAACTTTTTATTATCGCAGTGTTACCCCAGGTATTGGATTACTCTGTAACAGGTGGTGGAAAGGGTTTTTCCATTAGTGATTATGCTGCTCTCAGCTCACATCTTCACAACAGAAGTCCTTTTGAAAGAATTTAAGCATATCTTTTTTTGAATGTATAGGCATCTCTTAAAATATATTTAGGTTTACTAACGGTACACAGTTTTCTGCAGTCATTTATATTACATAGATTGGATTTATCGTTGCCCAAAGGTTTAGGTAAGTCGCAACAGCTCTATGTTGTGAGAGAAAGTCTTTTCATAAGAAGTGGTTTGGGGTGGCTCAAAAAAGTGTTGTTTTTTTTTTTTATTACTTTTATTTTTATTTCTGAAGTCTTTGATAGACAGGAGATGAGATCATCTGGCACATGAAGCTAGGCAGAGAGATTATGTACAGGTATAGCAGCATTTTTTTATTATTTTAAAGAGAGGGAAAAAGGAGAAAGTCAAGCAATCTGAATAAAGAAATTAAACTGATTAAGGACACACGCACAAAAAAAGAGCAAGTCTTAGAAACATATGCAGATTAATCGTTAGCATTCCTCTAACCTTGTTACAGGCACCTATCAACCTGATTATGAAAGATGGACTATACGTCATTTTTTGTGTCTTAATAGTCAAATAACATCCAGTGTCGATTTTTCTTATTCTACTAGGATTTTTGAGATTCCCTTTTTTAAATTCTTCTGTCCAGCTGGAAACTTTCTGAGCATTTACAAGACTTTGGGCCTTTTCCGATCATGACTGAACTGCACTTATTGCTCTGAAGTCCTTCTCTTCAGTAACTACTCAGTCGCCTCATTTTTCAGGGCTTGCCTGAAAGCACAAGAGCAAATGTGCCCATAGCCTATGGTGAAGTCAGGCCATGCCACAAACCAGATACTAGAATAAATTTATGGGATGCAGACAGGTTCACCTGTGTGAATATCAGTGCAAAAGGGTGTTCAAACACCAACTATAAGGAGTGTCTGTATTTTCATGACATTGTATAATTCTTGCGCTGTTAATATGGTGTGAGTCTGATTTATAGCAGCAATTTTCATAGGGCATTTTTGAGCTCCATGCCATTTAAAAAGGTTTGGTCTCTAGGAACAGCATAATGAAATCACTAATATGATCAGAAAATCTCTAACAAGATAAACAGAATTCTCATTCTTCTTCCTGTCGCTAGCAGTGTTGAAAATGTTTTCCTTGCCCTCCTCATCAACCTGCTCTCATCTCACAGGGGGTATATTTGGCAGCTGCAAAAGCTGCGTGCCAAGTCTGAGAGTGCATTTTTCATGTGTTAGTTAGGTCTAGTGCTGACTGTGTGAGAGCCGAGACACTCATTTATGTAAATCATATGTGATTTGTGAGGAATTTAGTCACTGTTGCATGCTCAAGACCACAGTTTTTCACAAAATCCTTCATGAGCTCAACTTGCAAGGTCATATGAGAGCAGTTAATCATGGAAAGAGATTGTTTCTGATGCTAACATTTGAGCAGAAACACGCAGCTGAGTCTTTATAGCCGCCAATGCCCCTTTTACAGTTTACTTAAAGACTGAGGTTTTGTTCTAGCATGATCTTGAAACCAACATTTATTTTGGTGCTCTGGCACAAATGCCAAGGAGGCCAAAGAGCAAAAAAACATAACAAATATAAAAATTATATGAACAGAAAACACAGTCAAGCTGACATAAAATAGCATAACAGTACATTAGGAATCTTAACTAATACGTCCCTTTACAGTGCAGGTGAGGAAGCCTATGAAAACTATGTTTCAACGTAAGTCGGGATGAAATGAATTTCAGAACAGACAGGCACCAGGGGCTGGACCCTGTATTCCGCTACTGAGAGCTGATCGTTTGGATTGTGATTTCTGAGAGAAACACTCCTGAGATCTTCACATCCTAAAGAGATGACCAAAGTAAAATGTTGATTGGGCTCAGTTACTAGGACAGTCCTCCTGTCCCCCAGCTCAAGAGTTATCCTGGGACATGCTTATGCCTATGTTAGAAATTATCTCTAGGGCATATTACTGTTGGGAAGCACACATTTGAGGGATTGACTGATGACACAGTGATGAGGTTTCGGAGTGAAACCTCTGGCTTACGGAGATCGTGGTTCTGGAGGGTGGCAACCTGCTGGAGGAAAGCAGGGAAGGAGCAGAAATGTCTCTGGAAGATAATGCTGTAGAGGCAAGTAAAAAAAGATGATCCGAGAGAACTGCTGCTCAGCTGCTAGGTACATTCTAGGCAGAGGGAAGGTTTAACTAGTACAACTGCTTACAGAATTACTTGCTTCTTGAGACATCTTTTGAGTAAATCCCGCTCTAGTTATCTTTCTACCTCTTTCATGGGATGTGGAATTGTAGAATAAATTAATGCAAACTCAGAAGCAGTAAAAATCTTGGAATCACTTCCCGCCCCCCCCCCCCCCCCCCAATTAGCTAGCTGATTTGCTGCAATCCTGATCTCTTGATGCTTAAGTGATTACATAACCAAGCAGAAATTTGACTTGTTAAAGCCACTTTCAGTGTTGGTTGAAAAAAGAAAGCCAAACTGTAATGAAACTATATTAAAGGTCTAAGTTCTGACATCCAAGAAATTAGAAAAAAATAAAGATACATCAAGTTATTTTTAAATACCAGTATTGTATTGTGATCTTAGATGTTGAGAGAATTATGATTACCTGCATGTAAAATACACTTGGAATCACATAGTGCAGGTGGTTGATTTGTTTTTACTGTTTTCTCTCTAGAATATAACTAAAAGCTCAAATTTTACAATAGTTGTTGGTTGCTTTCTTTTATTCTGGGAAACAGTATTGGGAATTATGTAAACAAAGGCAAGAAAATCATGTCTTCTGAAAATGTAAATCTCTCTCCCTTTCCCTGTAGTACATTCCGGTCCTTTCATTAAAATCTTTTTCACTTTAGCCGTGTTGAATGTGAATGCCCCAGCCCATTCTGCTCTATTTGAATTGATGACCATATATTTCAACAGTGCAGCACCAACAGAATTGTTTCATATCAAAGATTCCTATGGGGGCAAATTCAAAGCATGTTTAAATAAATAAAGACCAGTTTGAGAAATACAATCTCTCTCCATTATCTTACTAACCTGAATAGCTGCCGGAAAATAGATTTTCAGCTGGGCTGAATGCCTTGCCCCCATTATCTTGCTAGTCTTGTTGCTGTACACAAATTGTCCTGATGCAGACTTTGGTGAGGCAAGTAGAGCTCACATAGTGACTGGAGATTCCTGCTTCCTATCTCTGAAATTTTGTATGGGAAACCTGAAATAAACAACCCTTTTGTCCACTGCAGACCAGAAGTCACCAAGGGAATGAATCATGGTTTTGCTATTTAAAGAAACACTGCAAACTTCAGCAGCGTGATTCAATTCTAGTCTTATACAGAAAACGCCAGAAGAAGCTTGTCTAAAAGTTAAAAATTCTTCCAGCTGGAAAAAAATAATTTGCTGCTTTGTTAAAATTTTCTGAGAGTAAATCCTTCTGTCAATCTTAATACTGGACTACATGTACTTTTTAGGAACTTTTTACTTGTTTTTAGAAGATATCAAGAACTAGCGGGGTATGTGTTGGGAAATGAGGGGAGCGCTTATTCCCAATTTGTAATTTCCCTTCATATTTCACACAATTTTTTTGTCTATGGTGAAAGAAAGAAAATAGGAAATGGGAGACAAATTTGAAGGCAGGCCTGACTGAACCTGACATTCAGAAAAATGTATCTAGATACTACAAGAATGAACCCAAATTGACTCCTGTCACTTTTTATCAGCTTTGAAACGGAAAGTAAATGAGAACCTTACCCTGCTAACCATATTTTTTATATCTTCTTTAAAAAGGATCTGAGTCAACTTTGTTCGCCTTTTACAAACCTATTTCAGCTCCTAGTTCTGCATTCCAAGATGAGAATAAAATATGTTGTTTAAATAAGAAAAAAAAAAAATCTTCAAAGTCAAAGCAGCAGTTATATAATGAAAGCATAAGCTTAAAGCTAAAAAAACCCCTGTGCATAGAGGTTTATTTTTAAAAGATTATGAATTGTTGTCACTCATCAAGCTGCATTGAGAGTATATTGAACACCTACAAAAGATCAAAGAACTTCCATATTCTGTCAATTCTGCATTTTTAGCTTAACTAGTACATCAAATAAATTATTCTTTGGCTTTTATTTGAATGTGAAGCACAGTAATCAGTGCTCTAAAGTTAATCTGATTATGTGGTTTATTTCACAGAAGCTGTTCTATCTCTTTCACTGAAGATTGGCCAAAAAATCAATGTTTCTTTTTCATATCTTTAAAATTCAGGAATATTATCTAATAATTATATTACTGACAGACTATATACTGCCCGTCTTTAAAAATATTCAATACAGCAAAACCAAACAAATTATTTTCTCCTACTTGAAAGAAGCAGGATGCTGGGACTGTTAAATTACTGAAGAATTAGTAAAAGCCTAATCTTTTTCATGAGCAAATGTTGCAAAAAGCTTCAGGTACAGTAATTTCCTTCTGTATTGTTTTGGGGGCTTATGCTATGAGTATAAATGCTATGAAAATGCAAATGAATTACTAGAGTACTTAAAATATGCATAACATGCAACTATTCTTTCAGAGGGATATTTACTTTCCTTTCTCATCACACATCTGATTTATTTTGTTGTATATATTTGTGTTTAAGATTTATATAAAACACCCTTTAGATTTTGAACATCACATTCATAAACCAAAAGTGTCTGCAGTTCTGAATTCTTGAAGTTCATCTTTTGGAAAATAGGAATTTTCCTAGGCTCTTTTAATATTCATAGCATAACACCAGCATGGCAAGACATTAGAAAGACTATTTCATTGGTCTGGCTCCAAATGGAGGTATATTTACTTTTGTATTCCTTCCTGTTTCCCTTATCATGAGAAGCAGGAATTCCAACCTACTTACTTTGTTAAAAAATATTAATATGGTGCAATAATGATACTTTATATGTCATAAAATGGGGTTCAGTTTCCCCTGATATATTTTACTGCTTATATTTGTCAACTTTACATAAATTAGGGCTTTTAGTTATTTAATCAATACTTTCCTAAATGTATTAATATGTTCCGAATGTATTTTTTAGATTTTTTTTTTTTTCAGTTTTATAACTAGAAAGTTCTTTTTAGATCAGCATTATTTCTGTTATGTTTAGCTTTCGTGTTTCAGGGGCTGATGTGGAAAATACTCAGCAAAATCCTATGGCCTGTTTTATGCAAAACCAGCAGATAATCATAATGATCCCTCTGGCCAGACAACCTTTGGAATGCTTTGCTCTGGCCATCCTGAATGAGGAACTGTTCTTCTCTTGCCCATCCAAAAACAAGCACATCTGCTCTCAGTGAAGTGGATGCCCTATTTTGTAGCAAATAATTTAATTTAATCATGGAGTTTAACAGAGTACTTCCTGCTCCGAATCAGGTTCCAGCTTTTCTCCAGATGCAGACACTGAAACTGGTTTTTCTTTTCTACTTCTTCAGTGCTTTGTTTTGACAAGGAGGGGAAGATCCTCTCTCCGTGTTTGCTTATCTTGTGTTCTTAGGTGTTGGTGAGGTATCCAGTCCAAATAGCCGTGAAGTGTACTCTGGTTTTCTTATTCCATGGTTCTGAAGGTTGCTTCACCTTGAATGGCTAAAATAGCTCCTTGCTGTGTGACTCTGACAAAGAGTGACTGATACACTCTTAGGTTTCACACACATGATGTGTCATGGTGATTTATCTTATCCCCCTACCTGCTTAGTATATTGCAGGAGAAGACTGGAAAAGACTGTTTAGTAACACTGTCTCATGCAAATTGTGTTGATCCAGTTTTAAAGGCTCACTGTTGGCCTAACAGGGGTTAAAGTCTGGAGAAATTTGACATATGAAGACTGAAATATTGGCACCCTATCTAGCATTTGGAGAATAAGGGAAATTAAAGTATACCCAATACAAATGAAAATAGCAAAAGAAATTGGTGGAGAATACTCATTTTACCATCTGATGATTTTCACACCCCGGAGCTATGCCTCCGGGGTAACCTGCACTGTGAGGCTTTGCTGAGGGCGCAGGTTGGCAGTGCCAAGCCCAGATCTGCCTGCCCCTGCAGGCAGCACCCACCATTCCTCTTAGCTCTGACACCTCCACAGCGACAGCACCCCTTTACCGCCCACCCTGTGGACTAGCCTGAGCTGAAACAAAGTGCTTTGGTTACCCATTGGGAAATAATGAGGAGATCAAGAAAAGTTTAAAGATAACAAAAAGAGCATACTTATCATCTTACTAAGTCTGGCCATCACAGGAAGGTATTGGTACCTACCCTCTTGTCCGTGCTGTCGAGCTTGCCAGGACTGTTTTATCATCTGTGGACACTGTCCTCTTCCTTCCCTGAGGGTCAATTGTTTTAGTGCCTTTCACATTCTTTGATTAAAGTTTCAGAGTGGAATCTTATCATACTTCAGTCATGTCATACTGTAGAAAATGTACTTCAAAAATACTAATGTGCTCTCCTGTCTGTGCGAGTCCTAGCAGTTACATCTATCTGTGTCTGCTCGGGGAGGCTAATGCAAGATTTGGCTGATAAATATCATTTAGACAGGAGTACCATAGCCAGCCAATGCACACATGGGTAGACAGCTTCACAGTGCTCATGTATTTCACAGCTGGAATTTCTTTTTCAGGCTTTTTTTTATTTGTAACAGTTTGGATTATTCTGTCCTTTTACGTCCGTAATAATAAGTAATTTCTGATATCTGTCCTTCAGAGGAATTTCCTTTTGTCCTTGGCCATGGATACTTCATACAGGGTATGTAGGTATTACCTCCTCAAATAATTCAGAATACAGAAATTGCCAAGCAGAACCATAGCTCAGCTACTTGGGTATCCTTTTCTTTGGCAGTAGACCGTGCCAGATGCTGCACAAGAAAATAATTTGTTCCAAACTTCATCTGGGAACAAGCTTATGCCCTGAAGTTCATCGTTTTCACAACATGTGTCCTTTGAAATGTCGCATTTGCTTTTTCCACTTATGGTTTTAGAGTTATGTCAGCTCCGTAAATCATCTTTGCTCATCTGAGTTTCAGGGGTTTTTTTTAATAGCCTGTGTTTTTCATAGTTTGCACCCTTGATAACCTTGAATACTTTTTGTTAGTTTTTAAAGTGGTTGGTACCTCAGCAGCGATAGTTTCCTACAACAGAGGTCAAGCTTTTACAGTGAGTGTTTCTCTTTTGCGCACATAGCACTTAACATGAAGAAGCTTTTCTGTACGCTGACATGTTTCTGTGTTAAGAAGCATGGAGGGCCTGAGACATCTCATGGTAGTAAATCCTCTAAGCATTTTTGCTATTTATTTAGACAACTACGCTTTTACTTTCAAAGAATTTGCACTTCTTCCTTTTTTCCAAAAATCCACGTGAATATTTTACACTACGCACAGTTTGAAAAGTTAATTTTGCCCTGGTGAAATTATAACTTGCTCTTTATATTTCATTGCAACCCCACAATTGCAAGGGGAACATTGACCAGAAGCAAACCAAGAAATTTGAATCGACCCAGCTGAGTTTAATACAGTTTTACCTTAGGGTTTACCATCTGGACTGTCCATCTCTTGCCATCAGTAGGGAGGGAGTCAGGGGGACCCTAGTCCTAAATTAGGAGGGATAAGTCTGTGCTCAAGTGTCCAGTGCTTTGGTCATCAAAATTATTTTATGATTTCTTTATATGAAATAAACAAGAGGAATTCAATGTTGCTAGGAGACCGTACATGGCAGATTTCACCAAAGGAAAGTTTGGGGAAATTACAAGCATATGAGAGAACAGTCATCACTTTGCATTTATAGCAAATGCTGTCAGATACTCTCTCAGTATAATATCATAAATAATAGAAGTTTAAAAATGGGTGTACTTAAAATTAACATTTGACTGCCTAATAAAAGTCAAGTCAGTTCCAGTTTGGCGTATTGGCTGTATTGGTATGGCCAGTTTCTTCTGGAGACCTACTTTTTTTAAAAATCTGTTCAGAAGTTTCAATGCTTGCCCTAAGAGTCTCTTTTCTCACTAGATTAAATATTGAGAAATAAAACAAAATATGTAAATATAGTATACCCAAAAGCAAAAAATTAATTTCCAACACAGATGGGTTTCAGGAGGTCTGCTGCCAAAGATTTTAAAATTATTGTGCCAGGGGGCAATTTGCTTGCAATAGAAGAAAATGTATCCAATTACCCTTATGAAATTATGAGTTTTGTTCCCTAATCAGCCATTTGATGGGGTATTTGAAATGAAGGTGTAAGCAATGGCTATCTGTTTCTCATACTCTTGAGAGAATGATAGGTTCAGTGTGTGTTGTTTCCCTATGTCCCCCAAATATGAGGAAAATAAGTAGTAAGGATCATAACTTGACCAACATTATGCTGCAGGTAAAAATGAGTAACGGGTTTTTTTCCTATATGTGCTATACAGTCATTAAAAATTAACCTTTCCAGACAAGGTGATACATGCTATAAGGAGTGTTTCACTCCATCCCAGAATCTTCTGGACTTGCTGACTGAAGTCAGTCCTGTTCAGTTTAATATCAGACTTCCCTGCAGTCAGGGAACAGTGGCAGAGCAACAGAAGTGTTCACGTGGGTAAGCGTGTTTGGTGGGTATGTGAATAACACTTGATGTGCTTTGGGTCTTCTCTTCCCTCGATGAAATGATTCTTGCTTGGCTTCTCTGTTGCTCATCTGTATCAAACTCAGGACATTCCCATACAAGTAGAGGTTCTTTATAAGTTTATTCTGATGGCAGATGTATAACTGAAGCTGGCCTTCCCACTGTAAGTCTATGTCTCTCTTAGCTCAATGTCCCTGCTGCTACTATGATTTCTAGTACTTTGAGCCTGACATTGAAACTCCATATTTAAAAGTAATGTATCAGTCCTTCTCTTGAAAAGCCCTAAATATGGAGTGTGATCATGCAAGATAAAAACTTTTTTATATATTGATTTCTTTGTAGAAATCATAAATTGCCCACACTACAGCTTTGTACAGACTTGAGAAAAGCACAGAGCAATGGTAGCTTTGGAGAAGATGCTTGTCAAGCTGCCACCGATACTCGCAGTCCCAGAGCTGCAGCTGATACATACTTACCTGCCTGTTCTACTTATGGAATGAGAAACAACACTAAGGGATATATATCTATGCCCTAATAGCACCTCTGATTTTGAATCCTGCAGGGGCCTGATCAAACTAATTAGACTTTCTTTCTTTAATTTTACCTATCAGGCATTGTCATTCAGCATGGGTCTCATAGGAATTTTGTGACTGTTAATTAGCAAAGCATTGTGGAATCAGAAAGGGCTCAACAACAGTGAGGAGAAACACATACAGAAAAAGGAACAGAACTGGGAGCAGAAAAAAAGAGCACAGAAGAAGTGGGACAGAAATCAAACACATGAGAGGGTTCAAGGTGAAAGGACAAGTGGAGTGCAGAGGGCAGTGTAATTCTGGTAGAAGATGAATGAGAGACTAGAAGAGATTTGTTTTTCAAATAAAGACTTATCGGGCAGAAATGAGAGAAGAGATGGTGTTATACAGGTGGCCTGAATGAGCTCAGAAGTACATTAAGGTTTGAATAGTTTATTATTATTCTTTGTCAAAGTTTTCTACAATAAGGTTACTTTGCCTAATTTTGCTGTATTGACATGTTTGAGTGTGCTGCTTGTTCTAAAATAATTGCAGAAAAATGGAATAGGAAGCAGACCTAAAAGTACAATATACTTAAAAGTTTCCCATTATATAATGTTTCACAGAGGTAGGTCCTACATATCTCATGTATATGGGAAATTATCTCTGTATTTGTTTAAACCAAGAATGATTTAGTTTGGAATTCTATTCCCTCCTTCCTCCCGCATTCTTCCTGCTCCGATTTAATTTCATAGAAAACATCTCCTACATCTTTAATATTGATCATTGTTGGAAAAATAAATGTGATGGATAGATAAAATTAAAATGGCTGGTGGGTGTCAGAGCTCAGACAGTTGTCTCAGACAAGCATTAAAAAGTCGAGAAGGAAATTCTTTCTTTTATTAAACTCCCATAGGATACAGGTGATCCAGAGTATGTATTGGAACCTTTCACGTCTACAAAAATACTGCAGAAACCGATGAGAACTGGTTATTCAACACTTAGCTTAAAGAATGATTTCTTGTATGTTTCTTTATAGTTCAATTTGTCATTTCATTGAGTCTACTGGCAATATGATTTAAGAGTCTGTCAAACACATTAACCTCTTAATAACAATTTCCTCAAATTCCTTTCTCAAGCCTCTCTCTTTGATAGGGCTAGAACACATAGTCAATCTTGTTTCATTTTGATTTTTCTTAACTCACTCTGTAAACTCGATTCATTTATTTTTGTTTGAACCTAATAGGGCAGACTCTGTTGAAAGATGACTGGGGTGGTTATCTAAGTAAACAGAAAAAATGTCAAGTTTCACCTGACTAGGCTCACTAGGCTTCTGTCCAGGTCATGGTCAGAAAGAAAATTTCCTTTGATGAAGAGAAACAAAGGACTCCCAAGCCAATTTTAAAGACTGAGTGCTTGTAGAATGCTAAAATGGCAAATTATCAATGCCATAAAATATACTTGACTTAAATATTGTAAGATCTCAAAGAAAAGCCTACTAAACTCAATCAAAAGCTTTCTTTTGTTCCATTAGCCATCTCCCCCCCTGTTGATTTGGATTTTACCAATGTAAGTTACAAGTAATTTATGAAATCATTTGTAACCCTAACTCGCATGTGCGGGGTACATCTTCCATCCTTTTTATGTTGTTTAAGCTATGTGAAATCTGAATATATTTATTCCAAGATGTTTGTCGAATCCATTAATTCATCTATATGTCTGCCTGTCCCCAGATGGGTCCAGTTCTGTCCCTGTCAGCATTCACAGAAGAAGAGCAAGAATAAGAACTTTTGGGAACTGAATTTGGCTGGAAATGAAAAGGGGGGGGGGGGAAAGCCCAGATGCAATCCATAAAAGAACTAAGTACTGGAAGAATTTTTCTCATGGTAGTTTTAAATCTAGACCAGAAATTTTTTGTAAAGCAAAAAAAAAAAAAATTTCAAGGAATATAGTGTTTTGTGTTGTTCAGGAAGTCACAGTAAATTATTACAGTGGCTCCATTTCTTTAAAATCTGTCATTTTAGAAAATGTACCAAGATTTTGAGATCAAAAGATTTAGGTAAATGATAGTTATATAGGAACCAAAATAAGCAGACATCCAAAGGAAAAGTTTACTTGTTTACTTGTTTGTGAGACATTTCTCAGGAAAATTTGAGCTGTGCTGAAGAAAAACTTTCAGACTTCCTGGAGATAATCGATTCTGAGAGTCCCCTGCCTTCCTGCACATAAATTGAACTGCTATAGCCCGTATTTCTGTTAGGATTCAGGGCAGCTAGTGGTAGTCTGTTAATCTGCCCTTGCCGTAGCAATGTATTATGAAGTTCACATAGTAGTATATGGTTCAAAAAGGTTTTGCTCCAAGAGAAAGTGGGTAGTCTTGCATAGCTCCCTTTGCTAATAAAATTGTCATTGGCTTGTGAAAGATTAAAGATCTGTCCCCCCTCACTTGGTCTGCAAAAGAACATTGTATTTTCCTATAAGGAATACGTTTTAAGGGGAGTGCAAGAAGGCTTGTCCTTCTTCATACAGTGACAATTATTTCATGTATGTCCTTACAACATTCCTTTCTTCTTGTGGTATCAAATTTGACCTTAATTTGGCTCCTAGCGATAACATTATAAAATATGCATTTCATAGCAGGTATTTAGAATATGAACTGCTAAAATTTAAAGAGAGCAAAGCAGATGGCATCAGATTATTTCCTCAGTTTTCATCTCCTGATTTGAAAAGGTCTTCATTCAAACCTTCTCTGCATACAGAAATCGGATTCGGTACTGCAGCTAGATCACGTAACAAATTTCCATGGATGATGCTAGAAAGATGCTACACAACTCAGTAACAGGACTCATCTGAAACACTGGTAGTCAGCCTCTCCATCTGAAACACATGCCTCTCAAGCATAACATGTTCAGCATTACACTGGAGTGAGAATATACGCTACCAAGCTTAGAGACAGAAGTGGTGTAATCTACTCACATGGGTAATGTGAGAAATAATTATTTAATGCTTGTGAAGCAGACAGAAAATTAAAAGTGCTATAGAGTGGCTGCTATTAAAAATCTTTACAATTCTACTTTGCAATTAGATTACGTTATCACAGTATTCCCCTTTTACTCAGTATAGGAACATCTAGGGAATACTACAAATCCAGGAATGCAGCAATGGCACTAATTACTTGCAAATGTAATTAAGAAAAACAATACTGATGATCTCTGATGATCGTGAAGGACCTATTTACTAGAGCAACTAGAATTTAGGACTGAAAATGTTGCATTTTAGAATATGATTTTATATGTCAATTATAAGTGATGTTACAAGATCTTACACCTCAGACATTTCCGATTGCCTTACTGTAGACGGGAATGATCAGATTAGGAAATGTTGGCCTCATTTAAAGCAGCACTGAAATACCCTCTGACTTTACTAGACAAAGTTTCATCCTTAGTCGTTTGCCAAAAGCTGTAGAGGGAGTAACTGTCATGGAAGAGACAGAATCAGAACTCATGAGTATTCTGGTTAGAGCTGTGCAGAATATTTTCAGTGTAATTCAGAATTCTTTAAAATGTTCCAGTTATCAAGCAAAGACCTGAAAGTAGATGGATTTTGAAATCTATCTTGATAATAGAATGCATGACATCTTAAAAAATATTCATGTTTTGATACAAAAACTTTGATCTCACTTTTTACCTTTTCTTTTTTCTTCTATTTTATTTCTAAGCAAAACTTGGAAGCCTGGAGTGAAATAAGACCTTGGTAATTTTCAGATCGTTCAGCCTTTAGTTCATCTATGCAATCACTTGACCATGACTTTTTCTTATTTTAAACAGACTCAGAGCCCTGCACTTCAGGTCACAGTTTTTCTAAGTGAATATTTACCTTAATTTTTATATTTTTTTTTTCCACCACCACCCAGTACAAAACCAGTGAATTCAAGATAACTACGTGGCACATGTGCTTTGTGATACGATCCAGGGATTGCAGAGTGGCAGATAAATCTGTAGGATTTGTACATATTGCGTGCTGTATAGTCCAAATAGGAGTCTGCTAATTTTCATTTTTTCAACTAATTGAGCTGTACAATTAATCATACGAGGACAGATAAGTATCCTGTGAACACAGGGTTGTTAACATTTTGTAGCAACTGGTAAAATACAAACTGTGAAAGTGTAAATACAACTTAAGGAACCCAGGGCGGAGGGAGGAAGGGGGAACGAGCATGAATTACTTCTGTATTTTTAGATGGTAGTATTCATAGTTATTTTTGCAATATTAAGAGTCTTTGAAAAATTTGGAGTAACTGTTGCCGTTTCATTGGTATTGCCAAGGCCCAGGCGCAGCTGCTTGGATGCTGTAACACGCTAACAATGCCATTTCTCTCTCAGCAGTTTCCTGCTTTGCAAAATTTCGGTGCGTATTTCTTTGGGCTGATGTTTCTTTGCATTGATCCAACTTCCAATGGCTCCTAACAACTTATTTATCAGAGGTTGCCAGGCAGGATTAGGGCGTGTTGTTAAGACCACGGCACAGCCTTCAGAGCTTGTTTGTGGCTGCGAACTGCCAGGAAACGTCTCTGAGAGCGTTAGCTGACGCGGAGGAGTGGGAAAGCAAAAGGCTGTAGTGGTGCATAGGTGGGAGCGGGTAAGCCATTTGCCTTTTAATGTGTGACTCCCTGTAATCTCTTCGATATTTACAGTGGTGGTGTGGATGGATGTGGGACTCATTCATTTAATCAATGTCCACAGGCATGTAATTACACTCACAGAAACTTGTATTGTTTTATGAATTAATTTAAACATTATAGTAACTACTGTCTAATAACATACAGGTTCCCATGATATTTAGAGTATTAAATTGCAGATAAGAATTCCTCGGAGAGAGGCAGTGCTGTGTGCTACACAGGCGGCATACCCATTTGCTGCTCAGGGAGGAAAAAGCCCTGATCCATGTATTGTATTGCTGTAGCTTGCCTTCGCTGTGCTTGCTCAAGAATTACTGTGCAGTACTTTCTAGGACCAGCAGCAAGTTCATTTAAGTAGGTCTCCATCTGAAACCTAATTAGAGCGCTATGCAGTTCAGAAATACTTAACATATATTGTTAGTGGCTTCTGGTTGTTGTGGAGATTTTTTTATTTTTTCACTAAATACAGCATGTGAAAAGCACTAATGCTACCAGTAACAGCAGTATAAGCCTAACCTTAGATTAAGTAAAAACATGAACACAGGAGAGCATCGACATTTTTGCATTCCAAGCTAAAATGGTCTTTGCTGTACTTTGTTAAACAGAACTTTAAGATTGTATTTAACATGACCAAATGAGTAGATTATTTTTCAAGAAACAGTTTATGATTTTGACCTCTGTGTTTTGGCTCCCACGCTATCAGTTTGCTTGAGTAGCTTGTCATCTACCCACCCTCCAGACTGCGTGCCAGTTCTTTACTGCAGGCTTTTTAAAACAGCTTAAGGATCAGCAATAAGGTCAGGATCTATCAATAGCATAAGAAGGGCAAGATTTTTACAAGTCCCTGAAATTGATTGGTGGTTGCCTTACGGCACTGCACATATCATCTGTAATTTCTGTGGCGCATATATGGTGGTTTTCTGCAATACACTGCAACCAAGCAGCCGTCTAGCACATCTAGGACACTACGAATTTTTCTGATGCTTCTTATCAAGTTTCTTATTTAACAAGAAGGGATTGAGCATATATATATAATTCATGCACAAGCAGCCTGATATTCATAGATGAACTTTCTGTGCACCCTTTGTGTATTTGCACACATACTTAAGCTTTCACATAAAGAGACAAAAGCTAGAGAGAAAATGATTCTTAATAGTGTACAGTTTGATTGTCTTCCGAGTTATCTTTCGGTATTTTAGCCAAATGCTAAATAGTTACATTTAGCATGTAACTTCCATCTGGTTTCTGTTTGCAGTGAACCTTCAGGTTGTTGCTGAAATGAAGCGGGATGTAAGGAGATCTTAGGGACAGGAGTGCAGTGGGATAGTTGTGCCTTCAAAAGCTAGTGGTGCATATAAAATAGAAAATTATACTTCTGAAATTTTCCTGTTATCACAATGCATCCAGTATTGATGTCTATCTGATAAACTACACTTATTGTGCAGTTGTGACAGTCTTAAATTCAATCTGCCAAATAATCCATCTCCTCCTGAGCAACTCTAAACAATCATACTCGCCTTTAAACAGATGCTGCATGTTTAACAAGTTGCTATGTACAACTAAAAAATATCCGACGCGAAATTTTCAAATCTTCACATAAAAAAATGAAAAAGTGTGCACACGTCTTACTGCTGTAAGGCAGTATGACCATGTGGAGCTGAGAGAGATTCATGTTAGAATAACCTGCAAGTGGCCAGGGACAGAGATGAGTATTTCTTACACTTTTAACTGGGATTTTGACTTTTTTTTTTTTACATTGTTGAAATTAATTAAAAGTTCATATTTACCGCATGTTATAGTCTGTATTACCATTGATATTTCCTGCTGTCTGGATGGTTTTGGGTGTTTCACATACTGCTGTTCAGTAGAGAATAATGAATATATTTATTCTAGCAATAAATGTCAGCACCATAACAGTTTTTGATCTTAATAAACTATACATATTGATTTGAAAAAAAAAAGCATGATGCTAAAAAACCAAAACCCACAACAAGATTGTAAAACTATTTCAGATAAAACATAGATGCTTTTAATTTTAAATTGCTGTTAATTTTTTTCTTCTGTGGAGGTGTGCAGGTAAAGGAAATAAGAATTATATTAATAATTTATAAACACATTATAAAACATTTTTAATATGAGCTATCTGTAGAATATTTCTGAGAACAGATGAAGTTGTGGGCCACAGAGCATTAAAAACACAACTGTGAAGTCCTGTGTCCCACTCAGTTGCACCTGGGGGGGGTACGTACCTACACACAAACATGTACCTTTTCCCCATGAAACAGACGTGAGCAACGACTTGGGAGGCCTGCAGACACACGAGTGCAAAGCGCCCCAGAGAGAGATGCACCACCGGGCAATTGCAAAACCGTCCTAGTGGCAGAGGGGAATGTGCAGATCCTTGTTTGAGATCCCAAACGTTGAGCAGAACGGTCCTACCAGAAAAGCTTCCAAATTGATTGCCTTTGTGCTTGACCTGTAGCAATAGCTCAGCAGCTATTTAAAATCTCCTGGGATGCTACTTCCAGCAATGTTTATGGTTTTCAGCTGCCGAAAGCATGTCCATTTATGTGTGCCAAGCTGGCTTGCGTTTTTTCTATAAATATCTGAATTGCTGTGGGCATCACCCCTATTGTTACGTATTTAGTATACTCTGTAACCAGCACCAGCATTTACACACCATAAACGTCTATGCTTTGATTGCATTATAAATAATCAGTATTTCATTGTCAATTTTTTAATGCATTCTAACACGTGAAAAAGTAGCTTTCTCTCTCTTTCAAGTAATCATTGTATTTCAATGTTTCAAGTAAGCACGTTAGATAACATGCCTACAGTTATGAAGTATTTATCTCATCAGAAAAATATAGGTAAAAATAAATTGAATAGCACATAGTCATGATTTGCAAGTATTGTATTAAAGAGCGTTTTGGCTCAAGGATTATGCTGTTCTTGAGTCAAGTAAAGTGTCAACCACTTCTTTGTTTCTTCATTTGCTTTGCCTGAGATCCTTATTAACTGTTAAATGTTAGACAGGACATTTACAACAAGTAATAAAAAGAGGTAAAAATTTGAATTTAATTGGAACCCCCTCCAGCAATTTGGCTACATGTAGCTTACTGCCTTAGCAATCCCTTAATGGACTAAGACAAAATGAAAATGAAACATTGCTTTGTGCTCTGCTCAGTCTTCCACAACTTTTGGATAAGGTTTAAAGTGTGCTATTTCACAGCTGCCTTAAGGGAAAAGAAGCAGTTTTCAGATATCCTGAAAGAAAAGTAGTCTGGAGAATACCTCTAGAGTATTCTGGGAAATACTAAGAAACACAGAAAAAAAACCCCAAACATCAAACGTTTTCAGAGCGTTTGAGCTGGGATATAAGACAATACTTGGAGAGACTTCAGGACACCACAGTAAGATCTATAACAATATTAGTTTTTTGTTTCAGGTGTGTTCAATTTTTTCCAGTTATTTTATCTTTTTGTTTGTCATATAGATATTTTGATACAAACAGAACCTTTCCTCCTAAATGATCAACCATTTTTTTCCTGTGTCTTCTTACTTTGTAAGATGCAGGGCTAGGGTGAGATGCTGCTGTAGGAAAGAAATCGGTACAGACCTGAGAAAACTTGGCAGCAGATAGTTAATTTGTTCCTGTTAGTGTTAGCTGCCCTGTAATATTTGATCAAGGATTTATGTGATCAAATTGGCATCCTCCACTTCTTTTTGCAGTCTGATTCTCTTCATCTAACGTTTATTGTTCACAATCAGCTGTTCATTGATGTTAATTAGACACACGTCTCTTACGTACTATGTTTTTTCTTGCTCTGTAAACTATGTGTGCATGAAAATTCATTTCAGTTTCCCCAAAGTGGGGATAGATGAGCAAGCGTTTGCTATCAATGTGAATTTCTGGGGTTGTTTGAAACATATTCCTGAATATTTTCTTTTCAGACTTCACACATACCTTCTGTTGGTTCTGGATATATAGTGGTATTTAAAGCTGGGCTTGCCTTAATTAATAGGGTTATGAAAGCAGAGTATGGAATATGTTACAGACAGAGACAATTACAGAAAGTCAGTAAAGAAACATAAGAGGAAAGTAAGCAAGGGAGGTCAGTGCGAGATCAGCGGCACAGTGGCATCTCTTTTGTGGCATCCGCAGAGTGCGCCTTGTTCGTCTGTGTAATGACCGAAGGGGCTAAAATCCTGCTCGGCTATGGGATCGCTCCCTGAGCTCTGCAGGAAGGTTAAGCTGCATGAATCGGTGACATACTGTAAACGAGAAATGGAGTGAGACTGCCTGGTTTTGATGAGAGCATTAGGGTGAAGTGATAGATTGAGCTGATACTACTGAGGTAGGGAAAGCTTTATATCACAAAAGAAGGTATAGAGAAGGAGATAAAACAATGCTATGCTTTGTGTCAAGAAGAAACGTGAAATGTGTGAGGAAATGCATGGAATTATAAAAAAGAATGAATGACTTTTCTCTCCAGCACACTTGTCTTTGCATAAATTCTGTTGTTTACTGCTTTTTGTAAGACTTAGGATATATTGTCTTTCTTATGCTTTTCAATATGCTTTATTTGGACATATGGTGACTTATTGAAATTTCAGTTCTCCAAACATTTACTGCTTTGTATCACGATAATGATGTCTGCAGTGGGAATACTGGCAATAGTAAGCAATAGGCTCGAGGAGTAAGAGATTCCTAGACTGTGTTCCTGCACTTTAATTTAAAAAGTTCATGCATGTGAGCGTCATTTTTCTTTTATAGTGAGGATTACATTACAATTAAATAACATACCGGTACTAGAATGACTGCGTGCCGAGAAATAGTGCTGTAATGGTCGCTATGCAGCCTGCACATTTTTTTATTTTATGATTGATAAGCTGCATCGAGTTGCAGCTGTCTCTGGGTACCCATCATAGGCGATTAGACCTGGGAGTGGTCTCAGGAGATCCTCTAAGTTCGTTCTTATATCCCAAGATCAACTACAGCAAAGTTGTTCCTGAATAATATTGGCCTAACTTTAAAGCTCTGTTTAAAAGAAAAAAGAAAACAAACATTAAAAATAAAAAATCAGATTGTTAATTATAAAAAAAACCAAAACATTAAATATATAATGAGGGGACAAGAAAAATTAGCCGACTGTTTTTTTTTTTTAATAACAAACTAACCTGAAAATTGTCCTTTCTTCTTTTCTCCCTCTCTTCTTTCCCCTGCAGTTTTGGAAGTCAAATTTCACATATTGTGCTTTCGTGTATATATATATTCTCCTGTGGTGTTCTGATATCCTCCATCCAATTTTGATTCATTACACCAATTATTCTGAAATATTCAGCATTTTGTTTTAAGTAAAATTTTATTACTTTTCAGATTTCTTGGTATTCCAGTTTTTTTCCAAAGCTGAATTTTCAACTGGGACTTGCTATATATTATTTTTGCTTCAAGTCTCCATGAAGCCATTTAGATACTGATAAACATTAATTTAAACATCCACTTTAATGTAATTTAGTGACAATCTTAGATGCCAAATGCCTGGAGAAATGTATGGGCATTCTTATGCTATAAGTGGAGCAGGAAGCACCACCAGCATTAAATAGCTTCACCATAAGACCTAATTTTCACATGTCCATACCACTCTTTAACTACTCAGACTGAATTTGTACGTGAAAATGGTCTGCCTCAGTCTGAATGTACTTTTAAAAATGTCAGCAAAAATACTACACGTCCAGAATGAGACAAGGAGAAGATATATCGGTTTGCTCAACTAAAAGATAATCTGACACCTCATAATGCCATCCTCATATATTCCTAGACGTAGGTAGGAGGAAGGGTAGCTGTTATATCCAGGGTATTATTCTCGAATATTTAATATGAAACTCTGAAAATTAAATCCACTTTAAAACCTTCTGGTAAATTCAGTTTTCTCAGATTTCATTTTTGCAGCAAGCTTTGTAGAAGCTTTATTCGCAGTGGGTATGATCCAACCCTGGAGCCAAACAAGACTTTTCCTGCAGCTGCAACTTTTGATTGTGTAGGTTTTGCCAGGAGAGAGTTAGAGCACATGAGCAGGAAAACTCTCTCTCCTGTGTCCTCTGTAGCCCCTAAGCAGAGCGGATGAAATAGATGAATTTTCCTATTCTTCAGTTGTCAGTAAATATCTGAAACCCAGTGTGGAATTTTGGATCCTTTTCCAGAACTGGTCCACAAAGAAGTTTACAGCACTTGGACCCATGTGGTGGGTCCGAACACTTGTAAGGAAGTATATGGTTTTAAAGAAGATGGCACGTAATAAGAGAGTTTAAGAGGGGCTTGTTAAAGAAAAAAAACCAAAAACATTCAGGGTCAGAGCAGAAGGCTGACCTACCCCAGTATGCCGTGACAGGTAACTATCTACAGGGGATGCTTAGGCAAGAGCAGAACAGGAGAATATAGTGATGCTCATCTAGAAAACTCTCCAATTCTCCAGCAGTTTGTGGCCCAGCGACTTCTGTAGAAAGACGACTGTTTAGATCCCCTGTCTCATTTATTTCAGCAGCTGAATAGGATTCAGTGAATGAGGCAGGGTGTTGCAGAAAGAAAAAAAGATGTCCTTGTGGTTAGTGACCTGGAGAATTGTTTTCTTCATGCTCCTGACACATAGTAATGCTATGCTGGTTACTAAACCCACACTTGATAAGGGGTTTGCCTTAGCCGTGTATATTCTGGACATCTGACTTGGGATTGTAATATATACCAGTGCTGAGACCTCATGGCTGCAGCTGAAGTAAATTGCTCTGCCTTGGATATATAAAGTACAATATAACACTAGATCAGATTTTGGATTTCTAGCATTGCATCTGCTATCTTTAGAATAGGAATAACAATATGCACTTATCTCAGATTGTTGTTATGAATGTGTTGTGAAGGACCTAAATACTGCATTGATGAGTGTCACAGAAAGGCTCTGAAGAAATTAATCATTTAGTCTACAGGGTTTGACTAATATACAATAAACAAGGCATGATACCATACAGTAAACAGTGGGGATAAAAACCATAATATTGAATAAGTGTCACCAAGTGATTTATTCCCATCTTGTGGACTGATTGAGGGCATTTATTTCTGCAGAAATATTAATTTGGGGGTTTATCACATGAAGACTATGAACTGAATTGGGTATATGAAGTAGCCTATCTGAATCATGATGTTTCCTAATTTTAAATGCCTAATTCTGAAACTTCAGTAATTTGTGCAGTTTGTTTCTAGAAGAGGAATACCTTTGGTTCATCTGACCTTGTAGAGCACTGTCCTGGTTTCAGCTGGGATAGAGTTAATTTTCGTCTTGGTAGCCGGTATGGGGCTGTGTTTTGGGTTTAGGATGAGAACAATGTCGAGGATACACTGATGCTTTGGTTCTTGCTAAGTAGTGCTAAGCTGTCTCTAAATAGGCGCTAAGTGGCGCTCACACTGGTCAAGGACTTCTCAGCTTCCCCTGCTCTGCCGGGTGCACAAGAAGCTGGGAGGGGGCACAGCCGGGGGGGCTGGCCCAGACTGGCCCAGGGGCTATTCCATACCATATGACATCATGCTCAGTATATATAAGCTGGGGGAAGAAGAAGGAAGGGGGGGGACATTGGGTGATGGCGTTTGTCTTCCCAAGTAACCATTACGCTTGATGGAGCCCTGCTTCCCTGGGGATGGCTGAGCACCTGCCTGCCCATGGGAAGCAGTGAATGAATTCCTTGTTTTGTTTTGTTTGCGTGCACGGTTTTTGCTTTGCCTATTTAACTGTTCTAATTTATTTTACTTCAATTATTAAACTGTTCTTATCTCAACCCACGAGTTTTCTCCCTTTTACCCTTCTGATTCTCTCCCCCATCCCACCGGGGGGGAGTGAGCGAGCGGCTGCGTGGTGCTGAGTTGCTGGCTGGGGTTAAACCATGACAAGCACGTAATCATTTTATATGCTTTGAAATATGTCTATTGCTTATTATTTGAGCTGTTACTTTTATCATGTATAGAAGCAAATCTTTTAAGACTTTAGAGAGCAATTTTATTGGATGATGATATGGACTTGCAAGTCCTGTAAGACCTTACTAGGCAATATAGCAACTTTGACATCATCACCAGCACCAGATTTGCTTCTCAGTCATGGGAAAAAAGCACACTAAAACTAGAAACAGATCAAATTTGAAGCAGGAAGATGCAAATTATTCTCTGTTATGACTCTATTACAGTCAAACAGTAACAACAGAGGAGAGTATGATACTCTATCTGTATGTAGACAAGTGACTTTCTCTTGTGAGTCATGCCTGGAAAGAGAACTTAACTTACTGGTATTGTCAGTAAAGCTGCATTTTATTGAGTGGGTCTGTTGGCTTTCTCACACAAGGAGAAGTGTGAATTTCCCAAAGGCCTAGTGATTTGGAAGGCGCTATTTAGATTTATTTTTATCATTATGTTAGACTTACTCTGCATCATGCAGTCAGGCCCCAGGTAAAATGTGAGCTTTCTGTGGGAAAGTCAGGAGGCTGATGAGTTTCAGGAGCTTATTTGCCAAAATACTCTGGTGAATAGGCATCTAGAGCTGCAGTATTTATTTTTGTAATGTCAAAAAACCCCCACAACCAAAGACCCAAGAAAACAAGAAAAGAAATAAAATGTATGTTAAAGTCCCCAGAAGGTACCGGCCACTGGCTTTACCTCCGTTTGCACCGCAGTGGGGAACCCTGCAGGGCTTGCACACCTGGGGTTGGTGTGCCTTTCTACCATTTTGAAGCCAAATTCAGTGAGAAGAGATGTGGGGTTTTTTTCACAATAACGCAGATGTGTTCAGAAGACAGTATAGAAATTATGTATTCACCAGCTAGAAGTCTCTACAAAGTTGTAGACGTTTCATTTGGGTTATGTCTACAGCAAGCACATAAGTTTATTTTTAAAACTGTGTTAACTAACATTTTTTGCTAACACAATAACCAAGAACCTGTAGTGAGTATACACAGGAAAATTTGTGTTCAAAAGCATACTCAGCTCCTTGGAGTCTTAATAATGCTGATAAACTCAGAGAAGCTATTACCAATCTTTCTAAAATTAACAGTAAAGATTAGCAAAAAGGAAATAATTTCATCACTTTATTTAAAAGATTGTACTTTTAATAATGGAGTTTTCCCTATTGTCTTGTTACTGACTTATGCATTCAGTGTGATATGACGCTTTATAAAAATAAGTTATTGAGGCCTGGTTCAAAACCCAATGAAGTGAACAACAACTTTTATGTTGACCTCATTAAGCTTTGGTCCTTGAGTATTCTTGAAAATTATGTGAAACTCAAAAAAGCATTCTCTTAAATCCTTTTGAACCCTTCCAAATGAAAGTGCATCATCTCCAAAGTTGTCTTTCCAGAGTTCAAAGTGTGAACAGCTTCAATCATTACAGCCCAAGTAAAGCCGATGCACATTTGCCTCCTTAACAAGTTAATGAGGGTTTAAGCTGATTTTTTGATGACTGTGAAAATCACATATTTTTTTATAAAACTCTGGATTGAATCAGAGCAGCTTGATGCAACACCTGCTGATGCTGACTAATAGTATCATAAGCAGTCGTTCACAGCAGAGTCAGCTCCTCTAGTGAGCAGCTAGAGTAAAAGATGCAAAGAGGATAATGGTATAGCATGAGAGTGGTATACATTACATATATTATAATGAAGATGGGCAGTAATCTGCGTCCAATATTGGACACTATGATCTTGGCCTAAATAAATGCTATTGTTATTGCATTTCTGCATTCAAATGTATGCAGTGAATATGTTGGACAACCTGGAAAAAAATATTATTTGTAAATTTCAATTAGAAATCTCAATCTTTTGCTACTTTGCTTGTAATCTAATTCATAGTTTAATCACTGTTATCTGGACTGAGATTTTTACAGGCATTTAACAGAATGCTGTTGTGAGTTTAGTATGAAAATTATTTTGAAAAATTTGAATCTATGTGGAATCATAATTGTAAACAACTTTTGTAGGTTAATACTGACAAGCACACACGCATATGTATATGAATACTTTATGGCACGCATTAACCTAGCGTGCTTATGCCCCCCGTCCTTCCTATATACACTGATACTGTTACCTAGTCAGTATATTCCAGAGTTAAAATGAAATGGTTCAAACGTCTAATAGTAATTGCGAATCATTCTTCCTCTCCATAATGTGGAGTGCCAAGAATAAATATATTTTTCCTTTTTGGCAGTAAACATATCATGTGGCTCTAGTTAGCAGAACATGTTCTTTGGATTTTATGGCCAATATAATCTCTCTCTATTGATTAAGTACTGTAATGTTGTTGGAGTATCTGAAAGGGCATTCAGTCAGTACCACAGAACTGTATACATTCGGCATTGTATTTGTCTCAAAGAAATTCTACAGCGCTCTGCAATATGCTGAAATCCTTGGAGTTACTTTATAATTGTAGTAAACCCTTTCTGCTGTCAAGGAACCTCTATACAGCAATTTCAGTGACTGATGCAGAGAAAGTTGTTGTGGGTTACTGAATGCTGCAATGGTAGTAAATACTTTAAAATAATTAAACTAAGAAGTGTTTTATTTACAAAATATTAGCGTAGAAAATATTATTTTGTTATACACTAAAATTTCAGTAGTAAAGCCTCACTTCAGCAACTAGTATCTTTTTCTTGGGAAGAAAGAAAAGAAAAGATGGAGTTATTAGTTTGTCATAAATTAGGAAGATGTGCTAACTATTAAAAATTAAGACTTTCTATCATCCACCTGAAGTTATTCCAGTCTGGAAATTATCCATTAGAGCTGAATAACTTAAACATTTTTAAATAAAATTCCTACAGATAAAACCTGTTGGAACATAGCAATTATAAAAATAACATTAGAATATTGGCAAATATATGTCAGCACACATTGCATGCCATCTGCACCACCCGGAGCAGGAAAGGCTTCCCTGTGGACAAATAATTGCCCTGCTAACAAATAAGCAGGGATTATATGTGTAGAGCTCTCGCTGGCTTTGAAAGAAAATTATTTTTAAAATAAGCACAGAACTGCTGGAGTCTATGAGCTTCCTATAGTAAGCTTCTTGGACCTAGTCAGTAATTTCTTTGTTTCCTTTACTTTCTTGGCTTTATTTCCCCCTAGACACCACTTCATTCACATTCCCATTGGAAAAATATGGGCTAATTGAGTAAAGAAGATTTTTTTTCTTCTTTTCTTCCTTCTTCAACTATCCTGTAGATTTTTCTTTTTATGGGAGAGAACAATTTATCAAGATAGACAAAGATTATCTTCAGCTTTATTAATATCTGCATAAATCTGTGCAAGCTTTAAGGATGTAACTTGTGTTACAGTGATAAAAAGAAAGCAAAATTTGGTCTTCAGGGCACACGTTGAGTGAGGATGACAAAGAAAGGCAAAATAAATAGCACAGTAGCTGTGGCTGAAAAGATTGTTTAGCTGGTCTGTGTGGCGTGAACAGGGTGAGTATTGACAAAAGCAGCAGGAATAAAGTATTGGAGATATCCCCAGGTAGTGTGCAGAACAGCTCCGGGTTTACTTAGCCTAGAGGTGAAAGGCAGATTCAGTTCCCTTTTCTGCCAGAGAGTATTCAAGTTTTCAGCAGCAACCTCATAGGAGAATCTGAATATAGACTATTCTAGTGTATTGAGAATACACAGAATGATTCACATTAAGTTGCTTTCAGTCTCTACTGTTTGTACTGTTCTATGTTGTACAAAATACTTAAATATTTAATAAAGCAGAGACTGGGATCATATCTGCTAACTACTAAGTAAAGTAAGTCCTAGGGCCACCATTTTTACTTTCATGTTGTAAATTGTGATTTACATTCATTTGAACTGCTTTTGCTTTTGTTAACAGAGTCAGAAATATTTCATTTAATAATTGTGGGGGTTTTTTTATTATTTTGGTGGGAGGAAAAATCATTCTGATTTGGTTCAAATTTGCCCCATTTTTCGTAACAACAGGGATAACCCTTTATTACTTGAAAAGTAATTTCTGAATTAGAGCCTTTTTTTTTTTTTTCTTCACTATCCAGTCTGACAGTTTAATCCTCATTTTCAGAATTTCTGATTTCAGGTTGCTGCCATTAACTATTAGTACTCCTGCTCAGAATAGGAATGAAAATAAGATGCTACTTCTGAACATTGCATTAATGAAGCTTGATATGTGACCATATAAATCTTTGAATCCCTTTGCACCATGCAAAAGATCTTTACTGTTACATACATACTTCTTTATTTTAGATATTACTTCTTTAACTAAAAATACTCAATGCTTTTCAGTTTGAGTAATCACCAGATCTAAAAGATTTCTACAGTCTTGACAAATCTTTGAAGTCAGTATATATACACATAAATTTACAAATATTATTGTGTTTCATTTCAAGTGCCATCTAAATAATCTTCAGTTATCTTTATTTACTTCATATGTCTAATGACTAGTTATAAGTTTGCCTAACATATAAAAATGAAGAATATATATAGTAGGTCTTAGGAAACCATTGGAAAAAATAGATACTTTTCTCTAAATGAAACACTTTGCCAGTACCTGGAAGTTATTTACCTGGGCTTAACCCTTTGCCTCTTATTTTGATTTCATTTGCTCAAGATATACTGTCTCCTGAGCACATTTTGGGATCTTGCATTGTCAAATAGACTAGTGCTCCTAAACAATATTTAAAATGACATTTTTATTAAGTTGGCATGAAGCATGTTGCTGAATTGTTTTTAATATGATAATGTTTTGCAGTTTACTGTGCCATAAGTGCAGCTTGGCAGTTGAGTTTACATGAATATTTCATCCAGAAAAGGCCATGAGTTTGTAATTATAAATAGACCTGTTCAACAGAAAGAGATGGATGATTCTACAGCTACTAATTTTCCAAGGAAATGATAGCTAGTTGAAGACCGAAGGCTAAGACTTCCAACTGCAGAGGGACATCTGCAGATCACTTTAAACAGTATTATAGAGGTCTAGCTACTTTTCGTAGTGGATTACTTGGGGTTGGTTATGATGCCCAAATTTTGGTGTCTTGGTTTCTTCAGCTGTGTATTTGCAAAAGTACTGGCTCATCAAGGAGGTAACGGCAGGCCTGCCTTCCTCCCTCCTCAACCCTTATTTCATTTACCAGCCAGCTCAGCCAGTAGCTCACTCCGTTTTAACTATTTAATGCTAATATCCATATGGACTTTTATATTGAAGAATAGGGGAGTCCAGATGAAAAGTGACATGAACTTAAGTTTTAACTTTCAAAATTTTCCTGTGTTATGAATGACACAAATGCATCATACCTATCATCAGCATGCAAAAATGCCTGACCTGTCAACATCTCAGGCAGCTCTGGAATTGGAATTAGTGTGGTGGGGCTCCTGAACTAAGTGGCTATGCCTTTTTAGACACCGAAAATGTATCTATATGGTATTGCATGGCTGCATAGTGATCTGGAAACACGGACAGGTTTAGGCCAAGCTAACTGATGCATCTTTGTGATGGGTTCTCTGATGTAGACATGCCAACAGATAAAACAGAAAAGGGAATAGAAGCAATAGCAAATTGTAAATACTTTAACTTCTCTCCTGCTCACATAAACAAAATATAATACTTGTAGTTATACAGGAAAAACTTTCCTGATTGTTATCATTTTCTTAAAGTGAAGAAAAATTAATTTTAATTTGTTGAGTAACTATGGATACTTAAATGCTATATAAGGATAAAAGTGATAAGAAACCTGAGTGTTCAGTTAGAAATCCTACTGCTACCGCTAGAGTAGATATTGCATCACACATGACATGCTCAGTATAGTAAATAACTATTGTGTAAATTCTCTGAAATCCCAGTAGTGCATTAAGAAAAAAAAAAAAATCTTACTCTTAAACATCCCATCTTACTTTGGTGCATTTTTTAAATATTCTTAATATTATTTAATTGCGTCCATTTCTGCTTAGTGGTCAGCACTGCTCCTCTACACCTGGAAATAAAAATAAAAATAAACCCTACAGCTGCAAAAATGTATTCACATACACGACTGATTCTACTGCAATCTATTATTTTGTTTTAATGTTTTTAGTTTTGTTTTACTCCAGTAGTATGTTGAGAGCACCTTTAGTGCCGGATCTTCCACACACACACACTTGGGTGACTAGTTATGTGAATTCAACCCACTGTAGTCAGTCCTACACATCAGCAGAATTAGCCCTGATGCCTCTGGCACATTCCTAAGACTGTCCCTAAAGTACCTGGTAAAAGAAGTTTATGTATGTAAGATATACTGACAGAGTGAAGCAGCATGAATGTGCCACTGTGGTTATTGATTGGGGAAAATGATTTATCCAGGCCAATTTTATCTGACAGCTGTGATATTAATTGCTATGGATACATACAATAAGAGATAGGGAAGCTGTACTGTAATGTTATCTGTTACTACGCTATATTTGCCATAAACTACTCTACTGTGGCTTCCAGCTCTGTTAAAGCCTAAAATTTTGCCCTTGGTTGTACTTGTGCAATTCCCTAGGAGTAAATAGAGCTGTCTTGCATTAGCAGAGAAGTTTCTCTATGGCCATATGTGACCACAGAGAAATGAACAACTGTGGCAAGAACATGTTTACGTGTTTTCACATATGCATTTTGAAATATAATTTTTTTTTTTTAAAATAGAAAAATTTATAATATGGAGAAAGAAACTAGGAGACCACTTGGAAAGGATATGGAGGGAATATACCATATGTATGTGATAGTTATATAAATACGGAATAAAGAGTTGATTTGAATTCTCTCCTGAAAGAACTAAACAGGGTAGAGAGGTTAGAGGCTAATCTTTCCTCCAACAAAGTTAATGGCAAGGCATCCATTAACTTTAATAGGAGCTAGATTAGCCTCAAAAGTACTTAACTATAGCAGGATAAAAGAACTAAATTATGATTATTATGGAAGAAAATACAGTGTAGAAGGATATTGACAGCGTAAATACGTTGGTATGAAAAGAAGGGGGAAAAGAACATAAAGTATTTTCAAACATCATTCCCGTTTTTGAAATGGAAGAGAGGAGAAGGGAAGACAAGAAAGGAGAAGAGCAGGGAGGTTGAGGATTATGCTGAAGGACGGTACCTGGCAGAAGGAGTAAGATTCAAGGTTGACGTATAGCAGAAAATTTCTCTACAAACACCTCTATAGTAGATTTACATTAAAGGCGAAGGGAAGATTAGTGGACCTGCCCCAAGAACTAAAATATAAAACTTAATTTAAAATATATAAATAATAATTAAAACAAACAAACAAACAAAAACAAAACAAAAAACCCCCTAAACCAAGGACACAAGAATGTACACATTTGCAGCTTAGATTTGCTTCCAAATTACCGTGTGGTCTTTAGCAAATAACATAAGCTCTACCTGTCTGGGATCCCTAACAATATTTAGTAATTTCATACATTAAATATTAATGTTTTTCAGTGGTTTGAAAAGCAAAGAGCGCTAGAAGAATACTTGTTTATTGTTTGATTGTATTCCCAAACCTAGAAGAAAGTTGCACTCTTCAATATTTTTCCTACAGCCAATGAGAGCATGCTGCTATAATGTGAAGTGGGAATAAACAGCATTGTTTTATTCAACTAACTGTTCCCTTTTAGTAGTGTTTTTAATTCATGTGAATTAATACTGATACAAAATAAAGCCACAGAAAATTATTTTGCTATTTTCTATCCCAAATAAAAAAATTTGTCCCTTGAGTGAACATCCCAGTAAATGTTTCAGTATCTATATCTATTCAGTTATCTTATGTCTGTTTGTATGCTTTCACTTGTTAGTATTTCTTGAATGTTTTTTCCCCTACATCCCCTTTCTGTTGCAGTCCCATTTATGCCACATGTTTCATTTCAAAGGCAAAGAGACTTTGCATCCTGGCCCTTTCTCTTGCCTTCTGAATCAATTTCTTAATGTATGTATGGGCAGATTTTCTTTATTCATAATGAATGTACACTTGATTTAATCTTCTTAGAGTGTCTGTGCTTTCATAAATATGCCTTTTTTTTAAATTAAGGGGTTTTCTTAAAGATTTGACTTTTAATTTGCTCAAAAATGTATTGTGAAAGCAGCCTGTCACAAAAGCTGTAGGAATGTTTCCTTTTACCCATTTCTAAATGTTCTTCTCCAAGAAATATTTGCATTAATACAACTGGGAAAATGGTGTCTTAATTTTGACAGACTGGCTGGCTGCATGAAGAAAACAAAAACCAGGTATCTTAAAAACAGCTAATAACCAAAACAAACTTGTAGAATAGGTCAGGAGTTCTCAGATGATTCATTTTTATTTCATTAAAAAGTAGGAAACTGTCAAGGCAAATTCAAAGAGATTCTGAAAATGGAAGGTCTGACTCCACTTTGATTTACATTTTGCAAAGCAGAGGCTTGAAATTTGGCAGGAGGGAAATCTTTGTGTCAGAAATACATGTTTTGCCATTTCTGTGAAAATCCATCCGTACTTGGTGAAATACTAAGCCTTTGAAAAGTTTCTGCACATGCTGAAAAGAGATTTTCTAGATGTGAAAAGGAAATACAGGGCTCGGAAGCTTCCCTCTTCACTGGCATGGGCAGCCCCTGCTGCCTTACACTGCCCAGCTCCTGTTGCCATTGAGCGGTTGGCCATACCTTGCCTCAGAGCTGTTGCTCCCAACTGCACCATGCTATTGAACTGGTCGTGCTTTCCTAACAGCTGCTCAAAAAATAAGAGAAAGACAGTTCTTACATGTGTTTCATAACGTTGGTTTGGGAATACTCCTCTTCTCAGACCCACAAATCCATGGTGCTGAGAAACTGAAGCACCAAGAGTATGCGCTTGCAAGGCAGGGGCGGGGAGGGAAGACGGTTTTTCATGTGACTGAGCACACGTACTGCAGTAGGCTGCGTTGACAGAGGGGCTGAAGTCCTTTTGGCCAGGAAAATTAAAGAACATAATCTTGAAGCTTTCTTAGAGCTTTCTAGTGATTTTTCTGTGGTGAAGTCAGTGTGACCAAAAGTGACATGCTCTTCAGCTGATAATAATACATTTTTAAAAATAATATCCACAACCGAAGAAAATTTAAAAGTGTCACCTTTATAAGAATAGTAGTAAAACACACCCTCCTTCAAAATACAACATGCTTTTCCTGAAAGAACTTTATAAAACATTTTATGTGGCTTTCTTTCTAATGCCTTTTTGATATTCCGGTGTCCAAAAGGCAAAAATGTGGTCAGTGCATTAGGTTAGGACTTTGCAAGACCGAGTTCAGGTCCCTACCATGCCATTGGTTTTCTGTGGGAACCTGGACCAAATTGATGTTATCCCTTCTGTACTTTGGCTTGCCATCCATGAATTAGAGTTAATTCTTTGTTACCTTGAGGACTACTATGAGATTAAATACATTAAATATATTTATATTCTCACATAAAAGGCACCAGACAGGTCTTTGGATAAAAAACAGAAATAATCAACCCTTTCGTAATCATGTGAAAGATGTGCTGTTATAAAACTGACATCGTTTTTACAATCAACTTGTTTAAGTGCATATTCTAGTTCTACTATTAAAAGAACATAGAATATATCATGGCAAGGAATAATACTCTAGTTATACTACTGGGCTAAGATTGCTACTCAGACTTTTCAAGAAGTTTCTGCAGACATGGAAGGAAAGAACAAAGTTGCTGGTGAATTATCACTGATGTTGGCATATATATACTAAGTGTTTTAGGGAAGTAGATACAGCTCCCCCCACTACAACAGCACAGGAAAGGGCTAGCCACAGAGAAATAAATTACCTTTCCTTTCATTAAAAAATAATAGTATTTTTTAAAAATTTAAAATCTTGTTTAATTACCCACAAACTAAAAAACTGAATTTAGAAATATAAATTTATTTACATTTCTAATATATCAACAGCTTTCTGTGAAAATAAGTCCTTGAATATTTGCATCAAAAGTGTGTGATGTGTCACAGACCTCCCCTCTGATTCCTTTTCCAGCCAATTTGAAAGAAAAAAAGCAAGACGAATAGTTCTTTCTTCAAACATAGCCTATACTTTACACTCCTTATACTACTTCTAAAATGTGGCTAGCTACTAGTACTGCGCTAACCAAAATCCATTTGTGTCATCCAGGCAGCTCCTTAATCATCTAAAACATATTTAACAAATTTATCTAAACCCAAATTTAATTAGAAGGCAACTTTATTAGCTAACCAGTAGCTAACAAACAAACACTTGAGCAAGCTGGCCAGACTGTTTGCTATGACAACTGAAAAATGTGCAGTGTGCTTTTACGTCAGGTTCATGTCTTTGTTTCTCTGTCATTAAAAGAATAAAACACAACAAACCCCGCATTCACTTTTAGTGATCATTCATTATACGTAACAGAGCAGATATATATAATTTTCTAATGGTTGTCTGATGCTAGATCTTACTAGTGTGTATTTTAAGTTTGCTCGGCTCTGCTCTTACACCTGTCAAGCAAAGAGAGTTTGTCGAGCAGTTTCAGATTGCCATGCGAAATACCAGAGCCTGGGGACAGGGAGATGGTAACTTGATGGAAGGACCTTGCATGTGTGATTCATAGACCTAATTACGAGATCTTATAAAAACATACCCATATACTTTGAATTTGTAAGAGTTCCTGGTTGGCATTCCAGAGTTTGACTTTAAGCCTCTTACTTGCCATGCTCTCACGTCCTTTTTTTAATATGATGCAAAAATTCGTAGAAACAAAACAAGATTTTGTCTTTTTTTTTTTCTTCTTCTTTTAAACCAAAAACCTGTTGTGTGCTTCTGCCTCCTTGTATCAAAGGGCAGAGCAATATGTTATTTCAGTTTCCTATACAGAAACCAACCTTCCCGTTACCTGTCCTCATCAAAGTTACTCTCCTAATGACTCAGGAGTGCATGTGTCACTGGCTTCTCCTGACCAGCAATGGGCCTATTCATGTGTAACGGATTCCCTCAGCTACTTGGGTTTCACTCAAATCTAGTAGCTAAAAGTGAAATACTTTTTAGTGCGCTGCTTGCCCTCATGTGTACAAAGGACTGCCTGCCAGCATCTGAAATACAGCATTTATTCTGCTTCCAATCTAAATTCATGCTGTCAACAGCTGATGGATATTTTTTGTGTAGGGTTTAATTGAATAAACCGTGGTTTTGATTTTTAGAATGCTTATGAATTTTAGTTAACTGTTAAAACCAGAGGAAAACAGACTATGCATTCCAGTGACTGCTAATATTGCTACTAAAAATAAGTTTACCACTAATTTCTTTACAGGCTCCTGTGCTATTTAAAATAGGCTTTCTCGTTATGCTCAAGGCAGGACAGGGGAAGATAGTACACTCTTTACTGTTTTTTTTGATCCTGTTATAATTACATATCCTGAGAAAAGAGGTATCCTTGCACCATCAAAGACTAGAAATCAGTAATAATTAAAAAAAAAAAACCACAAAGTCAAACAGTAAATCTAAGGGACAGGTTATCTCCATTATCAGATGCATTAGTTTTCGTTTCAGTTCTTTTTCTGCCTTTTCCCCAACATCGGACACTTTTAAGATTCAGCTGGATGGGGTGCTGGGCCATCATGTCTGGACCGTGCTTTTGCCGAGAAAGGTTGGACCAGATGATCCTTGAGGTCCATGCCAACCTAGTATTCTGTGATGCTATGATTTTCAGAGATTTCTGCTTAGGTCATGTTATTGGGTCAAGTCACTGTACTTTGTCATGTTATTGTATATAGAGGGAATATAGAGGAAAATACAAGGCAAGTTTTTATTCCTTGGGTTTTTGGACAACTTCGGGTGGGGTAGGTGGGGTGTAGATTTTACCTTCTGGCTGTAACGCTGCTCTTGGAGCTGTTGGCTACCAGTGGGCATAGGCTTGGCCAGAGGCACTTTAGTTCTGCCCTCTGGTATTCTACTCATCAGCCAAGAAAAAGTCAGAGATAACATTAATCGCCAAAGGCAGTTTATACCCAGTGTATATACGTTACAACAGGAGAGGGGTGTGTTGTGTGCAGAGTTCTGGGTTTGTACCTCATGCACGTACGCGTGCATCTAAAACTGTAAACTGGCATTCAGCCGCACTGATGTTAAACTGAAAAAATGTGTTTGGAAGTCTGTAATGTGTCACTTTCTAGTGATTTTTGTACAGGATGATGTGTGTATGCTAATTCTATTGATGTGTGATGGATTTATTAAACTGAAATGGTTCCATACACTAGGGTTTTTTTCAGTGAAATTATTTTGCTGTCTTGTCAAATGGAAGAAATTTTGTTTGAAACGAGAGATCCTGCCTCTTAGTATTTCACATCTACCCAGACAATATAAGTCCATTATTGCTTGTGCATCCAACAAACTCTCATAGAAAAAAATGTTACTACAAGATACAAGTAAATCCCAAGCTCACAAATACTACTTTGTGTTTGGAGCAGTGTTCTGTGGAAGAGAGACTGCTGCCTTCCTGAAGAGATCAGCTGTGCTGAATGACCGCAGAGCATCATTAAGTGATAAGAAGTGCTTGAGCAAAGTCAGTTGAGGTTCCTTTACATTTATCTATATGTGTTCTAGGAGAAGAAACTCCATGTTTTGCATACCAGGACTTTCTTGCTGCCTCCAGTTAGCAGCAGGGGAAGCAGAAGCTGGTCTTCATTCCCTGTGAGTGAAACAAATTTTAGCTTGAGAAGCCTCATAAAGTTGTGGTTTCTACGTTCAGAAATAGGTACTTTTTAATCTCGAGAAGCGTGTAATGCAAGTGCTTTCCTTTGCTAAAGGCTGGACTTAAACTTGATGCTAGGGAATTCTAAGTTGAATTATGCTTTTTATACTGTGATATGAAAGTTGGAAGCAGGATAGATGTAGGAAAGGCAGTATCTTTAAGATGTTAATCTAATGTGTAAGATTAGTTTTTATTGCAGTCTTTAGCTGAATTTTAACGTCTCATAGGGAACCTAGAAACTCTGGGCTACTTGCTTTTCCTGCGTGGATATGGGAAACTCTGCCAAAATTAGCAAACGTGAAAATTGGAGACAATGTCGTATATTTGAATTCTAGAACTGCGTTTCTTAATAAAATGCTATAGAAAGAGGTTTCCTTTGAGTTATTTCCTTGCCAGGTTTCAAAAAAAAAAAAAAAAAAAAAAAAAGAAGTGATTTTACGGTATCAAAAGGTGAACTCTCTTGTAGAATATTAAATATGAAAATTATATGCAAATGAATGAAAATTCTCTTCCTGATTGACCATATCACTGGCTTTTACTTTAGCCTTTTCTACTTTTGTGATCACCGATGTCAATTGTTCAGACGTGTAGTTGGAACAGTGTTATGTGTTTGGTGTTTATGTGAACTACAGAAGAGCCAGGAGACAGTGCAGTCCTCGAGTTGTGAGCCAGGCTTTGCTAGGATAGAAGCTATGCATGATTTCCGAGTTATGGTTTTTGATTAGACACTCTTAATTATTTTGTGATAAAGCTTTCTTATAACATGAAACAATCTAGCAGGTTTTAGTAGTGTGTATTCAGTATGTTCTTTATTGCAATAAAAATAGAGAGAAAAAATAATACTAATTGCTTTATGTTATTCCATTCCTGAAATAACCAAGTTGAGTAACTTAATGGTACTACACAACAGTACACTTGTGTTCTTTTACAACCCTACCGTTTTCATTTTCTTTTTCTTGCTATATCTTAGGCTAAATAGGAAATTCTTCAGAGGGGGTGGACTATAATGGACTACAGTTTCATACGATAGGACCTGAAATGCGTTTGTCATCTTCCAGTATTTTCTTAGTATAAATGTAAATGGCAAATAATTAGAAGTGCTGAGATTTTAAGATATGGGTATAATATCCTATAGAGAGAATGATTCTTTTTTATGATGTGGATTTGCTTCTGAAGATTCCTTTAAAAACCTAATTTATTCAGTGGTGCTTAGAACAAATGTTTTACTTCATTGCTAAAATAGAGATGGCTCTCATAAGGAATGTATATATATTTTTTTTTTTTAGAATTTCACTCTTTTAAGGCTTTACATCTGGGCCTGGGTTTTCAATAAATATTTTTTCCCAACATTTCTAATAAGTTCCTCATTGAACGAAGCAAATAAATTAAGCTTTTAACCTGTAGTTTTCCTTTCTCCTACGTATAAATCATGTATTAAATATCAATGGTTTTCTGATGACAGCTCTTCGTTTGTTCTTCTCACTACAAAGTTGATGTTACTGGTTGTGTTACTAACTAGTTTGAAAAAAACAGTAATAAAAGGAGAAAAAAAAGTAGACTATTTAACTGCCTTTGACTCGATCTCTGACTTGATGAAATTTCTCTGAGTTCATGTAGCAGTAACAGAGCCTTATTGCTTTGTCTTTAGTTTTCTGACAGTATTGCTGCAGGATATTGGGGCAAAAGTGAAGAAAAATTAATGGAAATTGGGGGAGGGAGGGAGAATGATCCCAAATTCTGCTATGAAGGCCATTTTTTCCCTTACTTTCATGGTGGATTTGAAACTTCATGATTTTAAAAGCAAAATAAATTCTGAAAGGAGATACATTTTGCCAAACTGGTTGGGGTTGGAAGGGACCTTAAAGATCATCTGGTTCCACCCCCCCACCATGGGCAGGGACACCTTCCACCAGGCCAGGTTGCTCAAAGCCCCATCCAGCCTGGCCTTGAACGCTTCCAGGGAGGGGGCATCCACACCTTCTCTGGGCAACCTCTTCCAGTGCCTCCCCACCTTCATAATTCAGGTATAAGTTTACGGCTAGTGTAACACTGATATGTGATTATATCAAAGAACATCTCGCATTAAGTTCAAAATCCATAAGTAACAACTTTATGAGTAGAACTTGACATTAAAACGTTGGGAGATTTTAGGTTGTACTCAATTACTCTGGTAATACAGTTCTTCTGTAGCTGTGTGATACGCAAAAAAAAAAAAAAAAAAAAAAGAGGGGAAAAAAAAGGCAAATGCAGCCCATTAAGATCATGCAAAGTATTTCCAAAAGAAATAGTGAAGAATGAGAGCCACTGAAGGCATTAATCTTATTTAGAATAGTAGGTACAATCTGGTCATCCTTGTTCAAGAAAAATGAATTTAAATGAGAACAGATGGAAAGAAGTGCAATTACGATGATTAAGCGAACAGTGAATCTATTATATGAGCAGAAATTAAAGTGTATTATATAATAGGACCTACTTGTTTAGCCTAGTAAAATGAAGACAGAAGTACGCGATCCATCTTTATCAATAAAACCAAGGGTTAAACACAAGGAAGGAGAGGAGGATATTTCTGACACTCAGATAAGTCCTTAAAAACTGGCATGAATGAATGCAAAATGGAAGCGTCGGAAGTCCTTCAGCAGCATTTTTTGGATGCTGAAAGAATACCCTGATAGCCTAGAAAAAATTGCTGCAGGTGTTCTTGGTTCTTCCCCTTATTTCCAGGCAGGAGCCAGGTCAGGGCTCCATCTAGCCTGGTACAGCCCATGTAAGCCAGAGGAGCATGTCACATTGAAGAGACTATCACAAATTTTAATAATGATAGTTGTGTTAAGAAATGTTCTCTTTATCGTGTTCTCTCAGGACATGGGGGAGTTGCTGGGTGGTTTTTTAGGCTTTTTTTAAATATTTTATGAAACATTGCTAATGTAGAAAAGTATTGAGTCAAGTATTTGAAGAAGTGTTAGTAAGCAAATGTTAAGGCAAATGAAAATTAGGTGAAGTATAGAACAGACTATGCATATTCTTCATATGTGACAGTGAAAATAAACTGTTGATGCCATTATTATTTTTTTCATGCATATTTGATACAAAAGTCTCCAGGAGACTGAAAACTGTGAATTAAGTTACTGTTCTTAAAACGAGAGCATACATGAAAGGTTGAAAATTAGAATCCTGTTAAGTGTAATATTTTCAGTATGTTAGCAGAGAATACTAATTCACAGTTGCCAAAAGGATACTCTTAGAAAATTACAACTTAAAGGGCATGAGTAAGCAAGGATTTCTGAAAGGTGAATCATGTTAAGCAAATAAGATTACTTCTTTAACAGTGAATGGAAGAAGAGAAAATGCAAGATTTAGTATTTCTCCATTTCAATAAAGCTTTTTCTTTTTACCAGAGTTTTATTCAAACAGATTTTTAGATAAGCTCTCTGCATATGGAGTGGATGCTTAAGATTTTTAATACTGATAAGTAACCAGAATAGCAGGGCATGGAAAGTGCATTTTGGGGGATTGTTGAAGAGTAGAATCCTTTTGCTTTCTTTGTTGGGATCATTCTCTTTAATATTTTAATGATTTATTTAGTTTAAAACACATAAAGCAATAAATATTTCAGGTGGTACTAAAGAGATTGTTTAAACGGCAGATGGTTGTAGTTGCTTTACAGTATAATTTTTGATAAATTGAATGAATAGACCAGGGGGCGGAAAATTAAACGCAATAGATCTAAGTGTTAAGTGATGCTCCTGAGTTGGAGTATTACACCAGTTAAGTGTAGTTGAACTAGGTATTGAATTAGGTAATAGTCAGGAAGAAATGCTCAATGCATGCTTATTGACAGATTCAACCTTAAATGCTTACTTCATTGTGTGGCAGCAATAAAGGCTAACGTGTCCAAACTTTTAATATGAAATTGAGCTTAAAATTTTAATATGAAATTGAGCTTATTTTATAAACCAGTTCATACAGAATAATCGCTAGGCCAAATTTCCCTAGTTTCATCATATAATTTGTAAGCATAGAAATATCAGGGAATAAAATAGAACAAAGAAGCACGTTCAGTGAAGTCGATAAATCTGGGAATATATGGTCTAGAGAGGTGGAAATTAAGTAATATGCAGAGAGGTTGAGAGCCCCTGTTTGTAGCCTAGAACTCGGAAGAAAAGCTGTAAATCCTGCTTTGAGGACAGAGGGTCTTTGAAAGAGGACTGGAGGGCTTTTTTCTACTTGCTGTTCAATCATATTATGTTATTTGATATTTCAAAACTTGACACCTTCCCGAAGTCCCCAAAAGTGAATCTCAAGGAAATGACACGGCTGTTATGTTCTAATCCCCATAATATATATGTGGTTAATTTAACGCATGAGTTACCTTACTAAGATTGCTGCAACACCTTGTATATCTAAAGTTAATAGCATGCATACGTCTTTGCAGGATGAGGCTTCACTGATCAGCTTTGTATTTCGATGTAACTAATAACCCCTTCTGCGAGCTGGGCGGAGTTTTCCCTGCCTCCGGTGAAATTTGATGTGTCTGTTGGGAAGGCAGGAGTGACTGTTCTGTGGCCACTCTTTTTTGCACTGTTAAAAATGTAAAGTGTTTTTAAAATGGGCTTCTTTCTCATCAAACTATTCCATTTTCTGGCCTTTATACCCCATGAGATGGATGAATCTGGCAGCTTCAGCCCCTTGACAAACAGGATGGCTTTGACCGAGGTGCTGGCCCAGCCTCCCGTGCAGGTGGGGAGGTGGCCGGTGGCCCTGCAGGCAGTGGGAGGTGTGGAGATCGAACATGGCCAAAGCTGACCAGTGATTTAGTGCTGTGAATGGCAAAGAAGGCTTATGCTACCTTTTCGAACTCAAAAGAGGTTGTTTTCTCTTTGCATCTATCTAAAGAGCTGGCGGTGACCCTTTCAAAAGGGATATACTTGTGGACCCGCAGACAAAGCGTCATGATCCCAGTCAAACTCTGCTGGCAATTACTTATAAATATGAATAATAAGGCATTTGCTGCAGCTATAGGCACCATTATTTTAATTAATGTATGTGTTTCCTTTTAAACCTTGTTTGGAAACCTGTATCCCTTGTATACTAGATATTATTCAGTTCTGTTCAGAAGGAACATATGATGAGATAAGATCTTGAGGGTAGGATTGTCAAAATAATGAGTGTTTGCATATGTAGCTGAAGATAAAAGAGGATGTGGCTCCACTCTATCAGAAAATCAGATCCTTAATAATAATTTCTTTATAGGAGATACAAAGGTGTTTTGAGCTGAGCTGTTGGCAGTATCAATGGGAATTCTTTGTAGGTCTTTTGTCTTATTTAAGCTTTATTTAAGATTGTCCGTAATCAAGCAATACTTGTATCTTACTATTGTGTACGTATAATTTGTTTTTCACTATTTTCTCAGGGATTAGTGATCATTGCAAAAATAACAACAAAACAATGACATGAACAAAACATGCTGCTTTGCTCATAGACGTGACTTAGATGTGCTGTTCATTTTTTTTTTTTTTGCAGTTGGTGCTGCATGTATTACTGAATGTATTTCTCCTATTTAGACAATGTTAATTTCTACAACACTTCCAGAATGAATTATTAGGAAAAAAAATATTTTTTTAAAGCTAGCTAGTATATTCAGTGGCTAGGGTAAATATTGTAAGCATGTAAACTTGCCATTCAGCCTTGATTTTTTTCAACCATATTTTACTGTCCACTGGCAGGAAAACAAGCAAACCACAGCATGGCATGGCTTTATTGTACCACTGTTCAGCAATTTTTATATACTGTTTCCTTTTATAATTTGAGACATGATAATGATTTTTGCTATAAATTTTTTCATAAGTATTCTTACTGATGGATGATGCATTTATTTAAGCATCGGTGGACAAATAAAGTTATCCACGGGTGACTAACAACCTTGAATAAATACCATTTCACTCAGCAGCTATCCACAGTACCTTAGCAATGCAATTACATGCCAGGACCTATTATCCCAATTAATGGACTGTTTTATATTCACTGTGCATTATACTTGAAACTCTTCAGAGGCCTGGCCTTCACTTAGCCAGAGGCAAAAAAATGTATAACAAATCACCAAGAAAAGGCTTTCATTTACTTTCCAAGATATGTAGCGTGTAATTATACTTTAAGCATAACTAGGACGGCCTCAGAAATGCCCTCTGATTTAAGTTACAGTAGAACTATATATTAAAACCATGATTAAATACAGCTATCTTGTTTTCCAGGATTATTGTTGGTAACTGCAAAAGTAGATATTTTGCTATCATCTTCCTTTTTTGTAATTTCATAATTATTTTGCCAAAGGTTAAGTTTGAGGGTTACTTATGAGATTCATATAGCTTCCCTGTTTCTAAGCATATGAAATAAGAGCAGCAATTCATGGGGACGTTGTATTTGCTGGATGGGTGAACAAATAAAATAGTCTACTAAGAAGTACGCAACCGGGTGTTGTGTTGCTACTTTGTAAAATGTCAGCCCTGGGCTATGTTTTACGGGGCTGGACTTCGACCACCGGAGTTTCAGTCTGCTCCCTCTGGTGGTTTCCAAAGCTGCATTACCAAAGCTATAAAATAAAACACAGTTGTATTTCTTCTCCTTATTGTAAGGAGCATTGATTGCTTCTCATTGTATATTATAGCAAAGGGGCAGTCTATTACATAAATTTATTGCATTTTCTTCATGATAATTACTGGAAGTTATTGAACAAGGCAGGGAGTTATGACCAGTAAGTTCCTGCTATAGCTGAGGAAGCAAATCCACAAATATTTAGTGGATCTAAACAGCTGTAAACAACACATCCTGTTTACAGTGTAGTAGGAATTTACAGCTTACAGTGCATCTGAGGGTTTTTTTAGGAATCATGCTCCAACTAATACAAATTCAGGCTTGAAATATGAACTGCAGTAAAAAGTCATTTTACCTTGTATTGTGTAGGTACCTCTTGTCAAGCAATTTGACAGCAGCTAAAATGACCACTAGATTCACCATTTCCCTTATTCAAAAATGACATTACTATTTCATGAGCAGCTGGTTAGGGAGCCTCATGAAATCTGCATGCATACATTAATGCCTGATTGCTCTCTTTACCTTCTGAAAAGGAATCTATCAATGGAACAAATCAATAACGTAAGTGTCCCAATAGGTCTGCGGATTCCAGTAAAATACAATCACCGAGTCATCTTTCTGTAATTTCTTTTCACAAATAATTTGTTCATGTGTTGGGTGTACACTGGCAACCGTGCCCTGCCAGCTGTAGGCCACACGGATTTGCCATGCTAGGCTTGGCACAGCTGGACCTCCCGCAGAGCTGCTCCAGAAAGCACTTGGCTTGCTGTGCGTGCAGAGGGCAGCCCTGCTGTGCCGCCGTGAAGACTTAGTCCTCCCAACAGCCCTGGCTTTGCTATGCACGTGCAACCATATCACCTCTACCCAGGTGACACCCTTCCTCCCTACAGTCCAGTTCACGTGGTAGCCAGAGGATCTCTAAGAAAGAGGAGAGCTGCCACAGCCAGAATAATCACGGAGTACTCCTCCCAGATTTCCTGGGTGGGCCTTGTTGCCTCAGTCCCTTGCCCCCACCACAGCTGGATGTGTCCCTGTCACCCGACATAACATCAGCTGCAGGGAATGAGGAAAGATGGCTGGGGGCTGCTGCAACTGCTCTTGGGTGACTAGCTCCTGAGAGCCTCAAGGAAAGAGGGTGAGCAGGTGTCTGCTGCCCACTGGATGTAGCTGTAACCTACAGTATCAGCTGCGTATGCTGTTAAAAGATAAATGCCAACAAATGCAAAGTGTTTGAATTCCTGTTTTTCTAGTAGCTCCTTCACCCCCTGAAAGGGAAGGGGGCCTGATCCGTGAGATGGCTTCAAACCCTGGCATGTCTGCTCTCCTCTCCTTTCTGCCTCTGGTCCTGAGACATCAGTGAGTGCAGTACTTGGGACAGCTGAGATATTTAGATTTATTCCCAAATTCAAACAACCCTCTGATTTATGCCTGGATGAAAGACTCCATGAATGGAATCACATCTCAAGCTAATATGGTAATCATATAATTCTTTCATAAACATAAAGCAATGGTCCATAAACGTATGTAGATAAAGTATTTTTACTGACTTGAAATTCCAAAATTCCTAGTTTTTTACTTGTCTTACTTCTAAGACATGAGAGGTTTTATTAACTTGCAGGTCCACTATGGGAAGTGCTAATTCATTTACAAAGTAGCCCAGCTGTCCCACGAAAGGAATGCTACAGATGTGATCCCAATACACATTTATTTAAAGATGGAGGATAAAAGCCAAAAAGAGTTAAAATAAAAACTAGTAAGTCGTAGCACTTTATCCCTAGATATATGAACAGTCTTGTACAGTAGAAATAAAGAGCTAGCAAGTATATTAACTCCAATTAAATGTTGATGACTTTGATAAATGCTGCAGTCTCAATAAATATAAGTGATCTTCACATTACTCTTCATTTATTGACACTCTCGTACTATTTTGAAGAAGATTCATCTTCCACCAAAGACTTTTATTGCTATAATATTTCACAACTGACTAGCCAATTTCTTCCATTATCTTAATATTCACAGTTAAAATAAAGAACTAACATTATCCCTAATGACTATCTATGTCAGATATGAAGACAGTGAGGGGAAAAAAAAACTCGATAAAGAAAATTTCTGGCCATCGTTCACTGTTTCTTACTTCAGTTTCAAGTATAACACTGGAATGGGTTCAGAAATATTTTTTTTTCTGCTGACCTATTTTTCTGGTTTTCTTCTCAGCCTTTTTCCTTTTTGAAGGGCAGAAGCTGAAGATGGCCTTTGTTGAGTCTCCAAAGTACTTAAAAAATTTTTTACTCCCCAGGTGGAAGTATAGGCAATTTAAGCACTTTCGTTTCTAGGATTTCATTGGGAGCAAAACATTTTACAAAACTGAAAAACTATTTTTTTCCCACATCATTATGAAACTGAAACAAAGATTTGAGAAGTAATCTATGGCAGTGGTGACAGAATTGGACTAGCACATTAGTCTCTCAGTTTTAGCCACCTACCAGAGAAGAAAGGAACAGGAGAGAATAATGCGGTAGGCTTTCTGCTGCTGCTTTTAAACAGTCCCCTTCTGCTAGGAGAAATGGAAGAAGGAGTTGAGCCTTCAACGGCTGCTTCCACCACCGCTGTACAGACAAGTGCCCTTGGTATGTACTCTGTATGGGTGGAAATATGCAGGATCATAAATGTCATCACTTCTTCCTGTCCTGCAGCGATTCATTGCTTTCCAAGTTTCTTCGTTACGATTGTCCAGACAGCAAATATATTTTGGTTGTCTGGAAGTATTAATTACAGAGCACTACACACGATACGAAAATTTAGTATCGCTAATGTTGATAATTCTCGAGTAGGAAGAATTCAGTAATAACAGTAGAAAGATAAGGTCTAGGAAAAAAAATATGGATCTATAAATAAATACTGATTTATTTTCTCCCTTCTACAGTATTACCAGTATTATTAATACAGAAAGAGTGGCAGTCTCCTGTCCAGAATTTTACTGGAAACTCTTGAACCTCTTTCTAGGCCACTAAAATGTTATGATGTTGTTCAACATGCAAATAAAAAATGCATTTTATAACTATCACATTACATAGTTAACATATTAAATAATTCAGTTGGTGTTTCTCTGCTGTGCCTCAGAATAACAGCAAGGTTGGATATTTTTGCTTGAAATCACATTTAAATACTCACAGTATGTGGATAGACACCGATTTTCTATAACAAAATGAACTTTGGTGCCATTTCAGTATCACAATAAGACATTTCTAAGAGTGTGGTATTGTAAGATAGTCCTTTTATTGGATCATTTGAGGCCAGTGGGGCATGCGTTATCTCATTTTAACACACACCTTGTGGGTTTTTTTGTTTAAGTAAATGATGGATGTTTCCAGTCCAACAGCTTTTTTGTATACAGAGCAAACTGAAGAAGGTGAATAACGTGACCATGGGAATCTTTTAAAAAGAAATGTTTCTTAATTAGAGATAATCGTAGACGGTTGGCAGGAATGCTCACTGTATGAGCAAATCTCACCAGCTGCATTGTGCTTACCTAGGGAAGGTACTGTATGTAACACACTGCTTTTACTTAGCTCGTTGACTTTTTCTAGTGAGTTCTAACTACCTTTTCCAAACAATCTAATTTTTTTTAACGTCTACGCTCACACAACTTCATTAATATTTGTGTTTGTGATATGATGGTACTTAAGTATGTTAACTTTAGATACACCAAATTAAAGAAACTCCCCTCTCCTGAGGGGACTGCAATTGTAAAGTATACCTGTACATATTTATTTAAAGAAAAGGAAAAAAAAAAAAAAAAAAGGCAGCAAGTGCTATGCTGCTAGGAAGTTAGCATCGCCTCAGGGTTACTGCAAAGACAAGGGCTGCAATGTGGAAGAGCTGGGTCTATTCCTGGGTTGTTGTGAGATGCTGGGGTACAGCTTTACCCACCTTCACTTGCTCTGATGTAACGCAGCTCTAGAAATGCTCAGAGAACTTTTTGTTTCTCCATTCACCTTCTACTTAACAGCCCCTTCTGTTCCAAATAACACCTTCAGGAGTGGCATCCCGTTTCCCACCTTGCAGCTGCACCATCCTTTTCTTTACCCATGACAGCCATGGCTTATTCAGAAGACCCTGCTGCAGAGCTTGTCCTCCCAGCCCCTGGTGCTGACTGTCACTCCTTTCTCTGTGTCCTTTTTTGGCTCTTCCTCATCAAACATAAACTTTTATCTTCACTTTTATGACCCTGCACTACTTATCCCCTCTGCTTACAATCGTTCATCAGCTACTAGGATGTCAGCTTCTGCCTCTGGCTGGCGAGGGATGCTCAGCCATGTGCTTTCCTGCGTGCTCATTACTGCACTTGGGGAGGAGCGTTTTTGTAAACATCTGTCCGGCCACATTGTCATTCTGCCTCAGATCCACAGGCTCTTTTGTGCAGTCCCAAAAAACTTGTCAGTGCTTTGGCTCCTGGTATTCTAAACCCATCGCCTACTATTCTGGCCTCATTTTTTCCTATGACCATCTGGTGTATTTTGTCTAATATTCAGAATGCTGGCTCTTAGAGTCTTCCCCCAAGTGGAAATAAAAAAATAATAGTCGTTATATGTTTCCCATTGGGAATTACTAACTTCTTGTCTGGTTTATGAAGTGCAATCACTATCAGTGGAACTTGTAAATCACATTTTCACAATGAAAAGCAGGTATGTACGATAGGATAAAATATACACTTGTGATTACCATTATAAATTACATCTTTCCTTACAACGCGTGAAGTATCATTTCTTCATTTTATTTTAGTATTCTTTATTATATCCTATCAGAGGTTTAAGGCAGAAAAATGTGAGCTATTGTAAAAGGAAATTCAGGCTGCGAGTGGAGTCCTCCCTTGTTAGTACTTCTTTTAACAGTACTTTGCTTAGTGGTAAGTATAAATGACTTTGAAAACTCCTTTGAAAATATTCTTTCCACTTGGCCATTATAGTAGTGAATTGCATGGCAGTCTTCAAACTACAAGGAAAATAATGAAAAGGAAGATACAATGGTCATAGAAGTAACAAAAGATATCAATGCTGGCTTTTTTTTTTTTAGATACAGCTACAGTACTGGTCAAAATCTGTTACTATTAGAGACAAACTTCTACTCACTTCAGATAAAAAATAATAACAAAAATAGAAGTAACTACACATGAAAAAAACATATTACATAAGCTATGTTCATCAATTGATAAAGCAGCTGAACATAGCATTAATAAAGATTGCTATTCATTATTTGAATTTGTATGATTGACCACTTAAAGAAATTACTAGTGCTATAGAAAGGCTTGTGACTAAAAGGGAAAAGTCATTTAGTTCAGGGAGGTCTTGTAGGCCTCATAAAATAACTGTTGATTATAATTATACACTAATCTCTGAAATATTCTCTTGGGAAGTAGACAGATGATGAACAGGAAAAAAAAAAGAGCTCAAACTGATACACTTTACTGATATCAAGAATACAGTTTTGCAGGCTATTGCATACTGTGAGAAGCTCTTCAAAGCTTGCTTTTTTGCTACCCTCTTATTTCCTCTACCTAGTTACTTATACACTGTGTAAGGCAGAAAAAATGTGCATTTTCAAAGTCACTTATATAGACAAGCCAAACTATTTTTGCATTTCCTCAATTGTCATGCTTTTAAAAAAATTTGAGTTTTAGCTGAGTGTTTAGACCTAACATAAGAACAGATCTGAACTTCTCCAGCATCAGACAGTAATTATTACTGTGACTTCCAGTGTAAATTTTCCACTAGCAGCATTACTATTCTCTATCACGAGGAAAATATTACTGGTATAACTATTGCCCTGCTGCTCACATATAACAAGAACCAGAAAGGCTAACTTAGTTTTGCTCTGGTGCAACAGAGAAGCAGCTTTTCCAGTTTTGACATGGAAAATTGGCAGTCGTGTTGAAAATCGTACTAGGAGATGGTCACCTAGGAAATAATCTCGGCTCTTCCTGGTCTCAGCGTTAGGTGTATTGGCACATCAAAGGCACGTGCCTGCATTACTTTCTTATTAATTAGAAAGCGTTTGAAAAGAAATGGGGTTAGTGAACGCTGATAGATACCACTGTCTCTGGGGAGCTGTTGGAATTTCAGGGTAATACTAGGCACATCTGGGACAGTATAAACATCTTGTGTGTTTCCTGCAGGATTAAACCTATACGGGAGAGCCATGGACACATTTAAGATATTTCACATTGCTTTAAGTCTTCTTACCCTACTAGGCTGTAGAATTTCCCAAATTTATAAATATATAGCCCATTTCAAGAAATAAAATCTCACATTCACTCTTTAGCCTGGAGGACTGTGTAAGTGCAGCAAAATGCATACACATGTTGATATTTAAATTATCTTTAGCATCTGCTTTAAGAGTTATTGAAATGAAGGCTAATGCAGGAGGGCATCACTGTATCTATCAGTTAGAACAGATTTCAGGGGTGTCAGGCCTCTGACAACTATGATTTTTTATTTATTTATTTATTTTATTTTCCCAAGAAATGGAAACAGTCTGGAGAACAGCTGCCCAGTGCTTCTAAGCATAGTACTCTGTATGGGGAATACCACAAATGCAATCTCTTCAAGGCAAAATAAGAAGTCTTAAGCTTGGTCAAAGTCTCTGTTATTTCCTAGTATATTTTACAGAATTCTCAGGTTTGTATAATATTGCAGATTTAAAAAAATATGTAATCTTAGTGGTGCTGATTTTATAGATTAGGATGTTGTATTTTTCTGGTTTATAATTTTATTGCAGTTATTCAAACAAAACATTCCATAAGAAAAATAATGCTGAGTGAGCCCATGTCCATGGAGTTATTCTTTTAGCTACATTTAAATCCTTGTATTTTATACTTCTGCCTGAGAAATATTCATATTTATTGGAGTATATTTTAAGCTTCACAGGATAGCATGACATTGCCAGTTGACCTGTAAACACTAAATCATGTGGAAGATACACAGACAAAACCCCAGACTCATATACGTTGACTTGGTTCTTTTGTAGTTTAGTTTTAAGGTTTAGGAAAGGACGTAAACACACATAAAAGTAATATCAGACAAAAGTATCCTATGGCTAAGGTGTCCACATCTCATAAAACCAGGCACTTTTCTGCCCATAAGGTTCAGTCCTGTAATAGGCTGCATACTTCTGCTGGATGCTGAGTACTTTCGTTAGGACTCACCATATGGGGCTCCTCAAAAACCCTTTAAGATTAAGTCACTAATGTGAAATCCTAATGGAGCCCAATGCCTCCCTGGTGCAGCTTCACGCTTCAGTGCAGTTTTGACACCACTGACCTCAGGACAGTGATAGTGGGGATGAATCTGACCACTTTATATTGTGCTATTTCCAAAAGGAACAATGAGCTCCAGAGACTTAAGTCTTTTATTAGCAAAGTTTCTAAAATTAAATATCTCTCCTGATTTGCGAACATCCGGTAGATGCTGATATATTGTGAGTCATGAATATCTGTATCTATAGAGGAACTATATGAAACTAGTGGAACTATCTATGTATCTTATCTATAGTGAAAGACTATTAAAATCAGATATTGCAGAGTAAACAAGAAGTGTATGTCTAAAAAGTTACAAGTATAGGAATCTTTTAGTCCTTTTTAGAGGTCAAGAGTGATTGGCCACAAATCAAAAAATAGCTAGAAGCAAACTAAGATTCACCACCACCAGACCGATTTGCTGGAGGTGAATTTGCATGTGTTGCACATGTCCAGATGTTCTTTTCAGTTCATTACTGGCAAACAGCCCAATTTGTCTAAATCACATTTAATATACAGCAGTTTGTGGCAGGTGTAAAGGAAAAAAAAAAAAAATTTTGTAAATCTCCCATAGGACTCTCTATATAATTACAATTATTGCTTTAAAAAATCTTTATAGTATTAAAAAAGGGTGGGAGAGGAAAAAATAACTTGATAGTGGGCAATTATTTACAAATTCAAAATCTATTGCATGCAAGCTTCCTGTTTTCAACTCCAAAAGATACTGGTCACACAAATCAAAGGAGGAGATTCTATGGTTATTATGAATCTGCTTTTTCAACATACCCTTTACGGCTGGCATGAATTCTTAGCATGGGTCATTTCTTGATCTTAATAATCATTGCCAACAGTTTAAATGGAGTTTGTAGGATGAAGAGTGAGTTTGGCCAGCCGTCTGATAGTATTTTGATTCCTTTCCTGGCATAATTATCATTACGATAACCATCTTCTGACTGTGTAGTATCAGAGTAAGAGCTCCATTGGGAAAAACAATGATACCTTGGGAGGCTACAAACATTAACCGCCTGTGCAGAGGCTACTCGATCTCATGCAGCTCTTACCTAAAGCTCTACAGTGGGAACATCATATGCACTGTGAGATCTCTGGCTTTATCAAAGCTGTCGTTTCTAGTATGTGCAATGCACAGTATCTATTTCCTTGGAAGGCAAGTTCTGTTGTCTGGTATCCAGTTATTTTTCAGTAGTGTCCATGGAAGGTAATGGCTGCAACACTGTACAGAGAGGTCAAGGGACCTCTCGGTGCCTCGGCTGGAAAGTGGGGATACTGATACTCATCTCTTGCAAAGTTCTTTGAGATATGGAAATGGAAACCTCCAAATATTAGCTAGCAGATGGTGTTACCATTATTCAGTGAGGGGATACAGTTCCTGATACTGAATTCACAAGTAGGTAGCAAATTCCAGTGCAAATAAAGGATACGGTTTTCTGTTTATTGTGTGCACTTCAGAAATTCTCTACGATGTCTCCCGCAGTATAAGAATAATGCAGAATATAGAAAAAGTATGGAGTTAGCTATTTTTAACATCTTGATGAATGTATGAATATATTGTGAGATAATTTTTAAGCAACTTAACATTTTTGGCTAGATAATTCCATGAACTCACCTTGTGCTATAAAGGGAGATGGATTATGCCTGATGCTTGTGAGAAGTGAGAGATTGACACAGTGACTCGGACTATTGGTCTGCATACATCTTTAGCTGGCTTGGTGATACTCCCTACAATTGGCTTCCTTCTTGATGGCTCTGAGCCAGATGTATAGTACTGAACTAGGCAGAAGTATAATTAATATTGAACAAATATAGGTGTTGCACCTTGTCTGAATGTTGATTCAACCTGTTTCTCTAGAACAAATTATTGTAATTTCTACTGCATTAGCAACGGCAGACTGTTTGGAAAGAGATTTTGAGGTCAGGCATGCCACCTGGCAAATGATGTAGAAATTTATTGGGAAAATATACCGAAATTGCAGAGAATTCTTCTAATGAGGACAGTATATCGCATAAGTGCTCTTGCTTTGATTTAATATTTAAATCAGAAGAGTTAACATTCATTAAAAAAAGAAAAAAAGAATCATTGTCATCTCATTTTCAGTGCAATAAGCTTAATGTTAGAGCATAAATCCATTTGTACTGAAATCTGTAAAGACCTCCTAGGTAAAAGAGCTTTTCTGTAATGGTAAGATAGCCATCCTATCCCTCTTTTGCATACAAGAAACAAAGATATCTTATCTAGGGCTGTCCAGCAAATTAAATCTTTGGCAAGCAAGCAGGTATTCTGCTCTGAGTTTATTGCACTGTAGCTCTCTACTTCACGGCCCTGCAGTGGCTGGATAGCTATTGCAGCAGACCCAGAGAGTTAAACTGGAACTAGAAGTAGCCTATATCGTTCACTGTCTGGACTTCTACAGGAATATTTAATACACTCATTCAGGGAGAATGCCCAGATACGTGTTGATTTTGCCTTTTTTGCCTACAGTCCATCTTATTTTCTCCAAATCCCGACTTAGGAATATTTTTTATCTGCACTGAGTGAAATACATAAATATATTTTCTATTATGCAGTTTTAATGAACAGTTTTCTACAGAAAATAAGAATATAATCTGTTTATGGTAATCTATTACTTCCAGAATCAGCTTGGAAAAGGACATTTTATGTTTAGTAATCCAGCAATTCCTGCAGTTAAACTTTCAGGAAAACATAGTTATTTTTTCAATGCAAATAAACCAGTGGAGTTTTTTTTTTTTGTTAAAACAGTTGTTTGTTATTCCTTGTACAAGATATATAGTCTTGTTTTGGTCATGATTGCTCATGCTACCATATGGGAGTTTGTTCATATTCTAGTTGAGCTAAAATCTGTTGCCATGTGTTTGACTACTCATAGTATTTTTTTGTAAGGCTTTTCTGTTTTTCACAGCTAAATTTAAGCTAAATTTATTGGTTTTCTTTTTATAAAAGATAAATTATGAAGTCAGATGTAATGATAGGACAGTAAAGAACAGAGAAGTTAGTTACTTTGCAGTGTTGCTTCTCTCTAATAGTGTTCTTAAATAACAAGTTCTAAAAACTATTTCTGAAGCAGGAGTGAGTATTCTTACTGAAATCCATTGTTAATGCATGCAGCTAATTATAAGGCAGGCATGGCCAGATGTGGCCATACTTGAAATATCCCAGGGCCATTGACTTTCACACTCTTGAGATAAGCAGCTGATTTCTCACATGTCCTTCGACCTGGCTGAGCTTTACAGAGGGGCATGCAGGGATCCATGGAGAGATGTGGAAGTGTTTAAGGTACAGGGAATTTACAGCAACGCAACAGTCAGACCTGCTGACGGTTCCATGCTATGGAAGAAGAGGTGCATACTAGGATCATGATGAAACTCATCTCTTCTTTTTTGTTTCTCTTTTTTTTCTTTTTTTTTCTTTTTTTCCTTTTTTTTTTTTTTCTTTTTTTTTCTTTTTTTCCTTTGGTGTGTGAATGTCCTTTTAATGTTGCTGTATAGGATAAATCAGTTAATTCAGTAGGGGGGGAAAAATGGCGCAATTCTTGTTTTATTTTGTTTGTTTCCTAGCAGCTACACTAACAACAGATTATAGCAGATGTACCAATTTTAGATGTACGTTGACTTCTTTCCAAAACATTCTGTAAGAATAATTTTCAGCTTTTAAAACGTAGCTTTGTTTACTTGTATTCTCACCTATATATATAAAAGAAGAGCTTTTTTTAAGCAACGTATTATTGTTCTGGTACATCACTGTTGCTCAACAAATCCGGTAGAGTTGTGAGAGGGTTTTGTGTGGTGGTTAGGCATCCAGTTGGAAGAGCCTGTCTACGTGGGAGTGTTGTAATGCTCATACTCATTAGTTTCCTTTGCAATTCAATGAGCTCAGTTAGACTGAAAATAGGTCTGTCAAACGAAACATGAAACCGATGACTGACTGAGAAACAGTTTAAAGGAAGGCAGAAAAAAGGATATAAATTCCCAATAAGCTACCAAGCTATTATCCCTGGCCTGCCATGTAACAATGTCATATCACAATTCTCTGCTGCTTTCATAGGCCTAGGACGAGACAAAAGTATTCCAACAAAACCAGAATTATAGGTAGTGAACACAACTTTGAAAATTATATGAATGGAATGGAAGGATAAAATGAACCTTAAAACAAAGAAAAAACTAAGGACCAGATCTTTTGCTTTCAGATAGGAGTTTTGGGATCTAGTGAATACTGCTTTTGAGAACAGAGGGTGCTTTGAAGTTTAAATTTATTCAGGTCTTATAGAAATGTGTGTCAAGAGATTGTACAGATATTTCTGTATTAAGCAGCACTGCTGTGGATGCTGGTTCTTCCACATCCTGATGGACCCCAAACCAGTTGGAGAGCAACACTTTACTGTCAGTACCATACAATGAAATCTTCATGAATCTCATAAAATCCACTTATTCCAACCAATCCTGCTTGCTTGTTTTGAGGAGTCAGATTTTTCTACTGAGAAAATAATTTTGAAGAGACATTGGGGGAATTTGTTTCTAACTAAGGTTGTTTCTATTTAGCTGGAGCAATTTCGCCCAAAATTAGGTATGAGGAAGTCAGGTCTGTATATATAATTTTTTTATTTATCTGTTTATTTGAAAAGGTATTATTGTTGCAATGGTTTCAATTGAATTTTCTTTCTTTTATTTCAAATAATCTTTTTATTCTTGGTACCTTTGGAAGCACAGGTGACTGCAAGCAGTGGTTAACAACAAGAAATGTCACGAATTAATGACTAAAGTATCCCTACCTGCTATTCATTGCAGCTCCACTATGCAATCCTCTGACTTTTCTGCCACAGACCTGACCTGAAAAGCACTGGAGGGCAATTGACCACTGTGAACTTTTAAAGCGTGTCACAACTGCAGAAACATTTGTGCACATAACGCATATTAAAAATTTGCTGACAAGACCATAAATCATTGAAATGCTAAACACTGAAATATCAGTTTTGCACTCAGTCATTAAACAAAACTCATAATCTATGAAATTATATGTTCCAGTCTAAAATGCAATATTTCTCCTCACATATATAAATCTAGATACTCACTGTTCCTTTTCTTTTGCAAAACACAAAGCTCATCAACAAAGATATTTCTGTCAGGGTGAATAAAGTGGCTCTATCCATCATTCTGTTGTCAGAAACAGATACATTCCTAGTTAAACCTTATTTTTCTTATACAGATTGTCAAATCTAAGGGGCACAGTCTATGTTTGTTCTCCTTATGCATCCCAAGCACATCAGTAATAAGTCTGCATATGGATGGCGTGCAAAGTATTTCTACATGAGTGAGTTCAGGAGCTACGTTTTTCAGAGTGATACAGGACCTAGCTTGAGCCTGTGCTCAAGGCCACATTCATCCCACTGTTCACATTCTTTACCTGTTGCTGACGTCCTCTAGTCTACGGGCCAACTCTCCTAGTACACTCCTGGAGAAAACTTGGGTACAACCTCTGTTTCAGAAACTATTCAAGTCCATACTTACAAGCTGATAGTCTTGTACCTGGCTTTGCTGTCTTTGGGCATCTCTTCTGCCCTTGAGTCAATGTCAGATAAGTGGTCAAAATGGAAGGTCTGGAGGAAGTCTTTCCAAGAAAGGTATTTTGATGTTGTCTGCCGCAGGAACAGGTTACATCAGTATCCCAATTTAAGTTGGATCACGCTCTATACAAGGGCAACATGATTTTAAGGAACTAAGTATCTTTAATGCTTCTGAGATGGAAGTGAAATATGTCACCCCATGTTCTATACCATACATTGAATGTTGCATTGTTTCTACTTAAAACACTCTGTGCATATTAACATATCTATGTATTTTCATGAAGTACAAAATTATCAAAAAAATATCTTTGCTAAAGCTTTGTCTCGAATGTGTTGTCTCGTTCAAGCCTAGTTAGCTACCCAGAGGTAAAAAGTCATAGTTTGACTGTACCACACAAACTGAAAAATTGTTAACTAATTTAATTAGTAAAAACCTGTAACCGCTTCTTGCATCTCATCTAAAACCTTATGGGTGAAGGCATTTTAAACAGAAATGAACTGTTTGCATATTTTTACTAGAACTTCACTCTCTGTAAAACAGGTTTCAGTTTTGGATTGAGAGTCAGAAAGTCTCCTTCTGAAACAAGAAATGTAGAAGAGCATATCTGAGTAAGTCTTGCAGACTTGCCATTCTGACCTGAAAGTCTCATGTGGTTTCACAGTGGAAGCGTGAGTCAGTTTAGTATTTGATTGAAGAGAAACTCATTTGAAGTCGTGTACAAGATTCAGGGCTGTAACATCAGGAGATGAACTTACAAGGGAGCTGGCTCAGCCTCCACCTATGCTTCTCAAGTATTGCCAGTGAGGCCAGGGATAAACTGTTACTTGGAGGATTTCCTGGATTTCATAAAACTAAGCAATTATTTCTGTTACTGCAAGGATCTTGGGAGAAAAATTGGTTTATATGTAGGCAATCTTCTCCTTTCCTTCACTCTGTTACAGTTCCCCTTTTCCCACTTCAGATAGACAGGCTGCAAAATGTAATTTTACACAAACAGACTAAGGAGAAAAGAAAGCTTCTGTAAGACGTGTGTCTTGCCTCCGGGGCAGAGGGCTTGGGCAGTGTAAGAGCTGAGATTCTCAACAAACACAGTCAGCAAGTTTCAGATCCACTGAAAGTTTTCACTACTAAAGCTAAGTTAAGCTAGATATGTTCATCAAGTTCCAATACGCACAACTTAGTTTTCCTTGCTGTTTCCATCAAATATAGTATTCTGCTGTCATGGACCCCTATACTGTTGGATGCATTTCATCTTGTGTATAGTAGTACTGAAGGAAGGGGTGGCGGGGGGCAGGATAATTTCACTGCATTTACAAATTCAACTTTTTTGACAGGATACCCAAGTGTAGATACAATTTGTCAATGGGAATGAGGCATATTTTCAGAAGGGAAATTTTGTACTGTTTAGGAAGCAATCTCACTGTTGTATTCAGTGTGCAATGCCTCAAATTATTCTCTAAGTATTAGGGTAACAGATGTTGATAAATGTAATACACTAATAAATCAAATAAAGACTGGTGGAGAAGAAAATGCATCTTCCCAAACGTTTTCTTCTTCGTAAACTAAAAGGAAAATGATAGCATAAACTTAAAATAAATGAGATTGTTTTAGTACTTATGTAAGATTCATTGGAGGAGATTCTACATTTTTGTATATTTTTTAAAATCCTCATCTTCTCCTCTCATAATCCTGGTTACAAACCTTGACTACTGCTGCACACTAATTCTGTATCATGGAGTCTTTGTGCTCTGGTTGTTTAGTTTAAGCCCAGATTGTAGATTTACACATAAAATAAATAGTGGAGTATTTCTGAATCCCTTACTTGCTGGCATAGATTTTTAGTGTCCTGAATTAATAGGAGAGAGTTGGCTGACATGATGAAACAAGAAAATAAATCACCCCCAGTGCATTCAGATTAGCTGCATGTTTCAACAAGGCAGAACAAAATTATCAGGTAACTGTCATGAAAGTAAACTGTGTCTTTGCTGCTCCCTCAAGTAGGTTAAAAATACAGAAGAAATGAATATACATGTCATTCATGGAGTGCTTTTCATCTTGAAGGACTTTATAATCATAAAGTGAAGAGACTCCTAGAAATAGGAGGGTGATCAAAGCTGTTCAAGAGGGTATTCAGGTAATATCGGAGTTCTATTAAACCTTGATAACTGAGCCTACTTATCACTCATCTTAATTATTCTTTGTTGTATGGGTGGTTCTTGTTTTAAAACCAGTTTGAATATGGAGAGAAAAAGTCAAAGAATTGTAGGATAGATCAGGTTCAAAGAGAGCTCAGGAGGTCATACTGTCCATCTCCCTACTGAAGCAGGGTCAGTTTTAAGGTCCAGCCAGGCAGCTCAGGGCTTTATCGTGGGGTCTTGAAAACCTCCAAGGACAGAAACTGCACAAGCTCTTTGGGCTCCTGTTCCACTCCTTGACTGTCAATCCCATGCCCTGAATCTGTCAACTGATCTTACCCTCTCTGCTTTCCAGTGATGGAAAATTCAGACTGAGAGTGATGTGATGAACCTTGTTCTGCTTTGTTTTGTAGGTAGGTTTATATACTATGCAGAATAAATGCATGAGCTTTCATTAATTAGAGTACTCCACAGAGAACTGAGGAGTTGTTTCCAAAAAGAGAGATAAAAGCTGGAAATCTTTAGCTAGAGCCTTTGACAGCTGGCTAGAGCCTAGAGACAACTGGCTCTGGCAAGGGAGGTTTTTGGAGCATTCAGAAGATGTTGGGAAAGGTCTCTCTTCCTTTGTTTTCTTTAAGGTAGAGGCTTTAGTGACCAAATTGTCTGAATTTTAAATCTATATTCTACACAGCCTATGTTGTCCCAGCAGTCTTTTTCAGATAGCACATTTTCTGCTCTTCCTCACTCTAGAACTTGTCACTCTTTCAGACTGCAGACAACCTCAGTAGTCAGAGGTCTCTGTGAAAATGCTCTGAAGTACAATTATTGACAATATTGATGTTTTAATTGTTCTCATTAAGTTCCAAAGTCTTTACTGAATTAACAAAGTGTGGAAAGCTCTGAGGCATTTGCTTCAGAGTTTTCAGACTTAACAAAAACCAGTCTATTAACATTGGGTTCCAAACTGAATGGTTCCTTCATAATAAGAGAAGTCATTTAAATATATATATACTTTTATATGTATATACATACACACACACAAAAAGAAAATATTTAAAAAAAAAAATAATTAGAGTTTCCCGAGTCTCATTTCACCCCTTTAAGAAGCCTGTGGTATCTGTTAAGAGTTGTTTGGAGGCAGTTTTGATTTTTTGCAAGTCATAGGTATTTGTTCTATTCCACTTCAGTCTAAGTAGCAGCTCTTAGCATATTTCCAGGGCTGTTGTCTTCCTCACCTGTACCACAAATATTGCCTCTTTGCGGTTCGGTAGCAGATTTGGGTATTTCTGTATTCGTGGTCATTTAAAGAAAAAAAAAGTGAACGCTGAATTCACCTTAATGGATTTTAACATGTAACAGACAAGTAGCCATACTTGGTTGTAGAGGCTCCCTCTATTGTTAACAAGTACCTCCAAAAATAGCCTTCCTTTGTGTGCTTGTGCACATATATCCTGAATTGTGTTTCCATAGCAAAGTATCTGTGCTGGGGAGTTCTAAGATAGATATATATATATATACACACACACATATATATATATTTAAAAAAAAAAAAAAAAAAAAAAAAAACAACAACAAAAACAAAAAAAACCCAACAAATTTCCTGACAGCGTGATTCTGCTGTCAGTGCGCCAGCATGCATTAGTTTTCCTAAGCCAAATTCAGTTAGTAAACACAACTCTATGTAGCATATTGTAGTCAGAACACATGAAAACCATGAATGGTATACTTGTGTGGTACTTGACTTCAGTGATAGCTTGGTACCAATAGTTATAGCCATTCTGCAATGGCCAAAACCAAATCCATAAATTTAGTGTGTATTGCAATGTTGGTTTCCCTTGGCTTGTGATTATCATTTGCAAATAACATTTCTGCTAAGCACCCAGTTTATAAACCCTACATGACCTACAGATTATCAAGGTTTAATGGACAATACAGTGATGAAAATAATGCTGTGCTGGCAAAGATGGACTAGGTGACCTATATAGGTCTTTTACATTTCTAACTACACTGATCCTATGAATTATATATTTAAATCTAAGCAAACGTATTTCAGCAGAAGACTGTAGCTAGGCTGGTCCTTTTGGAAGGAGGTAACAGTGCGCTCCTGGAGAAGTCAGAGCATTTGGATGTCCTAGCAGGATTAGGCATTAGTGCTTGAAGCCTTTGTTACCACCTAGCTAGGTAGACCTATAGGGATTCTAACCTATGTAGACGTAACTGCAGAATACATGGCAATTCATGCAGAAGGCTGGTGTTTCTGTCTCCTTTCTTACATGACAATGCAGGTTGCTCAGCCAGAATGATTGTGTTTGAGCAGCTATGTCTCGCTGGCTTTGCTCTCGCTCAGCCTGAGCCCAGTGAGCCACTCTGCTTCCTCCGTGGCCCGGACTTGTGAGTCCAGCAGTTCTCCTTGCTCTGACAGTGAAGCCTAAAAACTTCTGCTCCTCAGCATGGATTCCCTAAGTTCTCCAATTTGGATTTGCCCTTCACTATTTACAGTTGGACTCGATGATCTTAAGGGTCTTTTTGAACCTAAATGATTCTATGTTTCTATGTCTCAAGTGATGAGGAGAAAAAATGATTAATTTCTCACCACTCTGAAACCACATTAGATTTTACTTCATGTCATTGTGGAATTAACGACTAGTGCTGAATGGCTTTGTAGGCACAGGGGTATTCCCCACCCAAGCACGCACACAAAAGTCCTGTTTCTGAAGCTGAGCAATTAACTCATGTCTACAGCTTACCTATTAGATGAAGGGGCGATTGCTCATATATATCCTAAAATATTCCCCATGCATGCATGTTTTTAATAGGGGACTTTCTTCACTGGCTTGCCATTTTGCAAGCTTAAAGGAGTGGACCTGAAACTTTAAAATTAAAAACAAGTTTGTGTGTTTTGAGCAATAGTAATGGAATAGTCCATTGGGCTGACATTGCCCCAGAGAGTCTGTGTTCAAAGAAAAATGATGGCAGCAAGTTCAGGCAGGCGAATAATCCTACCAGCAGAACATTCAAATTATTTTATAATGAAATATAATTTGTGACTTACATAGATGCAGCAGGTGCCTTAAGACCTCCAAATTCACTGCCCCTGAATATATGCAGAATTACAACGACAAAAGGTGGCAAATGTTAAAATTTTAATGGCAACCACTGCACTTGTAATCATGTAAATTCTATTACTACCGAAAAAAAGTTCACACAACTCTGTTCTAAGTGGTAATGATTTGTAATATCATCTCTCACCTATATTTTAATTACTTGTTGGCATTATTAACAAGTATTCTAGTAAAATGGAATAGTGATAAAATGGTATTAATTTATTCTCATAATATTTCAGCTGATGCATGTGGAGGAGCATATAGAATATTTTCGTTTGTATTTTGCCTTGTTCATAAATGCACTTTAGAGCATTTTAATTGATTGTCCAAACTATAGGACTTTGCAACCTTTTAAGCTCTACCTTGGAGATCATATAAAAAGACCAGGAAAGCTTCAGATAGTATTGTCAATATTCACTTGACTTTAGCATTGTCTCTTAGGGTTAATCTAAATAATAGGTTTTCACTTTTTTCAGCAGATTTCTGTTCATATGGAAATAAGAATTAACATGTACAATTGCTACAGTAAACAATAAGAGCCTTTTGCAAGATGTATCTGAAGACTACTGCAGTTAAACAATGTTAAAGAAAACCACACAAATTACCTTACATTTTATAAAGGCACAGAGGTTATCTCATCAGAAAAGTGAGAGATCTGTCCCTTAGAGTTTATAGTTTGTGTGTTTAATTAGAAAGAACATTAACATACAATTGTTCCTTGTCTATACTCCTGTGATACTCTATCTTCTGACCTGTAAAAGGCATTTGCTCTTTCTTGCGAGTTACTTAGTGAGGTCTAAACAGTTAAGATATGCTTGTAATACTGCTGTTTTGAGTATATGTTGAGTATACTATTACTCATAACTGAAGGAAATACTAACGGAATACTCCATGCTAGCACAAGCTCAGTCTGTTCTGGTGTGTGCATGTGTGTGTGCAAGAAATCTGGTGTTTCTAGGCTTGCTCAGCAAGCACAGGTTTAATTTTTACTGCTGCAATTAGGGCTGAGCAGAGGAGGGAGGGGGAGGTGATCCTCTGTTATTTTCTGTCTATTAATTACCCACGAGCTAAACACGCTATTTTTAAGTTTACTTGACAAAAGAACAATGAAAACGTACTAGTTGCATTAAATGTGTAGATTTAAAAGGAGCATGTAAAACTACCATATTTAAAACACTTTCAACCATAATGTTGAAAGTGCTTTTGGCTATAACAATATTCCTTTTACTAATTTTGAAGTATGTTTGCAAGAACATATTCTTTATTTTTAAAATTACTTTGAACATTGGGAATGCCACGTTGAATGCCACAGGCAATGAAAAGGATTTTAGTAAAGAAGTACTAATAATAACTCCACTTCTACCTTAATTATATTTCCTTTTTGGAAAAAAAAAAACCTCCCTTATCATCCTTGAGTGCCCTTTAAATCAGGACACTGTTGACACTTTGTTTCCAATTAACAGTAAAAACCTTCTTTGATCCTTTGACTTTTTTATGAGATGAATTTATATTTTCTAGACTAACATGCATGACAACATAATTCTCCACACTCATTAATATTCAACTTCTTTGCTTTAATGAGGGAAATGAAGAGGAATGGAATGTCATCTGCTTATCTAAAGCAGCAAGGACTTTGCTAATATTCACAGACAAAAACCCCCTACATTTAAATAACATTAAAGCTGGGATACATTTAGCCAAAATCAGGTCATTCAAAGTTAAGCCTGACACTCAGAGCTGAATTAGAGCTCTATGTGTGGTTTTCCAGCATAAAAAGTTGGAAAATCTGTGTTTCCACTCATTGATTTTCTTTCATATTCTTTTTGAAACAGGATTTGTGGAAAGGATGGTAGGTTTATTCCTACAAAATAAAGAGCCTCTGGCATCTGCTGATTCCTACGTGGCACACTGTTGTGTTTCCCAGATAGTGGCCAAACCTTAGTGGGATCCTTGGAGGTTAAGAATAGGCACGATGCCATTGACCTTATTCCAACTGGTGGTCTTGACCCTATATATCTCTATGGTAGGACTCTAAGGAGAATTCACATTTTAGTTTTTTCCCCATTAAAACATCTTTGATATTCTTGTAATCTGAATTTTAATAGGTGTTACTGCTACAACTTGATTCAAACAAAGCATATATACATCTTGTATTTATTCTGCGGTGGCATAAAAGTTTGCATTGGTAATTTTGCATCTAGTTTAAATGCCAGATAAGTTTTGTCAAAATTAATGTAAAATTCCCTTTTGGAATATTTGGATTAAATGGAAAAAGTGTATTCTCCTTCCCCATTTCCTATTGCTCACTATTATTAAGAGATTTTATAGTACGAGAATATTAACTTTATGTGATATGAGTTCTTAAAACTCCAGCTCAGAAGGCTGGGTATCTAAAAATATCCCTTAGTTATTCCCTAAAATAGCTACCCATAGGCTATTTCAATGCTTGTACTAATACTTCAGTAATATTTTAATAAGAGTTCAAATAACTCATGTTACTTTAGCACTTCTAGAGTGACTTTCTCTTTTGTAATAAGAATGTGGTCCTGTAATTTTTCCATGGCTGTGAGAATTTTTTTGGCACTGAGTACTATGGATCTTTATAAAGAAACAGAGATCTATACCAGTAATACGTTTTAGTGCACGATGGAAACTCTTAGGTCAGTAGCATAACCACTAAAATGGAAAATGCTGTACAAAACTGTCAGAAAAATTCTCCATTAACAGCAAGCTTGAAAACCTGAAAACAGACATGACACCATTAGTATACAGATGGAGTTAAAAGGAATACACAAAGCTTGCAGTCAGCTAAGGATAAAATAAAATAAAAAAATCTAAAACTTAAGTCACTATAGCCTATCTGAGATATTGTTAGTGCGTTGGACTTGAAATAAGTTTCTTAAAAAAAACATTCTGTATTGGAACAGTGTATAAAAAAAGAAACTATTTTTTTTCCTTTGTGACAATCGTTTTAGACCAGTCTGTTTTGTAGCAGTTTCCCTGATATTAGATGCTGTGGTGGGTTGACCCCAGCTGGACACCAGGTGCCCACCAAAGCCACTCTCTCACTCCCCTCCTCAGCTGGACAGGGGAGAGAAAATACAACAAAAAGCTCGTGGGTCGAGATAAGGACAGGGAGAGATCATTCACCAATTACTGTCACGGGCAAAACAGACTCAACTTGGGGAAATTAGCTGAATTTGTTACCAATCAAATCAGGGTAAGGTAATGAGAAACTAAAAACCAAATCTCAAAACACCTTCCCCCCACCCCTCCCTTCTTCCCGGGCTCAACTTCACTCCCGATTTCGCTACCTCCTCCCCCCGACAGGGAATGGGGGTTTCGGTCAGTTCATCACGCGCTGTCTCTGCTGCTCCTTCCTCCTCAGGGGGAGGGCTCCTCACACTCTGCCCCTGCCCCAGCGTGGGGTCCCTCCCACGGGAGACAGTCCTCCATGAACTTCTCCAGTGTGAGTCCTTCCCACGGGCTGCAGTTCTTCATGAACCCCCACTGTCCCCCGTGGGGTCACAAGTCCTGCCAGCAAACCTGCTCCAGCCTGGGCTGCTCTCGCCATGGATCCACAGGTCCTGCCAGGAGCCTGCTCCAGCTCGAGCTTCCCACAGGGTCACAGCCTCCTTTGGGCATCCCCCTGCTCCGGCGTGGGGCCCTCCACGGGCTGCAGGTGGATCTCTGCTCCACCATGGACCTCCACGGGCTGCAGGGGCACAGCCTGCCTCACCATGGTCTTCCCCAGGGGCTGCAGGGGAATCTCCGCTCCGGTGCCTGGAGCACCTCCTCCCCCTCCTTCTGCCCTGACCCTGGGGTCTGCAGGGCTGTTCCTCTCACGTATTCTCACTCCTCTCTCCTGCTGCATTTGCACACTTTTTTTTTTTTTTTTTTTTTTTCCTTCCCCTTCTTAAATACATTATTCCAGAGGCGCTACCACTATTGCTGGTGGGCTCGGCCGTGGCCAGCGGTGGGTCCGTCCTGGAGCCAGCTGGCATTGGCACTGTCGGACACAGGGGAAGCTTCTGGCAGCTTCTCACAGAAGCCACCCCTATAGCCCCCCCTGCTACCAAAACCTTGCCACACAAACCCAGTACATACGCTCTTCATCTTATGATCGTGATATTTTCTCCTGATATCACCAAAATCTGAAGGCTTCTAGAAAAAATATGCAGATTAAGAAGAAGTAGTTGAATCATATTTTTTCAAATACTTTGAAAAGTAGTGAAGTCATTCATTGTTCTTCTGTAACCTTTTCTTTACAGCTGACATTTCTAGTATTGTAATGTCGGAATCATATGAACAGTTGTGAGCGAATCCTGCACCTTCCAAAATGGTTGAATCAAACAGAAGCATATTAGCCATTGCATTACCCATTGAAGTGCAGTCTCTGAAACATCCTGTGTTCTGATGGATGGAGAGATGTGGCTGAGTGGGATTGGAAGAGAGGTTAAAGCGTGTGCTGCAGACATGGTTAAACGTGTGTTGCAGATGGGGTTTTTCGTGTGTGAGGACATCTTCATCTTGCTGCCATATTAGTGATTTTTCAAGCAGCTTTGTGCTACATGTGGGATGCTGGGGTAGGCGAGAGGTGAGAAAGCACCATGAGAGAGAGCCTGGAGGCGTAGCTGGAGCGCTAGAAGTGGAGGAGGAGGAGATTCCACTGTGTGAGTCCTATGCTGAATCTTGCCAGTCATGTGATTTTAATGTCTATCCATAGAGATCCATTTCTCTAAAACAATAAATAAAAATAAGACAGCAAATGGTATGTTAGTTGTCCATCTCATACCCATATGCAGGGTTTGCTCGAGGTTGTCTTAAGCCCCAAGATACTCTTCTACTGTGCTCAGCACACGGCAAAATGGGGCCTTAATTTGGGGTGACTCATAGGCCAACCAGAGATAAAGCTATGCAAATATATTGCTGCAAAACAACTATTCAGTATGTTCATCCTTTTTAACTCAGGGTTGCAGTGTTACATCTTCCATGCGGATGACAAATTTAGGTGGGGGGAGAAATAGATATAACAAATAGATTTTAAAACAGGAGTTATCAAAATGCTGTGAATACTGGAACATCCATTCAGTAAGGGCAAAGGAATACAGATCAGAATTCTTAGATAACAAAAAGGAATAAACTGAGTATAGTAATGGAAAGATATTCACTTCTCAATATTCATTGGCGCCATATCAAGCTAAAAGACTTATTTATATTTATAGATTGAAGCATATTTCAGATGATATAGTAATCTTCTAAAAGTAAATTTTAGTACTGTGAGAAGTCTATATTCACAGCCCTGGAAGGCATGTTTTCTTGAAAAGCAGACATAGCATAGGTTGCAGCATTGGAGTTTTCTCAATGCTACCATGCCATGACCTTCAAGTGTCATTTTTTAAAAAACAGGATAAAGTTTCACACGGTCCCCTTTTATATCCGTGCTTCTTTCTCAAAGCTGCTAATGAAGCCTTCATTTAATAGTAGTTACTATGCTGTTAGTGGTGTGGGTATCTACATCACCAAGCATTGCCGTGATACAACTGGCTGCAGTCAGCTGGGGTAGTTGCAGCGAGAATTACGTGTCTTTTGACTATTGCTGAAGGCCATTGACAAGAATTCCTAATTTTCTTTGCATGATACAATATAAACTATTTTATTTATTGCACAGTTATTCTTCTACCACGCAGTATAAAAGGAATGTAAATACAGTCCATTTCAACCCTGAGAAGCAGCTTTTACGGACAGGACTGTTGTTATCTGAGCTGGTGGCATGCCACAGCTAGAGGTAGTAGGAAGGCACATTGTTTATGCCAGCTGCATGGCTTCAGTCGCACTTATGTCTGATGTCAGCATGGTGCTGCTTCTCTGTATTTGAAATGTCCTCTGGATAAAAATTTCCATCACAGCTGCCTTAACCAATTGACAGAACATTCTGTCTGAGGGTGCAGATGTGCGGCTCCCAGAGCAGAGATGAATAGCTTCTATCAGTACTAGAAGAAAATGAGCCTGTCTCCCAACCATAAACTGAAAGATGTTCTCACGATCAGAGATGAGAATCAATATTCACCAGTTCTTAGGAAGAAGGGGGTTCCTTTTTTATACTGATTTCCTATTCTGATGTAGTCTAAATACCTAAAGCCACAGTATTGAGAGTATCATTCTACATGGAAATGAATTATAATAGCTTGTGGATGTCTTCTTTAGACAGCTATCAGAGAATGACAGTAGGAAATCTTGTAATAAGCAGATCAACTTCTGTAGGAAGTTAAAGAATAAAACAGCATATATTTTCAGATGGATAGCTGCCAGTATAAACCTTTCCTTGTCTGTTATGCCTTTGTTGTTGCATATCATATCAGATAAGAGAAACCCTTTGAAAATATGGAGTAAATACTACTCAGACTAGCAGAGAACTTGACAGAGTTATTGCAGATCTTCAGTGGCAGTAGAATTGCAAACAGCACGAACAATGCGTAGGTTAAATGTAGCTGTTCTGGAGATACTGCAAATCAGCATTCTTTTCCAAGAGGAATGCAAACTGCAAGACAAACCTTTGCTCAAAAGCTAAAGGGAAACTGTGATACATGCAAGAATGTCACTTAAAAAGTAACCATCGTTTTGGTGAGCTATACAGTTTATTATGCACCGTTTATCAATCTAGGAGCATATCCAGGTCATAACAAATGTGATGTTTGCTTACTCAGTGATACTGCTTTCTGTGCATATTTCAGTGACAAAAATAATTTTCTTGCGGTGTTTCTCCCAGATAGGCCAACAAAAGTTGAGGCGATTGAACTGAATTTTATTCTGAATATTGGATCAGAAACGTAATTGCTGATTCTTGATGAATTTTTCCAATTACAGTTAATTCATAGCTGAATAGTTACACAAAGGCCAGAATTCTAGGCAAAATACAGAAACTCAGAGGGTGAAAATCCAAGACATAAAGATGTTGCTGTACTCTCAGCACTCAGGCCTTCATTTGCGGTTCTGCAGTCTCCTGCTGAAGTAAAAGCCTTAGTACCTCTCACGTTAGTAACAGAGAAATCCAAACCCTATCTTAAACTTTTTCATTATAAAATATTTCCTTCTTAATAGTGTTCCTTAAGGGTAGATTAAATTGGTGATATAATTTTAAAACAGTGGGATTATAAAAGAATAAATGATGTCATTTTCTTACTCAACAATTTTGACTAGATTATGGTGTTTTGAGAGCTTGATCTTTGCACCTCAAAATGAATTTTAGCCCTGATAAACAGGTGCCATTTTTTTTTTTTTTACAATAAAGGAGTGTAATCTGGAATCATTGTGGCAAGATACAAAATGCCACGGTGTTATTTAAAGAACCATTTTTCAGAGTGCCTTGCTTTCTCAGATACACAAATTAAAGAAACTCCACGTAAAGCATAATAGTACCAAAGAATTCCTACTATTCCCTTTTATATCATAGAATACCAGGTTGGAAGGGACCTCAAGGATCATCTGGTCCAACCTTTCTGGGCAAGAGCACGGTCTAGACGAGATGGCTCAGCACCCTGTCCAGCTGAGTCTTAAACGTGTTCACTGTAGCGATATGAAAGTTTGGAATTATGAAATTACATGAAAGTTTGGAATTTGGTGAAAGTTTAAAGATCAGTATTTCTAAAGTAAGAATGAAATGGACAGTACTTTGGGACAGAATAATATTATATAAGAAATAAAATTCTCATTTAGGCTCCCTTTTATGCATATTAACACCCTTTTAACTTGGAAACGCTGTTCTTCTAATAACGTATAAGGAAACAATGGTCTTAATTTTTCCTTTTAATTCTTTATTCTTAATGTTATATAAAGTGTAGTACCTGTCATATTTGTAAGGGTCCTGCCTTACAAGGCTGGTGAAAGCTGGACGCTCATTGAAAAGTGTCTCTCTAACTACTCTTCCACCACACACCTTTAAGACAGACAGCTATTCTTACCTGAATAGTTATCTTGCTATCCTTTTATGGATCCCATTTTAACAACACTTATTAAAACTGTATTTTCTGTTAGTTATATTTTATTCTTCGTGTGCTCTACTATTCACTGTGAAAGGCCTTATTTCCTGTTATCTTTTTACAATATCCTCATTTTGTAAGGTATGGTCCTCCCATTTTTATATTTAATTTCTTGGAATTTTCATCTCTTGGTTTGTATGTGTGTGGTAGTGTACAGGTAAAAGGGGCCAAAGAAAATTTTGCTTGAACGTCATCTTTTCTATTATTCTGCTCATTAAGCTTTTCTGCATCTTTTTGTAACATTCTTTCATTAAAAATACATGTATATCATCAGCTGATTTTAAAGCTGTACCTGACATTTTACTGATCTGAAATGCAAATCAAGGTTTTATGTTTGTATTTTAAAACCTTAAAGTATAGTTATCATGCAAATACATTAATCCTTTATTTAACCATAGAGTTTTTCTCCTTTTCCCAACTTCATCAATTAGTTTTTTCTGTATAAAGCAGTTATGCATGACTCCCTTAAGCCTGCCAGTGCAGCTTGGGAAAAGAACATACTTTCTGCCTGGGACTGGAAAAAGATAACTCTAATCTTTTCCTTCTACCCAACACACTAGATTTTGAACTGCTGTATTTTCCAATGTAAATTGGAAATTTTATCATATTTATGGAACATTTCTTTCTTTGTTATCCTTTCAGTGTGGAAAATAATTCTTTATAGATGAAGCATATGTGTGTATAATAAACTTTATATCACAAATTACAAAAGACAGAATAACAGGTTGAGATGCTGCTGATTAGAGGCTGCAATACTAATACCACCTTAGAGGAAAAATAGTTTTGAGTCTTCCACTGTGTCCTAAAACGTATTTTGATCTTATACTTGAAATGTCAGGCTTTGAAGCTGAGCAAAGCGATTACTGATTTCTGCTAAGTATCTGGAAATTGTAATGCAAAACATGCTGAAGGACAGCAGAGAGGAAGGGAGGTTTACTAAAACCAATGTGACTGTAATCCATGGAACATCTGATGCCAAATATTGTCCAGCATAAACAGCCCGGGCAAACAATTTAAGATGAGGTTTGCAGAGATTTACCTACTCTCTATTGGCCCTTAATTATCATAGAATCACAGACCGGTTTGGGTTGGAGGGGACCTTAAAGATCATCTGGTTCCACCCCCCTGCCATGGGCAGGGACACCTTCCACCAGGCCAGGTTGCTCACAGCCCCATCCAGCCTGGCCTTGAACGCTTCCAGGGAGGGGGCATCCACAGCTTCCCTGGGCAACCTCTTCCAGTGCCTCACCACCCTCCTGGTGAAGAATTACTCACCTGTAAAATAGGCTCGTCAGTGCTTACTGATGTGTTGTTATCTAGTTTGTAGGATCTACATTAGTGAAATGAGAGGATATTGTTTTCTCATTCAATCAAGTTATTCCATTGGCTTTACAGAATTTGTATGGTTACAATTCTTCTAGTGTTTCATGAAGGAGGAATAATTGACACTGTAGTAATATATTCAGTGATGGATTACAACAGCATTAAATAAACTGTTACTTCCTTTAAATGAATTATCAAAAAGAACCAGAAACAAATGGCAAAAGAAAAGGGAAAAAGTAAATAAAATTATACCTCATGGAAAGAGAAAGCTCTTGATGAAAAGAAAATAAATTTTCGATTCATGGCAACTAGCTGAATAGGAAAACACACTAGAATAAGATGAATCAGAATACCCTAGGCAAAACAGCAAAACGTCCATCTGAAAGCATGTACTCCTTGAAGAAGAAAACTACCGAAATCAAGAAGCAAGATAAAGAGCTGTAAGAATCAAAGAATGTTTTAAGAATGTTAAAATCAACTTACAGAACAGAGATCCTAATTCACAAACAAGTGATTTGTCATTTATCAAAGTGCTCAACAAATACGGCATATTTTTTAGTGGAAACAATGCTCCAAGATGACATATATATGGCAGAAAGATAAACATGTGCCCCTTCCCCATCAGAATTTCACTTGATTTCCAAAGAGAAAAACTTGACTGGAAAACTGACTGGATGCAGAACTAAACTATTTTTTTTTTTCTCTAGAATTAGCACACAGTAAAATACTGACAAACTGCAGACACACCTAGGGTGTACTATATATCTAATTCCAGTTGTCTTCTACTTCCGTTGCAGTCATGAGAAAATATGAAGCTAACACATAAGCTCTTCAGGACCTTAAAGTACATACATTAAGTTACTAATAAAGTACAAAAAAAATCTGGTTTTCACTGCCATGCCATTTTTAATGAAATTGCTTCCTAGCTCACCCCCTGTTGCTAATTCTAAATGAATGCTGTCAAATTACATAGTGCATATTGTTGTCAGTATAACCTGTTGTTATTATACGCTAATACTCTGTGTTAATGAAGTGTTAAATATCCAGAGCTGCCAACTCCTTGATCCAAGGGGATATGAATGCTATGAAATAGATGTGATAGATGACTAAATTGAAAAGAAGTCTATTGATCTACGCTTGAATGCATTTTTAATATAAATTAAATATATCTTTCTAAATTAAGATATCTAAATAATCTAAAAGGCCAGATATTGGGCTTACGTAATAGCTTGGCTTCCGTCTCTCTACATTAATTCCTATAAACTGTTAATCCTCTTTCTTTAGGGTCCAATCCTCCAAAGTGCTGCATGCTACATAGAAAAGGCTGCACACTTTTGCTTTGTACCTTGATAATAATAGTGCTCAACACTTTGTAAGCTCATGTCTTGAATAATCAAGCTTCTTGATATCAGTAGCCTTATTCAATATTTAAAATTGCAGTTTAGAAATGTACTCATTTTTCATGTGAAGAAAGGAACCTGATGAAAGTCTACAGGGCAGTGATGTGCCTCAGAAATCGTTCTACTGAAATGAATTACTTTTTTGACTGAGTAACTTCAGAAGGCATTCACATCAATATGGTTTATAACATGTGGAAAGGAAAATTGAGAAGAATTCTTTGGAAAATAGAGGCAGTACTTCCTCACTACTTCATAAACACTGAAATACACATTCTTTTATTTAAAGATGAGTGAAGGGGTTGATACGTTCCTTGCTATCCAGCCTTTTTAAAGGAATCAATCTTACTTGAAAACCACAGAGATGCAAAGGTATTAAATGTGAAAGGAAAGGACATTGTTGAGTTGGGACTGTACTGTCACAGAAACGGAGGAGCACATTAGGACAAGCTCTTCTGCATACTACTTTTAGTAGGTGTCCTTTCTAGGAGATTGCTTAACTCAGCCCATTTAACAACCTGTTCCTTGCCTTTGCTTTTGAAAACGCATTGACATTTGCCCTTATTTCTGGAAGCAGCCACACAAATCCAATAGACTGGGTCCAAGTATGGAAAACAGCAGTGTCATAAAGCTTAATTTCAATAACAAGCTTCAGCAGCTCAGAAAATGCATACTCTTCATTCCTCTTACAATGGAAAGAAGTATCATTTAGCCTCTAACAAGGAACGAGGTAATGAGTTAAAGATTTAGTGCTCATGTTTATAGGAGGCCTGTGTGAGCTTATCAACTGGGACAAAGTTTGGTTTTGTTTGATTGTGTTTTGAAGTCTTTTCTAGTCACATTTGAAAGTAAAAATTTAAATTTATTGAAAATAGATTGCTGTCAATTGCTTTTAAAAACAATAGTATATTGGTTCAAAAGAATCTGCCCAGTAAACATTATATACATATCTTCATACATCTAAATATCAAAAATGTTATTTTCTAAATGTGTAAAATTATTAATTGTTAGCTTTTTCCTCTTTTGTTCTTCCACGCAATAACAATAGACCCTTTTCTCACTCTCACGACGTACTTTTCATTAATAGAGACTAATGTTCTTTGTAAAGGTCAGTGTTGTTCTAACAGATGAAAAAATGAGGTCTGGAACATGGTCTAGTTGCCAAACTAGGAGTAGAACCTAATTTGCAGAGACCTAACTTGGTGCTTGTTTCCTGGGTTAGTGATTCCCAAACAGTGGCATACGTGGCTTTACTTATTTTTGCATTATTCCCACATCATCAGTCAGGAAGAAAGCAGTAGCTGCAGGGCAGGTCAGACTTTTTTTCTATTTCCCCTTTGCCAAGACTGATTCCAGCACAACTCGCAGTAGTAACTCCTTTGACCCTTGTCGCTCGCATCCCAAACAGCTGTGGTCCTCCTGCCTTTTATCTCCAGCAAGGACTGAGGGAACAGGATTCAGGAAGAATGTCAGCAGTGAATCTTGCTCCGAAAAGGTTGAAAGCTATTGCATTTAGCTGCAGTTACTGAAAGGCTTGACTAATTGTCAGTTTTATTAGTTTTGAGAATAAATAAATGCCTGTAATTTTTTTGTTCTCCATGACGACTGAGAGTTTTATGGAACAGAAGCTCTTTGTGCACTTGATAGGTTATCTAGCAAAAGGATAATTCTCTCTGGTGAGGTCGTCAAAAAAATTTGTTACCTTTTTGTGACAACTTATGTAAAATTATCAAATAATTGAGAATTGTGGCAGTTATAGTAACGCAAGGTCTGTGAAAGAGGGGAAAAAAAATGCATTTAAACCCCAAAACCACAATCTTCAGCTGTAAAAATTTGGTCATATACATACTGTTTAGCTATGTTGTACTGCAAGCACAGTTTCAAGGAGTATTACTGCACTTTTCCATTTATCTTTCAACTGGGCCTATATCTCATTATTATTTCTACTCATGACTCATAGTATTTCTATTTTTCTTCTTGGATTGACATATCTGATTTATTCTCACACCAGAAACCTTTCCTATGCATTTCCACAGACAGATATTAGTCTCTCTTAAATAGTATACAGGCTTAAGGTCCCATCATCCCAAATTCTACAATTCAAAGCTATTGGAGCTGCTTTACTGTATGTACATTCCATTTCTATACCACAAGATGTGTGGTAGTAATTCTACACTACACTGCAGCTTCCTGTTTTATATATATATACGTGTGCTTATCAGTTTGCAAACAGCTAAATTGCACATAATTCACTCGTTTATAAACAGACCTTTCAGCCAGTCGTTAATTTTTATACCAACTATTATGCTGGATTGTTTCAAACTGATTCTCCTCTTCCCATCCGATATACAAACAACATGAAGAAGCCTTAGGTTAAAGGAGCATGAGGGAACTCTATGGTGTTTTAGTTCTCATTCACATGAGAATGATTGTGTTTCTTATCCATTGCTGTAGAGTGAAAATTAAAATTAAAGATTTTGCAGTTAGAATGAATAACACAAACATTAAAATTTACCTCAGCTATAGCAAAATTGTGAGTTTAACGTACTATCCCATATCTCCACACATTATTTAATCAGGTTTACATACTTAATACATTTTCCCAAAGGCTATTGCAGATTTACGTTATATTCTGCTTTCTTGAAGTACTTGCTTGTCTACAAAGTACTACTGATAAAAAATTATATATCAAACAAATGAGATGCATGTCAGAAACCTATAAATAATGAATTAAATGGTAGTATACTCATAAATATTACAGAAAAGACCAATAGGTTCCAAAAGAGTATTTCCCTTATAACTTCTTACTTAAACCGCAAGGGCATGATGCTGTTTAGGAGGCTGAATTATATATATCTGGATTTATAATTAGTCCAGCTATTAACCTTTTCTCCAATTTCTCTCTTTGGTGATATACTGTACTATAAATTCCATAAAAGATTACCTTGCAGAAAATATGGTTTTACATAAATGCTCTATGCATATTTTATAGTCACTTTTAATTTATTTATTCTGGGTCTGATTCTCTACAGTCTCATGCTAGTGCAGTCTTACCTGTGCAAGATGGATACGAACTAGACCAAAGCAGAACTTTCTGATCACTTAAGGCAAACATGCTTTATTTATTTTTGAATGGATATGCATTACGTAGGTTCCATAGGGCTGAGGCAGGTCAGAACTTAAGCGCTGGAGTAACATGCCTGGCAGAAATTGCAGGCGGACCTAAGGCACTAAATCACTGTATGACAAAATTAGCAAGTCTTGTTCATCCTGAGCCAATTATTGCTCAATCAGGTGTGTAGATTCGGTAGGCCTTTACTCTGTTTTCTGTGCCTCCTTTTGATTGCTATAAAAACAGGTGGTGTTCAGCTTTGCAGGAAAAAAGTTATGTAGCTGGTTTAGACAAACCTCAGGCACTGAGCACCATGTTTATAGATACATGTGTGTGCGCATGTGTGTGTATATATATGTATATATATATGTACGCAGGGATTTCTGCAGGTGACCAAGATTTCTGCATCCAGATCTCTAAATGGGTTCTTTTTAAAGAAGTAGCATGAGAACCTTCTGCACAGAGCTGATGACAGCCAGTAAATGGGTGCACATTAATGCTGCATTAGCATTGTAAAACTGCAGCACTTCACACAAGCCTGCCAGAACACGACCCAATCTGGACTGTTAAAATGGCTGCACGTATATTTGTAATTTGCCATCCATTCAAAAGCCAAAAAAAGGAGAGATTTAATTATCTAACTCTTCACAGAAACTTCTCCTGAAAAAGCCAAACACAATGTTGTTAGGCTGTAACAGTTTAAAACATATCTGAAAACAAAAGTTTAAACTCAAACCACTTATTTTAAAGATATTTTAATCCATTACTCTGTTACTTTATATTTTTAACTTTTAGAACAGTGGGTTTATGTCTATAGGGATTTCAGAAGTCAAAACTGACAGTACATATTTAACTATCATAACCACCCAGCAATTATGTTTAGCTTCTGCATTCTCATCTAACTAGCCTTGCAATCTAGGAACTTCTGTGCATATTGGGATTTCTGTAGAAGTTAGCATTAATGAAATAGAGTTTTAAATTTCCCTAGGCTCAATCTAGACATTAAGAATATAAATGTAAATTAGCAGAGGAGAACTAGCAGCCTTGAATACTAACACTTTCATCACATTATTTTAGTTAAAAATGTACTAAGGAATGGGGAAGCCAGTCTTCTGCACCTGGCACCCCCAAACTGCATTAATAATTATCAGAATATTTCTGTAATTGTCTATATGCTATAACACTGTAAGACTCGGACACCTTCCAATTACAGATTAATATTGTCTGTCTGATAAATAGTAGCTGTCTAATTCCATTCTGTCTCGAAGACTGCCTCTAAAAAATAATTTTCTGCTTAAAAAACAGTTACAGAACAAATGTGGCCACAATATTCTTATTATGCTTTTTACCGGCATGACAAATCTTGCAAATCCATTGTGTTTTCCTGACATTCATATAGCCCCCTGCAGTATTTATTTTCATTGCAGTGTGTTTTCTATGATTGCGGGGGTTCACATTCTTTGCTTTAGTTGACTCTCTATCCCCAACATCGCTGCCAGCGTTTTCTGATGGTAAGCAAGTGAAAATAAGACAAACAGTGAGAATATTAACCTTGTACATGTGCTATTAATAGCTTCAAACTATTGATGTGGCTAGCAGTAAAGTACCAATTCTAGTAATAAAAACTGAGATTTGTCCACTTAAGAAACTGCTCCTTTTAAAACTTTTCACAGTGATTAAACATTCGTTATTGTTATGACCAATTACATATTTTAATTCTTTACCTACTCAGAATGGCTGATCTCTCTCAATATACGCTGATAACAATGACCCTAACTTGAAGACAGTAATTCACTGGAAGGGTAATGATGATATAAACTCCACTTTTTGAAGTTCAAGTGAAGTGCTGAAAAAATGTTTGTGTTTTCTGTGGCTATTCAGGACAATTATCTCACTGGAAGAACGGGTTGAATCAATTGAAAGATTTTGTTTTGTTTTAAAGTTGCCTAGAATAGTTTGCTATAAATATAGTGATTGTGAAGGTTTTATATGCAAGTATTTTTACCTTGTTTTCTTTTGGTGTAGTGGAAAAAGTGATCGATCATAGAATCATAAAATAACTTAAGTTGGAAGGAATCTCAAGAAATTTTTGGTCTAACCCCAACTTGGAGCCTGTTCCTTTCAAGTTTGAATAGTCCCAAAGATGGAGAACCCATAACCTCTCCAGGCAACCCGTTCTAATATTTGATGATTTCATGGTAAAAACATTTCTCCTCATATCTAGTTGGAATTTCTCATGTTCCGATGTGTCTGTCGCCTTTTGTTCTGTTCCACCTTGCTGAACTTACTCCAGGAAGTCGATGTTTGTCTTGTACTGGGGAGCTCGAAATCATGTGTCAGATATGGTCTCAGAAGTACTGCAGAGAGGCACAGGATGATTTCCCCCTACCTGCTGGATACAGTCTGGCCTGCCGTTGTCCTTTGCTGCAGGGACACTTTGCTAACTCTCGTTCAATTTGTTCATCAGGATCCCCAGGTGCTTGCTGCTTTCTCTGCCTTGGCCCTGTACTGTACAGGTGCATGACACTATGGCATTCACATACGGGAATAACTTTGTGTTAACCTTTATTGAAGTTCATAAGGTTCCTGTGAGCCCTGGTCTGTGCATGGACCGTCACCACAACTTGGTATTATCCACAAACTTGCTGAGTATGCACTCTTGCCAGTTGTTCAGGTTGTTAATAAAGACATTAAATGCTCTTCTGACATGGATGTGCAATAGTGAGATAAAGAATCTGACAGGTAACTCTATGGATGAACGGACGAATGCTGTATGTTCCTATTTCTCCAAAACGAACTGTATGAAGTGACAATATTTTAAAAGATGAAAAACTGGCATGTCTTCTCATTGAATCTTGACTAAATAAGTATATACAGATTTTCCTAGACACCTGCATGATAACTACGCAAAACCTCAAAAACATTTGTGCTTTGAATTGTGATGTCTTAAGATCCTATCTCAAAAAAAGTACGTTAACCAGTTTCACAGTACGTCATTGACCTGAAGATTTTGTGAGAGTCATGTGATAGATTCTGATAACAAACATAAAACTAAAAAAGATGGAGTCCCATTGTAAAAATTTGAAATTCTCTATTTGCTGCAGTGTAAGCAATACTAAGGGATGAAGGTAGCTGAGGCAATTTTCTACTGGCTTTCAGAATTTTCCACAAATATTCCATAAATTTTCCCTTTTATAGATTGTGTCCTAAGTTTCCGGGTTTGTTTTTTTTTTTTTTTATCTCGTATATGATACATATTTAGCACAGCATCCTTTTTTATGTCCCTTATCAATGTTCTGACAGTTTTGACCTCAGTTCTGAAGACAGTTCAGTGTCTTCCTATCAAGTGAATTTTGGGTGCAGGTTTTGAAGTTGCTAGTAAACGATAGCAAATCAGAACTGCATGACTCTTGATTACGTTTGTTATAGGGCAATTAGGATGCTAACTTAGGCCATAAATTTTATTACAGTTTCTTACTAAACTGAAGGTGAATAAGAAAATTCAAGGCATTGCAATTTTCAATGAGATGCCTCTTAAAAATCATTTGGTTTAAAAGCGTTTGACATCATTTAAAAGACATTTTTTGCAAGCTTGCCTCCTCGGAAGCACTTGGGAGCCTAAGTAAAATTTGAATGTTTATGTTTTAAAGCGCTTTTAATGCAAGAAATCTGTGTATAATTATCTCTAATTAGTCATCTCTTCCACTGAGATTTATACTAAGCATTTAGTTTTTCTCTTCTCTACAGTAGCTATATCCCAGGCTTCTTGAACAACTAGGATTGTCTGACAAGCTGATCTCTGGATGAGACTTCATACTCGTCTGACTCCATTTTACCTGTTGCTTTAGGACATTTCTTAATGAGGCCAGAGTTACTTTCATGTCTAATTAAGCTGAAGAGATTAAGATATTTAGGTCTTGGTTTTGTGTATTTTCCTAAGGGAAAAGTAAATAAATGAGCAACAGTGATCAGCAAAAATACAAGAAAGAAGAAAAACAGCAGGAACATAGGGGAGTATTATGTAATAAAAGGGAAAAGGGAGAAGCAGGTTGGGTAGATCATCCTTCATACAGTATGTTCGCTTTCAAATGCCTCAAAAAATATTGCACTGCACTGGGAGTCAGAATTTCTCTCTAACACAATAATTATGTAATTATCAGATGAACCTGAAGAGAAATATGGAAGAAGGGACTTTATGTCTTTATACACTATATTTGAAAAAAGATCCTTATTACGATTTCCTTCCTATGCAATAAATTACACTGTAGGCTAACCACGAGGCTGATGAAACAATGGATCCAAAATACTCTGCAAAATATGCCTTTGTTTTTTATGTTCCTTATCTTCTTCAGTGTCAGCTTTCAATGCAATGAGAAGTTTTACTATCGTTTTATTTAGGGAAGGAATGATCCCTGCTATTTGGAAGTTTAATCTCTCTTCAAAAGTGCTTTACCTTAGTTCCACTCTAATGGGCAAGCTGATAGACTCAAACCTCTTTTACCATGTATTCATATTCAGGAATAAACATTTTCATTGAATATTTTTCAACAATGATTTTTAATAGTCATCTTTCTTAGTAAAAGGCTTTTTTAAATCTTCTAGTTGCAGATTCTGCACCTTTCTGCAGTACCAAAGGATTTACCCCCAAGAGCAGGAAAGCATTTAAACTGATCTTTTCCCATCTCCAGCTCTTTTCAATTACCTGGGAGCATACTTATTTGTATACTTCACATGTTCATTTCATGTGATTTTTTTTTTTTTTTAATTCTTTATTAAGACCTGAACAAATACGGATGCTCTTAAGGCTTTTTTCCTTTTCTTTCTTGACCTAGAATTCATTTTTATTCGTGTCTTGAAGGGAAGCTGGGAATACAACTGGTCTGTTTGGAGGGTTCTGGGGTTCAAACCAAAACAATGAGGAAAATATTTCTCTATGTGAATTGGAAATGGATTTTTTTTCAGTTTATCAAAACAAAAACAAGAGTTTAATTTTAAACGAAATGTTTTATCTTACTCGATATTATTTCTTGTGATTAATTTAAGGAAAATGAAGTATCTGGTACACCAACTACACATCAGCTACCATCACCCAGGTAAGGCTTACTGGGGAAGTGGAGAATCAGTACTGGTGACAGGAGCATTAGCACCACCTTGTGTTCATGTGATAGGAAAATAAGTAAGTAACACCCCTCTCCAGCCATTAAAATTGCAACACTTCTCTGTTCTCTCTACTGCATATTAACGAGGGAGCCATATTTGTGGAGAAGGTGCATATTTTTTGGCACCGTCAGTTTAGAATAATCGATTCATCCAGATAGATGGGAAATTATCAAGAAACAAGTTTGCAGTTTTGGTCAACATGCTAGGCAGTGGTCATAGCACACGAGCAGCCTAACTATTGTCAGGTTTTTGGTAGGCATCTTGGGACAAGAGAGTTTAGAGGTGAATTTTGAAAGAAGATCTGCAGTTATCCCCAGGAGTTCTTTCTGAATGTGAGAGATGACACTGTAAACACTAGGAAAGTCTTTTTTTTGAAAATTTAAGAAGTGAGCAAAGGAGACAGGTATCATGCAGTGATGGAAAGTCTTGGAGAGAGAGTCAATATCATACGTTTGTATTATTTTTTCATAGCTTATAAACATGGCACAAGGCAGGTTGCTTTCTTCAGGCTTTTGCATGGTAGAAACTGTTTTGTAAACAAATCTATTTCTGGTATATTTTTCACCAAGATGACTACCAAAATACATCAGTTTTCATTTCTTTTTCAAAAATATCAACTTCTCTTTAGTAATTTTCTTGGTTCTGGTGGTACAATTTGTGAGAAGTGATATTGCATCAGAAATTGCAGTTACTTACTTCTCTCTTAGCTCTACTACATGATGTACAGTTTCTGGTAGAAAGTCTGGGGCAAAACCTGTTCTTGCCAGGAGCTAGTAATAATACGGGAGCGCAATTTCGTATACGGTTTTCTATATCTACGTGTATTTAGCCTAGCTTCATGAAATTCAGCTCTTCTCAGTGAGAGGGAAATAGAAGAGCAACTTTCCCTACTTTCTGGACCCTCCTTTCCGTCCAGAAAGTAAAAACGTCTGACTGGCATTTCATACCGTACTTTCTCCTTCCTAATCTTTTATAAATTTGAATACTGCCAGATTAAGAGCAAGACTGTGCCTGTGTGTCACTTTAGTGGAATGTATCAATTTTCTGTTCAGTAGGAACATAACTAGAAAAATATATAATGACATAATATACTCATAACTATAAAAAAATGATCCTGATTCTCCTTTACATTTCAGTTTGTGTAATGATCTGTGCCTTGTCAAAGTGAATACGCATCGGGTACAGCTAGACTTCTGTTGTTATGTTTTGATCGTGTTTTACATCCACACCTCATATGCACCTACATCAAACTGATGTAAGGTATCATTTTAAAAAGTGGCAATGTTCCAAAACCTCTGTGCACAACTCTGAATGATGGACCGGTCCCATTAGTTTTGTCAAGTATAAATAACTGGATTTTAAAAATAATTTCACCTTTTGGAGTATGGTTGGGATCCCATGTTGATGCACACAACAAAAACTTCCTCAACAGTGTCCTTTTGGAGTCTGACAATGTCTCAAATGTCCTTATAGGTTTTTTGCCTGTTACATAGGGGGCAGGGCAATGTTATTAGTGCTACTCAGTCCCTTCTGTCACTTTCTGGCAGACAGCTGGGATCTCAATGCCCTTCATATTTGGGTAGTTTCCTACCAGTATTAAGGGACTTACTGTAAATATTTCATCTCCTTTTGAAATGGTTTTAGTCTGTTGAAAAGACCAAAACAAATAAGTCAACCCTTGTATTTCAAACAAACTATGTTGGAAAGCATAGTCAGCCCTGGGATCCGGCTGATTTCCCACCTCTGTTTTGAAGCCTGTTAACTGTATGAAGGAGTAATTTCCATAAATGGCACACCAACCAACCACTTCAATTATTTAGGGAAGTATCTTATCCTATCTTACAGTTGTCCAGGAAGCAGTCTCGTAACCTAGGAAAATTCCCCGAAATTTCAGAGAAGTTTTTGAGGACTTCATCTGATTTATAAGAGGCAAAAAGAGAAAGTTTCAGTACCATTCTCAGAAGCACAGGCTGACAGAACTCTGGTCAGTGTAGTGCTGTCCTACCCCAGGTGGGTTGAAAAGATCCTATTCAGCAGTGAGACCAGCAGCTGTGTCTCAGGTCTCAACAGAGATGGTTGCAATGCAGGCAAGGATCTCTATTCCCACGGGAGGCATGAGAATAATTTAAAACCAGTGCTTCAGCATAACTCAGTTACCAGTTAAAGAAAAGACAATGAATCACTCGGGAGGCTCTTCTGAACTTGAGCTAGCCCAAAGGCGTCAAGCAAGTCCTAAGCATCAGTACTGCATCAGACTAGTATTGCAACTGTGCACTAGAGATACTACCCTTTGCTACTTACAGAGGAAATCTTTAGTGTGGGGAGCTGCAATACTATATAAACCTGCATGTGTTGTCACTCAAGAAAATTCCATTTGGCACCAGCATAACTAGCAATATTTTACCTACCGCTTTCTTTTAAGCCAGTTTAGCGCACTTGGTTGAGAAATCTGGGGGTCAGAATTTTTTTTGCTCAATTCACTTCTGGTATTTGATACATTTAGGTTTGATGTGCTTAAGGGCTCTTGTTGCCAGTTATAAAAATCTTTGTTTTGATTCTTGGAAAAATCTATATCTGTACCTGTTCCTTCTACTGGGGTAGTTCCTCTAAAAGAAACACTCTCATTACCCAGTGGGTCTCACCTCGCATTGAAATCTGCTCCTAGTTCTGCTGGAGCATGCGTATAACATACCTGAAGTTTCACACCTTCCTGTGTATCTTTCTCATGGACTAATATGTAGCATCTGCATGGTACTCCAAGCAGGCCTTTTTGGTTTGTCTACCCCCAGCTCACTGGGGAGCATCCCATGGGTATCTGAAATTACCATAGATACCAGATACTCCACTTCATACCTGGCAACAATTTTCCACTACTGAGTTTATCAACTTTGCCTCATTTATCTCAGCAGTGGCTGAAGAGACAAAGGTAGGACTGAATGTCCACCTCCACTGGTTATCTTTTATGTCTTCCCTTGACAAGAGTACCACCCTTTCATGACTAATATATGTTAATGACTACAATAGGCAATTCCATAGCACTCAGAGCAGAAACATTAATAATAATCTGTGATCTTTGTCTGCTAATAGCAGGGCAATGTTTACTTGACTATGGTAGTATCTTAAAACCTGGAATCTAGACTGGTTGGCTATCTTGGTTTACATTTCTGTGAGTAACATATCAACTTCATTCTAGACCTTTTTCTTTTTTTAGTTTTGAACTATTTCCATGTTCAACCTGTGCTATGTAAATTTTGCGTTAATGAAAAGCAAATGTTAAAGTCTACCCAGAGACAGAAGAAACCAAAACAACGGTGTCTCCCGGGAAGGAAAATTTACTCTTTATTCTAGGCTCAGAATAGTTCATGACTGATCTATACTGCTGAAGAATTATTCCACCTACCAGAACTAAGTCACAGACGTTTGAGACAAAGTTTTGAGAGAGGACTGTTCTGACTTAAAATAATTGATTTTTAGATTCAGTTCATGGTGAAGTTTGTTTAATGGCTTCAAGATTAATGAGAAATGGGTTTGGTTTGTTACTTTTGGCTTTCCTAAGAAAGTAATGTATAGCCAGTAGTTGAAGACTTACTTTCTGCTGCATAGGATGCATTTAATCTAAGGAAGATACACTGGACTTCCTAAAGGACTCTATATTTACCTCAGGATTTTACAGCTGTGCTTTCTTTAGGGAGGGGCAGATTCAGATTTCCAGAGTATTCCTGAAAGGAGATTTCATTCTGAAGAACTAGATCAACTTCCTCATCTTAAATTTGCGTCTTTATAAATCTGTAGAATAGAAGGAAATAAATGCCTACGGTCAAGAAAGGAAGCTACAAAATCAGGACTCTGTCATTCATGTAAGCAGCAATTTTGATGCTAGACTTGAAAACTTGATCATCTTTCTGGTTCCTTGTCCTTCTTTTCATCTTCCCATCCTTTGTTTTTCAAAGAGGCTGGCTTTGGAATTACTAAAATCTCACAGCTTTTTTCAGGATTGACTTGCAGCCTACATAAACTGAGGAGACGCATTTCCATTGCTTCACATACATACAGATACTAACGTGTACATGTTTTGGAAAAGGAGATTTATTTTGGTCCAGTTCCTTCATTACCTTTGCAATGCTGTTCGGTGAGGAATTGTCTTTTTTCCTTTGCTCCCTACAAACTGATCACATTGGCAGGAAATAATTTTGAATATCAAAACCTTATCTGTGTTTTTACCTGAAGAGCCAAGAAAAAATGACTCAGATTTCTCGCGGGCACCTGAATTTTATTTCTGATAGAGCAAGCTCAGGGCAGGGTTGTCTTGAAGAGCAAATGTTAAAAATGACAGAAGTGTTATCTATTAGCAGCAGTATACTAGAATCACAGACAGCCTTACCCTAGTTTATTATTTTTTTATTTATGCAAGATATTATATACGCAAAAATAGACTTTCTCTTAAGAGATAATTCTTACGATGTTTTCTTCTTGTTTCTTCAAGATGTGCTTTTTCCCAAGTACTTATGTAAACAGCATAAACTATATGTCTAAATGAAATATGTCCTGGGGCATGGTACAGAGTAAAAAGAGAAACTCAACTACAGTTCTCTATGCAGAAATTTGCAAAGAAATAACGGGAATTGTGAATGACACATTTTTTTCCAGTGTTCCTGTTGCTGAACACACAGGCTAAATAATGTAAATAACCACGGTGATTTTAAGGAATTGATAGATACGCCTATGCAGGATGCACGTAAACTAAGATTATGATGGAGGCGGACTGATGAGCTGGGTCCAGCCTCAGAGGCACATCTTTGCCAGCTCCTTGGATTCCTTAGTGCAACAAAATCTTTACAAATAACTGCAGATGCAGATGTAGCTGTTATGAAAAAAGCAGGCTGTAATCACCTTTACGCCTTTGTACATCCTCTCGAGGATATACAGCGTATAAATGATGAAATTATAGAGATCATCAGCAGAAGATGAAGTTCCCCTGCACCAAGCCCCGGGACTGTTAATGGAGGTGACCACAGGAGATCCCCGCGTTAATAAGCTCAGCTCGTGAAAGGAAAGGTGTTGAAGCACCATCTATAAATGAACAGCTCTCTCTCCCAAGCCTTGACTCCACTATCAGTCTTACTTCCTCGGCAAGGTAAATTATTGAGAGGGAGGTATTAGGCGTTGTTTCCAAACGCAGAGGACCGCCGGTCGGTTTTTCTCTTTCCTCCCTTTCCCGCGCACGGGAGAAGCCGTCGGCCAAGCGCGGGCGGTCTGTCCCCGCGGGGCCGGGGCAGCTCCTCTCCCTCAGACGGCCGCAGCCGCCTCATCTCCCCGGCTACTTCTCTAACTCTGCCGAAAGCTCCCCGACTGACGGCCGGGCCTCTGACGGCCGGGCCTCCGCCGCCCGGCCTCCGCCGCCCGGCCTCCGCTGCCCGGCCTCCGCTCCCTCCCGCCTCGGTGCCACCTCCGCCCGCCTTGCCCCGGCTCGCGCCCCCTCAGCTCTCCCCTCACAGCCCGCCGCGGCGGTCGGTGCGAGGCGATTTGAGGCGCGGCGGTCGGTAACGCGCCTGCGCAGATCTCCCGGGCATGCTCATTAACAGCGAAGGAGCCGAAACGGGGGGGAAAAAAAAAAAGGGAATTAAAAAAAAAAAAAAAAAAACCACACCACCCTGAGAGCGAGCGGTGCCGCTGACAGTACGCCCGCCGGAGAGGAGCGGCGGCAGCAGCAGCAGCAGCAGCGGTGGGGCTACAGCGAGCCCGGCCCCGCTTCCCCTCGCTCCTTGCCTTCTCACAGCCTGACGCGCCGCCGCCGTTAGCTGCGGGTTGAGCCGCGGCAGCAGCAGCCGGCGCCGTCCCCTCAGCGGGGCGGAGGGACCGGGGCGGGCTGCGGGGGAGCCGCCAGGCGCCGGCAGCGGCAATGTGGATTTATATTCGCCCGCGCCGCAGCCGCCGGGGAGCGGGGCGCGGGCACCGCACCTAGAGGCGATGGGAGAAGCCGTCGGTGGGGCTGAGCCGGGGCGCTGCTGAAAGTTCAGCCGGTGGCCGCGCTCGGTAAGTTTGCTGGGGAGGCGGGAGCGGCGCCGCGGGCGCCCGAACTTCGCCTCTCGCGGGGGGCGGCGGCCGTGCCGGGGCGGCGAGGGGGGTGCCCTGCCCCGCCGGAGCGGGAGCCCCCGGGCGCTCTCAGAGGGTTTTTTGTGGATGGCACTGGGTGTGTACGTGCGTGCTGTGAGGCGGTGGAGCCTTGCGGGAGGACGGCGCCGGCAGACGCGTGGCTCCGAGGCGGTGTGTGCCGGGGTGCGGGCACCGGGCGGGCTGGCTGTGCCGCTGCAGGAGCCCGCTGCCGCTGCGCGTCTGAGGGGAGGTCGCGCCGTCGCCCAGCGGAGATGCTGCGTAGGCAGCTGTGCACAGGGCTGAGGCACCAGCGCTCCTCGCGCCTATAGGGGGTCTCCTTCGCCCGCCGTTGCAGCGCGCCCGGCGCGCCGGAGCGAGCGAGCGGACGGGGTGGGTTGGCGCGGTGCGGTGCGGGGCTCTGCCCGCCCGGCCGGGCTGCTCGCCGGCCCCGGCTGCCGCCGCTGAGGCGAAGCGGGGCGGCGGCCGCTGTGCGCGGCTCTCCGCGGGGCGCGGCGGCGGGGAAAGGCGGGGCGCGCTGCCGGGGGCCGCCGCCCGCCCCCGCGGGGCGCCCCGCCGCGGCGCTTGGCTCCGGCTCCGCGCCGGCGTTGCGGGAGCGCCCGGGCCGCTCGGGTGAAAAGCCGCATTCCCGGGGCGCGGAGGGGTGAGGTGGCTCGGTCGGGGCAGCGGCACCGCGCTCCCTCCCCGCTGGTGGATGGGGGCTGCCTTATTTCTGACTGATTCTCAGACATAATCTGTTAAATGTATATTTAGTATATTCTCCTCCTACTGTCTCTGGGGTCTGGTAACCTCTAGTTTTAGGCAAGGCATATATATAGTCTTTATACTGCTCTGCTTCTGCTGCTTTCAACTGTTTTTTTCCTAAATACCTTAGAGCTACGGCTCGTGACTGACACTTGAGGCTTGGTTGATGAATGCTTAGGCTGGCTATTGATATGATTGTGGTAGGTAGAGAGGTCCCTGCTTCTTGAGTATTAACCGTGTGATCCTACTGTCTTAAATGTCAACACGTTTACCTTAGCAGATGTGGGGTTTACTTGTTTTAATTCTCAAATCAAAGGCAAGAACTTCTCCCACCCCTCCTCCGTTCTTTGGCTTAAATATAGGCTGCCTTTTCAGACTGTATAATAACTATCTTAGTGATAGTCTTTCATTGATTGTGTTCGTAATATCTAAAGGTTGTAGATACCCATCTTGATTGTGCTGATGCTTCCCTGATAATTAACGAGTCAGATACACTGTACTATGGAAATAAATACCAACTGTCCGTGTGGTGGGGCAAGCATCTCAAACATCTACGAGATCTCGAAATGTTTTTGCAGTAACAAAACCCCACCGCTCCTAGTGCCTGTATTTTAGCTGTTAATTGTGAAGCTTAACGTAGATCAGTTTGATATTTGAAGCATGGAATTCCTGGTGCTGTAGAGAACACTTTGTGAATCACAAATAGCAAGATACACTGTGGTAGGGAAAGAGCTATCCATCAGAAGGTGAGACCCAGCCCAATAGTTTTCCTTCTTTCCTGTCCATAGTCTCTTTTCTAGCTTATTTTATGCGTGACTCATAATACTGTGGACTAATTTCAAAATATTTCTGCTCAGATGAAATACAGGGTTGTTAATAAACTAATTGCTGTTTTTCCTATAGATAGTATATATTGATCATATAAAATCATCAGAAGTTGTTAATGTGTTTTTAATGTAACTGTGTGTTGGGGGGGGGGTGGCTTGTTTCAAGAACTCAAATCTTTTAACAGCTTGGGGATTTAGGAACCTTTGTGGATGTTGCCTTTTTTTTGTTATATCACAGTTTCGGTTCAAGGAATGATTAGAAGTTTTCTGAATAACACGTTCCCAATAGGTTTTGTTCTATGAATGTCTGATCTTTTAAAAAGAAACAAGAAAACTAGGTTTCAAATACTGAGGTAAAAATCTTTTCTTTTAAAGAGAAAAATGCCTTCCATTTGCCAAATTTTAAGTACTTAAATGACACGTATAAATCAAAAAATAGAAAATTCTTATTAAAAGCAACTCTTAAGAACATGGGAATGCAAATTACTACTCTTAACACCTCAAGTAGTCAGATGTGGAAGTAAATGAGCATACTGTATTGGTGGCTTATGTATAAAAAAGCCATTGAAATGTATTCAGAGTTCTATAAAAGCAGTGTCATGTGAGAAACGATGTAGCAAAGGAAATTATTATTACTTATTTGGCGTGCTATCATAATTTAAAATGATAGTTTTTAAAACTGGAGAAGCGACATGGGTGCTCACACATGTGCCCATAGTCACGTGCGTATGGAGATGCGCAACATTTTTGCTCCGCAGTAATGGCTTAGGAATAGGTAAGCGTATGCTTTCTCTTCATTGAGGTAGGAAATTCTGAGGATTGGTATTGCTGCTAATTAGAGCAGGCAGGACATTATTTCAATGTGATTCATGAGGTCTAAATAGTATGAATTTAATTTTTAAATGATCTTAATCTGAAAAGTGTAAGAAGAATAACGGTGCTTAATTTATCATTATCTCAGGGCTTTGATTATGGAAAACCAGTCCTCTCCATTTGGTTAGGAATGTTTTTTGTTCCCATTTTACAGACTGGGAGAACGGTGCCCTTGCTTTGCTTCAGTCACAATGACTGGCAGTATGTCACGAGGACTGTGGTGGGACTAGAGTTTAAAATGTTTTAGAGACCAAATATTAAATTGCTGATGGTGCTATGTCTGAAATTCAGGAGTTTGAGATTTCTTGTCCGCTACTTGCTCATGTAGATTTGTCTGTTGATTACGTTTCACTGTTTCAGCACAACTGAGTTAATATTCAGCACCATGTAAGCGTAAAAAGCGTCAAGTCAAAGAGAGTTCAATTGCACTGGCTACGTCTTGCTAATGTGTAACATTCTACCTAGGCGTGACTGCTAGTCAGTCCTTTGACGATATATTTAGGGTCAAATAAAGCTGAAAATATGCAGTGGGCTTGGTGTGATCTCTCTTAAACAGTCTCAGAGGTCTTAGGAACAGGATATGTTATGACTATCCTTTATGACTTATAGAAATATATACACGTACATTAAAAACATGAATATAAGTAGGTTTATCTAAGGAGAACATGTCTTCTCTAAAACTTCAGTAAAATATTGAGGATAACCAAAAACTGAACTCTACAAAACCTTACTAAATATTTAGTAGACTAATCTATACTGAGAAAACAAGTCAGTTTCTTTCCTACTGTATTTATTGTTTTAACAGAATATTTCTGAAAGCTGATTAAAAGATACTTAAGCGAATTCTTTGCGTTTTTTTAATACCGTTTCTCTACTACGAATTTGAACTTCAGTATATTGAGTGTATTATTGAATATAAGTATTCCTTCTTTGTTTTCACTCTGTTGCACGGAACTGTTTTATTTTAATTTCTCTATTTAAAAGAACGAAAATCATATATATTTGATATTAATCTTCTTGGCTGAAGCTACTGTGTGAGGCTATTGTTGTGTTGTTTTCTACTTTCTAGTATAGAATTCTCAATTCTGAGTTTTAGAAAACAAGTAGCGTAAGATTGGATGGAAAAGATCGCTTCTAGTTAAATGTGTTGTCTATAAGTATATTGAAATTAAAATGACTGTATTGAATTGGGCTTAGTACTGGCTTGTTGCTTTGGAAGCCTTCACTCAGCAGTGCTTATTTTCTGTAGCCTTAATGAGCAATTACTGCACTCTTCCAGTTCAGAGCCTCTTTTAAGTAGACAGCACTGCTCATTCCAAATTAGAGATGTATTTTTCTGGTTTGCCTGTAGGCTGTTGGCATTTTTGGTGTTTTGGTTTGTTTGTTTTCCTGAACACAGACAGATGTTTGCAAAGGGTTATGAGGAGTCCATAAACTCTTTTTTTTTTTTTTTTTTTTTTTTTTTTTTTTTTTTTTTTTAAGACTAGACATTTGGGGTTTTAGATATAAAGTTCTGCTTTTAATACAGCTTGTGTGTCTTACCTGTATATCCCTTTCTGTCTACATGGACTTCAATCTTAAATAACTGACAACATTTTGATGTATTTTAAAGAATTCATATTTCCATTATTGAAATGTTGGGGTTTAGATCTGAAAAGGGTTATAAGCAAATAATCCCTTCTGTAACTCTTTTTCAGGTCTGTAGGTAGATTTGGAACGCTATTTTGGATGACATTTTCATGTAGTTGTTCTTGCATCATTTTCTGTTCTAAGGAATAATTGGTTTATGCATAATTTTCTTCATATGAATGTTCATAGACTGCTACGTGATGTTGGGGTGGCAGAGGAGTGTGTTTTGTGGTAATGCAACTTTTAAAGAAACATCTACTAAGAGAGAAGTCTCTTGGGACTTAAGCGGTCATTAATGAAATACTGGCTGCAGTGTGTGTGTGTGTGTGTGTGTGTGTGTAGTGTATTTGCCTCATCTACCAAAGTTTTGTGTTGGGTCACAATTATATAGATATTAATTATAGAAACTTAGCGAGAACAGAGTAATTTAAGGGTAAAGACTCCTAGATGGCATATATGAAGGTGACTGCGTTGACTTTGCTTTGAGCAGTGTATCAATAACTTGACTGCTCCTTTTAAGGGTACTGCAATTAAATAATACCATTACTTTAGTTTTTCATTACTTTAGTTTTTCTTCTGATAAATCGTGGTGTTAATTATTGTAAACCGAAGTTTTTGTTTATCTAATAGAAGAACTTCAAGAAGTGGAACTTCACAAGTTCCACTCATTTCCATGGTAATGGGTGGTGGACTGTTGTGCTCAACAGAGAAGCCAAGCCTGGGAGATGGGTGACCGTCCGCCACTGTGTTTCCTCTTACCAGTGCTCTGATCCTATGGAAACCGGCTCCAAAAGGTGGTAGCAGCCAACAGTGGAGTGGGGAGTATGATGGGGCTTTCATGTACTGATTGGAGGAGTAAGTTTGCTCCATTTTTGTGGAGTAAGAAAGATTCATGGAGGTTGCATTGCTTATCTGAAACAACACAGATACCTTTTTTAAAAAACAAGCAAGTAAACTACTTTTCTCATAATACATGTTTTTCTTCTGGAAAACACTTTATTTTTTAGCTACTCTGATGCATGATATGATTTTTCTGATTTAGCTATGTGGCCCGTTTTGTTTCTGAGTTCATTTCTTACACACGACACCAGCCAACTATTGGACCAGGGAGGTGTCACTGAGAAAAATGAATGCAGAAGAAGCATTACTTGTTGCGGGCTTCCTGATGGTCTGGATAAAAGCCTTCCTGCTTGTTCCTATAAGCCATCCTCAGCAGGAATATCTGTTACTCCTCATATACAAGCTTCCTCTTTCAAATTGTGTCTTCCACACATGTACCACTAACCACAGAGCCTTTCCCACCTCTGAAGACCATACTGCTTTCCTGTCGACAGGTACTTCTGGTGCCCCTTTATCACCAAATTATTTCTTGCTCTGAAATACTGCTGTGTTTTTCTGACTTTGTTCTCTGCCCCATTCACCAGTTTTTCCTGTTCCTTTTCAGATTCCTCTTGCTCCCACTTTTGCACAGCTCTTAGCCCTTCCTGTTCACAACATTTGAGAACCACGCTTACAGCTCTTGTTCTTTCATAACCACCTGATGTGCTTTATAAACCATAACAACTAAATATCCCTCACCTTCTGTACATCCAGGTTATAGATGCACCTATGAGCTGACTTCAGTTTCTTCTCGTTTTTCAGTTTCTTCCCCAGCTCTTTCCTCAGAGCGCCCAATTCATCCTAAATTTTGCTTGTTTTTCTGCAGAGCTCTGTATCATCATGTCAAGCCCTTCTGTTTCGTGAAGTCCAGCAAACTGAAATCCCCGCAATTCTGCTTTCAGCTGCTTTTTCACAACTTTGATCTTACCCATCACCAGTCTCCCCTTATAGTGTCTCCCAGAGGTAAGCCTTTCTGCACCATCTCTTTCCCCTATGTTTTTATCCAGATCTGAATATGGGAAGGAAAGACCAGCCTTGTTGCGTTTTTTACTGGGGAAGTACCACATACCAGGTTCGGCAACATTAGGTCAGTGTTGAATTGAGAACTCTATGGTTTTGCGATCTTTAGCGTTTATTTCTCTTTCACTCTTCTTTTTATTAGTATTTCGGCTGCTACAAGCAAATTCTATCCCTCCCCTATAAAATACAAATCATTGTCTTTGATGTAGAGCCCACACTGTGTCCTTAACTAGTAAAACAGCATTTAAATGCATATCTTAATATATTTTTATTGTTTAAGTTTGTATTATTAACTGCTTTTAAGTGATAAAGATCTGGTTGTAGGCGTAGTAACTGGTATTGTTACTTCTTCTTTCTACTTCTCCTTGTAACATAGATAGGCAGTTAGTTACAGAGGAAAAACCCAATAGTCAGAGTTTGCACCTGGATCTTTTCTAGCCTAGGACAAGGTGGATTTTATAGCATGTAGGCTAGCTACTTTTATCAGAAAAGATGTCCTGTTTTTTTGTACAAAATAGAATTTTGGTCATTGAAGTTTTTAGTTTAATATATGGGAACTGTCTTGGATACAGCGTGTCTGGAAGACTTATTCTGTGTATTGTTGTAAAAGATGCTTCTTGCATTTGTCCAAATGATTTGGTGTCCACAAGTGGTGGTGTTCCTTATCTGTGCAATGCATTTTCATGCGTGTTTGCTAGAACGTGAGAGCTAAGCTCTATTACAATGTAATTATAGCATTATGAAGTTTGGATGTTTATAAGCCCATTAGCTGTACTGTGGATTTCCATAAATTCCATACATTTTGATAAATCACAGTCACCATGGAATACATGTCTTTAAAGAGTACAAGAGTAAATCTTAGTAGTAAGCAACTAGTTTGGCTATTAAAAGATCAGAAGATGCAGCATGTTAAGATGAATGTGGGAACTTTACCTTTATGACTGTCTGTTGTTTGAACCTTGCAGTACTGTTTTGGGAATTAATATTTTGGTGGTGCTTATTAAATGAAGCATTAATTTGGAGGAAATGGGCTAATTTCTCATAGGTGTAAATAGGTGTATTTCCACTGATGTGGAATATGCCACTATATGCTGTATTTCCACCTACGTGGAAATACGCCACTGACTTCATCAGTGAAGTCATACCAAGCGGTTCAGCAGAGGATTTAATCCTGATTTGCTTCCCTAATTAACTGTTTGAGCAGGGAATGAGAGGAAAGGGATAAGATGTCTTTCATCTGAACTTTTGTAAATGTAGATGGATAGCCATCATTTCTATGACATGCTGTGCAATTTTATTTTGTAACTAAAGCAGATTGTTATTTCTGCAGACGTACTGGAGGGGGAAGAGTTAACATATTCAACTATAATTTAATTGTGCAACCTTTTAGTGTTTCATTAACGCACTTTATTTAAAGTTACGTTGTCTTTAGAAATGTTAGGTTAAATTGGCTGCTTAGGTTAAGGGACTTTTAAGTCTATAAAGCACAATAATTTTACTTATGGTCAGCAGCTTTAGCAATCACCATAAAATATACCAATGGTTTTAATTTCAACAGACTAAGTTGTCAGTTGATAAGTAGTCAATAGTAAGAAGAAATTGTATTTTAATGTTGCTCATATTCCGTTCATAATATTTTTAGAGTTGATTACGAGTTACAAAATTGAATTTTGGAATCACAAAGCATATATGAGCTGTATTGAACTGCTCTGAGCAATTCATACTAAGCTTCTAGAGTAGCAGCTACAGACCATGAGAAATTGTTTTATGTGTTGATGTTACCATTCCCAAATGCAAACCTGTAACGTACACAAGAGATTACCATAAATTACTGTACTGTTATTTTGAGACTTCATTTAGATAATATATCAACAAGGTCAGTGCTATTAGCAATTGAGTTATGTTGGGTTTTTTGCTTGGCAATTTGCTTTTTTATTTTTTATGGTAAGCATGGAAGCTTCAGGGTTTTTTATGTATGTTTGTTTGTTTGTTTGTTTTTAATAAAAGTAAGTAGTAGAAATGAAGTAAGACAAGATTTACACACTTAACTCCAGATAAGAGTTTTGTCCATATGGTGAAACTAGGGAAAGATGCCCTGTTTTTTTCTTTTGTTTGTTTGTTTTGTTTTGTTTTGTTTGTTTTGTTACTGATGTTTTCTTTATGGAATGCAAATATAGTCCATCTTTAAAGACATTATGGAGAGACACAGGTAGATTTCACGTCCTGTGTCCAATGTCATCTCTTTATCTTAGAACTGGCAATAGAACCAAAACCAGGAATGACTTGAAGTTTATTTCATGAGCAAATTAAGAAGAAATCAGGACTGAGAGACACTACATTGGGTGATGTAAACTTCTACAGCATTTTTAAAAAAATTCTCTTAGCCAGTTTCTAAAGAAGAAACATTGTTTTGACACGAACAAAGAACGAAACAAATCGCTAAATTATGTCAAAATTTACAGATTTTTTTTTATCAAGGCCAAACAGCATTATTTAGTGATTAAACTATTCAGCTAAAAGATTGCCCAGCTCAGACTCCCAGGTCTATTTTGCGATAGCACCCAATACAGCTTTAAAATTGATCTCCTAGGTATTAATATATGTGTCTTATTCTTAGTACAAAATGTATTTACTGCCTTTATAGGTATGTACATGAGCTGTTACCACATCTGATGTGTGGTAACCCCTGTGTGGTAATCTAATGGAACTGTAGCAAGCTATAGCTTGTAAATCAGCATCACAACAATTATCTTCAAGTAAACGTTTCTAAGCTTCTCGGGACCTAACTAACTGAAGCCAATCATAGAAGACTTAAGAAGTGGTTATCTTATAATCCTAAAAATATTTTAAAATGACTTAGTTATTGCTGTGAAATTGTTGATTGTTATAGTAAAAAAAAAAAAAGAAAAAGAAAAAGCCAGTGCTTCTGTATGCGATAACGTTTATTTTTGCTGTGCAACTGAATTGTTGTGAGTGAGTTTTGTTTCATGTTTTAAGTCTACTTTTTTATTTTTAAATACTGCCCTTGAAATAATGAATAAGTGAAAACAGTTTGTTTTCATGAGACTAAACAGACTTTAATATAGTTTTGCTTTCTTTCTAAAGGACCAGTCCTGATCCTACTGATTTGAGTTACAGGATTTTCTGTCTTTGAAATTAGTGAAAATAGGATAAAGTCTGACTGTAGTCTAGCAAAGATTGGCGTAAGCAATTTTACATATAGTAGTCACTGTTCCGTTTAGCTTCTTTACTGTTTTAAAGCGGTAAATGCATGAAGTACTGTAATACTTTTGCTGCTTTTATGCGGGTTAAGAAAAGGAGATGCAGTGTTTGCTTTGCCACCTTTGCTTTGTGCGCCTTTAAAGTTCGATTATTCCTAGTGTACAAACTTCAAATTTTCCAAGATTTTTGTGTTCCTCTCCTAAGGAGGTTCTCTTTTTATTACAACTTGTGTATGTAAAACTCATGCAGAAGTTACCAGTAAATATCACAATGTAAAAATAGTAAGGGGAATTTAATCCATTATTGTTCATTTGGGGAAATCATGTTGAAGCTAAGGCTTGTGAGGGCTTTGGTTCAGAAATAAATGCCATGTTTAGAAAAATTTTTTATTTTTATTATGTAAGGTTACGTGGAATCCTAGATGGACACATATTAAAGTGACGCTATTGTTCCCTTATAGAGGTTGATTTAGTCTTACAGTATGTTGATACGGAAAAGCTATAGCAGGTTACCCAGCCTGCCATTCATTACCAGCGCTACATTTATGTGAGTATGATGCTAGTTTAATTGACATGACTAAATGGAGATTCCCCTGGAGAACAAAAAGCTCTGATTCTAGCTTTAGTCTAGGTAGTATGCAAATCTGTGAATCTGTGGTGACAGGCTGATCAACCAGCTACCAGCATAGCAACCTTTCTGACAATTCTGCCAGACCAGCACTATGTTGTTCAGTGCTTTTACATCTTCACGGTTTTTCAGCGATGCTCACTAAGAGCTTCATCTTCATTTTACTAGGTAGATACTTATTCTGAAAGGCTGAGTATCTTGCTGAAGTACTGATAAATGGCATATTCAAAGTTTATTAAAATCAGTTAGAGGTAGACTTGCCTCCCCCCCAAATTACCAATTTATCAACTTAGTTTTTATTATTTCTTGGCCAAGGGTGCAGCCTAGTAATACTTGACTGAGCTTTTACATATGCATGGAATTATTCCCTAGTACAGTTGTGGTGTGTTTTAGTAACTGATGGAATTGTCAGTGGCGTCTGCCTTCTTCAAAATGAATATCCAACATGTTGCATCTTACTATTGTTCTGCCATCCATGAGTCAAACAATTAGCTAAGAAAGAGACATAAATGTGCAAAGTGTAAGTTGGTCTCCATGAATGAAATAAGAGGGAGATTATGTCAAATGGTATTTCCGCTGGAAGGAAAATAAGATTTGATGCTGCTTAAGTAAAAAGGGGATACTGGTTATATTTTTATCCTGGCACTTTTGGGTAAGTCTGTTCTTGAGAATCTCCTATTGCATTTCATGGTGAGGAGAGTATGCTTAAATTAACAGATTTCAATCCTCATTCATCTTTGCCTATGATTGAAACTACATAAATATTAATTCCTTAAAAAAAAAAAAATCTTTACTGGTAGGCTTAAAAATCAGTTCATGTGGATGAAGCTAATGTCTCCCATCGCTATCTAACTTTAGAAAAGCTGTATCTTTTTTATTTGTTGATGTTTAAGTGGTTTTTGTTTGTTTAATGGTGTTTTCTTGAAAGCTCTCATCCATCTTAAAATTTGGTATAATATAATGTGTAAATCTTTGTGTATGAATTACAGCTGCAGTTAGCATTATGTAGCACAGTAATGTCACTAGTGTTTATACTTGACAGATGTGATTTAGATGCTTCTCTGCTTTCTTGAATAGCTTGTAGGTGTTACCTGTTCAGTTAATTCACTATATTAAATGCCATTGGTTTTACCTTAATGTACCTTTAATAGATTTAAAAACCCGTTTGAGAAACAAAAAAAAGCACCGGAAATGTAATTTTAGTGGAAATTGAAATATTAATATTGGCGATACAGGGTTAATTGAATGTCAGGAAAAAATACCACCCAGAGGATGAAAATGCTAACTCCTTTATTTGTAACTTCTACGTTGAGAGTAATTTCAAGGTGTTTTAAAAGCTGAAATGAATCCCAAAATGTTGGGGAAAATGCATCCTAAAAATGCAGTTTGTAACTTAACTGTTGGTGTTACATTTGAACAGAAAATCTAAAGTACTTTCTTGAATAATAATGAAACAAAGCATAGAAATTAATCTCCATAAAAAGTCCCTAAGGGAAAAAAAGACAGACGACTTTGTGAAGAGCGTTCTGGTGCACGAGGAGACGAGAGATTTCTCATCTTCCTGTTGCTGAGTAGTCTATATTCTTAATATGGAATAAGTTTTGATACTCCTTTTCCTTATTTTCTTGCGTCAAGTATGTTTGAATATGCCTGCCCTTTTCCACAGAATGGGCACATCAGTTGAGTGCTGTTGTTTCCAGTCTAGCTGGATTCTGATTGTGTGTCAGTATGTAACTGGTATTTTCAAAGTTTCTCTGTTAAAGCTCCAGTTAGACTGAAAAAGAGGAAACTATTTTCCTTCCATGCTGCCAGAAACAGTTCGCTTATCGATAGCACTAAAGCTTTGTCTGTTCTGTGGCTTGATCTTGAAGCTTCTATGTTGAGCTGAACTTGTTTCTATTTTCTCTTGAACTGAAGGAAAGTCAGAAATGAATGTGATGATTAGATTCATCAGCTGGGAATAAGGATGGGATTTATTTTGGAGAACTGAAATGTAGAAGACTTACGTAATCTTCGTTCTGCATAAGGAACTTATTTACATGTTGGATTTCTTGAGTTCGATTGATTTGGTATTGAATGGAGCAGCTTCGGGAGTCCCATGACACATTATCCATGTAACCCCTTGTGCTTTCAGACTTATAACTGTACCTAGACATGCCAGATGTATGGAAATTGAGTGATACTAGTAGTCGTCTTGTGTATATATACGCACATGCTCTTACACTAAACTTAGACCATATGTTCAAATTAATGAACATAATCAAGGTCCACAAAATTAAATAAAAAGTGATTTTATATCATAATTCTCAGAGGGTGAATGCTAGAACATAGATGTCTATGTTGGTGATTTAAAAATTTGTCTCAAGTTTTCAGTGTTCAGAACTTTTCACAGACATATAATTGTATTGTGTTTTATCATTACTTATTACTACCATGCCATAAGTCATCAAGCCAATACAACCAGGGCCCTTGAAGTGTTAATCATTCCCGTCGCATTCTTAATGAGTAACCGTTGACATTTCGGTAAACATCGTGTTGGATGCTAAATGTACTGTCTCTGTTGTTATCAGATGGAGACAGGTTAAGTTCTCATGTTTAAAGGAAATTACTCAAAGTTAAATACAGGAATGATACAAATGTGTATTGCTTGCTTCTCGTCCACATGTGCTTTTGTTTGTAGATAACTAAAGGACATTAAACCTTTCTCGTGTGGACCTATTCTTAAAACAAACAAACAAAAGCTGTGAGCAAGTGTTTGCAACCTTTTATTTCATCATGACAGTTGCTCTCAGTGTGCAAGGTATTTACAGGATGAGCCAATATCGGAGGATAATGACCAAGAATACAGCTGTGTCAGTCAACCAGAGATGTCTGGCACCTTTATTAGAACTTAAAAATTTTGAACCATTTCTGCATAACTAATGTGGCATTAATATGTGTCGTGGTTTAACCCCAGCCAGCAACTAAGCACCACGCAGCCGCTCGCTCACTCCCCCCCAGTGGGATGGGGGAGAGAATCAGAAGGGTAAAAGCTAGAAAACTCGTGGGTTGAGATAAGAACAGTTTAATAATTGAAGTAAAATAAATTAGAACAGTTAAATAGGCAAAGCAAAAACCGTGCACGCAAACAAAACAGAACAAGGAATTCATTCACTACTTCCCATCGGCAGGCAGGTGTTCAGCCATCCCCAGGAAAGCAGGGCTCCATCACGCGTAATGGTTACTTGGGAAGACAAACGCCATCATGCCCAATGTCCCCCCCTTCCTTCTTCTTCCCCCAGCTTATATATACTGAGCATGATGTCATATGGTATGGAATAGCCCTTGGGCCAATCTGGGTCAGCCCTCCCCCTGGCTGTGCCCCCTCCCAGCTTCTTGTGGACCCGGCAGAGCATGGGCAGTTGAAAAGTCCTTTACCACTGTGAGCGCCACTTAGCAACTACTTAGCAAGAACAAAACGTCAGTGTATCCTCGACATTGTTCTCATCCTAAACCCAAAACACAGCCCCATACCGGCTACCAAGATGAAAATTAACTCTATCCCAGCTGAAACCAGGACAGTATGTTACAGTGACAAAGTGATAGTGTTACGAAGTATAAACAATTCTAGTATGATACGATGGTGGACTTCACACCAGAACATGAGAAGCAGCAGTAAATCAAAACTATGACTCTTTGTATTTTAGTAATGCTTTTACCTTATTGATTGGAAATGCAGTGTAAATAAGAGTCACACATTTTAGGTTAGCAGATCTTTTTCTTTGCTCATCATCTTGCTGATCAATGGCCCAATTTAGAAATAATAAAATATGTCTCTGACATCTGTTTGAAATAGATTGCTTAAATAGTGTGTGTTCAGCTTTTTTGTTTTGCTTTGCCTTTTTAACAGTGGGGATTACCGCACACCTAAGGGATAAGTGTAGAGCTGTAGATTAAATCACAAATGCAATGTAAATGCATCAAAACGTTCTGCAAGCATAAGCACAATATCAGTTAAAAATATGGCATTAAAAGAATATTAAGGATCTGGCTTGTACTCCTAAATAAAGCTATTGAGAGCCCAATCTTTTGTACGAAAGGGCGTGGTTATGGTACCAGGATACCCTTAGTAGTTGTCTTTCTTTCCAAATAAAACGGAATATTAAATTATCTAGATTTTTTTTTTTTTTTTGTAAGTTGTATTCTATGTCTGTACTTTTCTACATGTGAAAATACAGATGATACCTTTCTGGAGGAGTTTAAAATCAAGGCTGAATGCTTAGGACACTATATCTACCTCTAAAAATTAACCAAAACTAGCTACATCCTCAAAAGGAAAAACCTCAACCAAGTAGCACTCCTCTATTGCATGTTATAATACAGTATGAATAATCTACTGTGGCCCTTTCTCCTGAGAGTTTGTAAGCTAGTTTAAAAAAACAAGGGAAATACCAGATGAGATTGAAAGAGTGAAAATCATGGAATGCAATCAAAGGGAAAATGCTCTTAGAAGAGTGTTACTGTTTGGTGTCTGTCCGCAGAGACTGCTACCTGTTTCTTTTAATGGGATAGCACGATACCAGCGAAAAGCTGAAGGTCTAAGACTTCGGGTTGTGCATCATTTAGGGAAGATCTGGGGAGAAAAATAAGGTGAGAAATAAATTAGGCAGGAAGGAAACCAGCTGCATTTGTAGGCGTGTGCAAAACTGAATATGCTCAAGGTGATTTGAAAACGGTGCAGAAGGAAGAGGAGAGGTGAGGTGGAGCAGGAGAATGTAGCTGCGTGGCTGGAGCAGTAGAAGAGGCGGGGGGGGTTGCTGCGGTGTTCCAGATAGGCTCTGGCAGGCAGATACATGCTGCCTGTTTCCTGATGTCACTTGATAGAAAAGTGCTTTTGGCAGATCTGAACAATTCCAAATTTGCCTTGACTGATGTAATCAAACACTGAACTTCTTGTTTAAATATTTGTAGTGACACGTACATGCTCTTCTACTAGCTCTGAGCTTGTGTTAGATTATAGCGTGGTCCCCTACAATTAACTTTTTTCTATTTTTGCTGTTTATGTGAAGTCTCAAGGGAAGATTCATGGCAACAGGGTCAGCAAAAACCTGAACTTGACAGCCTTTCTGGAACTAACATTGAATTGCGATATTCATTGATAAATCAACTGTGAATCACTCCAGCTTGAAGTTATGCTTGTCTTTGTTCTCTTCTTTAGATGGTTTCACTTTGTCTTGGATTTTCCGCTTGCATTGAGGTGTCACTAATTCTTGTAGTTTTTAAACAACTTTTTTGTTCTGCAAAATGCTAGGAAACTTGAGGACAAAAGGGAAAGTAGAGGGTTTTGGTTTTTTCTTCTGTTGTTCACTGGAGCATTATTAGCGTATGTGTACTTATGCGCGTGTAAGTATTTTGTAAAAAAACTCCTAATAACTTCAGATCTGGGAGGTGGTTAGGAAAGTATTTCTAGTTTTCCACCAGAAAGGAAAGTAATCTCCTTGGATTGAAAAGAAAGGGCACTGATGGCTCACCTGTGTGCTCTGTGGTTCAGGTTGTCTTCTGTAGAGCAAGGCTTGAGATTTACTGAGTCTCTTTGTTGTGTCCTGTTAGAGTGAAAACTATAAAGGGATGTTGGACACCTTATCCATCCTAACCTTGACCACTGAGATTGCTGTGGCTTCTAAGGGGAAACTATGTTTTGGTGTGTGCAGGGTTTTTGTTTGTTTTAAATGAACTGTGACCTGCTCCACAGGTTTCATGTGAAGAGCATGACAGAGCTGAAGGAGGACAGCAAATCTGTTACCAACTTTTTGCGTTATTATTTGGAACATGAGTTCGTGACTAAATGATGGTAGTCCTCAGAAAAAATGTATTAATGAGAACCTTATGAGTGACAAAGTTTGAAATAAATTAGAAGTGGAAATGAGGGATTTTACAAATGGACCCATGCTCTAGTAAATCTGTTTGTTTACTATAAACTAATATCCAGAAACAACTTAAATACTCATTTCCTACACTGAGGATGAGTGAGATCAATTCAAGGCTATCATGCCCTGAATTTGCAGACAGCTCATTGTAATTAAGAAATAGACCTCGAAGTTGTTCTCTTGATCTTTCTCTGATGCCTTGCCTGGGAGGCAGAAATGTGTTCTTGATGCCTGCTGTCTACAGGCACTAGAAGACTTCAATAGTATTGCGCCTATTAACAGAAGTTGTTTGTTTGCATTTGTGCAAAATTCCCCTCTGAAGCTGATTTAGTGTTCCAGCACAAAAGGGCTGTGGGATTACAAGACTGTTAATAGATGAGAAGTTGACTGTATGTACCACAAAGATGATTATGACCACAGGAAACTTGTATCAAAATTGCTTTAGGACATAATTGTATAATATGGAAACTTTTAAAAGCTTATTTCCTTTAACTGTCAACAAAACTTATCTTCTGTTATGGTTTCAGCTCCTAGGGACAAAAACTTAAGTGTGATATCTTCTTTGTGTGCAGAATAAAACAGGAGCTCTTCTCCTAATCGTTATCCTGGGAGCTGAACATCCTGTTACGTTTGAGTAGATGTGCATGGTTCATTACTGATAGGAAAACAGAACTGTCTCTACCATAGTGATTCAAATAGAGCTCTGCGTTAAGCAGTACTTATTAAAAACTATGACCATTTAAAGAATTACTATTTTAGTCCTTTTAAATGTTTTGATGCTTTTCCTTACACTGGATGAGATTTGTATATTAAAAAAGAAGGGCAGAAAAGGACACTTTCAGAAAGATTATGTTTCTGGGGAAGCATACAGCTAAAATTGGACAGTAGATGAGCTGTATAGGCCTAAGGGACGACGATAACAGGATTAGTAGAAATAAAGATTTGTTGTTTCCTGCTTGCTGAAATAACTCATCTGTTTTGGGGAATATGCAGATGATACTCCCTGAAGTGCAATTTATTGTGTCCAATTTCTGAGCATTCCCAGATTATACCTAAATTCACTTTTACCCTTCTGGTAAACATAATTAATGGGGGAAATAAAGCAGCACGGTTTTATCTGCCTCTGCTACTTGGTCTTAGAAGTCTGTGAGAGATGTTCCGCTCGCCTCTGAAGGCGCGTTGCCCTCTCTCCAGCATGCAGGACTGTTCTTCCCTCCTGGGTGCCTGTTTCGCCCCTCTGCTCCAGTTCTTCCCTCCCCTCACGTGCCCACCAGCGCTGTTCAGGAAGATCCCTTAAGTCCTCTTAAGTGGGTAGCTAGTATTGGCAGAGTAAAATAGGTGTAAATAAAGAGTCATCGGGCAGGTTTTTCTGGCAGAACAGGAACAGATTCTGAGGTTGCTGGATTGTAAAGCATCATCAAGTGCCTGTTACACGTTCGTATATAGGCAACTGTGCACTGTTTAGGTTTTTGTCCTTGTAGGTTTTCAAAACAGTAAAGCTTACTTAAAGCTATACTCAGTCCTTGATTTTTCTATTACATGGAATCTTTGTTTATAAACAGAGCAACAGAAGCATAAATGCTCGGTAGAAGTTTTAAGCTCTTGGGGCAACTTGTCAACCTTTCCAAGGAGATTGCGGGTGGAGGGGGAATTATTTTTAGAACCAGAGATCTGCATTGCCAAGTAGGCATCCGGTTCTGCGTTTTTTTAGTTGTGACTAAAAGACTAAAGATATCGCTTTTAATTCTTTCTCCTGACATTTCCTGAACAGCTTTGAACTATTAGATGAAGTTCTTTGCTACAGGCAGTTTCAGTTTTACATGAGTAAGGGGATAATATCAGGGTAAGATGTAGGATTTTCCGTACCAGATAAAAAAAATAGGTGATCTAGTTCAGTGTAGTGCTTCTGGATGGCAGTTATTTAACAGCGGTGACAGAAACTCTTAAACAAGAAATGTTGTTTTGACTTAGATACTTTTCAGTTGACGGTAGAGATGGTGGCAGAGCCAGCAGGGCTCAGTTTAGTATACAAGCCCTGTTGTTAATATACCTCTGATCTGAACAAACATATATTTATAGAGTACAAATACATATATTTGGAGAATGTACCTTTAAATAAATGAGCATTTATTTAAATGATAAATCTAAGGATGGATATCATTAACTAAAGAATATAATTCTACTAGAGGTGAGTGCTTTGAATCAATGGTATTCAAGATGACAATTGTCAATTTGAATTCTGGATACTGTAGGCTTGCCTGGAATTCTACATCACTGAAAAATTAATTAAAATCCGTTCATTCCTCCTTTGCAGTCATATAGACAAAAGAATTTCAAAGGATGTCAGATAAAAATTGTTTCCATAGTAAAAGGTTCTAAGCTGTTTGTAGAATGAGTGAAAGGAACTTAGCAACGAGTGGTTCTGAATATTAAAAAAAAAAAAAAAAGACTTGGAGTTTGGTTGCTACACAACAATTTCAGCTTTACTTCGAGTTGCCTAATGGAACTGAAGCCATAATTTGTAATGATAAGGTGACTGACTGGGATTTAAAGCCCCTTTTCTGAACAAATTTTGAAGGTAAGTCTTATCTGCATAGTTCTTGAAACAATGGACTTTCAACCTTTTATTCTCATATATAAGAATGCGACATATTTTTTGCGTTTGAATAAGAGGTAAAAATAAGTATTTGTAGCCTTCAGCCACAGAGTACTAACTTGTCTGGGAGGCATACGAAGCAAATAGCCATTAATTTCTACAGGCCTTAGTACCGCATTTGTTTATTACGTGATGTGCAACATATTGTAACTGACAGCTCTCATATCTCTGTAAATAAAAAAAAAAAAGGCATTGAATTAATGCTCTTTAGAAATACGCAAGAGAACTTCTGCTTTGTGTTTTGAGGGCAACTGACACAACTCCTACTATTTTTCTTCAGCGCCTAATATTTTGCACGCTATGCAGGAAATACTTTCTGTGCCAAAACTTATGTTACTGAATATCTGCTTCTTCAGCAGAGGAAGGATCCAGCAGGAAGTGCTGGTTGCGTACCTGTGCCGCCATCAACAGAATTTCCTGCTGTTTCCCGACATATTCTTTTGACTGTTTATGAAATTTTTCATGTAGTTAATTCTAAAAGGATGAATTGCCACTTCCTTTGTTTTCTGCATTGCTGGGATTTGTAGTTCTGAGATTTGCCCAGCTACCTCTGCCTGCTGTTCGCAAGAAATACTCCGGTATTTGGGGTTTGTCTCTTCTGGCAGCACTGTTAGTATCTGCAAATCATGTAGATGGGGTTCCTTTTTCATTGCTACTTATTAGAGAGCTGTGTTGCTTTATTAACACTATTACTTTGTGTTTCCATCTGTGGCAACTTTTCTTTGATAAGCTCAATGTTCTTTATAGCTGCTAATGAGTTGTTGGAGTGCTCAGAATTTGAATTGGATGCCAGTCATATTGTTATGTGCAAGCTATTTATGAAAGGGCTAAGGCACCAAGAGGTTAATGGGAATTAGGCGCCTATGGGCCTTAAAATTAAGCTGTTTTTAAATGCCTTGTTTAAGAATTTCAGAGAAGTCTAGGAAAGGCTTCAAATATAACTCATATCCTTTTGGTCATGGGCTAACTTTCCTATTAACAGAAAGGTTTCCCAAGTGGAAGACCAGGGAGGTCTGTAAAATTTTTCTTGTTCTTTCTCACAGGTAAAGAAGTTTGTATTTCAGTATTCAATCAGCATATCCACACGCACTGAATATACTGCTATTAAGTAGTGAAAATTAGTGATCATAAAGTGAAACTGTATGTACTTTGATATACTTAACATGTGTAAATAGCTGGCATTGGGACTGAATTGAGTGCAGTATTACTCTGAAATGATTGATATGTTGCTTTTATAACAACATTACAGCTGAAATGATTTTTCAGCATCATTTGGAAATGGATAGAGACTTTATTTTCAGTTGTCATAATATTCCACTTTAAATGTACCACCCAACAATGATAAATGTAATTTGTACTCTCTTTTTGGATCATCTTGGTATTATTTTTATGTATTGCTTGTGCTCTAAGCTCCATCATAAAAATGAACTTTTACTTGCTTTATACTTTGCCTTTTAATTTGGGCAAAGTTTTCTGTTGAGTGTTGAACATTACAGTTTGTTGGTTACTAGGTGTGGTGTGTAAGAATAACTAATGCCAAATTGTATTGGGTGCCTGATTTCTAATAGCGTATTTTGTTCTTTATTGACTGATAGTATCACTAAGAACCGTTAGCTGTAAATCAGTAAACATTAAAAGAAATCTAGAGACTTTAGTTTTGGGCTCTGTAACTCTGAAATGTTACACACGGTATTTGCCTGGTATCCTTCTAAATTGAGGCATAGGCAAACTAGCACAAAAGATACTTAGGACTAACACAGATCATCAGAAGTCTGACTTCAATTTCTTCATTCAATCTACAGTGACAGTTTTTTAGTGACACCTTTGTTAACTCCTTCTGCAGACTCCAGAGAGGCTAGTATAATTGTTGCTTTGAAAGTCAGCTCTTGGACTTGAGCTTGTGAGCAGAGAGCAACTTTGTATTTAGGAAAAAAAGTCAAGGTTGTGGCGGCTAGCAGGCAGAGAGCAACGGTGCTGCAGTTGTCCTGGCTAGCCTGGCGGGGTGGAAGACAGCTGCCTTGCACAAGGTGTTTCATAAGAGAGTGCATACACTTCTCCATACCAAATAATTGAGGATTTTTGTCTTTTCCTCTACTGTCTTTGCTGTATAAGTTACAGCAATTAGGTAGTAGATATTTGGATGACGTGGAAGGAAAGAGTTTGTACTTTTCCTGCTCCCTCACCCAAACCTCATTTTTCTGATTATTTCTGTAGAGATAATCTAGTCCATAGTCCATTCTGAGCATCTCTTCACAACTCTCAAGGTTTAAATTTTAGCAAAACAGTATCCTTCATCTAAGCTTTCATTCCTATTTCCTAATTTTAGTGGAAAAAGAATGTAACATAACAGACTTCTTTTAAGCTGAAAAGAAAAGAAAGTTTTATGTATATCTTAAAGGTAAATACTACTTTTTCCTAAAAGTGGAGAAAGGATTCATTTACACGAGGCTAAATGTGGTTTGAAAGAGGAGACTGAATTTACTTATTAAACTTTGTTACCACTTGCATGTTAGAACTGAAATGTATGAACACAAATGCAAAGCGGTTGTCATCTTCTATGCTGAAATTCCTAAATTTGTTAAAACGCTACTAAAGAAGTAAATATTTGGTTCTGTTTTCTGGCAAACTTTGGGGGGAGACACTGACTTCTAATTAATAAAAGCCCTCCTACAGAACTGTAAAAGGTATTCTGAGTTTTTATCAGCTTTTAATTTTACATTATGCAAGTGACAATGGCCCACGTTCTCATTAGCCTTCTGCTTGTTTGCTTATAAGCATCTCTCAGCTCGTATTCCTTTCCGTTTTGTGTGAGCAATAATACCCTTTTTCTACAGGGAGATTGCTAGTGCTTTTTTCACACTGGGTATTTGTTTCCTTTTTTGTTTCATAAATTCAGTTAAAGGCAAGATTAACTTTGTAGTGAGCCTTTTTCTTTCAACATTTTTTTTTTCACTTGCACTGTAAAAATTAAGAGGAGTTTTATGGAGTGTTTCATGGGTGGAAGTATTAGGATTCATACAGCGATTCCTGTTTTTCTTTGTGCACATATGTCAGATGTATGGCTGCTAAGATTTTTACTTACTCCTTAGTCTACTTCTGCTATAGCTGTAGTAGATCTCAATGACAATTGTAGTTTGAATTTTAGTCTCGGAGTCAGGGAAAATATTTGGGTACTTTGGTCTGATGAAAAGCAAAATCTCCAAAATGTATCTTCCTTAGATATTGCAAGCAGCTGCTTTTGTTCTATCTCTGTTTTCAGAAGTTTTGTCTTTTATGGCACTGGATTACCCATATGGAAAGAGTTCTTATGCATGAATAAATACACATGCATGCTCATTCACAAACATACCTGCACACACACACAGGCACCGTACAGGTATGGATGGGTCAGGTTCGATAGGGCTCTGAGCAACCTAATCTAGTTGAAGGTGTCCCTGCTCCTTGCAGGGGGGTAGGACTAGATGACCCTTCCAACCCAAACCTTTCTATGATTTTATGTTTTTTTTAACAGCTATCTGCATGTAACTGTTTTACGTCAAAAGTGATGAAGAAACATGGTGGAACAATATTTTTTTAAAAAAACAAAACCCACAAACCCTATTCCATAACTATTATAATCCCACAGTATGAATAAAATATCCATAAATAACTAAAGGAAATCCCAGTGCTGTTTCTTACCGTTTGTGCAGAACTCTTGGAAGGACTGGAAATCTGGCAGTAGTATTGTGACTGTTCCGTAGGTACGCTTTCAGCTCTCTGTCTCTGGTTAAGTGAAGCACCTTAATATGCAAATTCAGTCTTGAATGGCTGAGTTAAGTTATATTGTATTTAATTTTATCTTTAAAATTGAGCTTATTGAAAAGCTGTAAATACGGTGCAGCATAAGACACTAATATTCTAGCAGTTTTAGAGAGAGATTTAGAATTGTTTGCTTTTTGAGAGGAAAATATTGTGACAGCTGTGCTTAAACATGCTTTATGTGCTTAAAACTTTTTAAGGCAGAGTTAGAGGGGGAAAAAACCAAGAGATGCCCTAAAGCAGCAGTTGGAAATTAGTTCAGGGGAAGCTGAGACAGCTCTTTGAAGCTGTAAAGATGTAAATCAAATATTGCCTTAAGCTCGAGATTCTTCAGGTTGTCCTGTAATTATTTGGGAATTCCAAATTTAACAGTTTGTTTTTCTAAGAGTAGACAGGCTCTGTGTATGCGGACTTGTACGCACGCGGTGCCTTCAAGCCTTTCAGGTGTTTGTGTATCAAATGAATTGTATTAAAATTATGATTTTAAGAGAACTTTCATTCACTTTCCACCTCTCATCCCCCAACTTCCATCTGACAAAACATGCACCATTTAAATACCTTGTCCTTTGTCAATATTTGCAGCTGTCCTTAAAGTGACAAGCTGAGAGTAACTGATGATCATCTGTCTCTGGTGAATTCCTCTTCCTTCTTTGGGGAGGGAATGTCTCATTAATAGAAACAACAAAAACTATGTTTTACTTGCCATAAAATGCTTGGTATTTCAGGACTGTGTGCTACAAGCTCTGTCTCTGCTTCCTCTTTGTTAGTTTTCAGGGTTTGTTTCAGTCTGTTGGTTTGTTTTTTCCATGTCTTGAAAAGCAGTATCCCAGCCCATGTTTATGCAGAGAAGAGACTCATGCAACCTGCATTACCCCTCAGTATTTGGTGTGAAGACCTGGTTAATTGCTTCATTTTGTAGGTATCTTCCCACATAGAGAGTCTTCCATTGAGCCTGAGAATCTGCTTTGTTCATTGAGTTTTTTGCATGGAAGTTTGTGATTTGACTTTGTGTGGAAAGACCAGTAGTAAGTCTTGAGCACTATCCAGAAAGTTGGAATGAAAGGAAAATGAATTCCAGAAGTCTCAGGTTTTGAAGAAACAATTTTTTTCACCCTTTCAGAGAAAAACATAATCACGCAGTGTTCACGTTACCATAGAATCCCAATATTCTAGCCTTCTCTTTTTTAATTCAATCATTGAAATTAAATCTGTATAATCATGTATTACCCAACCAATTAACGAATGATCTGGTTTGAGTGTAATACCCAGGGATCAGGAGTGAAGAAGGTGTCTTTTCTTCACTGGTGATTATCAGGAGCACAGTGTGGACAATAGAGACCATGTTTGAAACCCATATGCCTTCAGAGAATTTGTCGCATACACCAAATAATTTGTCTCTGTTCTGACTCTTCTTGTATATGTCTTGGGATGTTTTCCTTTTTTTACCTGTGTTCTTCTGTAAGACCATTATTACATTTGTATCATAGATGGGGACGTTGCCAAGTCAGCCTGTTTCTCAGTTGGTAAATGGTTTCTTTGGCAGCTGTGTGACTTCTTGCTTGCAGCCATGTGGAAAGCTAGGATTGCACGCCGTGTCTATGAAAAACAGAGCATATTGTAATGAAAGTGGAGTTTCTTTCTCCATCATTTCACGTAGTGGATCATAATGTGGCTTGTAGGATAAAGTAAGCCATGATTTCTGGCCTGAAGCTCTGGTACCTTTTAGATCTGTAGGTGGCCAAAGTCTTGTGAAGAAGCAATAGTTGCTTTTGATGCAAGAGTATAATTTTAATGAAATCTTGCTATTTTTAATATGAAATAGCTGAAATGCATCTGTGAAACCCATTCTTGAGTATAAGACATTCCTGTTTTCTTATCCAATGCAGAATTTTTCTTCCACCTGTCAGCTACAGCTGGGCTATGCAAACTAGACAAACTTTTCAGAATATTTGAAAATGTGAATCAATAACCTGGAAGAATAGGTGCTTGAGCAAGACCATAACAGCAAGTATAAAATACACGGAGGTGTTGTGATACACCACACTCCTATGAACATAGAATATTATTTTTAATGTTCAAATCAGGAAAAGTAGATACCATGTAGATACTGATGGCAATTGACTGAAGAAGAAAAATATGTTTTCTTGCTTTTATTAAAAGCTCTGAAATTTTTTCCTTTCCTTTAGGCTCATCCAAGTCGACATGGTTGTAAGAGTAAGAAACAAGAGCATGTGGCCTAGAGAAACTAAGACTCAAGGTAGCATACTGCATGGATGGTCTTAAAGATGTAGTAAACATAATTGGTGATTCAAGGGCAATAGAGTGTCAAATTTTGTTTAGTGACCATCTTTTTCCTTCATGTTGAAGGGAATCATGGGAAAGAAGTTTAAGCCATGAGTTCTTTGCATTGTTTTAGTTGACGATAATCTGTTTTTTTTACATGTGTGTGTATATATGTACACACACACATATGTATACATATATGTTTGTTTGAAAACATATTGTACATGTGAACTTTGCTATGTATGTATTTTTTTCTAGTATTCTTTTGAAATAGGTAGGTACTTCTTTCTTCCTCTGAGGGTAAAGGCTGTATATTGTGCTAAGCATGACTCTTGCTTAGCTTTTTGTAGGTTCAGGTCTAGAAGCAGAAGAGCTAAATACAGGTTAACCAATTTTTAAAATTTATTTTCTCTAAAGACAAAAGAAACAAAGGTGATTTCCTGAAGATTGTGTCTTATCTGCTGTTATGGCTGATATGCCAGATCTTCTCTCTATGATCTTTTTTTGATCATGAAAACACCCTGGAGCAGTCTGAGTTTCTTCCTGTAGTCTCCAGGGTATGCTTGCTCTTTTGTCCTTTACCTGTCTTGGCCTTCGCTTGCCAGATGTGACAGTAGTTTTTGTGGCTAGTCTGAATGTATGTGTTTGACAAACTGGCCAAAGAGAAGAGGTAGGTGTGAAATACTCTACCGCTTTCTCCCAGTGAGAACACTGGTTAGATTTGTCTTATACCCAGTTCTGTGCATCCAGTTGAATAATTTCAGATTCAAACCTCTGAATAATTTTAACCAAATTTAACTCGATAATCTTGGTAATCAGACATAAGAGAGGACTGGGAGTTATGGACTAATGCACTTGTGCAAGTCTCATTTACTTGGGTAAATTATTACCCTGACTTAATGTCTGATAAGCGCAGGAGGAATAGCTGATGGCTAATACGAATGACAAACCTCTAAATACAAAATGTGAATGCTCATGGGAAAAGATTAACTAAAATTTGAGCGGGGGGGTGGGGTGATGTGTGCATTTTTGTTCTTTATTGCAGGCTAAGCTCTGCAGAGATTGAGCCATCATCAAAAAATAATAATTGCAGTTAATTCTACTAAGTACTAATAGCAATATGCATACTTTCCATTGATGAAGGTATAAAATCTCAACTTTCTCAGGAGAAAAAAAGCACAGTTTTCCTTTTAAGGAGTTTGTATGTGTGATAAACTAATAGTTTTACTGAGTGTATTAACTTTTACTGGTTTGGGTTATCAAGTTCTTTGTATGTGTTCCATCTTCAAAAGACACTGGTGTGACACCATTGACACACTGACGTGTGCTTTTTTTTCCTAACTAGTGCTATCCTTTGGGCAGCATAAAGCAAAGCTTTTGGCTTTGTCTGCCTAGGCCTTTTTGTCTTTTTGTGGGTACCTCCTTTTTCTGCTAAGGAAAAAAAAAAAAAAAATCACTATTTTTTTTTTTTGAAAATTTTTAATTAACTTTATTTGGTGTAATATTGCTATTCATTTGTTGAAGACATTGTAAAAAAATCTATCTACTGAGAATCTTAATTTCTATAACTTCTGCTTTTTTATCTCTGTGAGTGTATCTGGATAATTATCAGTTAATGTATGTAACTAGTTGTTTGGCATATCTACAGCAGATGAGTTAATTCTTAGGAATTCCAGGTCAATTGACTGTTTTCGTCCTCATTGTGGAAAAGTGATCTTTGTCTTGAGTAATTATTCCTTCCACTTGTATGTAATAATCAGGTTTTGCCAGTTTCTGTGTATGTTTGAATGTAGCATAGACACATGGATCCTCTTACTGTCTCAAAGTCATACTGCATTTCCAGGTTAATGAAATAGTTGAAGAAGTGAGAGGCCTTCAGTGCTTTAACTTAGGAAGAGTTGGTAATTAGCTGGGCCTATAATAAACTTATGAAGTCCCAGTCAATCTTCTATTTTATTGTGTTTCAAATGAAGTTTAAAGTACTAAAATAAATAACCCCCCCTTTTTTCAAATTGTTGTTTACGCCTAGATTATAATGAAAATACTGGTATTAAACATGAGCATATTGCAGTCCTACTGGCTGTGCCGTGGTGGTGGTGGGGAGGGAAGAGCTCATAAATGAATGTGCTCCACCAGGGTCACAAAGTTGATCATTTCCTCTGGAGGCTGGGGGCACTTGGGACTCTGCTGTGCTCGTCTTCCCTGCACTGTGAGGAAGGGAGGCTCAGCCTGGAGAGGAGCGCACCACGAACCCGTAGCTTCTTTTTCTCAAGGCTGGGCTGCATGGAGGATCAGTTGGCAACATGAGATTTGCAGGCTGACATGACCAGAGAGCTGCAGTGCTGGGGAGTAAGCAGCAGCTCGCTGGTAAAGGTTCAGGTTTTAATGGAAAACTTTATAAAATTTGACATTTTGTGTTGTTACACCTCATTGCCTAACAAGGCATAGCTTAGTTCCGTTCCTCAGAGAATGGCATTATTCTAGATTAAAGAGGATAAAAAATTTTGTAGGAAGGGGGATCAAATCACTGTCTGAAGCCTTGCAGCTGTACAGAAGCTTTATACCCTTTTCTGGTTGTTTACTCAGTGCTACAGCTCCCTAAATTTAGTGTATTAGGTTGAAGAGCTGCAGAAAAACTACCAAATGCTTTTGAAATGCATGAGCTCCTGGCTGCGGAGCTGCAGAACGGGAATACACAGCTGCCGAGCAGATGATGTGCCGGTTCTGTTAGGCTTGCCTTTGTTCTCACTGGACTGTGGGATGGGGCGGGATGCCCTTCTACTGTGGCATTTCTTACAATTACTTACTCAGAAAATACCAGTCTGGGCATCTGCAATGTCAGGCTTCAGCTGTTTGGCTTTATCCTGAATTTTCTGGGAAGTCATTATATTGCATGTGTGTAGCCAGTTGCATTTTGTAAATTGTACAGGGACTACTTTTCAAATGTGACCTTTATTAAATATATTTAAAACAAAGAGCCAGGAAATATCGTTTGAAGAAACACATCTGTCCATCAGGGTATTCACTTACTTACATATGCATGGATATCTTAGCTAAGGTTATTCTAGATTTTGCGGGAATTTCACGGTGCTGTTTAATTTACAAATGTCAACGTATATATGTTAGTCTGTTTGACTTTCTGCTGAGAACTGATGAAAGAAAGATGGTGTCAGACACCGATTCATGATTGTACTGAATAATTTTTTTTAAAAGGCTTTCATTGCACATATTTTGTGACCAGCTGCTTTCAGAGTTCATGAGTTAATAGTGACAGAGACTTCCTCATGCCCCATGTTTTTAGGTAGCCCTTCCAACATGTTTGTTTTGGATCAATTTTTCTCTGCAGTATTTGGGAGACTTAAGCTGAACATGCCATCTTCTATGGGCACTGTTGAAACAGCTAGGTGGCAATGTTCTTCTTGTTTCTTATCGTTGTACTAGTCCGTGATTAAGATGTTTATTAGTAAAGAGTAGTACCTTGTAGATTTCGTACAGAGAATGAAGTTAATTAAAGTGGTTTTTCAGAAATAGCGATCTCATTGAGATTTGAGAAGGAATCTGCCTGTAAAACTGTTTATACTTGTTGCACATATGCTAGCTAAGAAAAAGCTAAGACTGACATCATAATAATCTTCCATTCTTTTAAGTAGGTCTGTCATATCTGGAAGTCAAATTATGTATGTATTTTAATATTTTTTGTTAATACAGTAAAAATTAGACCTGAAATATTTTCTAGTAAAAATGTGTGTATTTCTTCCAGGTTAGTTTTTTGATTGGCTCATAGTTGTGAACTTTCAATTAACATCCCACTTGGGAGAGGCCTGATAAAAGAATCCCTAATTCCTTCTGACTTACCTCTTGGTGTCGTTCATTACTGGATTTGTCTGGTTTAAGTCTGGTCTAAAATGGCAAATGAAAAGTGGAAATGCATCTCTATTAGTTTCATCTTCAAGGACTGAAAAATGTTGCAGTCTTCTTATAGGTGATGCTTTATTGTCTATATGTAGCTTCACTATATAGCCAAGCAGATCACTATGAGTATGGAATGCAGAAGAACAAGTCATTATTGTTTGTTATATGTTGTATTTGTTCATCTGAACTTCCCACAGGAACCTCACCGGTTTTATTAGTGATATAGGAAATGGCTGATAATGAAGATAGGAGTTGGGCTTGACTTCTTTACGTGTGTGTGCTGTGCTTTAGTGTAAGTTTTGGTCTTCAAAAAGTGTTATCAGGTTAGGTTTTGGTAAAACCAACAGCTGCTGAAGGCAATGTACAGCAGTAATTTTTCTGCATTCTTGTAGATGTCATATTTCACCAAAATCTCCTACTCTGTAATGAGAGGGTATGATCTAAATCTATGTTGGCTTTGAGGGAATATGGTATGTACAGCTTTCATATATATTTACTCCAGTATAAGATAATTAGGACTGTGTTTTTATTAATATATTTCAAACTATGGTTTCTCATGAAGAATATTTCTTGAAACCATATTCTAAACAAACTTCTGTAGGCGAATTATTTGTCTTTAGGAAAAGAACATTCATGTTACTCTTTTTGTAGGGATTGTAAGAGGATGTGTGAAGTCTTCTCTATGGTCTTTATATTGTAACGATTATACAGAAAGAAAGGTAATTGTTCAAAGCGGTATTATTTTTCTGTATGCTTGTTTTCTTCGAGTATTGGTTGAAACATAGGGAGAAATCTTCATGCAGTGTCAGGACATGAAAAATAGTCCTCATTCTTGCAAGAGGTACTAACAGGCAGGACTGCTGGAGCTCTGCAGGCAGCTGCTGCCTGCCTGCCCCCCGTTCACCACTCCCTGCTAGCAGGAGTAGGTGTCGCAGCAGTTACAGTGCTTCTAGATGTTGCTCCCCAACAGTGTTTTGTTCTGTGCTGCACCAGGCGTTTTGTTTGTTGGAAATTTTGAGAGACAATCTCAGTTTTTCTGACTTTCTCAGTTAATCCAAAAGTATCCAAACTATCAAAGTTAAAATTGAATTATTCCTGAACCCTTGAATTGAAACTAACTTTACTGTTGACTCTTCCTATTAAAAATGTGATTTGTACTGGTTTTTGGCTGGGCTATAGTTACTTTTCTTTATAGTAGCTTGTATGGTGCTGTGTTTTGGATTTGTGATGAAAATGGTGTTGATAACACAGGGATGCTTTAGTTATTGCTGAGCAGCACTTGCAAAGCACCAAGGCCTTTTCTGCTTCTCACTGTGCCCCACCAGCGGGGAGGCTGCGGGTGCACGAGATGCTGGGAGGGGACACAGCTGGGACAGCTGACCCCAACTGACCAAAGGGATATCCTATACCATATAATGTTGTGCTCAGCAAGAAAACTGGGGGAAAGAAGGAGGAAGGGGGGAAACGTTCACAGTTACAGCATTTGTCTTCCCAGGTAACCATTATGTGTGATGGAGCCCTGCTTTCCTGGCAATGGCTGAACACCTGCCTGCCCATGGGAAGTAGTGAATGAATTCCTTGTTTTGCATTGCTTGCGTGCATGACTTTTGCTTTACTTATTAAACTGTCTTTATCTTAATCCACGAGTTTTCTCACTTTTACCCCTCTGATTCTCTTCCTCATCCTGCTGGAGGGGAGTGTGCGATCAGCTGTGCAGGAGCTGAGCTGCCTATGGGGTTTAACCCACAGCATTTGTTTTGTCATGGAGTAATGGAATATTTTTGTATTTATTTTTCATTTATAGACTAACGTAAGTGGAACTACTGTAATTGTGTCTTCAACCAGAAAATGGAAGTCTTCTGTTATGAGACCAGATGATTAAAAGATGTGAAGGTCTAGTATTTTGCATTTTCATAGAAGTAGCCTTTCTGGTCGCAATTGCAAGCCAGTGCCCTGGCTCCCGCATGAAGTTTTAAAGATGTTCAAAGATTTTGTACTAGGAATGGTGATTTTTCAGAGGCAGGTGCTGCAACTTCCTTTCCATCACCTAACCCCTCTCTTTAAGACAAGATACAAGACATGTGACCAGGATTTACATCTTACTTCAATTACTGAACCATGTGTAATTTAAACTGGGCCTATACTGTCTGTCTTGAGAAAGCATGGGGACCGAGTATGGCTTCTGCATGATTTTTCTCTCTTGCAATAAAATGGATGGAAAAATTTAATTCCTTTCTGCATTCAGATATAAAAAGATATCAGTCGTTATTTCAATTTATCAGTCTTGTTAGTAAAGAGGATGACTTGTGTATTAATAGTGCATATAATTAAAAAGTATTGGGTGAGTATGAGGTTGTGCAATGCATTATAACCTAATCTTATAGAGTACTTAGGGGAGTTAAAACATGCATATGCATTAGGAAGTTGTGTATTGTGAAAACATATCAGTTTTCTCTTAGACTAAAGGAATCTTAAATACCGCAAAGAGGAAACAAACACTTGAGTCTCTGCTTACCGGCAGAAAACAGTACTCAGTAAGTAAGTAGCTTCTTTAGAATGAATTAAGGAATGGGGCTGTGATTTCTTACTTGTTCTTTAGCATTTGCTCTTCGTTGAGCATGAACAGTGGTCATAATTGTGCACGTATGTTGAGGATTGTTTTGAAAATTTTAAGACTTCTCAAAAAAAGTTTCTTTAAAACATTTGCTTACCGCTATTTTGGTATTCCTCTGTATGAAACTCCTCATATATGTAACACCACACCTATTGCTAAGTTACAGTAAGATATTACAGCACAGCAGTAAAAATAAAAACTTTTGTCCTTGGAATATTTAACTCTAATATGAAATAATTCATAGAAAATAACTTCTTTGAGAAGATTTAATTAGCCTATTCAAATACTACTACTAACCTTCTTCACTTGTGATTACAGTTGTTTTCCAGGCTGGACAAAGAAAATACTGGAAAACTCCAATTTGAATACTCGTGATTTTCTTCCTCTGGGAATGTCTGTGTTTCTGACTTTTCAAAATTTTTTTTGTTGTGACCATATTGATTATTTTCAAATGTTGATTTTTTTAATTATTGTTCTGTACAGATCCAGCAGTTGAAACAATCCTATTTTCAGTGACCATGTATTGGTTAAATCAGTGTTCTACTTGGGCTTTATGAGGTTGAAAAGTTAGATAATGTAACACTTATTCCACCTAGTATACTACCACTTTTAGACAGTTTTACAAATATGCCATTTTGAAAAACAATGGGAGAGTTGTAGTTATCATTATTGGAATCTTTAAACGTCCCTTACATGTTTTACAGGGGGTCTAGCCTAGGACACTATGTAGTGAATACATGTGGGATGTCTCCTAATGCAATCGATCATTATTATTGTTTGTGTCTCTGTAATAACAGCAGTTCTTTACAAATTATGTGTATTTCTTTTTGCATCATATTAAGTCACTTGAATCCTCATGAATTTCCATGTTTGAAAATTTTGCATACATTGAATTTTGGAAGCAATCATTATGATATGAGGGTATCTTGTAGAATAATAGGCCTAATATGGGGGGGAGTGTTTTGTTTTGGGGCTTTGTGATGATGGTTGTTGTTTTGGTGTTGTGTTTTTGTTTTGTTTTTGTTTTTTAATCAACAGTTGCTTAGAAGCTGACAAATTCTTAGAATTAGGCAGATTAAAGTTCCATGTTGGATGGCCATGCCTATTGCTTTACTGTGCCTTCAAACCAGTAGTAAATTACAGTGCCACTTTACGTACATTTTAATATTGTTATATTCAGCACACCAAGAAAGAATACCCTTTGAAAATGGCTATATTATGGAGCTGAAGATTTAGGTTTTACTTTGATATTCTTGAAACTGTTTGGTAAGTGTATTATCCCCAGCTGCGAAATCCAAAGCGGGGAAAAATAAGTGCCTGTTTTCCTTTCTTCTTCCACATATTTGATGAGAACAGTCAGTCCTATTAAGAAGGAATAGAGACCTGGTTAGCTTATTCTACTTTTCAGGCTGACAGTCAAAGAATAGAGTATTATGGGGTTTTAAATTACCCAGAAACAAGCTACAGTGCAAAGCATTTTTTCCAAAATTTGATTCATTATTCCAATAGGCAAAGAAGAGTCTGTAATTAAACACAATCTACTAAGCCTTTTAACAAAAAGCATATTTTATAATAAAGGTAAATTTTATGTGAGAGCGTTATATGAATGTGTTAATAGTAAATGAGAAGATGCGCTCAAGTCCACCTTGTTTCTACCAGTTTCTTAGTAAGAATGAGAGGAAGGCTGTGTAGAATTGATGATGTTTGCATTTTTATATTGTAACGCTGTGCCCTGGAAACATGAAAGGGTTTTTATCAAGAGCCCCAAGGCAAGGTTTTTGATAGAAGTCCTGCTAAATCAAACCTAAAAATGAAGCACAAGTGAACTTGTACTCTTGTGACCATGGGGAGAGATTCTGTATGCTCTATTGTACCAGCGTCATTGCTAGAAATACTGGTGCACGGAAAAGCAATTTCTCAGTCGCGTTCTGTAAAAGCAGGGAAAGCTGTGAGCAAATATGCCATCGTTATTTTCGGACGCACTATTATTCTGGCCTGATATGTTTGGCTGTCTCACGTTACCAGATCATCCAATTCATAAACAGTGAATGAGCAGAAGATACTTGTGTGGTAGAAGGAGGCCCGGATGTACCCTCTTTCTTGGTTTGTTTGTGGTTTTTATAGTAAGATTATATATAAAATATTAAACACATAAAATGAGGAAATGCAAGGAAGCTAGATGAAATTAGTTTTTTGCTTTCTTTTTAAAGGTTTGCGCTAAATCCAGTCTTGAAGTCTTAAAGTTCAAGCCACTGAATTCCGGTGTTCCAAATAACTTAAGTTAAATTATAGGAAGTGAAATATAAAGTTACCGCAGTGAGTTTGCGGCGATTTTTAAATTGTGTACTACTGTGGAAAAAATATGCTGTATTTGGTTCCTTTCATATTTTTTCTGTAATTCTAGGTGGCAGGGGGAAGATATTTAAATAAATGTACGCTAACTCAGCTTTACTGCTGATGGTTCTAGTTTGCTGCGTTTGCTACCAGATGAAGTTTCAGCCGTAGGTTTCAGAATAATTTTGAAAATGCTTCAACTGTATTAAACAGCTAATTATTTTTAAAATGTTGCATCCAGCACCTTCTGTATGTCAGTACAAAATGAAGGGTTATCATTCTGCGCAGTAGCTTCTGTGCATACACAGAAGTTCTAGAGAGGAGAATGTTAAGATGACAGGGTGTGGTTTTTCAGTTTGTTTTGTTTTGTTTTAACTTCTATTAGGACAGATACTGGAAATTGCTAGGACTTACTTTAAAATCTCTTCCCTAACATACTACTTGCATTGCAACATTCTTTGAACCTTACAGTTCAATAACTGTGTAAGCCTTAGATTTGGCAGTGTATTTGATTGCATATTCTTCTAAATCATGAATCAGAGCATTATGTCTTTTTTCTTCAAATGTATATTTTGTCTAATTGTTTTTAGTAATGTTTGGGTGTAAATAACCTCAGGGTGGGTTTTGTTTTTGGAAATCTGTTACTTCTAGAAAGCTTGGAAGATAGGTCTCTGGGTATTTTAGGGAGGTAATACGTTTGATTTATTTATATGTAATTGTTATTATATGTTTCTTGTTGGCTGAATCTTTTTACTTAATACAACTGAGTGCTTATGAAAACGAAGAGCTAATAGCATTAACAAGAGTCTGGCATAGTGTATACAGGCCATCTTTACAAGCTTCTGGATTCTCTTTTGTGCATGGTCTTCTGCCCAAGCCAACTCTCCCTGTTCCAATTGTAAGCTTCTCTTTGAGCACATATTGCTAATCGTCCTGAACTGAGCCAAATTAAATGGTGTATTTTTAATGAGAAAAAGAGTTTGGATTCCTATCCATATGCTTCAACTGATGTCAAATCCTACTTTAAACAGATGCTGACCTCTATATTACCAAGGCATAAGGGCTAATTATGCTTGAATAAATTTTTAGTTTTGGCCATCGATAAGGAACTGGTTTTTACACTTCCAAGGGTATATATATTTTGTTAGATCAGTATAACATACCTGTTAAATTTGTCTTAGGATGTGTCAGGCTCAAAATTCCAATACCTTCAACGCATGCTGTTGAAAAGAAGATAAAGCCAAATATTCTTAGAAGATTTGCACCTCATTCGTCTTTACCATGTTATATATCTACTGGAGATTAATCATCAGGAAGATAATTGTACTTTCTGCTTAAAAAGTGTATGCGGTCTTTTTTCTAGAAGCTTATCTTCCAGTTCTTAGCCAGCCATTCCCTATGCACCAGTTACAAATGGTTCAATCTGGCATTAGTAACTGGGAGAGCTGGTAGCACTAGCTGTTATCCACAGAAGGCTTTGAAACTATGCAGATGGCCATATCCTCTTTCCTCTCCTCCTTTGAGTTAAAATGTGTAAATATAAATCATGCACGGTTAGGATTATTCTTTAGAATGCCTGTAAGTAGCTCTTACGTATAAATCAGTTAAGAGCTCGAGGCATTTATGCGGAAAGGATATATGTAAAAGACTCCCGAGCGTGTTCTCTCTGTCGTCTTTTTTTTCTTTTCTTTTTTTTTTTTTCCTTTTAGTTAAAATTATTCTGTAGAACCATGTGTACCTGTACAAAGCATATCATAAAGTAAGTTCAAAAGGCTAAATAGGTGATCATGAATGATTCAGGGTGGTAGAGCATCTGGCCTGTAATGAATACTATTTTATTTCATATAAATTTCTGGTTTAAGCTTTGTTTTAAAGACCAAGGCTGCTTTTCTGAAAGTGCACATATGGCTAAGTCAGAGTTCACAGATAAAGATAGTGCAACATTAGGGTTTTAGCTGGCAATGTTGATAGTATCAGTAATGTGGATAAAGCTTGTCATACAGATCCAGTAACACCCCATAATCTGAGAAAACATAGAAATCAAACTTGTAGAACTGAATTAGAGATGTGTGGTATTAAAATACTGTATTCACTCCCATTTAAACGCAGACCATCTGTTGTTTCCAGATGTACTGCTTCCTGCAGCAGTATACTGGGAAAGCCATCACGGCATCAACAATTTTTTTTTTTTTTTTTTTTTTTTTTCCCCCCCCCCCCTGGTTCTGTAGTGTCATTCCCAGAAGCTCCAAACCACCTACCATTGGTGTGGCTTCTTTGAGTGACGGTGCACTGTGGCAAGGGACGTAGTGTTACTCCATGGGTAACTGGTGGTATGGGTGGCAAAAATACTTTAAGACATAGTGTATAATATTTTGAAGGCTCCAGTGATGTGTTTCAAACTATGTATAATACAACACCTTAATCTGCTGCTGTCTGTAAAGCAATGGGCTGTCACCTCCCTCAAGACCACTGCTTGCCTCATTAATATCGCTGGAACAAATTATCACTTCACAGCCCAGAAATCTTCTGTAGCAGTTGTGGTGATTGATGTAACAAGGCTAAAAAATAATGATGAAATGCATGTTCCAGAAGACAGATTCACATGGCAGGATCTTCAAAGGCAATTAAATGTGACACAGGAGGAGTCTTCCTGGAATAATGTATTTCCAAAGAAATGGCAAGATAACTATGATATTCTATTGTTATTTTACTTAAACTAGTTTTGTATGCAGTAATTACCTCTGAAAACTAAGCATACAGGAATAAAATAAAAAATTTGAGGTTTAGTATGTTTTAAATATGTGGACAGAAGAAAGTTAATTGAAGTGAGAAATAATGTCACTGAATATATGTAGTTTTCCTTCGAATTACAAACTTTGTTACATGTAGGTACTTAAGAATTTATATTTAAATAAATCATGTCAGTGCTTTTGAGCATCTATTTTATAGCAACCTGTCTAGAGCTGCTATTAGTCTGATATACAGCTGAATTGTTATCAAATAATTATGTAATTTTGCTGTCTTAAAGTAATTTACTGGCTTCTGAATCAAAATACAGTTGTAAGTAGTAAACCTTGTGTACCAAAAGGTTCTGATATTCCTCCAAATGAGGTAAAAAATTAAATGCACTTGTGTAAGTAGCTTTATGCACATGAATTGACAGATTAGTCTCTGATCATAACTGTGAGATGGAGCCTGTATTTTTGTCTCCTGTGATTTCACAGATTTCAGGGGACCTGCTCGTGTAGACAGGAACTGCAGGACTGGGCACTTTTCCTTCCTGCTATTGGGATGATTTTTTCCTACCAGACACGTAACTTCTCAAATCTTCTACAGTGTGCCACAGTACCTTTAATATTAGACTCACTTTCAGTAGACAGCTCAGTTTAAGGCTGGCAGGAGTATATTATTCCACCGGGATCACTTATTGCAGTACTTGGGCTTTTCTTGAAAATCAAGTATCTCATTGCTGTCTGTACTTGTAGCAATGCAGTGAAATCCAAGGTGCCTGTGAGACTACAGTACGTACGTCTTGCACTTATGCACGTCTGATGGGATAGCCTTTGTATCTAGGACACCTCTACAGTTACATCTGCCTTCTAAGAACTTCTGGGAAGGAAATAACTCCATATGAGGAATTTGGTAATATCTTATGCAAATATTTTTTTTAATAGTCAAACAGATAATTTTGAGTAACTGCTAGGTTTAATCAAGGTTTCCCAAATTTCTTTTTTTGTGTGTGTGTTCTGTAAAACTGACAGAAAACTGTCACTCTTCTTGGTAGCAGTGCTAAAAGTATATCAATAGTTTTATTTTAAGATATGTTTTACACCATGCTTTTCAGGATAATGAGATGCATGCTATGAAAATTTGAGGGGGGAAGTGCATTCTCTTGCCCTATTTCTAATTAAAATTCAGATTAGAATTTTTATATTCTTATACTGACCATTTTAGCAGACAAAAGCTGGTTTTCTTACATAAACCAATGGAGAATTCTGTGTTGTGGTTTCCACATATAGATCAGCTTCTCCCCCAGCACCAGTGGACACACACATATAATTGAATTTCAGCTCCCAGAGGTCTGATGTTCTTTCTTTTAAATTCTAATAGAACAGCCACTTATGAATGGATTGAACTTTTAAGTTTAAAAAAAAAAAAGTTAGTGTAATAGAAATGTTGATAAATTCTTCTCTGTGACTTAGTTTGGGAGAAAGCAGAATGCACTCAGTGTACTGAAAAATGAAATGATCTTAAAGTTCTAAAGCTTAGTGTTTTGAAAACATTCCAAAGAGTGAGATAGTAAACATGAGATACAGTGAACTCTAGAGGAGGAAAATTAACATAGTTGGGGTGAAACTTAAAATAGCTATTTTAAGAATATAGTTTGAAAACGTTATTATAAAAGCATTAATAAATGAATAGACATGATCTATGCAGAACTGCTAACGTGAGCAGGCTTGGTGTTCATTTTGTGCCAGGAGTTCTGACAACTGACCTGTTTGTTTTGTGCTTCGATTCTGATACGCACTTGCATACAATGCCAAAAGTTAGAGTTTTCCTTTTATGGGGTTACTGTAACTTGATAAAGAAATGCCGCAGTGTTTTTGACAACTTGGAAAGTGGTAAAATGTGAAATTGCTACAAAGAATCAGCTGCTGTATTTTAGTAGTCCTGATTCTACAAAGAAATGTGTAGTCATTGAAGCAAGGATCTGTCTGTGCGGATCTTTGCATCATCAGGGTCAGAGGATGCATTTTCAAATCAATTAAAAGGTTTCTGCTGACTTCAGTGGCCCTTAGGTCATGATGCCTTAGAAAGAGGAGAAAATAAGTGGTGTTTGTGTTTAGAGTCTTCCAGTGCATAGTCACCAAAAGAAAATGGTTACTGTGGCCTTCATTTAAACTATACAATTAATCTAGGTCAGTTCAGAAAGGCTGTCCCCTTCTGTTGGGAAGGAGTTAAAAGTGGAAGGAACAATTGAAGATCCTGGACTGAAAACTTGAGGGTGCGTAGTGTGGTTTTATTTTCTTATGATGGAGAATGTTCGACTAGCAATTTTGGGTCAATCGCACTCTTCTGTCATTCTTGTCATAACAGCTTCAGATTTGGTGTCAAGGATTTGGTGCTTTTGTTTATGTTCCTAGAGCTGACCAACAATTTACTAAACAAGGGGAATGTATAAGTAATTTTCTGAACCTGTAACTGTCCAGAAAATTGCAAGAGTGAATTTTCCATCTATCCATGGCTGTTTCATTACTCAATTAAAAAATAATATTACTACTTAAACATCTGACTAAATTTAGGTTGTTGTAGTGGACTTTTTAATTCTGGAAGAACTTAAGCCATCTGTTGCCTTGAAGCAGAGAGATTTAGTAATCAAGTACAACAGTAAGAAGGAATTTATCTAGGGAGGCTATTAATTAACAAACTTGGATAAGGTTCAGCATCTTCTTGCCTTTAAAAGTCAAGTCACTTCTGACAAATTGGTTGGACAATTAGATTTTTAAGTCAGTATTGCATTAGGCGTTCTTTATTTTCACTGCACTCCTACCGTAGAAAAGAGTAACTGGATGAAAAATACACCTAGTTTTTAAATTATAATTATATTTTTTTCTTTTCAGAAAAAAAGTGCAAAGAAACTTAACTTCATCTACTTGCATGTAATTATCTGAGAAAATTCAGCTCAGGCAAAAGTAATCTCATAGTTTGTGACTTGCTTTCCACTGCCTTAATCAAAAGTCTGTCTTCAGTGTTCAGGACACAAAAGAAAAAAAAAAAAAAAAACAACCAACCAAACCACAAAAAAAAAAAAACCCAAAAAACAGAAAAAGCAGCAGATCTCTTAAAATGCAGGCAGATACAGCTCCTTAGATTTTATGTAGTGATATTATTGGCCTTCACTTATTTGTTCCTCCTTGAGTATAGATTACCTATAAAAATGAAAATATATAGTTGTCATTGCTGTGTGAAATTTCACAGAATCACAGAATGGCTGAGGTTGGAAGGGACCTCTGGAGATCATCTAGTCCAACCCCCCTGCTAAAGCAGGTTCACCTAGAGCAGGTGGCACAGGATCGTGTCCAGGTGGGTTTTTAATATCTCCAGAGAAGGAGACTCTGCAACCTCTCTGGGCAGCCTGTTCCAGGGCTCTGTCACCCTCAAAGTGAAGAAGTTTTTCCTCACATTCAGATAGAACTTCCCATGTTTCAGTTTGTGCCCGTTGCCCCTTATCTTGTCACTGGGCTCCACTCAAAGGAGTCTGGCCCCATCCTCCTGTCACCCATGCTTAAGACCTTTGTAAGCACCGATAAGATCCCCTCTCAGTCTCCTCTTATCCGGGCTAAAGAGACCCAGATCTCTCACCCTTTCCTCATGAGAGAGATGCTCCAGTTTCCTAATCCTCTTCATAGCCCTCCGCTGGACTCTCTGCAGTGGTTCCTTGTCTTTCTTGCACTGGGGAGCCCAGAACTGGACACGGTACTCCAGATGTGGCCTCACCAGGGCAGAGTAGAGGGGGAGGATAACCTCCCTCGACCTGCTGGCCACGCTTTGCCTAATGCACCCCAGGATACCATTGGCCTTCTTGGCCACAAGGGCACATTGCTGGCTCATGGTTAACTTGTTGTCCACTGGGACTCCCAGGTCCTTCTCTGCAGAGCTGCTTTCCAACAGGTCAACCCCTAACCTGTACTGGTGCATGAGGTTATTCCTCCCTAGGTGCAGGACCCTACACTTGCCTGTGTTGAACTTCATTAGATTCTTCTCCACCCAACTCTCCAGCCTGTCCAGGTCTCACTGAGTGGCAGCCGCAGCCTTTTGGTGTATCAGCCACTCCTCCCAGTTTTGTATCATCAGCAAACTTGCTAAGGATACGCTCTGTCCCTTCATCCAGGTCATTGATGAATAAGTTGAACAAGACTGGACCCAGTACTGACCCCTGGGGAACACTGGGGGTATTCAGGCCTTCAGCTAGACTCTACACTGCTGACCACAACCCTCTGAGCTCTGCTATTCAGCCAGTTCCAAATCACTCATCTAACACACGTTTCCTGAGCTTACCTATGAGGATGTTATGGGAGACGTTGTCAAAAGCCTTGCTGAAGTCAAGGTAGACAACATCCACTGCTCTCCCCTTATCTGCCCAGTCAGTCGAGCCATCATAGAAGGCTATCAGATTGGCCAAGCATGATTTCCCCTTGGTGAATCCATGTTGACTACTCTTAATAACCTTTTCCTCCACATGCTTAGAGATGACACCCAGAATGTGCTTTTCCATCACCTTTTCAGGGATGGAGGTGAGGCTGACTGGCCTGTAGTTTCCTGGGTCCTCCTTCTTGCCCTTTTTGAAGATTGGAATGACATTGGCTTTCCTCCAGTCCTCAGGCACCTCTCCTGTTCTCCGTGACCTTTCAAAGATGATGGGGATGATTTCTGCTGAATTCTTCCATTGCTGAGGGCCAGTGGAGTCCATATCCTGTAGTGTTTGGGGTCATTGGAAGCTGAGTGGGATGGGAGCTTCTATATCCTGTCAGTTGCTGATTTTTCATGTTAGTGCTTATATGAGCAGAAGGATGTTTGCAGCTTATAGTAAATACCAATAAAAATATTCTTGAGCTTGTTTTTCTGAAGTCTAATAATTAATAACATTTACTTAGAAGTAAGGAATTATTGGCGGAAGCCTCATTGTGAAGAATTCAGTGATTTTTCGCAACTTACGGGGCTGTTGAAGATAATTCCTGGTGACTGAGCATTCTGGTGGTTTGTTAGGAGTCCTATGATGGTATTTGGGGGAGGTTGCTGAATGGCTTTTATTTTGCTTAGGAAATAATACCAAAGAAAAGGTCAGAACAAAAGCCATTTATCCTCTGAAAACCATTGCATGCTTTTAACATTTTGTACCATGTTCTGTTCCTGAAATCCTTTCCTGCTTGGACTTTCATGACTCAGCCCTCTCCTGGATCATCTGCTTGTCTCTAATCCTTCCGTTGTTATCCTTCCTCCTCTTAACTTAACAGCTGAGTTTTCACTCGTCTTCCCGAGATTTCTAGTGTTATTGTCTTGCCCACTTCTCTTTGTACAACTTTTCTGTGGGCAGTCTTGACAGTAAGAGTTCTGCAGTTGGGTTTAGGGTTTTTTTTTCGATCTGCTGTTGCATTCTGCCTGAAGGAATCTGGCAGGGTTTGATAGCTCAGGCTCAGCACTGCAGCAGGCCCATTTCTATGACTTCTGGTTGACCTAAACTGGCAAAGCGAGTGTGCTTTTTGTAGTTACATTCTAAGATAAGATCACTCCTCTGACAGAAAAGCTAAATCTCTTAATCTTGTTCTGTCATTCTTGACTACTGTGGCCTTTGCCTCTAGCCTTCTCTAAGCACATTCCCTTTATAACCACTGAAAACTGTTCTGTAAAAACTAGATTTCTGGCTTGTCATTTCCATGTCCCTTCCAACTCACTTTCTCTGCCTCATCAAATATAAACTGGTTAACTTCTCTCTTCTTGGATCTCTGTGGCCTAGCTTCTCTCTTTGTAGCCTAGAAGAGGAGACAACTCATGCCCAAATCAGCCTGTGCCAAGCTTCGTCTCTATCTAGTAAAGTGTTTAGAAAATAGCCTCTATCCCTTTTATTCAACAAAAAGGTTACCCCTAAATGTCTGCCAAGTTAGTTCATCATCCTCAAATGTCTGTGTAGAACTCGGCATTCATGATACCTGTGGTATGTTCAGCACCAGTCACTTTAGATTGTGCTCTGAGACTGCCTTTTAACCCATATCGTCTCATTATTTGTTGCCTTTTTCTTTTCCCATCTGTTTGCTGTAGTCATCTGTTCTCTCCTGTCTCATTCTTGATTTGTAAACTGTTTGACTGAGATCACTTCTGTTTTGTATTTGTGCAGTGCCTACAAAGTCTGCAAAATCTTTTGAAGTAAGTGATGGCTCTGAGGAAAAGCTAATGCTGTTTGGAGCACTGTTAAGCTATGTATAAGGGGTGTTTCAAGTGAACATGTGGAGAAGCTGTTCCGTCTACTCCTTTCCCTTCTCCTTTTTGCCCCTTCACTCAGTATTTATGCTTGATACATTCTTTGGAGCTTAGGGACAGGTCAGAGCATAAAACTCTTCTCTGAGTGGCACAGGGGCCTCAAAATTTGGTTCTGCTTTTTACCTGGCAACAAAACTGAAGTAAAACATTGGTCTTCTCAGCAATATTTCTTTAGTGATTTTGAATTAAGCTCTGATTGTTCAGATATGACACAGAGATTTACTCGATTTAAAAACATGCATAATTGTGTTGAGGTAACATTTATAATTAAATAATTCGTGGCCAACTTCGGAGCCTCAGAACCTGTGCTCGGGTTGCTGTCCAAGGTACTGTTTCTAACGTCGTCAGGCCTGGGCAAATGTGCCCTTTACGTTCTGAGTTATATCTTATAGGAAATCCTTTCAATTAATGTCTCTTACTAGATTAAATGATAATTGAAATTTGCTATGTTTCAGTTTCCATTAAGAAGTAATAGAAGAGTTGCCTTGAATAATTTTGTGGAGTAAACTGCGTAGGAAACTTTTTGGGACTTGATGGGCAGAAAATGAAGCATTCTGCCTACCAAAGAGCTTAGATCAGTAACCTCTTCTGCGTTCATGAGCTCACTGCTGTTGGCTGCTTTCTTTGCTGGGTGATACAAGTCTAAATAGACCAGCAGACTTGCAGTAAAGTTGGAAACCTTAAAAAGGGACAAGTCACACTATAGAGTCTTCCTGAAATTCAAATGCTTGCAGGTGTGGAATCAAATATTGGAAGCAAAGCAGATAAGGATTCTTAGTCTTCATTTTGCATATACAATAATGAAACAGAATTAAGAGAATGTAGTAATAGGAACATGTATGTCAAGAGGACAAATATATAGGGCAGATGGATTTACTGAACATAAACTTCATGACTTTGTTCTAAAAAGAAACAGCACGTGCACACATTTCAGATTAAAAGCATTATTAGTTGTGAAAACTTGTCTAAAACATCAGTCTATAATCCAGAGAGTAAAGTCTAATTTATTCCAGTCTTAAATAGTAGTGTTTCTTAAGAAGTCAGATCCAGACACTCAGTTTACAGAGAAGTGGATGGTGTTGGTATGGGGGTCTTGATGGCTGTGTGTACGTTAGCATGGAGGGTGGGTCCGTGGGAGCGGCGGGTCAGTAGAGTGAGACGTAGAACGTGCAGTGTGTGCCTTTTGGCTGTGCAGGGCTGCAGCTGGGTCTGGTTTAGTGCTGTGCACTGAGTGCCCGTTAGTGGTTGGAGTGGATCTTCTGGCTTAGTTTCAGGTAAAAGCAGTCCAGTTTGTGCACTGTAAGGCCTATTAGCAGGGCAGAGTACATGCCAGGAGACTGACTTCGAAAGCCTTCATTGCCAACTAAATGGAGATGCACACAGTGACCAAGATTGATTTCTTTGAGGAATGTGTGTAATGCGCTAGCCTAGCATGGGGACTGTTTAGGAGGCTTAGGTTCCTCCCTCAATACTTGTTCCTCTGTCTTGTACATTGTAAGAGAAATTCTTTTCTGTAGAACATTGTGTATCTCTTTTTCTGCCCAATAATGTGTCAGTTTGTGATACTTATATAACTCTAGGCCCATGCAGATGGGTTCTGATAACTGCCACTCTTGGTGGAGCCCTAATTTACTCCAATTTTAAAGTGTATTCTAGAAGAAGGAGGAGGTAAAAAAACCAAACCAAACCAAAAAAAACCAAAAAAACACAACAACCAAAAAAACCCAAACCAGATTGTCTTATGATGTTAGTGGGAAAGTTTGAGCTATAGGAATATTTTTAAAAGGGGGCAGGGGGGAGGAGGGGGGAGGAGGGAGCAGGAATTTACTTGCTGTGCTTCCAGTACTGAAACTCTTGTCTGGGATTGTCAGTAGTATGTTTGAAGTTGAACAAAACTACAACTAAAACATTTGAGACAGGTCTTAAAACCTACACTTCCTCAAATGCTGAGTGTTTCTCGGTTTCTTATCTGCTTTTTCAAGCTGAATTTTACGTATGCGATAAAGTGTACTGAAGAGAGTCTGAAAAAAACTTCTAGTTCTTCTCTCTTCCATTCATCTCTGTACTCAAATGGAGAAAGATAAATGCATGTGTTTACATTCCTTTTCTCTTCCAGCAGCACTGAGCAATTGGGCACAGCTGATAGCATTGCTGAGGCCTTCATTGAGAGTTTTGGAGAATGCATATTTTTAGTCAGGCTGCTGCAGGGCACAGAAGTGGTACCACATGTCTGTAAGGTACAGTATTACAGTTTGGAAATATTTGGCATTAGCTACACAATAGGCTTTTATCCTTAACTGTGAATTTTTGATGCTTAAGCCAGATATTTAGCTCTTTGAGTTTTATTTCTATCACTCATTAGGGCTGACGTTACACAACACATTTATATCTCAGCTGTCTTCTACCATATGGTACTGTGGAGTTTGCTACTCAACTTGCCAGATTGATGATGAGAAATGGAGCAAAGAAATTGTTTGAATATATTTTGGTTTGGGAGAGAAGGGGTATAAGATGTGAAAGGGAGCTCCTCTTCTGCTGAAAGTTGAAGAAACATCCCCTTTGCACACACCATCTTGTTCTGACTCCTTCGTTAGCCAATGTCACTTTGTAGAGAAGCATTCTGTTACATGTATAAATCCCAGCAGGATCATTTAGAGCTTCTAATTTATGTCCGTTATTAAGTAGACTGCTTTTAAGGACTGCTGCATTTGTAGCAGTAGATTACCATTTTTTTGATCAATTATGTAGAAATCTGCTAAAAACACAAAAATATTAACAGAAATACAAAGTAAAGACAGTATTTTCCAAATCCAAATGCAAATAAGAGTTGCAGACATTGTGGAAGGGTGAACAGAAATACAGAGAACCGTGCCTCCTCCAACATCATTCTGCTGTAGTTGTCCAGCTGAAGAATTAATAGCCCAATAAGCTTATAGCCAGGGCTCAGTTTTTGTCTGATTTACTATCCTGGAAGAGGATGTTGATTTGGATACAGGTATTTTTCTTATGCCTAAACTTCGCTTCCGTTTTTACAGAAATTAAAATTTTGCCCTCTTCCCTTCTCCAGGTTTTAATAATTAATTCCATTAGAAGGGAATAGTAAGCCTCTTCCTTCTCCAGAACTCCTGAAAGTCTTAGAGCTTCACTACACTGTTAGCAAGATGCTCATCTAAATGTGAGGGGGGGGGAAAAGCTCTTTGCTGGCTGGTAAGGCAGTTTACATTTGGTGTGTGGAAAGCCTGCGCAGTGCGCTACATTTCCCATAAATATTGCATTTTCTCTAGTGCACATATTATTTATTCTATTTGTGAATCGCATACATGCAACTATTAATTGGCTCTTATTGAGGGTGGTCAGTCACTTCAGGGATTTGAAGTTGCTTGACCTTGTGAAAGTCACCAGTGTTGTGAACAAGACATCCCTGTTAGCGCTGGCTAAATTCGTGTTTCATGTGCTGTGTTTGTGCCCGTAAAGTCTCCCTGGCCCTCTGTTATCCTCATGTCCCTGTGTACGGGGCTGCATCCATCCATCCAAAGTACAGGAAACATAGAGCACATAAAAGGTGTTGCCTTTACAACAAAAAAAAGATGATGATAATTAGCATCTTGAAAATAATTTTTGTCTTCAAACGTCTATTTTTTTATTTGGAAAAAAATACGGGAAGGTGCTTTGAGGAGATGAGGTAGCAGGTTTTGAATTCAGTGTTCTTATTCCCTAGCAGTTGTTTATTATGCAAAATGTTCTGTCATACTCTGCTCTAGGGAATTTTTTTGAAGTATTTTTACAAGTCAATAGTGATTTTTCTCAGTGAGGTTGATGATAATTTCTAGTAGAGCGTTAGTATATTTCCAAATCTGCTAGAATCAGAATTTAAGGATTGTTTATTATATTAATATTCATTTCTGCTGGAATTCACTAGCCTTTTAAAAATCGAGGTGATACGGCAGCATTGTCACCAGGTCCTGCAGTTGGAAATCCTGCAGTCTAAAGAAAAGAGGCGGGTGGGGTGGCTCTCTGCCGGGGACAGGTCCCTCCCGTGGGTGCCTGGCCTCCCCCCGGGGCGTAGGGAGCTGCCTATGACCTCATGGCACTTCACACCTTTCATTGTGGCAACCAGTAACAAGCTCTGGTTTTGTAACTCTGAATGGCAGTTGGGTCTTACTACTGGGTGTATGTTTATCTTACTGCAAATAAAAAAAAATTCTGTTCTTTGTTTTACAGTGCACATCCAACAGCTCTTAGTATGCAGTGTACACTTTTACTGTAAACTGGTTGGTTGTAGCCACACTGAAATAAGTCTTTCATGCTTCCTACTGATTGTCCCAGTTACTATTATATTGCTAAATACTGTTTTTAACATATAATGTATATATTGGTTTGTGATTTTCAAGTATTATTTCAGTATTTTCTTAACCTTAAAAATGGTAGTTAAACATTTTATTAAAAATAATCACATTGTAACCAGTACACTTTAAGTGTGTGTCGAAATGTAGCTAAAATGTTACAATAACTCTCAGGCACTAAGGAAAAGCTGCTTTAGGTATATGCTCCAGGCTTCACTGGTGAAGTCAGAAAGCAATTCAGATTGGATGGGCCTGTAGGATTCACTTTGGATCCACCAGGACTCTTCACAGAGCTGGTCCCCGGCCAGTCTGCTCTGTCAACAGCAGTGTCTAATATCAGTGCGGTGTTACTGACTACTGAAAATAATGATCTAATTGCAGTGCTGTTTCTTCTGCTTCTGGAGAAGACAAGCTGAGATATTTTAACCGGATTTGACTACAAGATTAGTCAGTCCTTTTAAAGAATAAGTTTCCATTTTACGTAGTTTGATTTACATTATTTATTTTACTTTTGTTGTCTTTTGTGTTTTTGTAGAAAAAGATTAATAATCTGAAAGTATCATCTGGGAGGAGAGAACAGATATCTCTCCCATGAAACGCGTGTGAAATGAGTTGTATTTGTACTTACAGATACACCTAAAAATACACACTTGTGTGTAATTATTATTAGGCAAAATCTGTTAGGTGCAGGAATTCTGTGATATGCACATGATTTTGACCTTTTTCTCAGAGAAGACATTTTAACAACATAGTGTCTTATGAACAAATAAAAATACTTTACAGACCTTGTTTCACTCCCATTAAAAAATGAAAGAAAATCTTTCAGATGGACTATAAATAGTCAGCCTGCCAGGAATCACAGAACGGGAAGAGCTTCAGCCTTTTTCCTTACAAACTAAGGGTTAATAGACAAGAGATGGGCCTGCAATATAGGAAGTAGAAAAAAAGGACATTTTTTGATCTGTTTAATTATTAATAGTATTTTCAGCTAGCAGGCTGGTAGGCTGGAATTTTCATAAGCATTTGGTGTTAGCTTAGTAGTGGGAGCAGTGTGAAGTCAATACCAAATGGTTTTGAAACTCTCCCACGTGCGGTCGTTCTTGCTCTAAGTGCTTCCGTTGGCATGCCGCTGAATGGAGGCAGGGGGAAGAGGCGACCTCGCGAGGAAGGACAGACGGAAGGGCCGAGTTCAGCCTTCACCGGCAGCAGCGGGTCTCTGGCCTCCCGCGTGTCCATGTGTGGCAGCTTGCAGGAGCCAGGCTGCTCTCGGGGCCGTGCAGTGACAGGACCGAGGGTCAATGTTCAGGAGGGAGCACAGGGAAATGCTGCTTAGGAAGGCAGGACAATGTATTCTTCTTGATGAGAGTTGGTAGGGACCTGGGAACACATTGCCTGGAGAAGTTGTGGGAGTCTGGGAGAGTGTCAAAATTTGGCTGAATAAGCCTGTGGGGAACCTTGCCTAATGTTGAAGTTGGGCCTGCTTTGGGCAGGATGGGGGACCTCCAGAGGCCCCTTCCAAACAAAACTTTTTTTACTTTTGTATTATTTAGTTTTCATTGGTTTTCAATTCTTTCCTTTATTTTTTTTTTTTTCCTTAATGCTTGATTTATATATAAGAAATTGTTCTGGGAATAGTTCAGTCAGCTTTTGACTTTTTTTTTTAAATTACTAAATGCAAAAATTACTAAATGCATTTAGTAATTTTCTTTAAAAAATAATAAATACTAAATATGTCTCCAGTAGCCTTTTGAGTTGGAGCGGTTCTTGCAAATATCTAAATCCATAAATATCTAAAATATCTAAATCCAAATATCTAAATCCTCTGTCCTAATCACAGTGCAGATGTAAGGAGCCTGACAGCTGCTGCTTTGTACCGGTGCTCTACTTGAATTGCTGTAAGGAGATTGCTGCCGTAGAGGGACCGTGGCTTTGGCTGACTGGCACGCCCTGTCACGGGGCTGGCCCTTCGCTACGGTAGCACTTGCAGAGGAGTCCGGTCCTGTTTACTCCATCTGCATGGCATTTAGTGCTGCGTACAGGCCTCTGCACTGGGACTTAACCTTACCCCACTTCAGATTCACTTGATCTAGAAGAAGAATCAGATTAGCAGTGCTAACACCCTTCTATGACCCACTGACGCCTGCACTTCAAATTAGAGATACCTTTTAATGCAGGTGTCTGTCCATTTGTTCACTGATAGTTAAGACTTTTGGATAAAACCATTCAGTCAGAGTGTCTTGATCCTTGTCACACACTGATTAAACAGCAGTGCTATGAGTGAAAGCAGGGTCGTCTAAATCCCTGTATCATTGCTTTTTTATCCTTTAGCTCATACCAGATATTTGAGTTAAATTTGAGCTGTTGGGCTAGAATTGAAAGGCCATGTTGTCTTCTTCCAGTTGGCCTTAACAGTTAGAAAATTGTATGCTTACTGAGTGCACTGAATTAGTTATGCTTTTGTAAAGTAGCTAACACTGTGTATACCTTAATCAAAACACTGAACTGGAAAATATAATGTAGCTGTTCTTTTGTTATTTGCGGAAAAGGATCATAGGTATTTTTCATGCCTTAGGAATGTACGTGTAGTAAGATCGGTGTGAGAATGAAAATGGGAAGCAGCTTTTGTTGGTAAGGATGTGCCTCAGCCTTGGCCTCTTCCCCCTCACTGAGGCAGAGGACGAAGAAGAATACAAGAATTAGGAATCATCTCCTGACTAATATAATAATGCTATGCAGTCTGAGAATGTCAAAATTTGTTCAAAAACTTAAAAAGAAGGGGACATAAATGCGGACAAAGGAAAGAAAAAGGCTCAAAGACAACCCCATTGGTGAAGGCTATGATTATAACGTCAAGGAATCCTTTCATAGGTGCATGAATCTTACTTGGATGTGTCTGAAGTGTCAGAAGAGGGTTGAAGGGAAGTTTACAAGGCCAACAGTGTTCATATGTTAATAAGTGGAATGTATTAATAAAAAAATCGATCCACCCAACCAGATTTCAGCCTGGCTTACCAATTCTGTTTCTGCTATTAAGGGATAATATATCAGTAGTTTGCTTATTAAACAGCTGAGTATTTCCAGAGTAATGGAAAAGCCAAGATGAATATTTTTGCAAACAAAATTCTACCAAGTTCTTCCCTTGCCTCCTTTACAGTTAAGCTTGAGTTATAATTTTTTTTATTACAGGGGAAATTAATATGAGATAAGATGCTCAAATTTCCCGTCATTATGGTGTTTCTGGGAAAATGACCTTCCTAAACTATGATGCCATGTTTTATTTTATCTGGTACTTTTGACAGTCTGCTATGTCTGTGCCTTGCTTACTGTTTGTGCAATAGGCCTACAGTTTTTCTCCCACCTTTTGGGTGCTTTTTCTGTAACTTAGAGGAGCATGGCTCCTGGAATTTTCCCTTACGTGCTTACAGATAAATTCAGTGCTTAGTAGGGATGGACTCTGTGGAAGTCATGGCACCTACAGGTTCCTTGTAATGTTAATGTATGATACATATATGCCTAAGTATGTACGAAATTACTTACCCTGTCGGCAGCACTCAAGACACCAGCTGGCTTCATTATGAGTTGGATGAAATCTTTTCCCTCCCTCTGCCTGTCTGTCCTCCCTCCCCCTGCATTTTAGGCTTAGGACTGGGACTCCAGACCAACCTTCTGGGAGGAAAGTGGCAGACGTTAGTGGTGGAAAACTGTAAACAGCTCCTGATAAATCTTCCTTCCTGCTTCCACTACCAGTCAGGTTTTAGATTGAAGGGGTGTAAATGCTCTGAGTATGCTAGATGCATCTAAAACCCAAAACATTCCTCTTCCCTGTTACCTCTTCTGAGCTTTTCTTTTCGTCAAACTCTTGAAATTGTTGCTTATCTAACTGCTGCTGGGAAGAAATTGTTAAAATGGCTGGTGTGAGCAATAGTAGTCAGTAGTTGTTTTGACTTCCCCCCCCCCCCCCCCCCCCCCCGCCCCGCCTCCGTTTTCTCCAGCCTTCTTGGTTTTATTTTAAATCTTCAGAAAAATACAAAGAAATAATTTTCTTCAGTCTGGCCATGTGTTTCAGGGAGTTTAAATAATCAGAAAAGATGGCACAAGGTGGCAAACAGGGAAGCACACAGAAGTTACCTGCCCTTATCTTTGTAGCGGGGTGGTTCTGGGCAAACTACAAAGTTGTTGCTTAACGTAAGAAACAAACAACCAACCCCTCCATCCCAGAATGTAATATGTTTTTGCAAATGTGTTTGCAGTTACAGCAATAGTTTCTAGAATCTTTTCCAAGAGAATTAGTGGACATTATAATCATGATGCTTATGATGATAAGGTTATTAAAATGCCTAATTGCTGGAGACAGCTGGAAAAATTTGGAGCAGAGGCAGAAGAAAATATTTTGTTCGTTTCTTACACAAACATAATTTTTAATTTGTTGTAAATGTAGCTTTGCCTTGGACTTTCACAAATATTTTGTTGAATGCTAAAAGCAAGGTCGATCAAAGTCCTTGCTTGACTAATTTCTGTGCTTTCATCCTAGTTTTTGCCTGCAGATTGTGTTTGTTTGGTCTAATTGTTGTATGAAAACAGGTCGCGATTTCCTCCCGCCTAGATTCACTTGTCTATCACAGGCTGATATGATCAACCTCTGAGACTGTGAAAAAGAGACAAGCGATCAGGAGGCTTGTCTGGTTCCGAGAGTTTTGTTCTATTAGAGCAGAGCGTGCCAGCACTGCCACAGACCAGGCACACTGAGGCTTGCTGCAGTTTTCAACCATATGAGGATTGTTGCAGGGGACAATAGGGAAGTTTACTGAATTTATTTTGAGTATTTTATTCTTATATTTACTCTTTGCAAGATTTGGAAGGTTCTTTTATCATCAGCAAATGCATCTTTGAAAGAGTACTAGTATGTGTTTAATGAAAATAATTATTCAGACATGCTTCCTTGTTGTTTATTTTATTTGAAGATTACTTTGTAGTGTTGTTCAAAGACCACCTACTTCTTGTCATAAGGTGAATTGCAAAGTTTTTCTCATTTTTATACTGGCACTATAATAAAAATGTATGTAGCTCTTATGAACCATATACAAGAGTACTGAGATTTCTAGTTGCCATTGGGTAAAATCAGTTCAGATATCACAACTGGATAATTTTTATTTGGTAAGTGGTTTTGATTCAATTGATTAATAAATAGGATATGTCAGGTATTTCAACCTCATTAGGTGAGCTAGTAATTTATTTTATGGGAAAATATTCTATTCTATTTGCAGACTAGAATTTTGCTTAGCACCTGGATCAGTGGTAGGATGTGGCCTTTGTTTGGATGGTAGATAAACTAGTTCTCTGCGGATCCTCTGATATCCCAAATAACCTTTTCAGTAAATGGTTTCTGTTAAAGATGAGTTTACATCTGAAGAATACAGGCTAGTCCTTAGGCCTCCAGTGAGAAGGCGTTTCATGAGAGCGTACAAGTAGTGTGTTTCATCCACATGTGAGTGCACCTGTGGAGGAATAGTTCTCTGGTAGTACATGGGGCAATGCTTCTTTGTTTCTTACCTGGCTGATCGTGTATAGGAACTTTATCGACTAGTGGCAAAATAAGACTGATAATATCAGATGGGAATCATATGGTCCCAGCACACAGAGTGCTTATTTTGGCTGTCCTTCCCCTTCGTGCTGTACCCCTCTCCGATGGCCAAGCAGGTGGTGGCTGAAGGAGCGGGGAAGGGTGTCTTCTCCACCAAGGTGCCTGGGATGTCTGCAGCGGCCGGCACAGCTTTTCACTTACCTTTTGTGACCTGGCTTCTACGGCATTTCCTTCTAGCACCAATCTCTCTCACTTTAACTAGTTCCTGGTAAGATAATTGCCCTTTAAGGCCTACTGTGCCAAGCCCCTGTAAAATCTGTTGTGTCAATAATCTGCTTTAACTCAGTTAAATATTTACTCATTCTTGTGGATATTACATACTTAGTCAGAATGAGCTATTCTGTTCTTTTGGGTCACTGGGAAGCGGAGGGTTTGTAAATAGGACTAGGCACAGCAGCCAGTAACATCCTTGGAGTTCAGAATACTGCGTTAACAATGTGCCCATTATAGAAAAGTAGTAATTTTTACTTAGGTTTTGGCTGCTCTTGGAAGCTGTAGGAGAACTTATAAATGAGGAATTTTAAAAGGAATATTGTATACTCCTCCTCATTTTTTTTTTCTCCTGCTGTAAAGATAGCCAAATGATGATATTCATAGAAGTACTATAACATATAAGAGATTTTCCCTTGAAAAAGGTTTTAATTTGTACAAAACCAAAACTATCATTTTGATCTTTTTAAGACATTTTATACATAGAAAGTAGAGGATTTCTGGTTTGTTACCCCAGATACGAATTGTCACAACAGTAATCTAAGCATGCCTATGCTTTTTTGTGGATTATTCATTAACTGTCAGGATACTTTCTGATACATTTGCCCACTACATTTTTATTGGTATATTTTATTTCCCTTGTATAATCATAGTTATGAGGAATTCACAGACTGGAAAATTTTGATAATTTTTTGTTTCTTCACTTAACATTGAATAAGGTCTTTGCAGTTTGTTAAAATTCAACACCGTATTAAAATGTATTATTCCACTGTGTTCCGAGGATCAGTGTCACAAAGATTTAGCAGTTTTCCTCTTCAGAGCTCCCCAGCGTAATCTCACTTTCTTATTAGAAACAGATCTGATGTGATATTTTCTTTTCAGCAAGCTTTGTCTTTAAAGGCCTGCAGCGTTGTTATTTATCCCATTACTTTTTTTTCCCTCATTGTACTAATCTCTTCCCTCCATCCAAGCTGGCTCCCTGTCTTAGCGTAGGGATCTTTCTGGCAACATCAAGCGACTGAGTCCTTACGCTTAACGGTGGAGTTCCAGGCAGCTTGCCAACAATATCCAAACTAATGTTTCTCCATGTCATGGGGCCCGGTACAGAGGAAATGTGGAACCACAGGTGGGCATTTGGTAACAAATCTGAAGCATAATTTTGACATCTTCTACGTCGTTCTCAAATACATTTTTATCTTTAAGGAACATTTCCGACATTGAAACTCACTGCTTTGGTATTCAAACAGATGAGTCTGATGGCACGGTAAGGTATCTTAGAGTAAGTAGTCACCCATTAGAATTACTGATTAGCTGCATGGAGGCACATATGCTGTAGTACTGAAACAGAGGAAAAATGCCCAGCATTTTTCTGACCCTGACATGTAGGTGAAAGGAAATGAAATACTAAGTTCTGTCATATGTGTCAAGTGCTCTAAGCACCACAGCTGGAGGCAGGATGATGACAGAATCCATTTGTGTCCATTGTCATCACAAACTGGAAACGGACCCAGTCTCCATGAATCTAGAGATACTTTCCTTTCCCAGAAAAATCTGGAATACTGCTGCTCATTTTCTGTTGCTGGTTGGTAGACCATGAGCTCTAGCTAGTTTTTTTTTTTTTTTTTTAAATTCTGTTAGATCTCATTGGTCCTAGGCCTGATGTTCTCTGGCTGCCAAGCTCTGAGCAGTTGCAAAGAGCTCTAGGGTCATCATTCCTGTGTTAATGATACTGCCTTTTGATTCTAGACAAAATGTGGGTTTTGTTTTGCGTGTGCACTTGTTTTTTCTGTATGCATTCCCAGTTACAAGTACAGGGCGGTTGGATCTGGACTAAATAGATGAGTCCCAGAAAAACTGGGACCAATAAAGGCACTTACTAAATTTGATGAACTAGCCAGTTCTTGAGCACAGAGGGAGTGGGAAGCAGAGGTCCACCTAGGATAGTCTGCCTCCCTTTTTACTGCTTAGTCATATCAAGTTTCAAGGCATCAACAGATTGATTTGTACAGAAGTATCAAAACAATATCTATCTTAACAAAATTAAACTAGTTGCTGTTGCTATGAGGCACCTGAAAATCCAAGAAAAGAAGTAATTCTTACCAGTCTTCTGCCTGTTCCTGCTACACCTGAATTTGACAATGGATTGTTGAATAAATGGAGACTAATGTCCCTCTCTGCGAAGTTTTTATGATTGTAGCTTCCCTGCAATTTGTGCTCCTTAACATATTTATTCTCCAAATACGCTTAGGAAGTAGAGAAGTGCTGTTATCTCAGTCTTCCACATTGAAAAATGATTTGTGCAAGGTCACATGGGCAGTTTATGGCTGAGCAGAGCTGAACAAGCCGTTCAAGCCCCAAGCTAGAGGGGTAAGAATTGGATGGCTTTTCTTAAATGAAAGAATTCAAATGAGAACCTATTTCCAGTTAAACTGAGTAAGACTGCATTCATTACAGAAGTAAACATTATTTCTAAGCACAGTTTAAACTACAGCTCAGATTATTTTATGATGGGCTATTTCATATTGGTTTAAAATAGGTGGAAAGTGATAGCAAAATTGAATATTCCTGCATACCACTGAAGTTTTCTAGTGAACAGCAATCATCCAAATTGAGTAGAATGTAAAATATTGACAGCTGTCTTGGTCTGTAGGTACATACTTAATATTCTAACTATAATATTGACTTTTTCTTATTTCTCCATAAAGCTTTTTGGTTTCTGTTTGAGAATCATTAGTGCATCAGAAGCTAGGCATTGCAGACAGAGCCTGTGCAATGGTTTATATTTGGTTTACTTATGTGAAGCTCATGAGGTGTCTGTTATTCGGTATAAACTGGAATATGCAGATATTTATTTTCTCGTTTGGCATAGGTTTTAGTTCCCTTTAAGTTGGTATCATTGATTTCAGATGCATTTATATTGGAATTATTTTGATATAGGTCACAATTTTTTAGTTATTTTGGATGCTGTAATTGTTGAATTTGCACAGATTGCTGCACAACAATCAGATTGTGTGGTGAAAGTTACGGTAAAGCAGTCTGTTTTGCAAAATGAAGGAATTAAATTCACCTCCATTTTTAAGTGTCAATTTAGTGTTACTGCGGTGTCATTTGTAACACCGTTTTAGAACTGCTTGATCCAGAAAAAATCCTCATGTAAAAATAATTGTGAAATGGTTCAGTATATCTGCTTAATTTCATCTGGAGTTTTAAAAACCCAATTTTTTGTCAACTGTGAGCATCACCTGAAAAATGGAACTCTTGAAGTGCTGTCTAGATTGTCTTTTTAGAAACCCTTCTTGGGTTTAGCTGACAAATTATGATAGATGAAATACGATATGTCAACCGGCAACTTTCTTCCCTTCCCTAGGTAGCTAGTGGTTACCCTTACAAAAATCAGCATTTGGCATTGGCTGCCATCCAGTCATGCTTGAAATACTAGGAAATAGAAAATAACTGCCATAGTGCAGTTGAATTATTCTGATGGCTTGTTTTGAATTTGCTGAAGAAAGAGATGAGTCAGAGATTGCTTTGAGGCTGCAGATTTCAAAAACACTAAAATAAACTCAAGCAAAGATGACTTGAAAATGCACAGGGTCTGTTTTCCTTGCACAGTACAGCTGGAGTTCTGTGCCCCAGGGATGCTTTCAGAATCAGGTGGGATCTGAAAAACCACAAGTGATGACTTAAATACACAAAGGTATTTTTTGTTGTGTGTAAACAAAGCAGTATGTATTAACAGTGAAAATTCTTGCTTTCCGGCCTCATGGTTAAAATAACTGCAAAATACTAGATCAGAAAAGACGTGACCAAGTGTATGTTGTCAAGACGACTGAATGTTATTTACCTGGTTTTGGAATTTGGTGGGTTCATTGGTATGTTCCACAAGTTGAGCTACAATGAGCATCGTTCCTTCCAGGCCTATTGCTTTTATAGATCGGTCCAAATGCTTCAAGATAATAACGTTCCTGATTAATATATTGAAAGCAAAGCTAGTTTCTCTTTGAACTTGGGCATTTGGAAAAGCTGTTGCTGGCAGCCTTGTAAAAACAACTGAGGTGCCTTCCAGAAGTAGTCTCTGACATGGGAGAGCCCTAGTTGCACCAAGGTAAGCAAACGTGGGTGTCTCCACTCAGGAGATTTAAACTCGTCGGTGTCAAAGCATTCCAGAACTGCCAGCAAATTTCTTGCTTTCTTTTGTTTCTCTCATAATTGTGAGCATTTATGAGATCCTTGCGTTATTTTTCTTTACAATTTACTCACTTTTCCATCCTATTTTATTTGATCAAGCTGAAGATCAAGTTTCAGATGTCGTATTCTTGTAATAATACTTTGTGATGCACAGGACATTGATAATATGAATTGTAAGTTTTATAATAAATACTGATTTTTAGAAAAATAATACTAGATTAAAATCTTTAAACAGTAAAATAAATTATATTTAAATGATTTAATTTTTTTAAAATCCCTACAATGGATTTAAAATACATGACACGAGAAATTTAGTTCTATCATTCAACTGAAATTAACTGAATAAAATTAATGGAAATTAACCTTGGTTAAGATGTATAAATCTAAACCCATTTTCCGTCTACATCTTGAATTACAGGACTTGTTGCACCTATGAGCTATGCAGTGGTTGTAGACACCCTGCTATTTGCAAGTTTTTGGCTGTTTTGTGAGAATACAAATTCAGGCCGTCTGTAGCTTATTTGAGGTAGTTACTTGCACTAGTTAGGCTTCCTTTGCTGTGACGCATAAGAGAAAACTAGCTTAGTGGGAATTATCCCTTGAGTACTTTTTTAGATTTTGGCTACACTTGACATTCGTATCATTCCTTAGAAAAAAAACATATAAAACACTTTCTGATTTGTTACAAGCCCGTATTTCTGTGCCTGGAAAAATCTGTATGATGGGGAGGCATTTTTGATACTATAATGCCATTTGCTAATTAGCTCAGACATTTGTTTTTTGCATTCTCATTAGCATATCACATTTAGTACAGCAGCTAAGAATGTGACGTTACAGTTGAATTGCATCGAATCTGTTTAGTGTGTGTATTTATGTAACATTTAGTTTCATAGAAATTAAGGTGAGCACAGATATCATATATATTTACAGACAAGCACACAACCCATCATACACTCTCTGTGTGGTGCTTTCCATACCATAGTCTTCAACACGTACTTAGCCCATAGAGCACTTAAGTTCAAAGTGAGCTTGGGGGGGTTGTGCCAGTCTGACAACTGTCAAATGACACAGTTGAAAACTCTTGGGTTAAGATTGTTTCAGACCTATTTAAATTTAATACCAGACTTTAGACAAATGCTTTCATAACAGGAAAAAATGGATACATGATGGCTTAAATCTTCTTTCTATAAAATTATATGTTTCTCAGAGGATAGTTGTAATTGAATTATAGAATGCCTTGAGAGTATCCTTGTCGGTGGTTAGAGAAATATGAAGGGAAGCGGAGAGACTCTTTCACAAACCTTAATGTGGAAGAGACACCCTATAATTTAACTATATGAAGCCCCCAGCAATCATATAATTATACTATAAATGCAGTTTGGGAGGAATGAAAAGCAACATTTATTTAAAACATTAAGAAAAATTACTTCATTGTATGAGGTGCTTTTTTGTATGTGTTATTCAATGAAGTCTTTCTTTTCTGCCCAGCTAACACGCTTCCCTCCATCTTTGTCACCATGCAGTTGTCTGTTGGTATAAACCTTCTAATGTGCTTGGAGGAGATCTGCTTTTGGGAGCTCTAGTAGAATCCAAACACCAAAGGCAGGATGATGCTAAGAGAACTGAGTCTTTATTTCTGCCAGAGACAACAGAGTTGGACTTTTCTGTTTGTCTTTGCAAGGTTTGGTACGGCCAGCTAAAGAGAAAACTGGGAAGTTGATGCTAACTCTCCTCTTGTGTAACGCAAGTGTATTACCAGAGAGGCAAGGAGATTGTTTGTGGACATTCTGTGTTGAAATTCTCTCAAAGAACTGTTGCCTATTCTAGAGCTTTAGTTCAAATCATTTTATTTTCTCAGAAAGGAGTCCAAGAAATAGTGATTAATAAGAAATGTATTTGGCAACTGGATATCAAGGTGATTGTTAAATTAAAATCAGGATGTCAGTAAATAAGTAGACGGTATTTATGATTTATATAGGGGCAGTGTTTACTCTTAACATTTGGCGATAGCTTAGAATATTTGCGGAGTTCTTAGCGCAGTTTGAATATCCCTGAACTATCTTACAGGTGAACTTGCCCAAGAGCAAGTGACTTGATGAGCTTTGTGTTGCATCGCACCTGTCTTTTCCAAAACCCACGTCTGGGGTTTCCTTAATAGGCACCTCTATGAATCTTGCAAGTACAGCATCCAGAAGCTGTAAATAGTGGATGAAGTGATGCAGCCGCACTGGAGAAGAAATAGGAAAAATTTTTCCTGTTTTATTGACGGAACTAGAGGAGAGCTTTTCTAAGCTCACATAGGAGGATTGTCCAGGTGCTAAGAACAGAAGACCTGAATCTCCTGTCCTTTGCCTGATCATGAAAAACTTCTTCCTGTAGTCTTGTGCAATAACAGAATTCTGATGTTATTTCTGGAAGAGATCAAGCTGTGGATTTTGAGTGGAAGAGGTCTTGTTTGGTTTTCAGTTTAACATAGCATTAGGGAGGTTGTTATTCCATAATACATACAGTATTATGGCCTTACCAAAAAGAGATTGCAAAGATAAAAATAAGGACCTGATTTCCAATCTCATAGCCTTACAAACAATACTAAAGCTGTAAGAAAGCAGCTGAGCTAGTGGTCTGATTTAGCAGCCCTAGCAGCTAACCTGGGCAGAAGGAAAATCATCAGAAAAAGCAGATGGGCCTGGTAAGCGTGCCGCAGAAAATGACACCCATGCAGCTCCAGCAGCTGGGGCACCTCTGTGGCTCTCCTAACGGAAAGCTGCTGAGATTTCTGCAACAGATTTGAATGCATGTGTTAGCCTGAATGTATTATTGGTTTTGCCATATACAGGCTTCAGCATTACATGTTACGTGTAACAAAAAGGCTGCAATCTTTTGAGAATATGTTTTTTGAGAAAGGAAGAAGGGAAGATTTGTGAGAAAACCAAATACCATGTGACTGTCAGTAACGTACTGACTTCCATGGTTTGCTTCTGTTTTCACCCTGAAAAATCATGGTTAAAGGCTGTTTAGTAGCTCAATACTACACTGATTTTTAAATCAATTTTCTTATAGGCTTATTTTTTGGGCAGGGATTGGTGACATTTAGGTAGAAGCCTAAAGTGCCTTGCTAGCCATGTACCATCATAGTAATTTCAGATTGCTGGTACAAGCCCAAGAGAATATAGCAACTAAAGAAGTGTGGAAATTCATGTTGTCTTCCAGACCCTCATGTTCTTTTTCAGATAGAAATCTGTACAGAATAGAGCTGGAAGTGTGTTTACTGAACAAAAGAGTGTTTCATCCTGATACATGCCTGTAATTCACTACTATATAACTACTCCATATGTATGTGTGCATTTGGTACAGGCAATGAAGGTGAAGCATATCAGGAGCATATCAGAAGTATTTTCAGGATATGCATCTCTGAGTGAGCTCAGAAAAGCAGTACTCCCAGTGTGAAGTCACTTGATGGCAACACCCTGAAGGCTAGTGGTGGGGCCACGGTGTAGTAACTATGAACTGGTGCAGCTGTTAACACGTTGCAATTTTGCCTTATATCCAAAGGTGAGTGGCTAATGCCACACAGGGAGAATAAAAGAGGAGAGTAAATGAAGGGCTAGGGCCTACTTAGCCATCATGGCTAATTTGTACTTCACGGTTAAGAAATTGGAGGCTGCTGGGTAGGAGAGGTCTGAGTTGATGCTCTTGAGTGAGTGGCGAGCGGTACTGAAAGGCCAGGGGTGGGACTGGAGCGAGGGGCTGAGCAGAGTCCCTGCCTCTGAAAGAGAGCAAAATAGCTAAATTGCAACTATCCCACACTTATCAAGTTATGAATCCTGGGAGTGAAGAGGTAGAGAAAAAACTGAAAATCCCAAAGCAAAATGCACTTCTAGGTGAAGCAATGTGAAATATATGCTGCCTTAAAGAGAATTTTTTTTTTTTTTTTTTCTGTGAATAAAGGGTTGTTTTGGCTTTTTTTACAGTAACATCTCTGAAGTTTTCATTTGTTGATATATAGTGTTATTTCCAGAGTCTTTCAGCTCACAAAAAGTGGTTTTGTTTTTTTGTTTTGCTTGCTTTTTGCCACTTGAATCCTCTGTAGGACACAGATGATGTATGACTGAAGAGTTTGAGAGAACTCCTTGACATTATTTTAAAATAATGATAAATGGTTTTAGACTGAAACAATTTTTTTTCTGCAAACTTGACAGTGACTGCAAAATACACTAAAATTGTTTAGGTTTTGCTGGTTTAGGTTTCCCCCTTCTAAAATACTGGCTTCTTCTCTTATCTGTCCATAAAATGTTGAGATGCAGACCTAGGTGCCACCTACCAAGCTATCTTCTCAGAATCTCTGTACCAATTGCAAACTAGAGTTTTTCTTGGCATTTTAGCATGGGTCAAAGGGCCGTAACATCGGGATGCTACCTTTTATATATGTTTTAGGCAGGACCCCCTCTGTAACTCAAATAGAGCATGGGTGTTGCATTCTGCTCCCAGAATTGCATCTAGGCCATTGATTTCTGTCCGACTTATGTCTTAAATACATTATTTATGTGCACTTTAGTCTTATAAATGCTGCAGATGCTTGCACTGTGCACCTGTACCTGGCATATGTCTCTGCTTACTGGTGTAGTATAAGAGGGGGAAGATTTCAGGTTTTTGTTACTCTTTGCAAAATACTTTTGGGCTTGAGAGGCTAAACAAGATTTGATGTTGAGCTAAATACAGCTTCTAAACTTTGCCATTGATCTTACTTTGGAGCTTTTGAGAGTTGAGTATCATAATTTCTCTTCCTTGTTTACTTTAACAGGAAATTATTTTTGCTGGATTTCTGAATATATAGATTGTTGGTCAAACTTTCCTATTATGCAGCTTTAGAAGAGAAACCTTTTTTCACCTGCATCTTGTTGTAGATTCTGTTCTCTACAATATATCTCATGTCTTGAAAATCAGTAGGAAACATAAAACAGTGTAATAAGTATTTTCTGTTTCAGGCTATTATGTTTGATAAGCTTCTTTGCCCATCCAGTTTCAATCAGACACTGCAAAATGCACTTAAGTATATTCTTATTTGAACCCTAGAACCTAGCCTTTTCTGCTTGCCCGAGTGTTTGGTAAAGCCATGTTTCACAAAAGTTACATGCTGTGGCATATTCAAATGCCTTCCAATTTAGGGGGAAAAAAAACCCCAACTTTGTTAGCTTATAGTTCTTCAAGGTTTGATTTTTAAGCATTTTTGATCTGTAAATAATTCATATAAAAGTTAAAATAATGCTACATTACTGGTTTAAGGATATTTCAATCTATGTCTGAAGTCAAACAAGTACTATTCATGGTAAGCGGTTTTCTTTAGTCAATATAGATACCACTCTTCTGGAGCTAAAATGTGATCAGCACTTTATCAGAATCTGTGAAAATATCATCTTCATGTTTTCAAGTGAACATTTTGGTGAGTTCTTATTGGTCACATCAGTGGGTTTTGTTTCTGTAGCTGTTCAAGTTTTTTGCAAACTTTTCGCTTCCCTTCAAATGACTTTGACTGTTTGGCCAGATATCTCCATGGCTTCTGGGTCCTTACTTTATATTTAAACGATGTATTAGTCTCTCATTTCTTGGCACGTGTTGTGGGGAGGCAATGGTTCCTCTCGCTGGAAATGCCAACAGTTGGGGAAGCCTACTTTCATATTTGTGCATACGATACCTCATGTTATTATTTAAGCAGTTAAGGTATTTGGATGTGAAGACTGTTGTTAGTGCTCTTGAGCTTTGACAGGAAAGGCAGCACCACTGGATTTGATACAGCAGTGATTTGCTGAAGAAAGAATTTTAAGGCAAACTCATTTTTTTCTGATTAGTCTGTCAGTAAATGCACATATACTGGAATGCTCTGAGGTGGATAGTAAAGCTAGTGACAATTCGAAATTACATTTCATCTGGTCTAGAATGAAAAACTTTGTACACATTTTGTCTGTATATATTCACACAGAAAGAAATGATACTTTCCAACAAGTTTGTTTGTTTGTTTTTAACTGTTTTCTGGTGTGCTTATACTTTCCTGAAGCAGTGAATTTTCAGAAATAAGAGAGTTTAGAGATCCTTTTATTTATGTTATTCTTGAATATTTGTGCTCGTTCTGTTTATTCCCAGTGAACCTGTCATCAATACTTGAGCGTGCACATTGCATATCTGTTTTTGAATGTGCAAGTTTGGGACAAATTTAGCTGATGTTTACTCTACTGGAAAGGCTGTTTCAGAGAAGAGGAAATTGTAAGCCTGATGACTTAAATATACAAAGAAAACTTTTTATATTCTAGATTGGCAAACAGTTCAGATTTACTTAAATGAACTTGGAAAGAGTGAAGTAGTTATTGAAATCACTGTTGTAAGGAAAAAGCCCTAAATTGTTTTGTAGCTGTAATTTGCCAGAAATGATTTCTTACTCTGAAATCACAGAAGACTCCAGCCTCATCGTGCTCAGGGTTTCTATGGTAAAATGTTACTGCGGTTGACACAATGATGAAGGGAGCTATTCTGGCCTGTTTTGAAGATGCAGATTTTGAATTCTCAGTAGCAATTAATACAGATCAGCAGTAGCCATAGGCTCTTAAAGGATCAGTGAGAGAGAAATGACTTAGAGTTTCCCTTGTGGTAATATACACAGAAAGAAAAAAAGATATGAATCTTAATGAAGGTTTACATTTGTAATAGATCAGAGAAGCTTCATGAACAGGATTAACAGCAGAAGGGGCAATATTTGTCACGGTCACTGAAAAGTTTACTATCAGGCATTTTGCTCATTGAAAACAAAGCAACCTGTGGAGGTGATGGTAAATAGTGATGTGACTAATACAGCTGAATGTATGACTTAAAACCACAGATGATCTGAATGACTGATCAGTCTAAGAGCATAGTGTTGACTGCCCTTAAAGGAGGGAAGGAGGAGGGGGTTAAGGCAGTTCATACATAATTCATTGTAGAAAAATGAATTTGCCAAAGCATTCGGTGTTTATACATAACGTAGCACATGCGGTAACAGACTTCTAAGCTGAAGCTGAGCCTTTCAACATTTTTTCGCTCAAGATCCCAAGAGATATTTCATTTACTTTGTTCTTTGTAGATGTTCTAAATGAGAATAAGTATGTGATACACATTCTAGAGCTTGGTTTGCAAAAGGGACTGTTCTGAACTATGAAACTCTGATCTGGATGGAAATTTGCCATCGTCTGTTAGAGGTATGTTCTAGACTTCTGTTTCACTTTTTATTTACTTTTTTGGGGGTCTCATGTCTAGTTTATGGCTCAATGGAAAGTTGAACTAGCTTGTAATGATTAATAGTGAACAGTTCAACAGATCAGTAATTCAGAATCCTCACTTGATAGCAGCACATAAGGCATCCACATAGGGTTCAAAACCTGAAGGATATTTGTTTTAATAATAATTTTCATTGCCCATTTCTGAATCTGTATTACTTTTTACTATAAGCAATATAAGTATAGTATTACAGGAGAAGGCTTAGCATTGATTGTATGCCACGTCACTCAATATTTAATGATTCGTTTTGTACTTTAATTTTTTAATGCACCTTACTATTTTTATATTGTGTTATTTTCTATTGTCAGGATATGAGAGCAGCAACATTCATCAAATTGTCTATGGCAATAGTAAGGTCTTTCTCTTGAGTAAATGCATTTTATTTAGAGCCCAGTTGTGTGTATGAATGCATTGCTTGGCATTTGTCAACAATGAAATTAATCTGAATCTACTAATAGCTTCCCTCTCCTCCAAATTTAATATGCAACTCATCCATAAAAGTATTTCTGTTGCCAGAAACATCTGCTCTTGTAAGCATAAACCAGAAAATACATCCATATGTTGCTTTTGTCTTAATAATAAAGTTTTGTGTTTTGGTTTTGGGTGGGTTGTTTTTGGTTTTGTTTTTGTTTTTTTTTTTCTGGAATGCATGGAGATAACAAATACTTTGAGAAATACCGGAACAGGAAATGTAAGATGAAGATGTATTCTAATATCAGCAGCAAAGATGTAAATCTAAAATGGTTGTGTGTGTCCACTGAAAACAGAGTGGATCCACCTCTGGGCTTATGTTTAGCATCCACAGTAACTCAATTGAGACAGATTGTATAAACATAGAAAGTGAAGATGAGAGCGTTGTTGTGCCTGTAGAAAACTTTTGATATGGGTGGAAGCTAATTCTGTGAATGAAATGGATCCAGTTTGTATGATACTTTTTCTTTTGGGGGAATAAAAAAAAAGTAACTTACTTTAGTTTCTGCTGTAGCCTTCATACATTAAAGACCTGAAAGAGCTTAAAGTAAGAACAACAAATTCAGCATTTTTTCCTTCCTTTGAAATACACAATTTAGTATTTTAAGTGCAGTCAAAAGACTGTAGTTTTTTCTTTTTATTTCTTTTGGCAAAATAAGCTGACTTGACAGCTAGAGATATGAGATGAACTGTATTCATGGTTGCTTAATAAATATCTTTTTAAAAAAACAAGAATATTCTCAAGTATTCTGTTACATTAAACTCCAAATTGGGGGGGAAAAAAATGAGCGTCTGCCTTTTGACTTCCTTGTAGTCCAAAGAACAAAGGCCAAGATGATGAGCGTAGAAGAGTAACTACTTCTTCATACTCAGGAAGTTGGGAGGTAAAATTAAATAAATTGATGCCTAATTGAGTAGATGCTGACTTTTCTGATAGTGGTGCTCTTCCTGGAAGGTTTATACCAAATACAGTGTATTGCTGAGTGATGAGACTAAGAGAACTAGAAACATCACTTCTAAGTAGTTCCCTCTGGGAATGAGAAATCATGAGGAATGCAGAAACTGTGAACTGTATGGGCCAGGCATCGATGCCTGGGATTGAAATTTGCCATCGGTTGTAGAACTGATGTTTGTTTAGTCTTTGGTGTTTCATCTTTGCATATGTCTGGGTTCAGATTCGGTCCCTAGTTCTGATTTCAGCTAAACATTACAAAATTGTGGGGTATGGAATGTCTTTATGCTTACATGAGAGAAATACAACTTTGGCTTCAATGCCATTTGTCTGTTGCTTGAGTCTATATTGTTGTGAATACAAATGGAGAGACTGTACCTTTGTCAGTCCTCTGAGAAGAGGTTTGCACTGTTGAGATTGCTTTTTGTGTCCTTACTTTCTGTATGTGCCTTCAAAAAGGACTTAAATGACTTCAGAACAGTTCTTTGGATCCTTGCCATCTCTCTCATCCACAATGCTAAATGCTGTAGGGAAGTCTAGGAGTATGGGAACAGATGTCTGCTTACCATTCATCACTGGAGAGAGATTTGTGCACCAGTGTTGTTGAGGCTGATTTCTTTCTTCATGCCTTGAGCAGAATCTTGACCTTGCTGGGGTCTAGGAAAGTAGCTGGTCATCAGGCTTTGGCTAGCACTTCTGCTTTCCGAATAGCAGATTGCTGTCAGATGCCAGTTAGAAACATTCAGAATACATTGATACTGTCTTCAGTGTTGGATGGACTAAAGTATGCCTGAAAAACAGGGGAGAGGATGTTTGCCCCTTCTCCCATCTCGTTTCAGGCAGTGATCATTTCAGTCATGAGAAACAAGCTGGTCATTGCTCTTCCATCAGCCTGAAAATGCCTTGGTCATGTTCAGATGATTTTGTGGGGTTTTTTTTGAATGTGGAAAGGATCTATGCTTTTGAGAAGCGTTTTCATAATCGGTGGAGCTCGGTTGCAGTTCTCCACTGTACAAGGACTGGGTTGAGTTGGGAGGGAATTGAGGTGCTGTGGCTCTGCCATCCTCTCCAGAAACAGTGATGGCGACGACTCGGGGGCAGCCGTTCACCCAGGCGCTGTGAGACCCAGGCCAGTGTGTCACTCTGGTGCCTGAAAATTTCTTCATCTCAGTATCTGTGCTGCAGAGGATCTTTGTGATTAAATTGCTGTGAAGAAAAACTGGAGTATCTTTCATGTCTGCATTCTCTTTCAGCTATCAATCAAAATAACTGGGTAGAAAAAAGGGTTGAATATTAAATTTACTTCTGCTTTTCTAATCAAGCCCAGTTGTTACATAGGACTAAATTGTGCAGAGTGGGGGGAGTGAACAGAGGAGAATCCTGAACTTTTGGGTGGTGATTTCATTTTGTGTGCCATCTTGTAGCTCTTTTCCTACATGGTAGCAAATAGCAATCACATTTCCACTCCGGTGGTACCTGTAAGTCAACAGTGCCTCTGGGATCTTTCACTGTGAAAGGTGCAATATAAATGTAAGGCAATGATATTATCTTTATTATCAATTAAACTTTTAGTGCTCTGACAATCTGGCATGCAAGGTGCATCAAATGAACTCTAGCTGTGATTATTTCTAAACACTATATAAAAGCAGATCTTGCTATACTAATCAAATTGAAAAAGAACAAGAGGGCAACTCAGTTATGTAAGGATAAAATCACTTCAGCGTATTAGAATCTGCACAGAAATATTGTCATTTTCTTCCCCTCTCCCTGCGCCCCCCGCAAGAGATTGTCTCTGTTTGCAAAATCTGAGCTGGCACATCCTTTATCTCCAGGGACTTCCTACAGCAGGATTGTTGATGGCATTTTTGTAAGAATTTATACTGGAGTTAGCCCTGGAAATACTGTGTGCTGTTGCAAGAACGTGAGACTTCATTTTGTTAGAGTAATTACGCCCCCTTCCCCCTCCAAGAATGTGTTATTTTAGGAAGATTATACTTCACACTTCTATTTATGTTCGAGATACTATAATTAATGTTTTATTTCCAGAGCTGTTCTCTATGCCTGCCTTTGCACATACACATGTGTTACATGCATATTTTTAGGGCTTCTGTATGTTTTACACGAGCCTTGTCTACATCATAGTCTTAGAAGTGTTCAGAAAACACACTTTATGGTTTGTACAAGATTAATATATTTAGCATCAACTAAGTTAACTTACTGGGTAAGTTATCCTTCCTCCTTTTAACTGGAGGGAGGTGTTTTTACACAGTGTGAAGTACCGCTGCCTTTCTGGTTGGAGATGACTGTGCATCAGTGAAGGATGAAGTCAACCAGCATACCATGCAGCATTTCTAAGTGTCTGGTAATGCTTTTGGAGGAAAAAAGATTTTACATTTTTCAGTGTAGCCAAGATATATTGACTAGAACTGTTTTGCCAGTGCTTCCCTTTGGGGGAGTTTCTTTTCCTTCTACACTTCGTAACATGGTATATTTGAAGAATGCTTTCAATTTTTCTCTTTATAAAAATAAAGTCAGGTTAAAAGTGGCTGTGCAAATCAAGATTCTCCCATCTAAGGATAATTTCTAAGCCAATTTCTCTTGGGGTGTTATATATTTCTGTACTACGTAACAAGTTTTCTGTCTCTAAAGGTAACAGCAGATTTTCTGTAGACGTGTTTTGCTCATCTTCTCCCCACCCCAAAATGTGTGTTAGCAACCTGCAGAAATGGCGACTTAGCAGATCTGATTAGTTCCTGGGTTACTCTGGAAAAAAGTAGGTCAATTTATTGAGCCTTTTTTTTGAGTGTAAATTACTGCCATCTTATTTGCTAGAATAACTCTCCTGAGCGTCTTCAGGTGGATAGCCAATAAAGAGCTGTCTAGTGATACGATATTTTATACATTTTCACGTAAATGAAAGATAAAAAGCAACAGCTAACATTTGAGGTATTCTGTAGATTTATAGTGCACTTAGAAACCTTTGGATTCTTCTGTAAACTAATGACTAGATTACAGTCACCGCATGTATGTGGTTCTTCCTCTGTGAAGGTTTTGTGTATAGGAATATTTTTATTTAATCTGTGACACTCACCACTGAATTACATGTAGTTCTTTGTGAATTTCTGCATGGGTACTAGCAATCTTTTTTTATAACTGGATAATGCATAGTTCTCACTCTGCAGGCGAGAAATAAGATAAAGAGGATGGGGCAAATATTTCTAAGCATATGGTGAATTTACTAGGCCTTCATGAATGATAAACCTGTTAGGGTTACCTTAATAAGTAGTCACTACATATTTTCCCTAAGTTACCACTAATAGCTTTCTGGTAAGGTGTAAGTAGATAGGTTGCTCTGCCTACACTGTGAGGGTGAGACACATGAGTAGAACACAAATATGTCTATGTGAGGAAAATGTAAATGAGTCTTTTATTCTACATACTGATTTCTGGCACAGTATTTTGCCTAGGAGGCAGTAAGTAAATAAACAAACAAATGGCCAGCCTAAAACTATATAAATCTGAATGGATTCCACAAGGAATAGGAGGAATTTTGCAGTCCTTCTGACTGCAAAAAATCCTATGGTTTCCCTGTGACAAATGTATTTTACCAAAGCTTACTGCAGTACCAAGGCTATGTGTTTGCCTTCACAAAGTAGTGTGGATTGCAGTCCTAGAGACATCATTTTTCATCATCTGCAAACATGAAAATAACTTCAGTAAGCACGGCAGCTTGATTTACTGTTACTGAAATGCTGCCATCTCAGGATGTGCATCATGTATATCCATGTTTAAAAAACAAGTGAATAAGGAGAAAGGAGAGAGAGATGGCGGAAGGACTTAAATCTGGAAGTATTTTTTAAAATAAACCAAGTATTTCCCACCAGGTGGAAATGTAGTTGAGAGGATCACTGATGGTTACCACCCCTCTGTTTTAAATCTGACCAACAATGTTGCTGCTACACGCACATATGTGTATTTTGAATTTTAGTTGTTTAACCTGGAGATGGTTGCATTATGCTATCAATTAAAACATGTATTTGGTTTGTTTACTGAGTTCTCTTAGAATAACAGTGCTATTCCCATATCATTTTTGTGACAGTGCAAAGATGGCGCTTCAGATAAGAAAAACTGGGCTGCGGGTCTACGTATGTGTGTGTATTGAGGTATATCAGTATTTATGTATGTAAATTTATGAAAGAGTTTGTACAGTTTTTAGATGTTAGTCCTGATGGATTTTAACTATCCTCATAACACTTGAAGTAGTTTAAATTATGCTATTGCTTTTAATGTTATCCAAGTAATCTGTAAATCTCTTTCATTTATATGCCTCTCTTATCATATTTGAACCCTAGCCAGCATGTGACATTGCTGTTAAACTGAAAATTAATGGAGTACCCAAAGAGAAGTAATACAGGAAGCCTCCTTCTCTGGTCAGCTGTAACCATGGTATCTGAAACATTGTCCAGCATAACCTCTTTGATGCCTTTTCTTTCCCCCCCCCCAGAAAGAGCTTTTATCAAAATTCCTACAGCTTTCCTGTTGCACTGACACCCAAATTCATTTCTTATCAGTTGAGAATACACAGTTGGATTTTTCTTTAGGTTTTTTTTTTCTTAAAAAAAAAAAAAAAAAGAAAAAAAAAAAAGCCCCTGCTGAAAAGGGAGATGAATGTAGTTCAGAAAATAACAAAAGACTATCTGTGTGTTTTGAACTGCTATCTCATTGTATAATCCTATCGCTCTGCAGGTTTAGCTTTTCTGTAGACCAACAGCATACATAGAAATGTAGGTTTAGTAGCACTAGGGTTTCTAGTGCTATTCTTGTTTGATGTGATAAAAGTTTAAAAAAACATATTTGGCAAGTGAATTAATTAGTCCGTTGTTCTTTGTGATGGTGAGCTGTTATGAAGGTATCTTAGCTTTGACAGAGATCTGGGGTTACTGACTGTGGCGAACACGCTGTAATCTGCAAGGTGGCATCTGCCTCTTGGCTAAAGCTCACAGTTGAGGCTGGAGAGGAAGATTCTGTTTCTGATTGCCAGTGGCTTCTTCTCCGACCTCGAGCGAATCGCGTGCCCTGGCTGTACCTCAGGAGATTTTTCTGTAAAGTAGCAATTTTACATCCCCAACCGGTACTTTTTTTCCCCAACACATACAAGTTTTAGATGTGAAACTCAACATAAGACACACTAAACAGATGACCATGTTTAAGTTTTCCGTTCAGAAATTGGACTTTTTCTGTATCACGCTGCAATATAACATCTGTTTGTGATGACAAATGAGCAAAAGGTTCAACACCCCCAAAATTCCATAAGTGCCCCAGCAGCCATGTCGGCTTCACAAGGGGCAAGAGGAACTCTTCAGTCTTCCTGAAAAATCTTTTGGTCCCCAGGTAGCAGCCATGGTATGCACTATCCAATTGACCATACACCAAGTGCACATATTTGCCTCCTAATCCAATTGGTACGGTTTGCAGTCTGTCAGGGAGAATTACTGAAATAATTTAAAATATCATGATGATGCATACATATGTTCGATAAAAAGCATATGAACCAGGTAGTTTTTATTTGTATGTAGTTGGAAAATGGTGTCAGGTAACATTGAAGACAAAACGAAGCAACATGTGAAAAAGCGTGCCATAGCAGAATAGAAATTGTCTGGGCACGTGCGTGTACGTAAACACGTGTGCTTCGTATGTTACACATAACAGTGTTGCCACCTATTGATAGAAATTTAAACTTCACATAGATGTTTAGAATATATTTTTTCCAACATAGCGAAGGTCCCCTCCTTCTGGTGAGACTGGCAAAGGAAATGTGTATTATTTGTGGAAGAATAGCTCTTATAGGCTCTGATAATACCATAGTGTTATAAAGTAATGGGTGCTGTTCAGAAACCAAGAAAGGATAAACGTTATCAAAGAAATCTAAAGCTGCTGATGCTTTTACATGACTTAGATGTATGATCCCATTGTCAGCGGCAGCTCTTTGATGAACGAAGTAGTGAGTCTGGTCCGCACATTTCAAGCTTATCTCTGTAATTTTCATAGGGATAAAATGAACAGTGGAATAACTAGCTAAATAAATTGAGGCGATATTTATAAATGTATGACTGCCTAAGCTGTACTTCAAAAATGTGTTCAGAGTCAAGTTGTTCTCTATTAATTGTGCTGAAGAGGTGATACAGGTTTATTTAGAAAATAAACAAATACCCATTGACATTAAATCTGATACTTATGGTGAAAAATGAGTATTATTTGAAGAGTAAAAAGCTGGAGAATTTGCATTTCTGTTTGAGAAAACTGTTGTGTTCTGAAGAAAAATGTTTTTGTTTTTAGAAAATTTATCAGAAGTCATCCAATACATACTCAGAGCATTTCCATGAAAAATGAATGGGAAAATGTGAGTGCTGATTTATAGCTGGGGAAAAAAAAATGACCAATGAAATATTGTTTGCGTAGCCATTAAGACACATATACACGTCCACAATTGAGTGTCATTATCTTAAGCAATCAACATTTATTCTAAATTAGGGCTCTCTCCAATATTTATCAGTATTACCTCTTGGGTAAGCCCTCAGATTTTGGAGCTGTGCAGTAAAATGTATGATCGTGTTCTGTCTTCCCTGACAAACACAGTTCATTTTCCTGAATATTGCTTTGCTGCAAATTAATCCAGCCTGTGATGTGTCGGGTAAGAGTGAGTGTCTTCCCCGAGTTCCTCCCATGGGTCAGCCTGAAAACCACAAAGTGGATTTGGCCACTTCAGGAGACAAGCTACAGCCAGGGATATTTTCCTGACGCATTCCCATTTATTTGCAGAAATTCTTTTTGGGCAAAATTTCGTTTCCTTGGGGAATCCTTGAGACTTCTTCTGCATATGTGCAAACCTACAGTGCGTGTACCACACAGGTAATTCGTGCACACAAGGCAAGTCCGATGCATCCGAGTCAGCTGGATTTACTGCACGTGCACAGATTAACTGTGCAGTGGAGGCGCAATGAATCTAACATTTCCAGACGCTTCAAACTCCCTGTGCCCGTACTGTGTGGGGCATAAGCACAATATGTCTGCTTGGGGTTTTGCAGACAGAAAAGTGGCAACCCTTGCCCTACTGTCCATAAGGATCTCTGCTTGTCAGGGGACTGATCCTGGGAGAAAATACTGGCCCGAAATAGGTCTTGGGTAGTACCATTGTATATCTTTTCTTCTTTCCATAAAATTCTGCTTTTCCATGGCAATTCCTCTCTGACAGTCCTAGACAAATAATGACCACGATACTGATGTGTCAGTAGCCCTGGCTTTCTTTTCTGTCCCCTTGGGCTCTGTGGTTAAGGATGGATCCTGTCCCCAAATGTGCAGGGAAAACGTCAGCCACACTTCAGTCGTCTTCGTTACCCTGAGTTTAGCAGTGTGAGGATTGTATTATAAGAGTACTTCAGAAACTGTGACAGTCATGTATTTTCCATTATCCAAATGCCAAAATGCAGATTCCGAAGCCTTCAAAGATTGTCTGTTTATATTCCAAAATTGCATGTTCTTAAAACATAGTTTATTTCATTGTAAATTGAGCAGGATTATGCATGAATAGACTGATTAGGGTTTTTTTGGTAGCATGAAATTTTAATGCTTTTCTGCAGGGGGCTGAGGTGTAAATCTCGGGGCTGGTAGACAAGAGTTCCTGTCGCTCTTTCAGGTGAAGCATAAGCAAAAATTAACCTCTATTATAGACTGTGAGAGCTGAAATGTGGAACGTAATCAGATGTTCCAAACACCTTGTGTAGCAGTATGCAGCCATCTGAGTTATATATGGGCATGGTACCTTCAGTTTGGCTGAGTGTAAACTGCAGTGCTAAGCTGCACATTGAAGTGAAGAAACAGAAAGATCAGAGATAATGATAGAGAGGTGTAGAAAGCCAAACGAGGGAACACGAGAGCAGCATTGGGAAGAAAAGCTTTTCTAGGTTTTTGGATAAAGAGCTACAAAAAAGAAACTTACGGGTGAAAGAGATTCTTACTCATAAATGCAGGGAAAGGCAATTTTGTGTATTCATTGTAAAATAAATAGACGCATCAATTTGGACTGCTTAGGTGGCCCCATTTGGACTGCTTAGGTGGCCTCAAAACTTTATGGCAAATGGCATATATCAGAATGGCATAGTATTTGTGATAGGAAAGCACAGCTTCTTAGCTGCAAGCTAAGTTGAATTCCACGGCGGAGTTTTAATTTCTGCTTGTAGTAATGAACAGTTTGTTATACAGATATCAGCATGTCAAAATCAGCAAGTCATGAGAACTGTATGGCCTTATCTCTCTCTCATTTGTCAAGAGTTGATAGGAAACATCTGCATGGCTTGTTCAATCTGTTAACTGTATGTATTCATCCAAGCTTAACTGACAAGTAAAATGTACCCAATAATATTAGACTACGGGGATGACCTTTGCTAATAAGGCAGTCTAAGTCACATCACACGTGGTGTACACTAAGCCACCGCTAATGAAATGGTATTTTGAAATGGCTCTCTACTATTTAGTCACATTACTATAGATAAAGGAGAAGTGAGATATTTTCTTGAAAGTAATCTTGCATTTCATAGAAGATAATTCGAGGAATAGGTAATACGGGAAGAATTTTTTTGTTGGGCACTAATGTTATTTTTAAATGCAGTCTTGTCTTTTGGTTTGTGGAAGGGGGAGTGGGGAAACCTTGACACTTTTATGCCCTAGAAGTTGTTAAGACTTCTAAAGCACCTTGTTTGGGGGTTTGGTGTTATTTATTAGGAATGTCCAGCATTATAATATCATTATCTGTAAAAATAAGCCTCTAGAAATAACAGTGGTTTTAAAATTCATCCTTTTAAGTACTCTAATGCAGAGGAAAAAAATTAGTATACACGGTAACATGAGAGGTGACATTTCATGTACATACTTTTTTAAAACAAAATTGTATCATTGTTAATCCTCAGACCTTTAGCAGAACTATGTCCAGGCCTCAGTGTAGCATTGGCAGCCTCGCAGCCAGGGAAGCCTTCTATGAAGTGGGCGGGAAGGGGTTGTGATATCTTCAGCGTGAAAGGAGGGATGCAGAAGGGAGCATAAAATATTGGAGAAACAGGCTGCCTGTAGAAGAGGAGTGGTTCTGAGATTTTAGGTTTTAAATTAATTGCAAGTACAAGAAGCTGCTGTAAGAAGAAAGGACTTTAATGTATTCCTAGCGAAATATTTGTTTAACTATCTTATTTCAAATGACAATGAATTTGAATACCCGAAGAAATATGTTTGTTATGAGAAAAAGGATTAACATGGCAACAATTGTAGCCCTTCATAGCTCGCTTAAAGATCTTAGTTAAATCTCTTATTAGATTTAGCAAAGATATTTGCTTCCTTTACCAAAATGATAGGTTTAGTGTCTTGCAAGGGAATATTTGATAGAAATGCTTTGTATCGTATTATCCATTTGTGGATTAAGCTTGCTGAGCTGCTGGAAAACACTGTGGTAGTCCAGAGTTCACAACCTTAATCTGATTAGGCTGTTTCTGATGATTAACTTGGACTTATTTATTTATTTATTTTAAATCTGGGAGACCTTAACTTCTTAGGAATCTGTGCATCTCTGCTGAGATCAACCTAATCCTGCTGAAAGAACTTGGAATCACAAAATCTAAACCGATTGTGGAGTTCACTGCTTAATGTGACTCAATCAGAAATAATCTTTCATTGGTTAGGAATATAGAGGACTGGATAGTGAACTGAAAAACCTGACGGTTGGGAGTACTGTTCTTTATTTCTTTGGTTATGGTTTTGGAATAAGATGGACCTGATAAAAAGGACCACATGCTACAGGCTGTGCAGTACCAATATCCCGATGTTAATGTGCCTGTCAGTGGGAATCAGCAGTGATAGATTTCTACATATTTTGTTGTCTTTACTTACGCTTTTTCTCAATCAATCCATATTTTCTGAGCGGGATACTTCTCATGGGCAGAATGCTTCACTTTTTACATGATTCTTAAATGTTCCAGGTAACTTTTCCCGAATGTATTTATTATTGCAGTTTAAATTTGTGATATGACAATTAATATCCATTAGCTAAAATCCAAACTAATACTTTCAAAGTCAGCCACACAGATCACTAAATGTGTTGCTTTCTTATCCTGTCAATGCAGGCAATGCAGACATTTGTGCTAAAGGGTTATTTTTCATTATGAACACCAGTATCCCTAGCCGATCCATTTTCCGTTTTTATGTTAATGAAAATGTATTCTGTGTTAAGTTTCTGTGGTTTGTTTTGATGTAAAAAGGCATTTGATCATTATTAAACATTTATTGAGCATTTCTCATAACCATTTGACTTGGAAAATGATGATCAGACTAGATTAGCAAGTTGAAATTTGGTAGATAAACACATAGTACTCATTAATTTAAGTCTTTAACTTTCAGTAAATATGATAATGTTGATTGCATTCCAGATTTCAGCCAAGATATTTATGCTGTAAGAATTCAATTTCTCATGTTTTCTTTTATGTTTAAACTCATCGGGGAGATAAATTTACTAGGTGTTTTGGTCAACTGATTAATTTGGGATCTGTGTGCACCAACATTTGGATGTTATCCAAAAAAAGTAATGAATTCTTAACTCACTTTTTAACATTTTATGTGCTGCACACTTTCACTAAAATATTAACTTGTCTTTTAGTTTTCTTCTTCTGAATAGATAAAGGAGGATTTTTAATTCTAAACTCACCTAATACAGTTTGTTATCTGAATTACTTTTGGACTGTAATACGGCTTAAGATGGTTTAAAGCCAAGTTATTGAAGTAGTTCAGCCTCCAAACATCTGTGGTTGTAAAATGGACCCTCTCAAGCTGCTAAGACGACACTTTTTTTCAGTGTTTCTCCCAGTGCTTTTGTAATGGTTATCTTAGTTCTCTTATTTGAACTTCAAAGAAGAAATCACAGGATTACATTGCTAAATGCATGAAGTTTGAGTCCGAACTCATTCATGCCACTGTGCGTCAGTGCAGTTCCTATCGGGTTTTAGAGGAATGCGTGTAGATTTTTAGAAGAAATGCAGATTTTGGAAGAATGTGTGTTTCCACCCCAGAAAAAAAAAAATTATTTCTAACTTTCAAAGTCAATGAAGTGGTGAGTATTGCAGCGCCAGCAGTTTCACTGTATTTGCTCAGACTTCACTTTGAAATATTATTTAAGAGGATAATATTGAGGATGACCTTAATTGTGTAACTTGTAAGTTTGTAATCTGAATGAGCTCATTTTTCCAATCATAAATTATAAAACTATCAAGTAAGAAAGCATTCACATTCCAACAGTTGTGTTTCTTGGTGTCTTGCTAGTGCAGCCACATTTTGGTTGTGTTTTTTCTTTTCTTTAACACAAAAATTCCTCTCGTTCCCCCCTAAAGTGGAGGATCGTTTGTTTGTTTGTTTGTTTGTTTGTTTGTTTGTTTGTTTGTTTGTTTTGCTGCGGTACTAGTGTTACAATGTTTTGGACACCTACTAACTTCCTAAACACTGTATTTAAGCAAGAGACTTAGGTAGGATTGTCACTTTAAAGAACAAAAGACCTTTGTGCTTTACAAGATTTTACAAGGCTCCTGGCACTTGACTTAACAAAAAAAGTTTGACAAGAGCTAGAGGGAAATTGGGCTTCATTCTCAGCAGTTTTAGGTATTAAACAAGAAGGTTTCAGAGAAAGTCACACAGATCGATGTGTTGTTGAGACACAACTTTTCAAATGTAGAATTAGCTGCTCATTTCAGTAAGAAGAAAACTCCTGGGGTACTGAACTGACCTTGAAGATCAATTGGAGTGAAAGTGTTTAAGAATAATAAATGTTTTAGGAATTAAAGGCAAAACAACTTACTAAAAGTCTTAATTAAGGGGGGGGGGAGGGGGAATCTAAATAGAAATATCTATGTGTTCTTCTGACACAGGTAGTGCACTGGCCATCATGGTATTAGAGATAGTAATACCTGGAAATGTTTCTGGTGAGCCCTGGAATCCTTGGTCCAATTCTGTTTGTGTGCTCATCCTTAAATTTATTTAAATCAATTGAGTGGTGTAGTTATATTACTAGGCAACAGTATCTGTTCCATAAAGCTTGGTGCAGCTATAGTTTAACCTTTTTTTTTTTTTAATATTCCATTAACTGCAAAAGAAAAATTGAAACTAAATCTCTCTTCTCTTAGTCTACTGATGGTAATCTTTTCATTCCTCCAACTATTTAGCTGCTTCCAGTAACAAGTTGACCGTTTCCTTCTTTTTGTTAAAATGGTGCTCGCTCTGTCGTGCTCATTCAATGCTCTATTCCCTAAATATATAGCTGAAGCCACTGGAAAAATACTTGTTTCCCCTTCCAAGTGCTCCAGCTGGGATGTCACCCTGGGACCAGATTCTCCTGTTCTCAGAAAAGCACCCGTAGAACAGTGCATGCAGGACCAGAGCCACTTCATTTCTATCCTTGTTTTTCTGGCAGCATCTTCACCACATGTAATTCAAAGTCGAGTGCTGTAAGAATTGTGTGTAGGAGTAGGGATAAGAGTTTGATTGATATATATTTTAACTGTGATTAGGTCTCCGATCCTGGTTAAAGCTTAGCTGGAAATCTATTAATAATGCTTTTGGGAATTCTTGGAGCTGAAATGAGGAATAGGCCCTCTATTGACCATTTCCGTAGTAAATTTCCTGTTAATGTTTGTAGCTTAAACTGCAGATTTGTGTTCCTTGTAATTTTATAAGGGTAAGATATAAAAATATAAGTGGATTCTGTGTGTGGGAGGAATTTCTGTGTTTTTTTCTAGGAAGTAAAAATTTGCATAGATTAAAACCCTTCTACTTGCAGTATTTTTGAAGCCAAAAAATATATATATGTTGGTAAAAACCATAAACAAATACCACCACTTGAGAGCTAGATGCTTAGTAAGTGAACATGTGTCTCAACTTGCGCTCTAGTAGTATATGCAGACTTGTGCTTTTAGGAAAAGGATCACACTCTGCATCTACAGTGGTTTTGGGGGAGTTTGGGTTTTTGTTTGGTTTGGTTTAGGTTTTTTTGTTTTAACGTGGACAATGCACTTTTCCGTAATCATACAGGCTGCTGTAGGTGGATGTGAAGCCTGGATTTTACTTGGTCTTCTTCAGAGGAATTAGTGCAGATATTTCTCAGCTCTTTTTTCCATTATTGGTAACAGAGATCTTATCCTTAGTTCACAGTGAATTCCAAAGCCAGTATCAGCTTCCAAAAAATTCACCTTGACAGATTACCACGTTCATGTAGGGGCAATCAGTATATGTAAAGAATTGTTTAGACAATTTTGCACAGTATTTTCACTAAAAAATAGTTTTGTCCTTTCAAAAATATATAGGACCTGTATCTCATATGCAAGTATACCTCGTAATATGCAAGTATACCTCATATTACAAGTCTGTTATGCAGAATGATGTTCAAATTCAGTGGATTTTCAAAATGCCAGAACTGTGTGTAGGCCCAGACATTTCACAAGCTAACAGTCACTTGGGCATGAAGTGCTTCTGGATGTATATGAAGGTCTTCAACTCATCTCCAACTGTATACAATATACTATATATATATATATATTTCTTTTACTACAGAACGAGAAATGACTGTTGCATTTTATTTTGAATGTTTGGTACTTTCTGTTTATTTTCAGTCTAATGTAATAGCAGTAACTCAGAGTTAGGCTTTTAAGAGAACAGTGTTCTTCACAAGATTAATGTAATGTATGTTACCAGCCTGTCTTCTTTGGTGCCTACAGTCACATTTTACCTCCATGTTAATAACGCCTTCAGTGTTAACGTAACAAACAACGTGCTGGTAAAATGGTGGCGTTCAGGAAGGTGTCCTTAAGCTGCACAACTTTGCTTCTTAGACAGAGGAGATATTAATATGAGTCATCTCTAATAACAGTTGACAGTAACCTTCTTGTCATATAGCGAATTGCTGAACCTGAGAACTCCTGTACACCTAGGAGCGCTGAAATGAATATTTAGAATTCTCTCCAGATCAACAGTGATGCCAAATGTTTTCTAGGGGAGCTTATTTATGTGGCTACTTGTAAGATGAGCTATGTGCGTAAGTAACGATTCGCGTGGTGTTCTTTTGTCTCTGATCTTTCTTAATATTAAAATGTAATACTCTGTTGCAGCTGTATGGTGCAATTTTCTTCAGCAACGATATTTGTCATTCAGCATCATGTTCACAAATCCTCCACTGCGGACTTGCTCTCTTGTGCAGATCAGCAGTGGCTTACTTCATTAATGTCACAGCTACTTTTTTCTGCTTCCCCAAGCATCTTGGTCATATAAACCCAAGCGCAGTTGAGGTACCTGTGCTGTGGGGAATGTCTCTTTCCTTTCGTTTCCAAGCTACCCATAAAACCAGACCAGACTTGCAGATTGCTTCACAGAATGGAGGAGGAATATGGGGACTGTTTCAGAGCGTTGTTATTCTGCACAAGACCACAGCATGACACGGAGGGAGGGAGTGTGCGTGGCATATTGCTTCCTGACCTTTTACATGATTGTGTGGTGGGGCAAAATGCAGCAGTCGGTAACCAGATTCTGCTGGCAGAGTCTCCTTGCAGCTTTGAGTGTTTTCAGCTATTTACAAATGTTACACACCAGGCTATGAAATGTGGGATGAGAGTTAACATCCCTCCTCAAGTGCAAGCAAGTTTTTTGGAAAAAATGAAATCACTAGCAGATGTGAAAGTCAGGTGCCCATCTCATAACCTCAGTAAGAAGGCACTTGATACGGGAGAATATAAAAAAGGATATCCACTGAACCGAACATAATGCAATTCAGCCATAGGTTAAAGAAAGGTCATTTTCTTGCCTTGTTGGCTGGAAAGAGACAGCAGAGCCCGAACATATAATTGTGTTCTGTGACAGTAAAAGGAGCCTTTTGGTGCTTTGGGAAAGGAAAGTGACATTTTTCTTGCTCATGAAAGAAACACAGCTTCACATTAAACGTGTACTACAGTGCTCCCAATGTAAATAGAATTAACATGAGTGGAATTGTTATCTGCACAACGTCCCTGAGGAAAAATGATTCGCCAAGACAACAGTACATCCTAATATCAAGGCAGGGATAATGATTCTGATTTTTTTTAAATGCAGTTAGTATAGATATGTGTGTGTTTATATAAATATGTATAAAAGCAACAGACAAGAGCCACACATTTCAGTTTCGTCCTTCTCCTTCTTTCTCCTTGCTACGTTTTTTCAGCTGAAGAAAGGGAGCCGAGTTAAATGGAGTCATTGCGCAAGTGCTAAAGAGAATATATTCTTGCCACGTGCTTTAGCAGAGTGGTCATAGTGATAGTAATGTATTAGGTATGTGATATAAGGGCTTAGAGTAACTGAGAGTTTTGAGAACTTATTCCAAAAAATGAAGTGTGGCACTGTTTCATTCCTCCTAACTTGTGTACCCAAGGTAGCATTGTAGTCGTCCTGGTCTCCCTTAGTAGTCGTTGGGGACACAGAGGCTATTGATGTCTTTCTGAAGGTTCATCTTCCTTCCAGCACCTAAGCAGGAGAGCAGGACCACTTGATTTCTTAGACACCTCTGTTTAGTTTCTTGTTTAGTAGGAAGAATCAGTTGCAGCCAACTCCCATCTACTTTTGAACTGAAATTGGTTTTTGCAGAATACGTTTCCAAAAAATTTGTCTGCTTCAGTCTCTCTTGTAGTATTCCTGAAAAAAATGCTGTTGATAGTGGTGCCTAAATTAGGAGAAAGGACAGTATCTATACCAGAAGCACTTCCACTGAAAGAAGACATGAGCAAACAGGAATAGGTCAGTAACTCCTCATTGAAATGTTTTTTTATCCTGTCTAGGAGTGTTAAGAGGTCATACTGAGAAGGTGCTTTATGTAGTAATGGTTTTACTAAATACAGCAGCCACTTTTTTCTAAGAGATATTTTTGAGTAGAAATGATTATTTTCTAGTGAGATAAGGATTTTTTTTAAACGTATCAGAAGTTGCCTGTGCTTCAGTGCAGTTGCTAAAGTTCTTGGGTTTTTTCATGCATAATTGAACAAATTCATGTTCAACATTGAACCTCTGTCTGAATTCATGTGCTATTTTTGTATTTACCTAAAAAGTTTTCCCTAGTATGTTGCTATACATTAGTATGGAACTAAATGGCCAAATCCTTTATAAAGCCGTACCAAACATGGCTGAATCCCCATGTCTGTCTTCTCTCTTCCACCATGAGGGAATGCATACATGAAAAGAAAATAATTAGCTTACCTAAATTAGCTCTACCAACAGGGAAAAAAAAATTAAGATTTTAGAGGCTGATTTTAAAAACGGGCCAGAAGATTTCAGTTGCAATTTACCATGTTACAATTGTTTAAATGTAAAATCAATGCCTTCCTGTTATTAGTGTATTTTTGCAGAAGAGGTGCTACATTTTATGGGAAAAATGCTCAAAAAGATGTAGGCAAGAGGCTACTTGCAATGAGATTGCAAAAACTGTCCATGATGCTAATAGGCAGAATATGTAAAAGTGTGAGTAATGTTTAAACAATAGAGGAAATTTATTTCCTGTTCTAAAGTCCAAATAAAAGAAGGCCCTGGCATGAAAGACTATTATACCACAAACACACTAGGGGCATAATTGTATGGGTTTAGTCTGTTACATTTCCTTGTGTAGGGGAGCCTTTAGACATAAAGCTAGGGAGTATTTCCACTCTTCGGTGCCAGCACAACCTGCGCTGTCTTTGTGGAGTGCTAAAGAAAATGGTATAATCAATTTGTGAAAACCGTAAGGTTGTGGATGGAGAACTTATCTTAAATTAATCTCTGCCAAGAAGGCTCCCACAGACTGGTAAAAATGGATAGATGCATAATATACTTCCAGTTTGCACTACAGAAGACTCTTGGTACTTGCAGGAGAAATTTCTAGCAAACATCCATTACAAAGGATTCTCTATTCAAATGAGAACAAAGGTTCCACTAGAAAGATCTCTGAGGATTCAGATGTACCTTTTCATAGGTGACGTGCTGGTACAAGCCGGTTCTCAAGGGGTTGCATCAAGGCATAAATCAGCAGTAATTTCAACCCTGCAAGATCATAGCGCTAGCATGAACAGAAAGAAAATCAATTTGACACCAGCTCAAATAATAGCAGTTCTGGGAGTCACAGTATATAGTACAAGTCCATTGGGAGGGTCTGCTTCTCAGAACAATGGCACTTGAAGACACTGAATACTTTGACAGACATCAAAGCAAGAAGAAAAGGAACAGTAAGATCAGTTCTCAGGCATGATGGTGTCAGGCACGCAAATAGCAACCTGAGTGAGACTTCAAATGAAGGCGATGCAGATGTTGGTCTTGTGGTCAGGCAGTAGTCAGGTCTTCTTGCAAAAAGTACTTCAAATGCCGGAAAAGCGTTTTAAGTTTTAACTTAGCAGGTGATGTCAAAACTGCATAATAATTGATGGTATTTCTTCCTAGAGTTAGAAGAGCAAAAGTTAAGAGAACTAAGTATTTAGGAAAAGACTGAAAAGTTCACTTTCTATGTGTAGTGAATAATGGTGGCTTCATAAAAGTTCTTACACACTGCTGTGATAACTTGTTTGAATAACCGTACAATTGCAAGACATTAAACTATAGGTCATGTGCCTGCTATAAGTGCACCGACATTTTGAGCCTGTACTGGAAATAAACATGTTGCTAAATCAATGCTGCTTCTAGAAATCCTAGAAGTTGTAATGTAGCAAAAATAAATGACCCCAAAAAGGTCATCAATCTAAAGATGAACAAGCCACAGCAAAGCTGAGGAGTAAATGATACTAGAGCGATTCTGATAATGTTTAGGATAACATGTCCCCTTAGCAATATTCAAGTGGAGGTGGTGAGCTGGTGTCAGTGGTTTGTTTCAGAGATTTTTGTCAGGTGGGGTTTTGTGTTTTTGCAAGTGGAAAAGAAAATTGCTAAGGCCCCCTAAGATCTACTACAGCATCTTGTGGGATCTTACTTAGAGAGGAGAATGAAAACATAAGAATAATGCCAGGAAAAAAAAAAAAGATCTACCAGGAAAAATCCTTTTTGTGACTCTGTTCACTGTAATGTCAGCTGATTTTGTCTCATCAAGTGTGATGGTACTTAGACATGTTCTTATGCTTTGATAGTCCATAAATACTCTGGTGAATAAGTCTAGTTTGTTCAATGAAAGCTTCTTCCTTTATTCTAGTTAGAAACAGGAAAAGTGAAAATGTAGACAAAACAGTCAGCTGAATGTTTTTCAGTGCCATTGCCAAGGCATCCTAGTACCAGTGACAATCTAATACTTGAACTGTTTTTCAGATGTTCCGTAGTATTGATGCGTTGTAAATTGTTCTCATGTGCTAACCTTATTGTGCTACAAAATTTAAATTGATATCTCAAAAAATTAATAATATCTAAATGGAACATGTTATTTTCAATTTTTGTAATCTCTGAGCAACTAAATTGGATTTTAAAAATTACATTGTTGCTAATTAGGTCTTACTGGGTCTTCTTAATTAAGCACACAGTTGGAAAAGAAACATAGCAATAATTATCTCAATTTGATTGCTATACAATTTGCATTATCAACAAATAGCCAAAGCACTATTCAATTTTCTTGTCACATATAAATGAATACATTACTTGCTACGTGTTGACGTATTTTAAAACAGCATACCTTCCGAAGGACAATACTTGCTTATTCCTAGGGAAAATGAAGATTCCATTTTTCCTACCTGCGTATGCATAAGTATGTGTATGCTTCACTGTTGTATTATATTGTTAGATAAATGATAGCACTTACATAGTGTACATAGATAAAAAACATTGAGATATTGTTTACCTCTTTAGTTCAGAGGAGCTCCAGGATTAAACTGTATTTTCATAGAACTCAGTTACTAAGTGGAGCCTCCTATTTTAGGTTTTTACAATGCAAAATCATGCTCTTGACACCAAAATGGTAATCATAACGGTGGAGAGAAAGCTGAGCTTCCATAGACAAGCATTTTAACACTGCATCTGTATATATTGAGTACAAAGAAGTGCCTAGTATATATTGGAAACATACAATGGGAGGAAGCTTAGTTGTCCCAGGCATACTTGAATGTGAGGGGGAATGTCCCTTCCTTCAATTCTATTCTCTTCTTATAATGTCTTTTACAAAGAAAATACAGCTTTGACCATACATCCTCCCTGGAGTGAAAAACGACTTCTGAGAGATCCGTACAGGAATATTGATCCTGTAAGCTCAACCTATGCTGTTACATAGGCCAAGCTTCCTTTACCTCTTTCCTTGTATGGTCCCTGCCATACAGTTAGGAATTAAGGTGCAAAGGCATTAGATGATGTGCCCATGTGTTCTGTACTGAATCTGTAGATGTCAAGCACTTGGCTAGTTTTACTTAACCCCAGATTTTTTCATGTTCTGCAAGGATTCCTAGTTGAAGCATCGAGATGCTGGGGTACTTTTCACAGTGTTTTCATTATTTGAAATTAAAAGTTCACACCAGGAGTTATCCTACAAGATAATCAGGAATTGTATTTCCTAAAGCACAGTTCTTCAGAAAGGCTTAGAGGTCAGGAGATATTCTGAACCTGTCCAGAATGTATCACCCCAAACCATAGATGTGCTTTGTCCCACAGCAGTAGGGCTTGATCTTTTGTGCTTGAACCTCCATTACTTATGCTCATTAACATCAAATGATGGGTTTCCAAAAGAAAACATTAGGGAGTTGTGTGATTTTTACAGTCAGTGGCAATTTTCCAAGTGAAGCGAAGGGCACGTGTTGGCCAAGAATTCTGTATCACAGTTGAGTAGCTGACATAACGTATGTTTTTCAGTTCACTTTCAGTCTTGCCATATGCCACAAAATACTGCAACAACCTGACTCTCTTTACAATTTCATTCTGCAGTGTTTTCTCTCTGAAACTTTGGATAACATGGGCAACACTTTGAATTACTTTGTTAACTGGAATTAAATTAGACTTTGACTAATTTTAAATGAAGATCATTAAATGTGAAAATGAACCTTATTCCGCTTGCATCCATCACGATGACAGATATAGACGCGTGGGCAAGCATAATCCATCCATAGGTTAAATGAGCACGTCCTCTAGGGAGTGTGTTGAACCCATGATATGTCCCTGAAAACTGCATTTTGCATTTACATGTCTGATTTAGAAAGATATGTAAAAACCCATATTCTCACATTGTTTTATGTGTACATCTGCTCTTCTTAAGAGGTACTATGTAGTCCACTTACAGGCATGACACAATGGCTCCATATTTCACAATCTCATACACTGAGAGATACTGGGCATGTTGCACCTAGTGATCCATACTTCATCATGTCATCTTCAGGCATCTTTTGATGTGTTGATACTTTATGATCCACAGGAAACGTTCATGTGAATTTTGGTTGCTTCTTGGGTTGTTTTTTTTTTTGTTGTTTTTTGTGGTTTTTTTGTTTTTGTTTTTGTTTTGGGATTTTTTTCTATTATTATTTTTTATTTTATTTTTTTTAATTCTCAGTTTCTTCAGTCAGTCTTCTAGGGATTGCTTTCAATTATTGTTTCTTGATTTTAGTATGACTTTTTTCCTTCCAGTTGAAACTATTATCTGCTTCCATCCCACAGGCTTAAGCAGACTTTGCATATTTCTTCATAGTGCTATCTAATTCCATGCATCATCTAGAAACATAATTTGTTCCTGCTCTACTGCTGCTCAGCTGTTTTAGCTGGTGTCTTTCTCACTGCGTATAACTGTTCTGTAAAACAGAACTTTAAGGATGACATAAGGACTTCCTTTGTTTATAATATCTAAACAAATATTTGAGAGAGATAGTTTTGAAGGTATGTACAAGGTCAGAATATTTTTTCTTTTTTTTTTTTTTTTTTCTTGGTATTGCATTTCTCAAAGGTTTAAATCAACAGTGTTTGCTTTGTTTTGCCTTTCATATTTTACAGTTTTGTATTTCAGAAAAGACTTGCAGAATAAAGGTACTGTTCTTTTTGCCTTCAGCAATCCAGAGCTGAAATACCTGCTTAGTAGTTCATTTTCAGAAACCAGCGGTCTGAAAAGGTAATAAGCAAATGGTAGCTTTCAGATAAGGGTATATGTTGAAAGAAAAGAAATATAGGAGAGAATTGAGCAAATGTGAAGCAGGGGTTTGTAGTTAATTGAACAAAAACCGGAATTATAGGAGGCTGCCTTCTGAATTTAGGTTTTGAATATATGTAAACAAGGACTGTTTCCGGGTTATGTTTTAGCATCATAACTGCAATTACATTTTAATTCTGTGTAGTTTGGAATATCTGAGTATTGGACATAATGCTTAGTTGAGGCCAGAAAAGGCTACAGTTCTTCATTTCATTCTACAGTTTATACCCTTGTACGCTTCCGGAAGAGCCTGTTCAGCTACGTGATACTCATTATCCTCCGTATCCTGGCCTCTCTAAATAAGTCTGGACTTACTGGTAACCAGCTGGGTATGCCGCTGGTAATTTGATGGGGTTGATGGTGGGTAATCAGTATGAAAATTTGCACATTAAATGGGCACCCTGTCAGAGCAGCCTGATAAGAATTTATACAATGCGCTATTAAAGTTATATGGTCTCTGTGGCAACACTTATTTGAGTACAGAGCCACTATGCAGTATAAAGGCATACAGTGAGTTTTCTTATAAAATACCTATTGATTAGTGTATGCGCTGCAAACAGCCTCATCACAGGCTTTCTCATAAGCCACAGTTATCCTATCGTTATTGTACTTCAGAGCAGGCAGGAGTCTGGTCTAAGCAGGACATGAAAGTTAGGTGGTTGATGTAAGAGGGTTTTGATGCAAGTGAAATGTGAAAACAGTTTCTAATAACACGTACAACATGCATTTAGGAAGTTGTATAAATCATACATTAAAAATACAAATCCATATACATATCTATATTAGTTCCATTACTTAAAAGGTGGTGTTTTCCCATCTCATAGAGCTTTCTGACTTTTTTTGAATTTGCAAAAGTGTCTCACTGTGAATCTAGATGATAAGTTGTGTATTCTTCTACAAATCTAACTGTAAACTGTATATGATACCTGTTTTAAAGTATGATTGAGAATTATTTGCTATTCAATGCCTAAATTTATATTTCATATGGTTATATGTATAATAAACATATACTATTCATATATTTTATAATATTTTTGGTTAAATATTTTGTGAAACCTTTCAATGACAGAACAGTGATGGAAAGGTCAGAAAAGTGCTATTCTTTGTGAGGAGGAGAGCATTGAGACACTTACATAAAGGTCACTTAAAGGAGCTGCAAGCTTTTATGAGACTTTATCATTTTGCTGACAAGGTCAACTTGATATTGATCGCCTGGGTATTTTGTTTAGTTACTTGAAGGCCAGTTATTTGAAGAAACCTGTGTAAACATGCAGGCAATATTCTTTATACTCCTGCCCTATTCCAGCATTTTGAGTTGCTTATTGTGTTGTCTTTTTCCAAAGAAAATATGAAATAAGGTTAAAGTATATGATTGCCAGTGTTTAAATTCAAGTTATCATAACATACCATCATTCATTAAATTTAACTGAATCTCTTACTGTAGAAAAGCTTGAAGATTTGATCTGTTTTTTATTGTGTGTTCCTGATTCATAAGAGCTTTTTGATGAAAAATTTTATGAAGTATTTTTCCAGTTCTTGCAAATGATTTATCACCTGCTTTCATATCAGGCCAGGTAGCTGTGGGTTTATGAGACATTAATGCCCTAAGAAAAAATAAAGGAAGCACAAGTTTAGTCCATGTGTGAACGAAAGTCAAAGTTTACTGTGACGTTTGATGCTCTGGTGCTGTATCTCCAGCCGTTACGTGAGCCGTTAGTGCCACTGTGTTTTAGATGGCTTTGGTAAAATTGGGTTGGGGGGGAAGGGAAGAGGTAGCCAGGTGAGCTGAAGATTTTCTTCCTTCAGGTGGTGAATGAGTAGGGAGCTCGGGATCTGTCTGCGTTACATCTCTGTCTGCATCTTTCCGCCATAAAGGGTGTCAAACTTCATGTTAAGTCTTCCTGGTCTTGTGCAGCATGCACAGACAGACAGCGTTACAGCCTGGCGCTGAAGTGGCTTGGCGGACAGTCTTACGCTGAGAAAAGTTGAGCCGTGGCTTTGCACGCATGTGCCAGGCCTTTGCGCCCCTGCTGCTGGAAACGTGGTCGTGTGTGGCAACGGCAGGAGACGGCAGTAGAGTCCCCGAGCAGGGGCAGGGTGGTGCTAAAGGTTGTGATATTCATAAGTTGGACGTGTTTTTTGATCATTCTTGCCCTTACGTAATAAGAAATAATAAAATTACAGCTTTTAAGGGGATATTTCATGGAGCTTTTACATTAACTTAGATTTGAGAAAATGCACATTCTTACACATGAGAAGATAGCACATATGAAAGCAACACAGTGAAAGGAAGACCTGGAATATGTAAAGAATCTAGTATTAATTGCTTACATTAAATGATTTGGTCTGTCTGCTGCCTTGGTTAACATCACTAAATATATTTCTGCTACAAACTGTTCTCACAAAAAGTGGAGACTTTGGTTATTAAACCTTGTTTTAAAAGAATAAAAATAAATCTTTGTTAAATAGTTGGTTTTCTGCAGCCTAAGTTTTACAGGTCTCTGTGCATCCTAATAAATTTTTATTACTGTTTTTAAAAAAAAAAAAAAAGTCAGTATTGAAACATCCCGCAAAACAGATGTGCAGCAAGGTTATCTTTTAGGAGGAACTTATGTGTATTTTTTTTTTCCTCTAAGCCAAGATGCATCAGTATACTACTAATTTTTCCTGCAATGAGCTAAATTTGTCGGGTTCATTGTTTTGCGCTTTTGAAAGTGGGATGCACCGTGTGCATCTGAGGCTGCTTGCACTTGTCTTCATGGCAAAATTTATTTCTTGTCTACTGCATCTTCTTAGTAGAGGCCCTTAATTTCTCCTCATTTTCCTGTGGCTTCTGTAACATCGTCTCCATTTGTTCTGTCAGACAGGATATATAGGAAGGCTTTTTCCTGTCAGTAACCATTTCTACGGAGTCATCAGGTAATCTTTTAAGCCAAGCCTGTGCTTGTAAGTCACGGCACCTTTGTCTTCTTCTGTCGCAGATCACACTATTAAAGCAACTCATAAAATAAGTACTGAACTTCTTAGGCAGTAATAGGCAATGTTGGCAAATAACAGTAAATTATTTAGGCAAACAGCTTTTGAGAAGCAAATAGTGCTTATTAGTAACTTTTCTGCAGAAGCATCTTAACACCAACTTGGTAGGGTGTGATCAATCCAGAGCACACAAACTTGGGTTCGCTGCTGAAGCCCGTGACACACTTGTCAGCTGGCCTTGCTCTCTGGCAGGCGGGCGGCTCCTTAGTTTGTCTTTTTAGTTCTTTCTCTCTTGAAGCACGTTTTATTGACTTAAACGCTTTCAAGCCCACTCTGTGAACTGCATTTTTTTTTTCTTTTTCTTTTTTTTTTTTTTTTAATGCTGGAGCTCTTTACCCAGGTGCTATTTGTTTCTGAAGAGCTGTTCCATCTCAGGTTAAGTGATTGGATGAAACTCCCTGAGATTGTGTTTCAAGCAAAGATGTGTCTGTAACCTCTTTCTACAGATAGTGGGGAAGGGAAGGCATGCGCTCCACAGCGTTACTTCTGCCGTAGTGGTCTGTCTCCCATCCTACCATTCCTCCGAGGGTTCTGAGGGCCTGGATTTTCTTCTTCTGTTGCTACGTTAGAAGCCTTATTCCCTCTTCAGGCCATGTGCAGTGTTTTCCACTCTTGCTCAGCAAGGTGGTCCGTTCAAAAGTATTGGGAGGACACACAAGCAGGAGATGAAGTTTTGCTATGCTGGAACACAGTGACAGCTACCATCAGCTGTTTCTCAAAAACTCAGACAATTTCAGAAGTTAAACTCATCTCTATAGCCCTCTAACAAGAAGTGCTTTCTGTGGGGTTCTTTATGTTTACCTTTTATGTGTTTTCAGTTTTTCTGTGGTTGCTTTTGGAGATTCATATTGTGCACTCACAGCTGGAAATGTATGGGGTTAAAAGTCCTTGTTGCAGATGGGAAATGGGCTGATATCAAACTGGGTCTTAAACTTACTTCATTCTGCTGCAGACCCAAAAATAATTAAGAAGCTGTGAGCAATTGCTTTTTAATGAAGCAAAATATCTTTTAACTTCTATGTTTTTGGTCTTCTAGCAGTAATATTTACGGCTTTTTCATTTCTTTTTCTAGGTTAACAGCATCTGCTAATCTAAAAAAAAAAAAAAAAAAAAACCAAAAAAAAAAACAAAACCACCAAAAACCCCCCACCCCAACTTATTTTAAGAGCTCCCTGTTTGTGAACCATGCTGCTGTAAAAGGTGTGCCATAACCCCTGTTATTTCATCACAGAGTTTGCCTTAAAATTAATGATGGAAAAGGCTTCGTGAAGGCAAGGTTACAGGACAAGTGCACCAGTTGCAGCTGTAACCCCCTTGATCTTAATGCTATTGGATTTGAACATCATTTTAATGATATACAAAACTGCAGGCTTCCGTTTGGAAGGTTTCATTGAGGAACAGTATAGCCCCCACGCTGGTATGAGGGGGGGGGCACGCAGGAGATGCAGAGGGAAAAGGGGGTTGTACTGCAGGGTAGAAGCTTCTTCCTGTTGAAATGGCCACACGGTCTGAAAGGAAAATGTCCATTTCTGCACCATCATACGCTCTCGTAGAGTTACAGCATAGTGTATTTTTGTTTTTACTAAGTCTGGTGGTTTTCTAAACGGTGAAGACTCTTATTCTTGATTAAATGTAATTTAATTTCCAGCAAAATACTTCAAAAGAGTGAACTTGCTGTTTTGTAGACTTCACATTTTAAAAGATAGAAAATGTAATTTTCACTTCAGATGAGCATGCATCCCTTTAGAGAAATAGTAACTGTTCCGTCTTAGCTTAATACCAAATATAAGTTTTTGTAACACGTTTTGTGCATAAGGTATGGTTATTGCTTGGTCTAATAGGATAAGTGCTTAAGATTTAGTTCTATTTTTTTTTCTCCAAGTTGCTGTTATTTTACTTCTATTTTTAAAAAGTAAGACAGTAAAATAAGACATGTTCAGATTCTTTCCTGGATTAGAATGATACTAATAGAATTTAATTGGTTTATATCAGCTAAAAATAAAATTCAGCCTTTGTGAGCTAAATTTATGTATTATATCTGAAATGGATTATTGTTTGTTTGTTTGTTTGTTTTCCAGGACTATTTCCTTAAGGAGTTCCAGTTTCTTGTTTTCATGACTTTGAGCCTATTTAATCAGAGATGGAGCAGATGGACTGCAAACCCTACCAGCCACTGTCAAAAGTTAAACATGAAGTGGATCTAACTTACACAAGTTCTTCAGACGAAAGTGAAGACGGGGGAAAGCAAAGGCAATCTTATGACTCAAGAGAAACTCTGAATGAATATAGCCAAGAGCTAAGACTTAATTATAACAGTCATAGCAGAAAAAGGAAAAACATTGACCAGTCTACACAAGGTAAATTGTTTATTTTATCTACTAATTATGGTTATTACTTTCTGATTACCCACTATGAAACAATCTCATATTGTCAGCAGACAAGCAAACATTTTGTTTTCAAAGGCTTGTAGCGACAACCCACTTTTTACCTATTTTTTAACCATACCGTAATATCAGAAATGTAGGAAATATTTTGTTGAAGTAAAATTGCTTTTCTAGCAGGACGGACTGACTAGTATTCTGGAGACCATCACATGATAGCTACAGATAAATATTTCCTTAGTAGTAGCTACACTTCTTACTAATGTTGACTGATTAATTATTTACGACCTTTGCATATGTTGTGTGTGTTTAGTATAAAATCAAGGTTGGGGTTGTAGGCTGTCTCTGCATGAGCTTACAAAGCCTGTGAATGAATTCAAATGCAACAATTCTCTTTGTAACATTTCTAATCATATAAATAACCAAGTCATTTAAAAACTGAAGATAATTAATGTGTTGTAAAAAAAAAAACAAAAAAAACAAAAAAAAAACCAAAAAGCCAACAGTTAAGTTTCTTTTTTAGCCTTTTGCACGATACGGACAGAAGTCTAGGACAAATATTTGAGAGCTTATGATGGTTGAGCTAAGGTTAGGAAAAGCTACTGTTTGGTTAGAGATAAACGCTAAAGACTAAGACTAATGAAATGGAAGGAAATGAGCAGAATTTACTGCCGCATTCCCTGATTGACTGCTGCGCGTGGAAACTCACTTTGTACAGACAAGTGGCTTATCTGTTGCCTTTAGCTCTGCCACAAATTCAGGCAGGATGGTGGGGCAGGGAGAATATTTTTAGGAATCAGAGTGCACGTCAGAAGCAGTGAGAGTCCTGTCCCCTTAGAGGTAACAGCCACAGGCTTCCAGGGGCAGTCACTCCCTGCTCTTCAAGCAAGTGGTTAAACTGATTCATTATAGTGTGGCCAGTACTTCTCAGCTAAAAATTCTGGTACTAATTAAAAACAAACAAACAAACAAACAAAACTACAAGAAACCCCAGCAAAAATAACCCCACACAAAGCAACCCAGTCCCTCAGTGCTCACTCAGAAAAGCCTTCTCTAATTTTCTGAATATTAAAATAATTTTCTTCTTTTACAAGAAGATAAAAAATATGCTTTTTGAAGATGGAAAAATTGTCTCCTCTGTGATGTGTAAATTAATGCAAAAATTAGAACAGCTGTGCTCTTACAGCCTTTTTGTTTTTACTGCAGATATTCTGAATCAAGGTACTTTCCTAATACTGGTGTTGTCTGAAAGTACCTATAATTCATGGGAGAAACAATACCTAGCTGCCAGAAATAGCCTCAATCCATGTACATATATTCCCTCCAAAGAGTTACAAAACTGCAATATTGGGAAAGGAAAAAGTCATGAATACAGATTTCAAGAAAGTATTGTATAGAAAACTTGACTTAAATGTTCAGTTCTTTATAAATGACTTGATCTTGAACATGTTATGAGAGTTTGGTTAACTAAGATATGGCTATACTGTTGTAACTGGAGATGATGTACATGTACTTGTAGAGCTACTTAAAGCAACTACCTCTTTACTACTAACTGTGGCTCTGAAAGCACAACCTCTGACCTAGGCCTCTGAAGAGCTCTCTGTTTGCAAAGCTTTGCTCCTATCTGTATTCAGGTTAGCTGTAGTGTCATAGCTTGGACACATATAAAAGGATTGCAATCACTCTATTGTAGGCGTAAGAAACCAGCCTGTGTGTCATATGTTGAATTTATTCTTCCAGAACAGTGCCTCTGAAAGCAGTCACATTAATAATTTTGGAGAAATGGTGAAATTAGTGTGCATTTCTGCAAGAAGTTGTCAGGCATGAACTTACCTCACTTACTCAGGACTGGCCCGTTAGGAATCAAGTTTATGCTTGCGCAGACCAACGAGTATTTTACACTCGTGTTGTAAGATGATTTTATTGGAAATATATGCCCCAAGATTTTTTCCATTCACATTAATTTTTATGAGATACCGTATGAATTTGCAGATCTTCTATTATACAAGCATTGGTTTTTTTCTTCTTGGAAGCAATACACTCTTGTACTGCTTCAAACTGCAGTGTGAGGCTTGATGTCCATGTTCGTAGAAAAGCACTTAAGCCTCGACAGTAGTTTGTCAATATGCAGGGCAGCACTTAAATACTTGCTTACCTCTAGGCACCTTCTTTCCTGAATTGTCTAGGTCAATATGTTATTATTTAATATATACTGCTTGCTTCATTGTGTTATTAAGCATAAAAGTGTTCTTAAAAACATATACTTGTGTACTGGTTTGTAAGGATGAAGTTGAACGTTGCTTGTTGTACTAGAAATCATAGCTTTCTCCTGTGACAAATTCAGTTTGGTATAACTGGGTTAGTAATCGCACTGCTAAGTATATCTGTTTGGCTTCGTGGGAATTCAGCCCTATATCTTTCTAGTGATTGAAATCATACAGTTTTCTTCTGTCACAAATTGAACCTAAATGTTTGGCCTGGCGAGCAACACAGATTTGAAATATAAAACTGGTTGAGCTCAAAATTCAAACAAGAGCAAAGAAGTTTGTAAAGCTGAGTGTAAAATTTCAGACTTCAGCCAGAGTTTGATTTGATTACAGTTCTAGTGTGTGATTTCCAAAAGGACACCAGGTTTCACGGTATGGGGCCTGCGAGTTGGAGAGTTCTGGGTGATTCTTGGTAGTGGCTCAGTCAATACCAGAAAAAAATCAGGTTCAGTTTTGGACTCTGAATCTGGCATGAATCCGTAAAACTGCAGATGGAATTTGTTTTAAACCCATTCTTTTCTAAAATTCCTCATCAGAATCTTTAACAAAGTTTTTCTCATGTTTGGCACATCTTTGGACTGTAAAAAAAAAAGCCAACAACAACAAAACCCAAACACAACCAAAAACCTCACAGCACCCCTTTTGAAAGAGCATTGTTCTACAAGGAGAGCGCTGTACCATGCCGTTGCTTAAAACTATTGCATAAAAAAAATTCTACATATTAAAGCTAAAGGGGCAGCCATAGTTGTATCCCCAGGTAATAATACTCTTCTCTAGCTACTAGCTACAACTGCAATAGTACCCTGTATTTAAGGTGTGATGAATTAATGGATTGCAGAGTGAGGATAACATCCATGAACTTCATCCACGAAAGGTGTGAGAATAGATGAGAAAACAGACACATAGTAACAGTCGTGAATGAAGTGATAATGAGGAAGGGCGAGATAGCAATCAAATGAGCGCTAATGGTGGAATGTGAGAAGAAAATTGTTTCGGAAAAAAAAATTAATAAAGAGAAGCTTATAACAGGAACAAGTGTAGGGGTGTCTGTACTGATCTAGTTAGTTCTGTGAAAAGAATCACCAATTTAGATGTTTATGGAAACGAAGAATTTGTATCGGCTACTTAAACATGGCAGGTCATATAAATTAGACTGGGCAGTCATCTGAATTTGGTAGATAGCTTCAGAGTAAAATGTGATTTATTGCTCAAAATCCTGATAGAGCTCAGCAATTTCTGTGAAGTTTTTTGTTAGTGAGCAGTTGACTATTTCATTGTTACTATCACTATCGAGGATTTATTTCTGTGCAAAGTTTCAGCTGAAATCGGACATTATGTAAAATCATTACACATGGGTATTTATGTGTTTGCATATATAGACGATCTGTATAAACCAGAACTCTACATGGCGTGAACATAAAGGAAACATTTTCGGAGTTCTCAAATATATCCTACAGAATTGAATGGCACTGTTAGTATTTTGCAAAACATTTTTTATGTCAAAGATTTGTTTGAAAAGCCATGTGTGATCTTACAAATTACAAAAATTTTTGTTTAAAGATTGAAAACAATACCCAAATATAGAATACTTAACTGCCTTAATATTTTTGTACTCCTTACAATTCCTGAAATTGTATCTCAAATCTTACTCTTCAAAGAGGAATGGTTTATTGCTTGGTTTCATACGTCTTAGAGATAGGAATATGAAAGAAAAATAAACACTAAGTACAGAATTAATCTATTGATTAAGCAATGATTTCTAGGTGTTATTCTTGGTGTCTAGTATTAATGTCCCTCATGGGGAGTCCAGTGCAACATCAATTGTGTCTCTGCAGTTATTTGCATCAGAAACGGAGATTCCAGATTTAACAAATAACAGCACAGGCTGTTTCAAGCTGAGCAAAGTTTTACTGGCCTAACAACTCCATGTGAGCAGATACAAAACTCTCCTGACAAAGTGTCATTGACTCCTGAGGAGTTGGTGCTAATTGCATAAAGTGTACATCTTAAAATGCATTCTCTTAGTCACTGGAATGTTCAAACTCCTGTTTATCTGAAGATATGTAAATCTGCAATATCTCATCCTGGCAAGAAGACTTTATGAAGTAAATTTCTGGCAGACCCAATATCATACAGTTTGGGGATATTGGCAAACATAGTAAATTAATTCTTGGAAGAATTGGTAAACAGTGTGTTTTGTATTTGAAAGAGATGGGGTAGAATTGGCAGAAGTCATCAGAAATGTTGTTCTTGCTAGGAAACTCACTGATGGACCTGGCTGCAAGGAAAAAAGTTCTCGTAGTTGTACCATCCATAGCTTGCACTTCTAGCGTATTTGTGACATGTTTACATTGTTAGAACTGTTTTCTTGCACAGTTTTCTCTGTTTCCACCAAAGTAAAGATGAAGGGAGCTGTACCCTACAAATACTGGCAGTGCAAAAAAGCTTTATGGCTTTTAGGTTAATTATAGATTTGTAGAAAACACTAGTTTAGAGGAATGAATTCCTGGTAGGATAAGCGTCTGGGATTGAGTCATTGGCATGATAAAGTTTATTGATCATTAACAATATGAGCATACGGCGGTAAATTTCTGGTTAGACAAACGTGTGTTTCCTGGCAAGATAAATATATTGAACTGCATTATGGGCAAGGCAAACTGGAGTTATTCCTAGCAGGAGGATCCAACAGCAAATATTCTCTGGTAAATCTGTGGGAAAAAGTCAGCATTACTAGTATTCTAGGAAATGACGTTTTAGAGTACTTCACAAAGAATTGACCTTTTCTGCTTTTAGCCCAAGAAGTAAGGAAAACTTTTTTGTAGGACAAAAGCTGGAGATTGGTAACGTAGTAAATGTTTTGTAGAGAAGGTATATAAAATTATCTTCAGAAGCGGTAGGTAAACAGATCCAGCTAAATGTTCAAAATCTTCCTTGAATGAACTCCATTGGCTTCGTGAAGAGGTCTGGGTCACTGTGTGAGAAAGCTGTTCTCTTTAGCCTTCACTTCTGTTTCATCCTTGATCTTTTTTTTTTTTTAGCTTACCATTCTCCTTTCTGCCCTCCGTTACATTCTAGCAATGGTGAGGATACATAGGCAATAGACATGTTCCGGTGCTGAAAAGCACTTTCTTTCCCTAGAAAGGAAAAAGTACATGTGGGGCGCAGAAATCGGCGGTCTGTTTCTCTATGCTTTAAAGTTCAGCAAATTTAAGCTTACCAGGAAGGTTTAAGCACGTGTAACTTTTAACATCATATGACCAGTCAAAAACAGTTTTACTTATCATCATAGACATAAATATAAGGCGTGCTGACAAGCACTGATAGGAAATTGTCCTGTCAGGAAAATGTCATGGCGGTTTTTTGTCACCTGTGAAGTAGCAAAAGCTTTTTACATAATAGCCATATTCTCCTCTGATTTCAGAATTATGTAAATCCATTCAGGGCAGCAGATCTGCTTTGTGTCTGTACCAGGGCCAGGGAGAGTTGAATTTGGGCTGTATATAGCATGTGCTTTTTGTTTCAATTACTTTATTTTCAAATGACATGTAAAGGTAAACAAGCCAATCTTTATTAGCTTCTTCCCTTAATCTCTTATGTGTAACACTAGAATAATCCACTAACATACCACAAGTTTGCGGTCTTGCGAGCCCTTCCAGAGGAAACTGATGCCAACAGAGTGGCTGTGATTTTTTTCATCATTTTAATAGAGATTTGGAGCACTTATCTGGGTGAATTTAGGACTCTCTGCTTTTAAACTTCCACAAAGAACAATTAACGAAGGGAAAAATTTTATCGGGGGCATCCCCAAACTCTTCTTGATATTAAGAAGGTGGAGCTCAAGCACTATCAGTGCTAACCTGGTGGTCGATGGAATAGGGTAGAACAGTTCAATATAGCTCTCCCTGCTAGTTGCATATTTTGGAGCCTTTGCCAGTAGTATTCGTGTGATAAAGACTATCAAAATAAAGAATATTAGAATGGCTATTTATTGACATGTAAACAGGACCCAGTAAAATGCATTTTTTATGTTTGCAGCTGGAGAGAGATAATTAGTTTTGAAAAGGGCAAGAAAAAAATGTCAAATGAAAAGAAAAAGTCTCTCTTAAAAGAACTACTGCTATGCAGGCTTCAGAAATGAGGTAGTTTTGAACTCTTCAGCTGGGTGGTTATGTACTTCTCTTGTTCCCGGTGTTTTCTTTCTGGTGAGATTTGTGGGTTAATGAAAGATGGGATTTTTTAGCCTTTAACCTGCATAAATTGTTTAGAGCTGTGTATTGAGTTGTTGTGGAAGGTGATTGTAGCACAGGGGAATAAAGCATTCCTGAGTTCTGGAAGAGGAAGGTAGGAACAGGCTGATTACAAAGGAAACCAATTATTTTTGCAAACACTTTTCTTGAAATTCTGTAATTTAAGGAAGAAAATACAAAAATAACATACATGTTCTGGTAACATACTATTACTAGATAGGACTTGTATCAAAACTGCTGAGGTATTCTGTGTTATTAGAATCTTTTTCACTTGTTAGCAAATGCCAGACATGTAAATTTTAGGCTTTTAATGTTGTCTACAACATTATATTGCTAATTTTAGAAAATCTTCTGAGAACTTAATTTAAGCATGTTTTGTACCCGCATACGTTAAAGCAGGGACTTGAAGCATAATGAAGAAGCGATGTCTGTGTAAGGGCACACAATACGTCCCTCGTACTGCCTCGTGACAGGGACCCAGCTTTCAGTAGAGGGTGATATAAAGGTCCTTCAGATTTCTGGGCTGTATACTAGCGGAAGGAAGCGACAGATAATAAGCTCCATCTCCTGCTGCTGTATGTTCCACCATCTGGTCGGAGTGTTTATGAGCTTCGTGTTGTCAAAAAAAATATTACGTATGAGGCAGAGTAAAAGACTCCACGCTCCTAAAGCTTCAGTGTATTGTCTCCTCCTGTACTCCCTTGCAGAAATAGGCATTCCTGGTGTGCTGGGCTGAGCTTGGTTTGGCTAGTTGTGTTCTAATCATGGCGATGGTACTGTCTCCCAGAGAAAAGCAGCGCGATGAGCCGTTCCCTGCGGCTTCCTGGGCTGCAGCCTTCTCTGCGTGGGGACTGTCTGCAGACTCTAAGGAAAGGAAAAGCTGCACTTAGATTCAGACCCCCTCTGGATAGTCTGTCTTGATTTGCCAAGTAATTGGAAGTTTCTCTCCTTGGAATAACTGGGGTGAGGAAACTGCATGTTTGTGGCTTCATTTAAAATTGCACGGAGGGAATGCTTTTCCTTCCCCTCATCAAATCAAAATACATGAGCAAACTGAATGTGCAAAGAGACTCTGTTCCCACAAGGCTGAAGTGGGTGCTCCCTTCCGAGATCACAACTGCGTTAGAAAAGCTTGTAACCTGCTGTCACCATTCCTGTAACGCTGCTTCCAATCTTATATTATCTGCCATCATCTCTGTGAAAAAAAGCGCTGTGTATGATCAAAAATAGTTTCATTCTCATAAGTAATTCTTTTGATTTAAAAAGTGAATATCCGAGAGAGGGGAAAAGTGAGAAAAAAAACTACTGAGAAAGGAAATAAGCTAGAGAAGGATCACAGTGCATTTCCAATCCCCTGCTAAGAAATCTCGTCTAAGGAATAAAAAAAGCATTCTCCAAATGTTACACAAGCTTACCAATCCATTTGTCAGTGTACAGATACAAACTACGATCCTAATTTCCATTCTCTTCTCTGAATCGCCAGTTTCCCATGGTGTAAAATGCCAGAAATCGTAGAAATAAAAATCAGAAGGGGAGAATAACCCAGCCAGTGTAACAGAAACCAAGATACAGCAATCGTTACAGTAACCTGTGCCCAGTACTAATGGAATATCTACAGCAGGGGCTTAAGCTTTTGAGTGAATATATTTTGGAATTCCGTTTGTCAAAGCCTGAAATTATATCTGTAAAATGTTCTTGCTATATTAATAGAGCCTGTTCCTATAACACTTAGAAGTGTCCAAGAAGATCTGTCATAAGTTAAAAGCAAGATATGAACGAGCATCAAGACAGAGTGATGAAGCAAGTATTACAGAATGTGGGAACCAGTGAACGGCTCTGCATTTGTCCTACAAGCCATTTTAATATACATACTCTTGCTGTGTCTTTTATGTCACACTTTTTGAAACAAAGAAGAGCTGTCTTATTTTCTGGAACTAGAAATCTGGTTTGCTTATCTTCATTTATAGAGCAGATGCTGAAACAAAATAACATTTCTTCCCAGGGTTTCTCAATTATGTGTCTGTCAGAAGATTTTTGTACCTCTCGAAATAAAGAACTGTCAAGAAGTAGCTCAGTGAGTTGATGACATTGCTGCGTATCTGGATAAATAGCAGGGTGGGTGTATCCTAACTCATTTAGAGCTTGAATTAGTTTTTCTTTTGAGAATGAGACTCAAATACTTCTGAACTTAGTTCTATAGGTATTTATGTGAAATGAATTGTGAATGCGATCTAAAATCTAAGGTTCTTCTTTCAAAGTTTCAGTTTTATTGGAAGCTGCTCAAAAATCAGTTTCCTGCTGACTGTCACTCATTAGGAATGCTTTGCAAGTGGATGAAATATCTTTAGCTCAGATGGAAAAAACAGCATGGAAGGAATAAGGTAATGTTTAACACCAGCAGACCGATTCTTTCACCACCACCACCCCCCCAAGCACCAGTTATATAACAAAACAGTGAATACCAAGGTTGATATAGTCGCTTCCAGCTGTAACCTCAGGAAAAATAGTCCGAGGACCTAGAAAAGTCACATATCAAAATATAAATAGTTGCCATGAAAATCGACAAGAGATTATGAAGCCAGCAAATTCAAATGATAATATTAGCACAGTGACTAATGAGACATAAATGTGAAGTTTTGTAAAATTTTTGAAATGCTAACTATGCTTTATTGAGTATTAACGTACTGGAATTCATAACTGCTACAGAAGTTGCATCTGTAAAAAAGAACATTAGCAACTAAACTCTTAAATATTGTGCTCAGAAATAGACTATAACAGAAGCCCTGGTCTTTTTTTCTGATAACTGAAAACGGTAGTGTCTGAAAAGCTCGATTCAGTGTTCCCACTGACTTAATCGACATTGGGTGCTTAGCTTCACACATCATTTTTGAACTGCCAAGAAAAACCCAACCATGTGATCCAGGACTGTTACCGTGCTTTACAGACAATCGAGAGCTGTAGAGGAAGCTGTTATTAGCTAAAGACAAGCGGCATCAGCTTATGCTGCCCATGGCCCCTGGAAGTGGGACAAGTCTGTCTTTGCAACCGAAGTGCCAAAACCACCCTTCCTGCATAGCTGGGAGTGGAGAAGAATCTGGACCTCCCTGCCGTTAGCACTTCCTTAACACAGAAGTATAGTGTGAACTGTGTAGAGCTTTCCTTGCGAAGAAACTAAATGGGAGGTGCTGTATTTCGTGATTCAGCCATTGTTTATAACACTCCACTAGTAAGGCATTTTTCCTGAATTGAAATAATAGAAAACAAATAATAAAGAAGCGTGAATAAACTTTTAAAAACCTAGAGTTACTCAAGGTTATTCCATGTTCCTGTAGACAGCGTTTCTAAACATCACAAAACGCAAAATGGGACCACAGGAACGTGCCTCTGCTGCCTTTTGGACAAGCAGCAAGGCAATAGAAGTGGCTTGCTAGAACGGGTGGAATGTGATCAATCCTTGCACTTATGAAAATATGTAATGTTTGCTGTTAGGAGGCTATCATAGGAGGAAAAATGAGTGTAATCTTAAACACTGAGAAAAATTCATTCCAGATTCATGAAATATTCTGCAAAACTTCTGTTAATAAAATTGATTTTAGTACAGCTAACTGAGGTTAATCTATTTTTATTTGTTTTTTAAATTTGTTTGAATTTTAGTTCTCCCACTGAATGGAGAATTCTTTATTCATTGGATTTGCTGCACACTTTCTCACTAATTCATATATAATTTAAGATTACTTCCATTCAAACAAATGAAGATGCATTGGTCTAAAAGTGACCTAAGTAAGGGAATAAATGGCCCAATGTGCTTACACTACATAATTTACCAGAGGGTTTTATTTAAGCTTTCTAACAGTTCCCCAGTATTGATGGTTTTGGCTTCCTGGTACAGGTGTACAGTTCCTATGGACAGCAACGTAAGCAGCAAAGTATTTGCCAGAAATTCTTAAGGCTCCCTTGCTTCTAAATGTTTTAACAAGATGAAAGTGGTTGGTGTTTAGAAGTACATAAAAACTTGACTGTCTCTTCATTTTCAATTACAGAGCAAAGATTATTCACATATGATTTTCTTAACAGCATAATGTAATAAAATGTATCCTAGAAGTAGATTTTCTTATGTATAGAAGTTATAGAAACGGAAAAGCAGATAACATAGTGAGTGATCATTTATGGGTATGTTCATTTCTGAATTAATTCAATTTATTAGTCATAATTTTTTTTTCTAAGTCTTAAAAATGGGAAACTCACTTGTGCTTTCCCTGATTAAGTGTAGAATTTTGTACTTCTGGTATCATGCAAGAGGCTTGCATGATGTACTTCAATATTGTTCAAGAGAGAGGGTCATAATAAAAGTAAGCATGCATGATAACCAGAAACACAATTAACACTAGTGTAGAAAAGATGTTGGTTTCTTTTTTCAGATGTCTTTTTGTGGTCTGTGAAACATGCATGCACTTTTCTTAGGGATGAAAGTTTTTAAATTCTGATCAAAGAGCAACTTCAAACATTGTTTAAAACATTTGCGCTCAATTCAATTTGAACATATCAAACTTTTTCCTTCTTTTCAAACACTTGCACGCGATTAATGATGTCTGCTAGCTTGATCTCCTTATTTCACCAGCTGTTGAAGAAAAACAATTCTGTAACTTCTTATGCTGCTGTAATCAAGACAAGAGAACTTTCTAATTTTTTTATAAAAATCATATCAGGCCACCGATTATGCAGTAGTCCGTAATGTAATTTTGGGACATACTTTTAATCCTTCCTAGTAATGAAATTAAAGAAATTGATTGTTACTTAATAATTTTTAGTAGAAATCAAAGGATTGTATATTGCCCTACATAAAATTAGTTATTCTGTTCAGCTGGAGGCAGGAATTAGTTTTAAAATTTCTCAATAATGTTTTGCTTTTGTCATTTCTGTGGGAATTTTCATATACGTCACTACAAATGCTTGTAGAAATACAGAAGGGTGTGCGTGTAGAATTGACATAGTACAGTAAAAGCACTACCTGCGTTATTTGTACCCTGCCCTGTTTTGTCCAGAAAAATAGCCAGATTTTTTTTCTGAGATTTCGTTGTACATATGGAGATGCAGAATATTAAAGGAAATGCAGAAATCAGAAGTGTACACGCATGCTAACTTTGGACCAATTTGGGTTTTTTCTTTGCAACTGGAGTCAATTACTAAGAGTTTAAATAGATAAATATTAGAAATGTTGTCTAATAGCTGCCCCCAGAGGTATTCCCTTGTGCTGCTTGGAAAATGGGCTCGTAATTTCCTCTCGCTGTCATTCCTTTTCTCATTTTGTACTTGGGGACAGATTACAAAATGCATTTATCTTTGGTTCTGTGGAAGGAAATACAGAATTCATGAAGAGGAGGGCAGGGTATGAAAAAATCCTCGTATTTCAATTGAGAAAGGAAAAAAAAGGAAATTATTTGTCTGTTCTTACTGGGTAAATCCTCATTCATGTGAGCGTATCTTGGATGACCATCCCATCTGTTACCTATTGTAAAAATAATAATGAACACACAGTACCTGTGTGCACTGACAGCACTCCTCCTCCCATTGTGACTGCCATCCCATAAAGTGTATCTTTGCTCCTTTAAATATATTTCTTTTCTCCTCCTGTGTATCCCAACTTTTCTGAGTTAGTTCTATATTCAGTAATATTTAGTGAGTTCTAGTGAAAAAAGTAAAATGACCAAGAGAGTAATCAAGTTACTGGAGTATTTGTTTGCATGATCTTATTGAGCGCAACACAGTTTAATGTCAGAACACACTCAACTTGCGTCTGTGACCAAGGACACAGCGTACCCTTCACCTAACCAGTGAGCACAGGCAAGACTTTCAGCATGATACTACTGCTATGGGTAAAGCTAAAACTGAATATACTAACTTAGACATCTTTCTTCAGGAATGCATTATGCCAAGACGGTATTTTGATATGCTGCTTGATGGTTTTCGTTGCTTCCTCAACATTTAAACTTAGCTTGAGGAATTTTCTAAGATATTTTGGGGGTTTTATTGATCTTCTTAAAAATTCATTTCCCAATGATTAAGTTCCTTAATAAATTAATGCATTAATTTTTATGAGTTTGAGTTTTTTAGTCTTAAGAGAAACTATCTGACATGCAGTTTTGTATTTTGCTTTGGTCTTTGGATTAAGACACTCTTTTCTGTAGAATTTTTCTGTGAAGATACGGAGAAAATTAATTTTGTATTTCTGCTTATGGATAAAAATATGAAAAACACAGGTCTGTTTTTAATACTAATTCTGTACGCAATTAGTCCTTTGACGTCACTAGTCATACCACCGTAAATCAGAAAATAATCTTTCTGTCTTTAACAACAAAAAAGTGCATTACAAATTACGTATTGTAGCATGTGTCGGTACATAACCTTGAGTAGTGTTTTGTCAGAAGTGTATAGTGTATTCGTGGTTTTGGAAAGGAAATATTTGTAGGATTTATTTGGTTGGGTTGGTTTGGTTTGCTTACAGATTCTCAAAGGATTAATTGAACTGTTGATTCTAGGGATACAGTTCTTCCTGGTATCAGTGACAATTGTGCTTATAGGTGTGACATGAGTTTAAGCTGATGTCATAGTAGTGATTACTTAATGTTTGCAATTAATCGTTGGCTACTGATCTGTAGAGTTTAGGTGTTCAGGGAGAAGGATGGTAATAGTTTGCTTTTATTCTATGCTTACAAAATGAATCTGCTTTCAGACAATTAAAAAAAAAAAACAAAAAAAAGAAAACACCACCACCACCAAAAACCCCAAAACACAAACCAACAAAAACAAACCTACTTACTGAATTATTTGTCCATCTTTATGTCCTAGCTGCTGGATCAGTCTTCTGAAGATCTCACTGATGCATGTTTTGAAAGTATCTCTTGGCTTCTCCCCACACTTTTACTCCTTGAATGCTACTATCCAGTATTAAAGTTTGGCTTGCTTCCCAGGGATGGCACAGGGACAGGAGATCGGCGATAGCTCCGGTCAGCAGGCTGGATCACACCTGCCTTCCATATGACTCCAGAGCAGTCATACAGATGGTGATACGTTGTGTGTACCTTTACCACTGCCTTCACCACAGGACAGGTTTAGTTACTGTTGCTCTCTTGAATACTGCTGGTTTGCAGGTAAGGGTTGTCATAGCTTCACTCCGTGCTGTTTTGGAGCCAGAAGATACAGCTAGTGTTTCCTTTTTCCTTCGTCGTCCTGTTGGACTCCTCTCGGGTTCTCAAGTCTCTGTTACCCCATGTAGCTGTTCAACTCATTTTTGGTCATGAAAGGAAAGGTCCTTCAAAACAGTCCAGTCTGCTTTCTACATTGCTTTTTTTAAAAAACATTTGAGGACTTCTGGCATGCAAACGTTTTCTTCCAGTATTTTTTTTTTTTTTCCAGTCTGATAACATCTATTTTAAAACAAACAAACAAACAAGTTCATAAATAAAGCTAAACTCTCCTACTTCAGTCCTGCTGTGGTGGTCATTGCGCTTTCGGGTCGGTTGCCAGGTGTTCACTTCAGCTAGCTGGAGGCTTGTGCCACTAGCAAAGAAGGTGGCAGAGACAGACTGTACCTTTCGAAATGGCTGCCTCCTGAAAATTTTTATTACTCTAAGCAAGCCAGATGTTCTCTGACAGGAAAAGATTTTGGAGTTGTGGAGAAAAGGAAGGGGTGGTGTTGGATACCTCAGTGCTATTTACTTCTTGCAGAAATAAGAGCAGTAATGTATTTATTGGAGCAGGTCTGAGCATACCTGCAGGGATATAAAAGCTATTTAGCTAATTTTCAGCTTTGTATTTAGAAACTAACATAGGGGATAGGTCTGCCTACTGCAGGCTGTTTCTCCAGTTCATGACTTCCTGGCACCCATCTGTGTGTCATACAGCTGCACTAGACCTTAGTACAAAGTGAGCCGTGTCTGCTTTGGACAACTTCTCCCTAACGTTATTCCCACTCTCCAGTAAAGTATTATTCAGCCTTGAATTCACCCACATAATGAATATTCATTTCACAGATAAGTATTGTCATCCCTGAACAGCTCCACTCAAATAAACCAAACTTCTCACACCACCGATCATTTCTGTCGTCATTTTTGGCAGCATGAAGCTTATGGTTCCTCATGCTTTAATAACAATGCTCCATCATCTGTGCTATCAGATTTGGGTCAAATGATCATGATGAGGGTTAGAAAACTCTTCCTTTATACAATGCTTGATGTTTTAGGAAAAAGAAAAGAGAGGCACCTGCCACTTATTTTTCCATGTGCTTAACCCTTAACCCCGCCTTAAATCCCACACCTGAACGTGAGGTAACAGCACAGTGGACATAAACAAGGCGGTGCTTTGCTGTAACTTGGTGCTCCAATTTAGATACCTATTGTGATCAATTGAGTGTTCAGACATTATATTTCAGTATTTTCAAGTTTTTCTCAAGGATTGTAGTTACTAAAAGAAATCTCAGTGCTTAAATTGGCTATGGTAATGGATTTATGTAGACTGTCAATTGAGTGGAATAATGTTGCTAGCAAGTACCTATATTTCAGTTTAATTTTATGATCTTTTTAGAAGAATTATATGCGTAAAATATATTTTTAATGGCTCATAACTCCTACTAAAGGAGAAAAAAAAGGAGCTTAAGGGCTGTTTTCTTTTGTGTAAATATTATTATTATTGAAATGAATAAAAGTGCTAAATAAAAAGTAGTTGCAATAACAGCGGTAAGAGATCAATCAGTGTCGGAAGTGGTTAGAGTTCAGTAGCAGGTTCTTTGCAAGTGAGGTATTTACTGACTTGGTGTCTTTGGCAACATTCAGCACAATTTTACAGTGTTTGTGTCATTATTCTGTAAAAATCAGCCTCAAAACATGCTTAACAAATCTGCCTGTTATAATTTCAGCAAACTAGTCTAAGCAAGAAGACAACTGTATTAAACAGGAAAATACTGACTTGTGAAATTTTCTGGCCGATATCTCTTAAGCTTTTCAGTAGCAGTGCATCAACAGGCTGCTTCTCATTCAACGCTTTGTTTTCTGTCCTGCTGTCCGTCCGTTCATTCCTTTCTCTTTTTACACTCCTTGTTTTGAATTTAAATAAACAAGGGAGATGTGGGAAGGGGATAGTGACGAGGGATGTACATACTCTTCTGAATGGGTGTGTTGTTGACAAGACGGTTCAAATACATACTTTTTATTAGCCTAGTGAAAATCATTCTTTGTCCTATGTTCACTTTCTTCATTGCTATGCGGCAGCTCACTGTTCATCCTTCTTGGTTTTGAGTCGTCCTCACGTTCAAACGCACTGAGTCCAAGCCCTTCCTTCCTTTCTTCCCCGTCTGCTGGGAGCTCTCTCATTAAAAAAACGCTGCTCCTAATTCAGTGCTCAGTTCTTCATGTGTTTACTGAAATAGGAATCAGACTGGTTTATAAGAGTCTGATAAGCCTGATTAGAGTCAAGTCAGAGAGGATCTTGCTGTGGTTTGAGAAAGAAGTGATTTAAGCTCCTACAAACAAACGTCGTGGGGTTTTTTCACTCATAACCACTTCTGGATATGCTGCTTGCATCCTTCGCCAGTTGTCCCGATCAGCTGTGCAGTTTGTTTCCCCTTTGCTCTGTCACTGCTGTGTCTAATATCGGACACAGCGCGAGATGGTGCAGCTCGGGAAACGGCGAAGCAGCTGGTAGGGCAATGAGACCATACCAAATGGTGGATAATGCGAAAAAAGGCAAAATCCGCGTGTGGCTTGTACCCTATGGGGGAGCTGTTTCTTACCAAGACTTTGAACTCAGCAGGTTTGCTTGAAACAAATTTCATAGAAAACAACAATGGAAAAGTGCTTTAAGGTCTACTTAAAACATAAGGGTGTCTGCTAGAAAGAACCTTTGTGCAAAAGGATATTTAATTATTTCCTTTTTTTTTTAATCCTGAAAACAATTCTTTACATAACTGGATATTAGTTTACATTTTTTTCTGATACTTTTTTTCCCCCTGTAAAATAGTGTTAAGTCAAGATTGTGAAGTTTATAGTTACATGTTTTTACTCTTTTTGTTTTGTTTGTTTCCCCCTCCTTAATACAGTGAGTGGACGTGTGAGCTGTGCTTTCCAGGATATGAAATAGTTGCAGCCACAGTCCTTCCAGAACAGCTAACAGTAGAACTAAAGTGTGTTTTTTATAGAATAAAACCAAAAGAACTGAGACACTTAACGCTCCTGTAGCGTTCTTGTTCTTAGCTCGCCAGCACGATTCGGAATCGCTCCGGTGCAGGGTGGGGCCCTGTTCTTCCTGTCAAAACCCCGGCTCTGTGGTGTGCATTAAAGCAGCTGACGGGGATCTAAAACAAAGGTCTATTTCTTTTTTTCCTGGTTAGCTGTGGCCTTAGTGTTTGAATTGGTATCGGCACAGATTCATTTAGCAGTATATATAAACGCCTTTGAACATGGTTTAGCACACAGTTGCTCTCATTTTTTGCTTGAATCCGGTATTTCCCTGGAGTCTCTGTTTTGAGTGCTTTCTCTCTTATGTGTCCCTTTTCTGATCATGGCTTAATTACATTTTAAGTGCCTTCTGTGATACTGTCTCCACCACCTCAATTAGTTCACCTCCAACTGTGAGAATTTTTTAATAAGGAGGCACAAAGTATTTCCAGCAATACAGAACGTGAGCTTTGCCTATCTGCCTGTGGCAAGCTTTCCTTCAGGGCATGGAAGAGTTTACAGGGTCGCTGTAGGCTAATCTGTTAGTGAGATATCTTGCTCTTTTGGTTTGATTTATTTTCTTTGGGTTAGACTACTCTTGGCTGCTGTGGAGGCTCATAACTTTGACTCTTCCCAGGCATCATTGATCAAGCAGCTTTGCAGAACCAAGAATTGTGGTGAGCTCACAGGCTTTCAGTTGCCCACTGCTGCAGAATAGAAGGTACGTTAGCTATGAAGATGGCTACCGGCATGCATCTTCTAGTCCACAAATAAAATGTCTCAAAGGCAGATGCTGGAAAACTTTAGAAGCAATTTTTATGGGGAATGCTGATACTGTGTTTTTCAGTCTGTTAAGATCCAAATAAATTATTTCATTTTCTAGTTTCCTTTTTCAGGATTTGTGTAACAAAGTTGTTAACAACTTCTAGCTATCTCATGTTAAGTATTCAGCCTCCCAACCATCTCTATACACATTAGCAATACAAATATATCCATTTATTTGATGATGAAGGGGATTTGGTTTTAATTGTGGATAGTCAACATTACCTGTGATTTGCATGAGAAAGAGCAGGTGCCTGCCTGCTAATTTTCAAAGGTGAGCAGTCACATTTTAATGCTTACCAGTCAGTGACTTATTATTTCCCAGGTATCAATTATATGGCTGTGTCTGTGTGAAAGATAAAAATGCTATGTGGTTAAATCACAGGCTGGAGTTTTCAAAGTCAGTGACTAGAATGGCTGCTAAAATGAGTATTATATACCTAAATAAGCCACTTAGTGTTTTAAAACAATTAGAATTCATGTTAAGAAAGGGCAAGGAAATCAAAGAGCTCTAGAGCTGCAAAAAAAATTTAGCCAAGTGCTCCTACCCACATAAAAATACCGGAGTTTTTTTCTTTGTGTAGTGGTTGTGCTCCCAAAGTTTGGATAAATTTTGATGACAGATCATGGGGACTCACAGCACTTGTTTAAACTTCATGAAAATGTACAGAGGTCTTTTGATTTGCTGTGCTTTGGAATTCTTCTCATACTTAGTTCCCTTTGGTGCAGCCCAGGAACGATGGCGGTACTTCCCTCTTGGAACTCTACAGCAAATCTTGAGATGGAAAATTTTGTAGACACCATATTATGTGCTTAGGAACTTTATAATGCTGACACAAATGTCTTAGATTTTCATCTTTCCTTGGTAACCATGATGTGCATTTTAGGGTAAAATATGTTTTAAGAACTGTTCATTTAACTTAAATAATACTGATGCTGTGTGATGTTGATGTAAGGTTACCACAGTGTATTTTCTGGGGATGCACACCTGGAATGACTCCACCGTTTTCAGCTGAGTTACGTTGATGCATCTTGATGGAATAAAACCAAAAATTACCCTATTTCAGAGCTGCCGAAGCAGAATGTAATAGTCTTTATAATTTATATAGTTACTGACAGAAATATAGTGTAGAAGAAATAATATTTGGAAATATTAGAAAATCTAATACGGGTCTTGGAAGGAAATTAGGTAAACAGTTGAAAAATAGTTACTGTGATTGTATGTGTCAAAAATAAGATATGCAAAACCAATTATTTCCATTAAATTGTTTTAATATTGCTTCAACTGCAGTAGAGGTGACCTTTAAGTTTGAACTGCTGTTATTGAAATCCCTTTGGTAAACTGAACACTTGAAGAAAGAAGGGAGCAGAAGCGGTCAGAATTTTCTGAAGGCAGTTTAATCTCCCATTTCTTGATCAGATGGAACATTTGATGACAAACCCCTCAAGAGTTTTTTGGGGGAAGAGGGGTTATTTGACTGACAAGCTGTATCCCCAGCCGGCTAATCAAATGGAACGGGTGTGCCAAGTTGTCTTTCATAGGTTCTTATTTCTGTCAGGTTGGCAGCTGGATGTAATTGGATGTGCATGGAAGTACTGAAGAGCTTGTGCACGTGCGCATGCTCGCGCTCTTCCTTCTTCCAAGAGTAATCTGAAGGGTGTATTTGTTGGTCTAAATATTACTTAGCGGTTCAATCTAAATTAAAGAATACACTGCCTCCATAGTAGACGTTGATTTATTAAGAACATGTAAGATCATGTCCACCACATGTGAATTTTTGAAAGATCTGGAAAAAAAGAAAAAAAAAAAGTGCCAATATGTGCACCCCTAATCCCAAATAGGTTAAAGTCAAACTGTTTAGCTGTCCTAAGTTCTAACAGGGGCTATCTTGCAGTCTGAGTTGGGTTTTTTTTTAGTGGAAAAGATGGTTACACACTAAAAAGCAGTTAGTGAATTAATGGGGAAAAGGGAATATTTTAACAGTGAAAAATCAATTTCTGGGTTGGATTTTCAAAATCGTGGAAACAAAGTTGGATTTCAAGTTTTATTGTTGGGGCATAACCCAGCGTCTCGTGAAAACCTAACTGAAGAGATAGTTTTGAAATGCTTCATAGCGCTCTGTTCCACGGTAGCGGTCTTGCCAGCAGTCTTTGCTCTGTAGAAGGCCTCTGATACTCTTCATTAAGAGCGCTGGGCAACTTGATCTAACTTGGCCCTCCTTTGAGCAGGGGGATGTGCTGTTGACTGCCAAAACTCCTTCCAATTTCAGTTATTTTAAGATCCTACAAATTCTATATTTATATACTTCTGTATCTATGTTTACGTATATCTAATTCTTCACACACATATGTGCGTATATATATGTATACATAAAAAAGCAAGAGTAAGAAGTATAAAATCAGGTGTAGTATTCTGCAGATGTTAGACATCCCACCAAGAAAACAATGGATGAAAATTTCAACTTTTGGCTCCATTAGGCAGCCTTTTTAGCTGTGCATGCTTGGGAGAGGTATCAGATGTACTTGCAGGATGGACAGCGTTTGTGGCGTTGATCCCCAGGGTCGAGGAGGTCGGCTGGCAGGAGGCGTGTATCTGCTTGCTGTGACCAGCAGACTTGGTGACACTGGAAGCTTGCAGACTGGGATTTGTCAAGCTTTTACCTGAGCAATCAGGAAGGGTCAAGCATTTATGTTTCTGAAGTAAATATCTAATACTTGTTCTGGTTCATTATGCTTCCTGTCTTCTCAAAAATCACAGCAAATAGTTCACCCTTCAAAGCCAGGAGTGTCTGTCTAGATTTACAAAGATATTCACTCTCTCTGCTGCTGTCTTTTGTCTCTCACTAGCAGCTTTTTCTCTTTTGATTTCTGTTGGCCATTTTCTGCTCTGGATTTCTAGCAGATTCACAACAAAAAGGAAAGAATATATATGCTAATCCTATCTGAGGTTTGTTGGTTTGGAGGGGGGCAATTGCTCACGTTGAATCTCTTCTTCCTGCTTCACCTTTTTCCATCCAGGCCTAGCCAAGCTCTTGGGGGTGGTGGAACATGGAACAAACAGCACCCTCCTTCTCTACACACTATTTGCCCAAATGTCCTGATTGCTTTTTAGTTTTCCTGACCCTTCTGCTTGTGGAGGACTGAGAGGGAAGTAAAGCCTTACCTATTCATTTGTGCAAGTTACTACGACAACAAGAGTAATTGCAACAGGGAAAATACAACATAGATCTGCCATTCACATATAACCTTCTTAGAAAGCCCCTGAGATCAAAACACAAACAGTCAAATGCTAAAGAGAATGTCTCCTGCTCTGCCGTGAAGGTGGCTGCAGCCTGGCTCTGACAGGCTGCCGAGGGGGCTGAAGTGGCGAGGCAGGAGTCGCGGGCGGCCGGGCCGCTGGCCCTCCAACCGAGGGCAAGAGCCTCTTGCTGAGAGCAGCTCCCGGGACCTCGCGCCCCAGGAGAGGCGGCTGCTCCTGGTTTCCTTGCTCCAGCGATGGCAGCACAGTGACAGCAGCGACGGGCCTTTGTGCTCTTGCACACAAAGCACTGCTCCTCCTGTTCGTGCCGTAAACACACAAGGTGATGCTGGTGACTGCCTTGTACATCACCCCTTCCTCTAAGGATCTTGCCTCTAGGTGCTTAGACCTCTCTCTAACACCTGCAAATGCTTTTTCCTAATTTTCAGTATTTTTAATGGTTTGTCAGTTGGAATGTGAACAAGTGCAACTTTGACAGTGCAGCCTTGCAGAAGCCTTGCTCTCACTTGCGCTGTTTCATATCTGAAATAACTCCTTCACTGAGAATTCACTGAAACTGGCACAGGGTGTACAAACTCCCTTCCTCTGCTCCAGCCTGCCTCCATTTGCTGTCTGCCCTCCATTCGCGTCACTTCAAAGGAAAATGGGTAGTAGTATCCTTGATACTCTCCTAAGCAATTTTAAGATTATATTAGCTTCGTAGGTTTTGGTGAAAGTTAAGGTGAGGAGCTGAGTTACTCTGTGATCATTCTTTTGCGCAGTGCCTCTGGTCTGTTGAATGTCCCATCAGTAAAGGAGACCGTTTCTGCTAAATCTCTGTTGATAGCAGCTTTCTAAAAGTATTTCCATCATGATGAAGATATGCACTTGCCAGATGCTTACTCTGAGACAGTCACGCTGACCTGTAGCCTAAGTGCTACCTTCTTTACCTGGCCCACTGGCTTCATAGAATTCACTTCTGGATTTACAGCACTGTAAATTAAATCAGATTTTAGACTTCTGGATTTTTAAATGTGTTGGCTTCTAACACTGAGACAGTGAAATTTATAAAGATACTTGCTTTGCACATCTTTTATTTTAAAAAGGCTTTGATGCTCATGTATTTTAAGTCAGTGGTTCAACTGGAATTTTAAAAGAGAAACAATTTCAATATTTTTAGAAACAAAAGGTGTGTTTTTAAAATATTTTATAAACCGGAGTCAAAACTGTTGGTAGAAATTAGCTTCATATTTCCATCTTAAGTTCTATTAGAAAGTGATGCCTGTCATGAAACCTCTCAGATTGATGTTTGAATGAAAGTGATTCTGCTTTAAATGTAACTGCATTCAGAAATTACCGCCAGAAAAGCATCTGAATTGAATTCAAATTTGTAGGGATATAGCAACAATTGGAGGGTAATTTCACTTTGAAGAATGTTAGTATACAGCTTATGCTCTATTTAATAATTCTGTCGGTCTGTCTTTTCTTAAGTGCCATACAGACTTTGAAACAAGTTAGAACCACAACCTTAACTTTGCCTGTTAAGAATTGTAAACATGCTGGACTAATGCTGGCAGTACTCCACGCTTTCACACTCTGTGGTTACCTTGAGGAAGAATATTTGTTCCTATGAAGCTCTGTCAAAGAGAAAAGTCAATTAATCTGCTCTAGATGATTTGATTCATAGTTCTGCTGTCCTTCATAAAAGTCTTCCCTTGCTTGATTTTTTTTTTTTTTTTTTTTTTTTTTTTAAATAAAAACCTTAAGATAATCTACAGGCTACGGCTGTGGCTAGCGTTAATTTTGAAAATTTAATGACAAGAGGAAAGGATCCATTATCTATTTCTTCCCTGAAACACATATACAAATGCCAAAACTTGTAATTGAAAGATTATTTCAGAACCAAGGAACGTTTAAAATTCTTGAAAGAAAATTGTAATGCTTTTCTCTTAGAATAGAGTTTTTGGAAACAAAAGGTCTTTTTTTCTTGAACATTCTTCATTTCCTAATAGATTTTTGCATATGGAGAATGAAATTGTAATTGAATGTATTGTAAGACAAGCTTTTCCAAACTCTATTTGAACTGTAGCATTAGAAGAACTTCATTTATCCTCACAAATGATATTGAGGTTCTTTCTCATCTGTGATAATTAGATTTTTTTTTTCCTCTTGTCTTTAATAGGGTAAAGTTAGTGTCGTCATTATTTGAGATTAAGTGGGTTTCCTTTATCAGAAATTTAGGTTATCTCCTGGCATTTGCTATGGTTTTATAACTGTAAAATTCATTAAAGGAGAGAAATTTATGAGTACCTGCAATAGAAATTTCACTTTAACAGAATCTTGTGAATGGAAGTCCTTTACCTCATAAAGCCACACTTTAGGACTAGGAAAGGCTATAGCCAGCAATACTTAAGGTGTATTTGAACTTGAAGGATTATATTCCTGGTCAATATGATAATGACAATGTTTCCTCCTAAATTAAACTGAGACCCCCTGCCATCCACATTGTAGCTCCAAAAGCCTTCTCTCTGGCATCTTGCTAGTTACTCTTGAAAAACGAAATCTCTAACGTTAAAAATTTCCAGTGATCTACAAAAAGAATATTCCACTTCTGGGGAGCGAGAAAGTTTGTCTGTGTCCTCACAGGGTCAGGATGATTTCCATGCAGAATTTGAGAATTACAATTCATTATTCATGTTGATTTTAATAGTAATAAAAATAAAAATTAATATCCGAGAACTCCAGGAGCATTTTTAAAAATAGGTTCAGTCTGCTCCTGCCCTCTTTCTTGAAGTTTGAAGAATTAGTCTGAAGAAGAGACTGGAAAGATATTTGCCATGAGGCATGGGTTGGAACCTCATCCTCTGGTTCCTCTGGGGAAGGACCTGAGGAATAAAGAGTTTCTTTCTTCCTCATAAATTTCACAAGCCAAAGAGGTTCCTGAAAGTGCAACCTCCTTTCCTAATCCCTTAGCTGCCTAATCTGCAAATTTCATGAAACTCCTTAGTGTTATAGCAGAGTATGACTCCTCTTTTATTCCTCCTTTATTTGTTATTACTGTTATTTTTAACTTTCTAGCATCTCTGGTGGTAACTGGAGATTACTGTAAGGAAATAAACTACATAGATAAGGGAATGCAAGGAAAAGCTGAAATACAGTAATAGAAAACATACAATATAATGCATTTGATATATAAGTATAAAAACTCAAATGATATCTTTTAGGTGCAGAATATTTATGTGTCATAGGTATATCAGGTTTTTTTAATTAAAATAAATGCAACTGAGAATCTGTTTTGAGCTGTGATAATAGTGTAACTGGTGATAAACATGAGATTTCTAAAGCAAATTAACAGTCAGTGTAATGTGCTTTCGCAAATTAATTGATTTTTGGCTTCTTCCCCAATGATTTTTGTATGAATGGTTACTGAATTTTAATGTCTTTGAATTATATTGTCCTAGGAAAGATGTGGCCTGTTCTCAACACAGAAACAAGTAAGATCTTTGACTAAATGAAATGTGAACACACGAAGACATTCACAAAGTTATCTAGCAGGTTGTGTTACATGAACGACTTTATGAAGTAGCTTAAGGTCTCTGCCCATTTAATTCTCAAGTCCAGTGTACAGCCAGTAAACCATGGTCCTCAGGTGAGAAATGAGGCATTTGAAGGGCCGTTGAACACACTGAATTTAGTAGAGTGCTCAACAGCCCTCAAAATTTCTCATTTAGGAGGGTGCATATGTATTGCTTCCAAAAATGAATGTGAACTTCACTTTCCCCATTTGATTTACATTTCTTCCTCCCTTCTTCCCTCCCGCCCCCTCTCTCTCCGAGTCTCTTGTGCCCTGAGTAGCTCCTCTGCCTCTCTTCTCATTTTGAAACACATACAATACGCTTGCTGATGAAACCATTGGCGTAAGTTCAGAGTGTGAAACAACATACACAGATTCGCAGTGTTAACACTAGAAAATCCCAAACCCTACACCAACCTCAAAACTGCATGTTTGGGATGGTTTTTCCCCTGCATTCCCATTACCGCTCCTTCAGACACCAGCTTGGTAACTAATGTAAACACGACGCTATTCAGGTTAATGTATATTTGCCTTTCTGGAATTCCTTCTGTTATTGTTCAGGATCTTTCCATCAGATCTGCTCCCCAGATACGGATATTCCCAGGATTCTCAAATAACCTCCAGTGTGAAAGAGGAAGGAGACTGGCCCAAAATAAGTACCATGGATTTAAACTTCCAAGACATTGATATTTTCTCCTCGCCTTTGAGCTACTTAAGCTCCTTTATAGTTTTACATCTGCAGAGATAGAGCAATTTGTACATCATCATCCGGAGAATTGATTTTGTGTGTGTTTGGGCGGGGAGCATCCTCAGAGTAAGAACCGCCTTGTACCAAGAAATAAGGATAAAATAAATTGGTGAATCTCTGATGTTTAAAGAGACTTTTAAAATGTGTAAGTCAGAATTGCTTAATTATATGATAGGGTTCATAAAAGGCACGTAATAGCGACTTGTCAAACTATTCCAGTTTATAAATAATTTACATTTTTCCGTAAGCTCTTTCTCTAGTTGAACAGATAGGTCTATATAGTAATTTAAATAAGTATTATTTGTCATTCTGTTATTAATACAAAATAACATTTTTCCATAAGGGAACAGGAAAATTTGAAAGGAATCTCTTTTTGTACACTAGTTTTGTGATTCTCTTTTATCTACTTTGTTTGGACAGTCTTCTCTTTATTTTAAATATTTATTTATTGAAATAAATATTTATTTACTCTCCCAGTTAGTTGTTAGAAATTAGCAAAATTCTTGGCAAATGGTAACAACGTGGAAATGCCACAGGTCCTGCAAGTCCACTAAGTTTGCAGAAATACTAAGTCGAAGAGCAGGACCTCCATGGTCTTTCACTTCACTTTTTTGGGGTTTTTTTGCCTGTGCGAGAAAAACGAAAGGGTTGCAGAAAGAGAAGCTGGCCCGCAGGTATGCCTGGCCATGCAAAGAACAATGAAATAGTCCTGAAGATGCACTGGGATAAATGCTTTGTTATATGCATGAAACTCCTAACTGTAAGTTGTTAACTGTACTGGTGGCTAAATGGATGCTGGAGGACATAAAAGCTTGGTGAGCGTATCTGGAGTTTTCAGTAGCTCTCTGTTGCTGAACCAAGTTGGAGCAGCATTAGAGCTGGCTGCCCGTTCAGCTGCCTAATTCTCATACCGACATGAGCACCTTAAATAGCAAAGGCACCATTGGCCAGTGGGGTCAAACTTCTCTTTAACTGCTCGTCTCTGAAGATTTGTTTTCAGGAGGATTAAGTTGCTTAAAGGTAGAGAGGGATCTGTTAATTGAAATGCTGGTTTATTTTTTTTAAGGTACCCAGCCTTCTTTCCTTTTCTACGTTACTTTTTGTAAAAAGAAATTAGTACCAACGAGGGATAAAATACTTGTATTTTTAACAGTTATGTTACAATAGGCTCCACAAGGCTTCCGAGGTGAAAATCCTATCCTGATCTTCTGTATATATGCATAACTGCAACCTTTTTTTCTCTGTCCACAGTTCATGCAAAAACTTGAATTTCCTATTAATGTTCCCTGATTTATCTTGTGATTGTGTCTTTTTGCTAAGACTAAATCTATCATAAATCCACACTTGAACTTTATCTCCTTGTGGAAATATATAGTATTTTAGGTAACAAGGTTAGATACACAGACTAAAAGCAGCCACTTTTGGCATTCTAAGTGCTTTTCAGAAAATGCATCCCATGGGAGTTAAAAATACTACAAAGTCTTGTATAATTAAGAAATAGACTATTAAGGCAATATATTATGTTAGACTTCAGTTGAATATGAGATATAGTATAAAAAAGTCACTTTCTTTTGCTCCACCAAAAAAAATTAGCTAAAATATTGAATAAGTTAGCTGCTACACTTTGAATTAATATATAGACTGAGGGGTAAATTCTGTGCTTCTTAAACATGTGTAATCTAATTAGCGTTTGTGAGATTTACTGGGATGAATTTTTCCCTTGGCGTATTCAATTGCAAACAGGGAGAACGTGGACTGCAGGCTGCTTGGGGCAGACATCTGCCTGGAGTGGACATCCGTGTAGAGAAGGGCCTGCATCCTTGCTGCCTGAGGACCTGGCATCAGCTGACATGGTTCATGAAGTTGCGAGAAGATTTGTAATGATGGAGAAGTTCCTGAGCTGGTGAAAATAAGTAGAAATCTGCTTTGAAAGGGAAGGAGGTTCAGAAGATGCTTCTTGAGATCACAAGATGTAATTTAGTTGGCAGAGACATACTCCAAGAACCCTGTGTTGCTGTAGTACTTTACAGAAATCTAAGTTAAAAAATAAGAATAGTACTGCTTTTTGAGATAACTTTAAAAAAAAAAGTTATGAGGCAGTTTCGTTGGAGGTTATTTCTGCAGTGTGGGCCTCAGTCAAAATTGAGACTGGTATTAAGGCTAATAATTAATCCTGTTGGCTCTCTTATTTCATGAGGAAAGAATTAAGTGTGTTTTTGGGGTATAAATTTTTCTTGATGTACATCAAACTGTCCCCCTTTGGAAGTACCTTCCCATTAGCGCTTAGGAGAAGCACTAAAGACCTGCTAGTGTCTTTAAACACAACTATCTAAATGCATGAGCGTAATTTACTTCCCTTGAATTTTATATGATTTTAGCAGCTAAATCTTAATTTTCTTTGATAATGTACTTGTTCAAATGGCAATATACATTTATGCCACTTTTTTATGTCATCTGCTAAAGCATGTGTTAACCGTCATAAATTTTTGGTGGACTGGACAATCTGGACTGTACCCCTGCATGAGAAGCTAGCGCATTGCCAGTTGTGAGCTACCTGCCAGCAAGATTTGGCATTCACCTTTCTTTTAGAGCATAGGTGCAGTACATGGAGTGAAGCTCCTGTCTACTTTTTTGTAGTAGCTCAGCTCAGTTAAGCAGAACGTTAAATCAGATGTTGCACAAGAAAGCAGAGGCTCGCCTCTTTGTTACTGAAAATCATTTGGTGAAATAGTGGCATCCACAACCTCCATTTAAATGAACAATGTAGTCCTGTCAGGGTGGAGTAGAATCAGCCTGCTTATGTGATTCAGCCTGTATTTCATTGATACTAGGCTCTGGGTTAGAAACCTGGGACTGTTGCTGGCTTTTTAAATCTTGGTTTATGTACAAGTCCTTTTTGAATTTGGTAAAGAAAAATTAAGAATTGACATGCACTGTTTGGAACCATACTTTGTCTAAAGGTGATTTTATTAATTTAGTGCTGTCAAAAAAAAAAAAAAAAGAAAGTAAAAGCTAGGAGTGTAATGCAGCTATGGTGGTTCAGTGTGCAACATCAATATCTGCGCTCTTTATGTCACACAAAGATTTGTTCCATGCTATCTAATTAAACCAAGTGGAGCTTGTTTGTTGTGTATATAATACGTAATTAAAACGAGACTTAAAAATAGGGCATTGTATGAGCAACACTGTAGTTGGTCATATCCAGTAACTTTCTGTGAGATTGCCTCTGTGTCTCCCATGCCTCATGAGCTTTGAAAATCTCAGAAAAACAGGGCTTCTCTGAAGACTGAATGTTTTGTGGTTTCCCTCTTAGCCATAGGGGAAGGAGATTTTTTTCCAGGGGGTCTTACAGGTTTCAAAGTCTCTCTTGCAAGCACCTCTGTAGGACTGAGAACCAGTAGCTCAGCTTCCATTTGTGTCCACAAGTACTGCCTTGAACCACTTTTCCTCCTTCCTTCTACCAGTCAGCCTAGTGCCAGTTTTAGACAGGCCCCAGAGAGCATGAAGAACACTGCATTGTAATGGTTGATAAAGTTCAAATGCCAAATATTCCCTTTACTGCAGAAACTATGCAGCTCCTTCCCGGCATCTTGGCTATTTTCTCCTATTTTCTCCATCAAACCTCATCATCAGCCTCAAGGCATTCAAGAGACTTAGAGAACAGAGCTAGTGAAGATGGAGTACGTTGCAGCTTCTCAAGTGTAGGGCTGAGACCAAGTCCTCCTCCTGTGAACAAGGGGAAGAGATCAGAGCAGTGATGGAGCACTCTGGAGGGCCCCCACATCTGTCTTGCTGCTCGGAAAGGAGCAGGAGCAGGAGCAGTGATGGCCGGTGCTGCTGGGACGGGCCAGCTGATACAGTGACAGCACCGGGGAGACAGGATCACCTTCCAGGACTCTTGCATAGGAAAGTGAGGCCATGGCCACTTCTTTCTGTTCACTGCCCACCTTCCTACCCTGCCCTCTAGAAGAGAGGTTGCCATTCCCTGAGCTGAAAGCCAGCCTGTGTGGGCTGTCACTACAACTGAGACCTTCAGGAATGTTCTGATGGCAAAAAAAAGATAAGAGAGATGGATGACTTAAGAATTGAGCCACCTCAGTATATTCTGCTTTAGCATTTGGTTTGTAGATTTTGGTCAATACCTTCCAGACAATACCAGGGCTTTTTGTTATTTCTGAGTGTGTCCTTAAAATAAGAACCGTTCCTCTCACTGGCTGGTAAGTGGATTAGTTTGGCAAATTAAAGCTTTAGTTAGGATGACAGTAGAAGAGGGTATTTGTCCTCAGTCTCTATCAATGACTCTTGTCTCTAATGTTTCTTTTCTAGAAATTGAAAGAATATTGTATGCATGTTTGATATTGTATTTAGTCTCTCAAGATGGCATCCCAGGTCTGATGTTCAATTAGGGTGTGCAGTTCTGTAATCCTTACTTAATTAGAACTCCGTGTCTTACTCCCTGAGAGTTGCGTTTGTAATTGGATTCTCACAAGTGAGAATATGCAGAGGCTACCTCAAAGGGAAGTTGTAATTTGCTGATGTGTGTTACTTACCTGTAGTTCTTCGAGAATGTTTCCTCTGCATATTCACATTATGGGTCCTGTCCACCTTCTGTTTGTCCTGGGATTTCTACTGCCCTACAGTTGCGGTGTTTAGGAAGAGTAACTGAAGTCTTGAGCACTGTACAACTCTTTAAAATCTCTGATCGCTTGGTGTCATGAGATGGCACTTGTACAGTCCTAGTAGTCACTGCTCTTCTAGGAAGTTCCTGTAGGTCACCAGCACTGGAGAACCCAAACCCACTGGTGTGAATATGCAAGGACAGCACTCTCAAAGAGCAAGCCAATGGTAAGTACCCTTTCTTTGTCTTCTGTGATTAACCAAATATTGCAAATGTTATCTTGTAAATACCCTGTTTGCAAATTTGCTATGCTTTCCCTATGATAAAAACATATTGAGATTAATTTTAGAGCTGTTGCCTTTGTGACAAAAACCAAGAAAGTATCTGTATTTGTAAGTACTCATTTCAGTTGTAAATTGATGTACTGCTATCAGGGTGTGGGTGTATACACATATTTGAGCTCTAATATATATTTCCATCAGAAAAGAAGGCACAATTACAGGGCAGTATTATATATTTTACAGAGTTGCACTTTTTTAGTTGTATTATAGTAGATTAGATAGCAGAGTGAGTCACTGACCAAAAAAAGTCTTCTAATAGTATTAACAATGTAAATTCTCAGAACAGATTCTCCAAAAGAAAAGCAAAGGTATATTGCTTTTCACTTCTAAATTTTTTTCTGAACTTTTGTTTTTTCCAGACATGGAATTCTGTGAGACTCCCCATATTCTGTGCTCTGGCTATCAAACAGATTTACACGGTGTAGCTGAGCACAGTTACCCGCTGGAGGTGGGCTCGGATGTGGATACTGAAACAGAAGGTGGTGCGTCCCCGGATCATGCCCTGAGGATGTGGATGAGGGGGATGAAATCGGAACACAGCTCCTGCCTGTCAAGCCGGGCAAACTCAGCGTTGTCCCTCACTGACACTGACCATGAAAGGAAGTCTGATGGGGAGAATGGTAATAAAGAAATGCATCTAATGTAGTAATTTATTTGAAACTTTCTACTTTTCTTTTATTTTCCTTTTTTTCTTTGTTTTTTTGTTTTGTTTTTTTTTTCTTTCTTTCCCCCCTTCCTTCTTAGGGCGCTGTATTATATGAAAGGTGAAAGGATTGGTTTGCGTGTGTATTGTATTTATAGTGTAGATGGAAACTAAGACAAAAAAATGAAACAATGTTTCTGTTAAAATGTCATTCTTCCACAGACCAATTACTTTCCCGCATTCTCCATTTCTGTGCCATAGGACGTTTATCATTTGAGTTTAGTGGCCTATGAATTAGGTTCTGAAATAAATCTATATATGTACATTTATATCACATTTTGTGTAGAATTGATCCTGCACGTGCTGGCTTATGGGCGTAGCTTTAAGACTCTACAGCCAGGTGACTTCAGAAAGACAACCTGGAATACTAAAGGCTCTATTCAGCTGTAATTTCAGGCTACACCTGAAGACATGCTTTTATCAGTAGGACAGATTGAACAGGTCTTTGTCACGTCCCAGTTCTGCATTTCTCTGCATATGGAGGGTGGGTTTCTGGGTTGGGGGACGGAGGCAGTTTGGGGGGTTTTTTTGTTTGTTTTGTTTGGGTTATTTTAAAATATTTGTTCTCTTTCAGGATCGTTTTACTTACTTGCTTTTCTTATGGTTTAGTGTGTCACAGAAGGGGAAAATGTGTATTTAATTAAGTAACATGGGGGGAATTAATAATTTTTTTTTCTCTGCATCAAAATTGATGAAAATCTCCTCTAAATGTTTCCTTAAAGAGTATAGTGAGTAAACAAATTTATCATGCTTAAGATCAACAAGCTTAGCTCATATTTTAATACCTACATGTTATGGTAGTTCTAAATGCAGTTAAATATGTATCTTTAACTGGTTAAGAGATAGGGGAACCAGTGAAAGCGGTAGATTGACACTTCGGTGTTGACAGTGATACATTTTAGTAGATCTATAGTCATAAGATGAAAGAGAGTTCAGTCATGAATGTCATTTCTATAGTTACATGTTTTGAATTTGTCAAATACAAATGTATAATTTCATCAGCATGTTTGTCAATACCAATGGTAAGGTCCAATGTAGGGTCAAAGACATTAGATTAGCTACATGAGTTTAAAAAAAAAAAAAAAAAAAAAAAGGTTTTAGTGCACAGCTCATTTTAATTAAATACTCCTTTGAGGATTAAGCATTCTGCACAATCACGTTGCTAGAATCTGTTAATTTTCAGATGCCACCCCATATGCACGATGATCAACAGATGCCTGCCTTCTAGCTTCCTGCTTCTGCCACGTTCTGTGTGGGCTCCATCCTCTGTAAAGTGTTGTTGCATAGGGGTTTTTTGTTTGGGGTTGGGGTTTTTTTTGCATGTTTTCCTAAGAAATTTGGGTTTAGATGGTGGCTGAAGGAATTGAATCTGGTCTGCCTGGAATTGGTTGGCCCTTAACGATGAAAATGATATAAAGAGGATGCTACCTGAGAAAGGAACGTGCATACTTGTCCCATTCAGACTAAGAAATACACATGGTCATTTATGTTTTAAGGTGCTGGGAAGCTGATGTATTGAAAGCAGGTTAAGCATATAACCAAGTTATGTGTTTCAGTCTGGAATGCAGTGGTGCAGCTGGGTATTCATGATGTTTTGCTAGCCATACAAGATGCACTAAATAAGTCATCTTCCTATAGATGAAAATTATTGTACGTAGTAAAGGAAATGCTTTTGTTACCTTCATTGTTCTGCATTAATATGTGGTTCTTTGTAAGCTTTATAACAAATTTTTAATCAGGCATTCATGTTTTAGGTACTTGAATACAAATTTTAACTAAAGAGTTGGGAGAGGAAAGTGAGGGCAAGAGTAAGTTAGGAGAGAGAGAAGCTGAGAGCACAAGCTCATTTGAACTCTTTAGTCTGTCTCCAGGCAGGGTCAACAGAGCAGGTATCAGTGCTTGCTGTGGAGTTGAGTCATGATAATAATTACAATCTTGAAAGTTAATATGGGTAAATTTGAAGACAATGATGGTTCAAGCTATATTCATTTATATTCTCTAGTACTTCACAGGTAAGTTCATAGTCAAGATTCCTGATGCAGAGAGCAGCGTGTTTTTCGTCTGGGTCAGCACTCACTAACAAAGCACTCTTTGAATACAGAAGTTCATAAATCTCTACTTAAATGAAGTAATAGATGGCACATCTTTCTGTTTCTATGCAGTCCCTTGTGCCAGGGGCTTTATCAGGGAGCCACAAGTGTTGCATTTACCCTTGCAGCTCCTGCCGCGGAAATCGACTTTCTTTGCGCCAGCCAGTAACTTCTGTGGGGTGAAAATGGGTCAGCACGTAAGATGAGTTGCTGGAAGTTCATGAAATGCTAGTTTCCATGATATTGTCTAATTGCTGTAAAAATAGATATTTAGAAATTCTGGCTTTTGAAGGGTTGACCAAATGGCATGTGAACACAGCTATTTGTAACTGGAGTAAAATTAATGAGGAAGATACAGTTGTTGCATTGTTTGAGAAAACTAATTGCTATTATTGTCTGTATTTTGAAAAGGTCAGTTGGTTTTTATTCTTGAGGGGTTTGTTGTTTTGTTGTTTTGGGTTTTTTTTTTCCCTCTATGAGCACAATTCTGCTACAAATGCAGACTAGCTTTTTCAGGACACTTTTTTGCTTTACATTGATCTGAAGCAAATATACTTCTGCAAATTTTGTTCTGTGTAGATATTCCTTGAATTTCTCATTCATTCAGAGCTCTAGCAGGAGGTTTCCTGACACAGGATATATACTTTATTATGTATTCTGAGTAGCCCAATTTGAGAATTTATTTGAGGACTATTTTCCTTTATAGACGCACCAACTCTGTCATAATCACGGTTTAAACATACTCCGGTTGTTTTGGCAGCATTGAACAGGTTGTGCGAAACACCAACATTCCCATTTAAATTACAGTTGTCAATGTTAATGGCAACTAATAACAGCCTATTAGTGCACAAACTGCCTTCAGCTTTGCCTGAGGCTCAGCAAAATATATATTAACTGCAAATAATGAATGACCAATTTCTTGGGGATCATTGCTGATCTCTGGTGTAGTATAAATAGCTCCATGTAAACATGAACAGTGTTACTCTACAATACGTGAATGTAAATTTCAGACAGAAACACTACAGAATAACAATATCAAAAATAGTTACTTTATTCTATTAAAGAAGACTGCATTTACCCTCAATTCACTGAACCAAGGGTATCTGTCATTGCAGCATATCAGAACATTGAGTTCAGTGGTTTAGTCTGCCAGATTACCGAGCTGGCAAATTTATTTCTTTATTTTCCTGGAGGAAAGATACGGTCCAGGAGAGGATTCAACCCTGATCTACAAAAAGGAGGTCTTCAGACATCTATCTAAAACTACATCGTGTGACATGGATCTGCATCCCACACTAGCTAGTGTACTAAAAAGGAGACTACAGTCCATTTTGTATCCATATACTCTTCCCCGTTAAATTGTTCATGCAGTTCCTATGTTTTGCTTTACGGGCTGTCTGTGCAGCTGTGAAGTGATGAATTTTACCTCAAATGCATTCATACTATGCCATAATCCATTTTTGAGCCACATTTGACTTGCTTGCACAACCATCAACTCTTTTAGCTACTACATCTCGTCTGAGAGCTAGTATGGAACTTGAGGCATTTCTACAATAACATAATTTTTAACCTCTTTTAGGTTGTCAGCTTGTTTTGAAGTACTTTGAAGGCTGACTTGTTTGGCTTACTCCTGACACGTACTTAGACGTTTTTATGCGACTGATTACTCTTTCTCTACTAAGTAGTGAGAACCAATAGCAGAGTACTGGATTCCCTGTACTGGATGAGTGTACTGTGAAACGCATGCTCAGTCTTGGAGCCAGATTCGTGTTCAATTCCTTTGGCTGCATAATTTTATGACAACTAGGCACTGGCTATAGTTCACAACAGCTTCTTTGAGATTTGTAGGCAAGAAATTAGGGTGTTAGTACAGGCTGAAATACCACTAGACTGGTCATGGAATATAGCTTTAGAGTGCTTGAAATCTGGCCAGGGGATTTTTATTTTTTTTTAATAACATATTTGTCTTTTTAAAAACGAAGAGGGGAAAAAAAAAAACAGCTATGAAAAAGTGTATTTCTTTCCTTTTTCCCCACAGAAGTTATTGGAAACTTCTTTCTTAACATCAGTGTACAGGATCAGATTCTATTTGGAATAATAATTTTAATAATATCAATAATTTTAAAGAGCAGACTGCAAAGATATAATAATAATATTAGCCATATATTAATAAGTAGAAGTAGTAGCAAAAGTAGTAGGTTACAGATCAAAGCTGAGTTTAATGACATAGAAACATGTAAGATTAATCTTGTGTTATTCACCTAAGTATTTGTTTTATACCCTGGGAACAGTGGTCCGTTTAACAGAGCTTTTGACTCTCCTGAAATCTCCGGGGGTTTTTCACTCTGATTGCTGGGCAGATGGGTGACTTTGGGGCAAGTCACCTCAGCTTTTTGCACTTCAGATTCCGTATCTTAGCAGTATCTGTTAAAGGGATAAAGACGCTTAATTAGTAAAAGAAATTCTGGAATTGCTGATGCTGTATGAGAAACGCAGCTTTGCGAATGCTGTAGTTATTCGAACATGGGGAGGATTTAGCTAAGGACAAGGTTCTGATTTAATTTATGGTGTGTGTCAAGAGACCCACTGTGAATTCACACCTGTTTAAATTAGACTTGAATATGGCTCTTCATAAAAGTCTTGTGTTTAATGCAAGAAAGTGAGAGCATTGGGATTAATGTTGCTGTTATCTACTGGTATTTTGTAAACAAGCCAGGCATTAAGCTGATCTTTGGTTTTCTCATTTCTACAGGAAATTATTACCAACAGGTACATTATAATAACAATACATGCTCTAAGAAGAGGTATGCATGTGACTGACTCTCTATGCAGGATTGTGTTTGTATCTGAAGTATTTCCATTAGCTCCTGTCCTGTCACTCTCTATTTACAACGGTGCAATTGAGAAATTGAGTTACTAATTTGCAAGTAGAGCAGTTAGGGCAAATATGTGTAAGTAGCCTTGAAAACATAATCCCATTCCATCCGTGCCATTTAATATTTTTCTCGTCATTCCTAGTGTGCTTTGCCTTTGTTGTGGCATGGATTGCATTCATGTTTGTACACTCCTGTCTGTTGGATGGTTTTAGGCACCTGATAGATTAAGACAACCTCATCACTTAAAGAAAATGCAAAGCCCCCGTGGTGAAATTCCTTCAGCTTCTGGAGTTTACTATAGCTTGTCAGATATTTGAAAGAAACGGGCCACTAATCTTCCCTTAGTAAAAGACTTCTTTTGCTTCTGTTGTGTTTTTTTTCTGTTTTAGTGTTTAGATGGTCTCTATGTTGGCTGCTTCTGCTGTTGTTTCAGAGAAGCCTCCTCAGTGTAAAAGGAAGCTCGTGAATCTCTGCAGTAACATAGCAATGCCTTTCGGGGAGTATTGGAGTATACATCGACATTGTAGCTGCTCTGCTGGAGTTGTTAAGAGTGTAAGACGCTTTGGTTGACCTCAGAGTAGTTCCTTTGGAAATGTTGCTGTCTCAAAGGAAGCATGTAAATCATCTGAATTGCTTTGGATAAGTGCGAGATGCTTCTGTAAGCACTGCAACCTCACCTCAGTTGTAATATCATGAAAGTCTTGCATTTGTGTCCCTAGTATTTAAGCCATTTATGAAATTGCTCATATATGGAAATTCAGCTAATGATGAGTTGTTTGTCAGTATTGTGGGAAAAATTCTGCCTTTTAAAATTACTATCTTCATACTTTTTCTGACTGACAGGAGCATTGCACCTGCATATCTGCTATTTTAATCTTTACAGTTTTCATATGGTGTATTAAAATCAATACACAATGTTAAAACATTCCCTTTCTTGTCTTTCTCTATTAACCACAATGAACACTAATTTAAAGACAAATATCAAACAGCATTTAATGTTTTACATTAAAGATAATGAAACTGTATTTAGAACATAGAAATATTTTTTATATTCCATAATCTAAATGACCTTTGCCCGCAGCATAGTAAAAAGTATCTGTGCGTTTGCACAAGGTTCTGTAATATTTTTAGCCCTGCAGTTTTGTTTTCTTTCATGGGTAGCTAAAAGAGGGAAGGGAGGGAAGCTTGAGAACAGTCAGGTCTAATTTTTATCCCAGAAATGAGTAACATGGCACTAGAGCTCAAAAAAAACCCACTTGGCTTTCCTCCGCTGTGTTATGCAGAAAGGATAGTGGCTGTGGCTTAAGGAGCCTGTAGCAATATAAATTATTGCTCCTTCTTCCTTTTAAATCCTTCTGACTTTCTCAGATGGAAATGAGCATGCAGGAAAAGTATTTCCACAAAGACTTTACAGGGCAAAAGGATGTTGCAGCGCTGCTGCAATTCTTGGGAACTCAGTTTATCTCGGCTGCCACAGGGAGAAAAGATGAGATGGGATAGGCAGTAAAGCGCCTGCCTTCCGCCAGGCTGCTGCAGTGCCCAAGTGGGAGGATTCTCTGACCCTGCCTTTCGCAGTCTCTGCGAGGCGAGGGGGACGCTGAACAAAATACCTTTTCTGTTGTTAAGCATTTACCAGGAATTCTACATGAGGACATCTCTGGACTAGTGCATTGCTGGGAACAGTTCCATTCTAAACAATCAACACGTCTATCCTGATGTTTTATTTATGTTGTTTTATTACTAAGTTTATGATATGTTTTATTTCTCATCTCTTTTGGTTAAAATTTAAAATGTATTAGAAGATCAGAAATCTGCTTTACAGAAACAACCTACAGTCACATTTTATACGTATATCCTTTGGAATAAATTATTTATTTTACTTTAATGCTGGTTTAGTTTAATAGTTATTTTGAAATATAAGCGGTTCTCACCTATATGTCTTAAAATGTAAATCTTCCTGACAGTTGGAACCTGTTTTTCATCAAAGCTGGGGATGTTCTGGTGAGAGCTGCCAGTGGAACATCATTAGTGCGAAATAAGGCTAACAGGAAAACTTGTGAACTCTGATCATGGAAGATAGTAGTTAAGGCTACTAAATAAATAAGGTCAAATTACTCTTATATGGTTCCTTATACCGTCAGCCAGTATAGTTTTAAATACCAAGATATCTAGAGCTTTTTTCTTTCCGCTAGCAAAATGCTTTTCAGCTATTCCAAAGTGTAATAGTGTAAGTGAGATAAAAAGAAGGGATCTAGCAAATGAGTACAGGATTGGTAGAAAAGTGGGAAATACTGACAAATTATCCTTTTAGGGTCTAGCAAGGTTTAATCTAAATATCATTTCTTCTTGACAGTATGAGATCTTCTAAGAATTTATTGTCGTCCTACCATGGATGACAAAAGATTGCTCATTCTTCTTCAGCCTTTTTTTCATTTTTACCCATTTAATTCATTGTGTATTAAATTACATGAGAAAGTCTTATCTTCCATTTTCAAATTTGTTAGTATTTCATTTCCTCTTGGGCTTAGGAGTAAGATGAAGATCAGCATAAATCTGTATTATTCAGAGTTACAAATATTAGCATATCCTCATCTTACAAATGGGGATTACTGATAGTAGCAAATAGCTTTGGTCAGACCATCTAGAAGAAACAGAAAATGAAGAAAGTGGTTACTTCCCATGGCTGCAACCTTCCTAGTCTTCTACAAGTGAAAGCTAAACCAAACATATTAGACTGTTTCTTTTTTCTGCAATAGAAAATAGGATAAGAATGGAAAGCTGTATATGAAATTACAGTTAGTTTGTACAGAATAATGCAGATTTAAATACTGCTTGTTTCAACTTGCTTTCGTATACAGGTCTTACAAAATGAAATTCAGTATTTTAGATATTAATTTTGTTTTCTTTAATCATACATAGCTCTACACCCTGACTTTATACTTTGTAACACAAACATAAAAGGAATTGTGTATTATTAGCTCTTCTAGAATATGAATCTAGGAGCACTGAATAATTCCTGCAGGCTGCTGCTTCTCCCTAACAGATGTTTTTGAGTAATATTTTAATTAGATTCACATATTCTGATGACTAATTATATTGCCAGTGTTGTTTCTTCATCTTAAGTTTCTACTCCAGATGATTTGCAATGTAGATTTTATACAGCGCTTCTCGACGCTAACTTTCAATTGAGCAGCATGTGCCAGCATCTGATTGCAAGTTGCTCGCCATGAGATGCATTGGCCGTACAGAGGAGCAGCCCTTCGGGCAACAGAAACCAAATGTTGGAAAGTAACCGTGTTCCTTTGCCTTGGGTGTTATCCAGAAAAGGAGCTGGGGAAAGTCAGTGATCTGGGGGTTCCTTTATTCCATGAAACCACACTTCCCAAAAGACTTATATGTGGGAGGAAATGCCTGGAAGTGAGGATGGCTTAGGACATCGGGTCAGGGTTGTTCAGCTGTATTGCTAGAAACCTCGCTAAAAGCTACTGAAAGCATGTAAGAAACCCAAGGGACAAAAGTTAAGGGCACTTCTAAACTGTATATAGTATTTATTATGGTTCATAGCACTCCTCCCTCCCCACTTCATCAGTTTTGTACATTAGAGGGATTTATATCTTCTCTGACATCATTAGAAATGTAATCAAGACAGCATGGTGCACTGGAACTAAAACAAAAATCATCGTATTTTAACTACAGGCAGTAGAGAGAAAGGCTTGTATCTGTCAAATATCCTCCTATCCCCAAGTGATACGCATGTTAAACAAGTGTGAACACATGAATATCAATGATTTTGAATTTCTGTGACTCCGGCTACTAGATTTTCTCCCTGTTTTTCTTTCTCGGAAGATCCCATATAGTTTTAGCATTGGTTATGCTAATAAATACTGCAGAGTATGACTCCAATTTGATGCAGCCAATGTTGTCTTATCTTAAGGCTATATTTGTGGAACAGTTGAATGTTATTGATGAACTGTTAATTTTCTTTTGGCTTTTGAATCTAGTCATTGTAATGAGCATTGCCAAATGTTGCTTTGGGCTTGTTTGCATCGATGTAGTAAGCATGTCAGTTGCTTTGAAGCTGAAATGAATTCACATTTGTAAATGAGCTTGAAATATTTTGTGGTGATCTATTCTTGTCTTTTCTGAAATATTGTTACACTTCCTATCAATCAAGTACCATGGCCAAGGAAGAGCCGAAGGTATATTTCCTGTAGGAATGGGTGAAGCCATTTCTTTAATGAACCTAATGGTAAAGAGAGAGTTTCCTTGTGGTGTGATGTGTTTGCCTGTAGGATCTTCACCGTGTTGTCACTGCACCTCACTGGTGGGTTGTTTAGTGTTCATAACGGTATGAAGTGGCTCTCTCCTACGCTCTCAACCAATGCCTTTGTCTTATGGAAAGACAGCAAGCAAAAAGGGGTCTTCGTGCCACAAACACACCCCAGGTTTTCCATAATTAGTCAATGGAGTAAAACACATTTAACCGAAAGGTTATTATTCACATCTTTCAATGTAGCTTTTAAACTGTAAATGCAATGTGATTTTCCATCTCTGCTTACAATTATTTTTGAGTAAATGTAAAATATAAATTAACGCATGTACTTTATGTGTACCAAAGCCATGGTAAGTGTTGTTTAGACTTCAGTGCCTTTCTCATTGCTTTGTCCAACAGCAATTTCAAGTGGCACTTTTGGTTTGAGAACATCATATTTGACTAACTTTTCCCCAAACAGTGCTTTTGAGACAGCAAACTTACTGTCATTGTCCAATTATGCTAAACTCTTTTAGAGCAATTATTTTACTGCTTGTTGAAGTGGTAGAATCATAATGCATACTTTGAATTTATGTTTTTCTGCATAAGTTGGTATAAACATACCTCCTGTTGGAGTCAGAAAGTATCTGATGTAGTTTAATTGAATTGAATCTTATTTGATTTGAATCTGCTTGAACTGTTGATGTTGGGATCACGTAATAGAGCTGCTTGCTAGTTGTGCGTTGTCAATGGGATCTGACGAGTGGTGCAGTGTTTACAGCTCAGCACTAGAGACTTCTCATTTGTTTTCTTTATGACAAAACAATCGATGGATGCTTGCATCTTTTGACTACCACAAAAATCTTAGAAGCAGAATGTACCTGAGTAATAGCTACTGTTGCAGGTTCTCAAACTCCTTCATAAGATAGTGGTGTAGTTTGTGATTTCTTCTAGCTGGCGGTCTGCATGAACCAGGTCTGACTGATTGCAATACGGCTGCATTTTGGGGGTGGCAATGGATTGTATTCTCTCATCTGTTGTCAGAAAGGGATGCTGCGTTAGGTTATGCTGCTGATCACAGGTAGGGGTGGAACTCTTGCTGTAAAGGGATAAAGATCCTGGTGAAGAGAAAATCTCCAAATTTATTTTTATATACTTGGGAATTTTTCTCAAGAGACTAAAAAACTTCCCAGAATATTACATAATTTCCTTTTATAAGGAAGATGGTAGTGAGGAAATCTCATTTGTAGTCACAGAGACTGCTTTTGAAAGGTCGAGATAGAGGTAGTGAATATGTGCCTAGCGTATAATGGTGGCTGCCTTCCTGGTAAAATTATAAAAGGCTTGGTTTAGGCCTGGCCAGAGATCATGTGTTGATAAGTAAGGTGATGTACATTTTCTTTGTAGTAGCTCATTCAAATTAGTGCAGCATAAATGAAAAGCCAAGTTTATGCACGGCTTTGCAACTTAGATCTACCTTTCGGGAATGGTGCAACAATATAGTCAACTTATTCAGGTCTTAATGTGCTATCTTGACTCTCAAGATACATTTTTATCTCAGTAGCCTGAGTGTGACTGAAAGAGCCATCCTTTTGCGGCGTGGCAGAGGAGCCAGAAGCTGCTGTTCTGAGGAAGATGCCACCCTCAGTTGTTAGCGGTGTTGTATGGTTGCTCATACATGGTCAGTGTGTTTAGGGTTAGCTGTCGATGTTCTGACAAGTCCCTGCTGTCTTTTAGTGTCTTCTCAGTGCCAGTGGTGTAAGGGATGCTGCAGTCCTGAGAAATCTGCCTACTTTGGTAGGAAGAGAATATGAGAGATGGTCTGTGGTGCAGGTGCACGGGGAAGCCTTTGCATCCCACCTCTCCCTTGCCCCAGTTTAGCATCAAACTACTTAAGGGTTTTGTACCTTTTTCAGCCCTTCCCTCTCCCAGCTCAGAAATTGGTAAGAACATGACTGTTCCAGTGCTTCTCCATTGCTTTGATAAAGGAATTCCCTGCCATTTTGTGCGAGCCTGTGGGCTAGCAAGTGCTGGTGAGCATTTGCGAAGGTGGGCACAGTGGCTGCGGCCTGCCAGGGCTTCGCTGCCGAAGGCAATCAAGCCCGAATGTTTTTCTTCCAGAGCGTCTGTAATTACTCACCATTTAGAATTGCAGTTCTTCCTTTCTAACAAGGGGCGCTGCCCAAATGCTTTTTTGTGATGTGCTCAATGTGTCTACAACTATCTTTTATGTCTTTGCCTGTAGGGAAAAATATAATTGAGTCATTCTTCCTCAAGCCTGCGTGGCTGTGTGTTCAGTCAGTACAATGTTCATCTCGACATTCCTATTGATGGTTGCATTGATTATTTTTATTCTAGCCTGTGATTCTGTCTCCATTCTAGCTTTTTAATTTTTATAGTTCACTTCCTTTTGAACAGCAAATTCAGCTGTGTTTGGTCGTGTGCATATTTTGTTAGAAATATAATCTCCTGAATACAGATTTCTGCATAGTAGCTAATAACCTACAGTACTTGAAAGCTCCTTTTTCTTTTTATATCCTATCTTTTTTCCAATACATTTTCTGATTACTGCACTACAGTTCGATTTTTATTGGATCATTTTAGAGCATAATAATTCATTTCTGATCCCTAGTACCTCTTGTCCATGTCTGAAGTGGTCCACATTATTTCAGGCACTCATTTTTGTTTACATCTTTTCTCTGAAGACAGTCTTCTGCGTTTTGTCTCAAAATATCTTCCTGGCTGACATGACCATTTTAGTCTTGTGATATCCGATTTCCTTTTAATACAAAATCAAATAGAAAGCATTTTCTGTACTTTACCAGCCAACTATAGCAGAATTTTTTGAGCTTTCTTGTGGGTATCTTATAAATTGGTTGGTTGCTACTAGTGGCAAAAAACCTAAATCATAAAGATCTGGAAAATAAAAGGAAAAAAAAAATGTAGAAAGACTGTTTTATACTGAATGCATTTTTAAACAAAACTACAGCTGTACGTACAATAGAATAAACATGTTTATATGCAATTACTTTAGAATTTAAACAATGCTTATTTATGTTAAATAAAGAGCCATAATAATTAAACAGTCTAAATCAATTGGGTTTTTGCGTAAATCTTTGTAGCATTATTTGTTCATTTGTTGCTTCTATAATAGATTAGAAAGAATGATTATTTACCTTCTGCTTGGAAAAAAGCAAAAAAATAAAAACCCCAGCATAACCCTTCACATTGCAGAAAGCTACGTCAAAGCCTGCAGTTTCGGTTAGGTTCCTCTCTCAGGCTCAGTAAGAACTTTTAAGATCATGGTCAACATTACGGCAGGAAGCTTCTGTTAAGAGAAATGGCAGTGAGTTGCCATTTTCAAATGGTTTCAGGGTATTTTCTTCCAAAGCTTTAGGTTTGTGCGGTCATGAAACAAAATATAATTCCTGGCTGTGAACTCATGTAAATTGGTCGGGGCTCTAGACAGCTGGCAGAGCTCAGGTTGTAGGTTCCTACTGGGGAAATTTGCATTAGGAGTTAGAATGCGGAAACAGAAATAACCCGCAGCCAGTTTGGAAGCAGCCAGGGTAGTCCATAAAGTGGAGATGTTTGGCTGTTAACTGCCAGCTCAGATCATGTTGATTATAATCTTTGACAGCAGTTCCCTGTATCACCGAAAAAACAGTGTCTCCTGCACTGCTATCCCTGTCATTGCTGCCCTTTCAGTATATAATGATGTAATTTGCAGTTTTGTATGCCCATGGGAAAAAAAAAACAGTAGTCAAGTACTCTTTGAAGTATAGTTGTCTGGTTCAGATGTACAACGTAGCTGCCAAAAATACGTGGCAGGAGCTTCCCATCCTGCTGCTTTCCCTCCTTCCTGCCGTAACGTTCTCTGGTTGCTTGCCTCTCTTAAAGTCTCCTTATGTCCTCTGAGGACATCAGCACATTTCTGCAATGATGTTGATGAAGTCTTTGAGTGATAATATTCTGAAGCTTGAATCCTAAATAAGTATCAGTGTGCTGATAAGGCTGAAAAACCAAGCTAACTCAAGTCAAGAAGTAGAAACGTGAGATGTTAAATTAGTTTCAAAATGTCTGTGTAATTTTCCGAAGCAATCATTCCTGGAGAACAGAGGACCTGCTAATACTCCTGTGATGCAGAGAGAGATCTTTTGAAGTGTATGTCAACCTCTTCGTGCATAGCCTTCTAGGATGCAGGTTTGGGGTTGGCTGCGTTGCTTGTTCTGGTAGGTGGCACATACACACCTGCTCTGTCTCAGTACAGCTGCTACTTGTAGCAGCTTAAACAGTTTGAGTCCTGGCAGCATTTATATACCTCATAAATGTGAGTGGTTGCACTGAAATCAATCGCTACTCAAATTAAAAAGGTAAGCAGGTGAAAAGCGTGGAATTTGTTTATCTCTGTTGATAAATTTGCTGTTGTTTTTTAGCTTGACTTGCACAACTGATGCATCAAAATTTGAGTTAATTTGAAAAGTGTTTCAAAATTCCTCAGATTAGAGAATTCTTCCTCTTGTTTTCATATATTGATCCATATGCAAATAGAAGAAAAGCAAACATCCCAAAAAACAGCTGACTGGGCAGTCGAGCGTTTGCTCCTGTTGGTATGAATAATAATTGTATTTGGAGTTCTTCAACTGGCTTATGTCAAGCAGCTTGTGTTGGTAATTTCAGATTTGGACCCTTCTTGGGATGCTTCCAATGAGCCACCAGAACAGGAGGAAGGCAAGTAGGGACAGTTGCCTAGAAATTCTCCACTGCAAGTAGGTCTTTCTTACAGGCTCACTCTGTTTGGCTGATTTAATTACTTCCAGAAATATTTTCTCCGTGCTTGTTTTGGAGATAGTGATCTGAAAGCAGATGACAAGCATTTGAATGTATTTGTTTTTCTGGTTGGTCATTTTATTTCCTTAAGAATAGCAGAGCAAGGAACAGCCTTCTACTAATCTAACCTGATTGATTTTAAATGCCTACCAAATTCAATGGCATTTCATAACTCCACATCTTTGAATTAATTTCTTGACTTTTCTCTTGAATGTAGCTTGTTTCTACTAATATGAGGGCAGCCAGGGGATTAGTTAGAGACATGCTTCTGGCATGCTTCTGGGTCACCTCAGCTGTGTGATAACTGATAACTGTGACTGAAGTTTGTAGTCATCCTAGAAGAAAACAGAGAAGAAGTAGAAAGCCCAGTTTCTTTGAGCTGTCGTTTCGGAGGCTGAAACATGACAAATTGTAGTGATGAGAAAGCCGTAGTTACTCCCATTCTGCTGGGTGGAATTTAAAACACTTGGAAATACTCTGGTTGTGCTCATAACACCGGATTGCCTCGTCTTTGTGGGTTGTATAGTATTGCTTTGAAATGCTTACCTACGTTCAGTATGCACAATGAAGTTTATCAGTTAATGGAATAGTAGGAAAAATGCAAAAACTAAGCCTCATCAGAATAAGACACTTTCATAAAGACAGGTCACAAGTGAAGGTTTTAGTTAACTGTGTCAACCTTATCACTTGGCAGTTTTCTAATCTCCTAAACAGCGCTTCCAGGCAGTGATTTTTATTATTTGTATTACAAGAACGCTAACAGATTCTCATCAAAATAAGGCTTATTTTACTTCACATTACACAGATATGGTTAAAAGATGAGCCAGTCCTCTGAAGAGCCCAATGGTATACATATATTGATTATTTTATCTCTGTTATCTTTCACAAGTTCATTCTGAGCCTCATATAATATGCATAAAGCTCTTCCATACAGAATTTCGTTATTAACTGTGAAGAACTTCATTATTATCCTTACCTGTTATTAAGATGGTATCAGGTCAGAATTTGCACAAATGTTTAGTTTCTGCATAAGAAAGGTTTTATTATGTCAAGGATAATTGGGGTTTATATTTTTAATTTATTGAAACCTTTGTTTCCCATGTAGTATTTTGTAGCATAGAAATTATAACAGTTGAAATAGGGAAGCGGAACAGACCATTAAAAGTGGTACTTGCTCCCTTTATTGCTGTTGTCTATGTTCAGAAACATTTATTACCAAATATATTTAAATATAATATTTTTAATTTGTAAATGATAGATAATGTAGGTATTTATTTACACTATTAAAATTTAGCTATTTAGCTGGTTGCCTCTTTAATATCTGAAACATGGAGGATGGGGGAGCGTAGCATGCCACAGTATCCGTGTTAGGGACATGAAGATCTTTATGACAAACTGTAGTGAAAGATGTCAGAAATGTGCTTCTTATCTGATATTTAAGCTGCAGACATTAAAAACATCCTTGCTGACACAGAAGTCGATACAGAACACTTCAAAGATCCACAAGGATACACAGGAAACCAAATCAGATTCAGTGCAGGGGATAGTAACCGAATATAAAATATTTAATAGGAACTACTTTGGAAAGCAGTAATGCTGAAAGGGACCTTAAGGGCCAGTAAATGAGATAAATGGAGCCAACAAGTCAAATGCTACTTTGGGCTGCCTGTGTACATGCGTCTTGTCAAGGATCTATGAAATATAGCAGATGTCGCTAAGGCTTCACTGACGAGTCAGTTCGGGGCATTTCAACACCAGGGATGTACAAAATTGAAGAGACTCTCGGAGGAGTGCAAAATGCGATTATGTCTTTGGGGCTTCTTTTTCAAGGAAAGATTTTTTTAAAAGGTCTGAATGCATACAGAATGTCTGAGTTGTCACTCAGATAACTCTGAAACAAATATGGGGGCCAGGGAGGGAAGAACTCTGAAGGTATATAACATCGCAGGTGTTTCACTAAGAATACAGTGCAGAATATACAGCAGACTATATCTGCTAGCAGACACAGACCCAGCAGTGTTTCAGTAGCTGTAATTGGCAGTCTGAGAAATCTAAATATGAAATCAAAGATAGTTTTAAAGCAGCGTAGTCATTCAACATGGGAATCATTTGCCAAGGGACAGTAAGTCCTTAGTACTTGGAGCCCTTAGGGTCCGAATGTTTTTCAAAACATGCTTGAGCTGAGCCTTGCATTATGAGGGTTAATGTGAGGGTCACTAGTTGCAACTGTAATTCTGAGTGTGAGGGTGATCAGACTGGATGGGTGCATTGGCTCTTTCTTTGCTTCATAATCTGTAAAGCTATTATGTTTTTACTGGCTATTAAATTTTTCAAACATGTCTGTTTTAGAGTAGTACGAAGCAATGAATGAAGTGGTAGAGGTTTTGTGGTTGCAGTTTTTTAAAACCAGCCAACACAATTGAGTATGTACTATAGAGGACGTGACAGGCACGTGATTCATTGATTGCAGTTCTTCATCAGTTTGTAGTCAAAGGAAATAACCTGATAGATCTTTCCCTCTCCGACTTGTGTGATATTGTCTATAGTTCTAACAGCTGCCCTAAACATTTGGCAACTGGCCCAAGCCCAAAAATTAACACTAAGAAATTAATTTTCTGTAAGCTAATAAGGACAAAAACCATTCATTCTGTTGTTTATACAGAAAGCTCATTGAATCTGAAGACTGTACATCTGGGAATGAGCTGGTAGAATCCATTTGTAAAATAATAATGCCAACACATCCGAGAAGTTCTTGTGCAGTAATCAGTCATTAAATAAAGGGAAGTTCAGGTAGAATGCAGGTCAAGATATTTATCTATGGTAACCCAAACAGACAAATGTTTATTAAAGGTTTAAGCAAAGAAATTAAAGAAATGCACATCTAATCAAACTGTGCCAAGATTAAATCAGAATCTTCCCTTCATCATCCTACTGCATCGCTGCCCTCCCCTGACGAGGTGTTAATCACGGCTTCCTTTTCTCCGGTACAGTTTGCGCTTCAGATTCCAGGCGTGGCAGGGTCTGTTTCTTACAAAAGTTTTCCATTTATTCCAGCGCGTTGGCTTTTCTGCCTTCGTTGGCGTTTGTAGTCTTCTGATGGCAGATTCAATTTTTTGGTTCCCAGAACTCTTGATTAAGGGTGGACACTGCTAATTAATCCACTTTGCATTTTGAGTGGCTGATCCCCAAAGTCTCTGTCAGTGCCAATGTGTCTCACCTGAGTTTACTTTTCATCTCATCTGTCAGAAACAGACTTTGCCAAATACTAGCTTTGGAAAATTTTGAATTGGGGATTTTGTAAATCTCTTGAGCATGTCTGTATGTCTTGCCAAACACTTGATACAGATAATGAAAATCTTCTGTTATTGCTTCTGTCTTTGCTTCAGAATTTTAGCATTGACTTCATGTAAAGAAAAACATTAAATCCTTTCATATTTAAATTAACTAGCTTAAAGCTACAATCCAAGTAAGTCATTTTGTAGTTTTATTATAAATTGGGAACTTGTTGAATACTATTCTGTAATTTGACCTACTGACTCAGAAACTTACAGTCTGCCAAGCTTTCACTAGGCTTTGATCTCGGAGTTAGTTACCTTGTGGCCAGAACACCTTTTTTAACAAGGAAAACATAGTGGGAGTGGCTACTAATTAGTAGAGTTTGTTTTGCTTTTGTGAAAGTGATGATCTAAATACAGTCTGATTAACTCATCTGTGGTTCTTCACTGTATACTGCTGAACACTTGCTGTGCCTGAGATGAGTCCTCATCTGTCGTTATTTCAGGTATATTACGGGTGCGAAGCACATCATCTCGGCTGTTACGTACTTCTTGACAAAGCATTGGTATCCCAGTAACTTCTTTCCCCTCAAAGTCGTGTATCTGCAAAGACTGTCTACAGGATGTGTCTTTTAGTCTGATGACTCTCTTTTAGCAGTCAATTTTTTGCTCATCCTTAACTTAAAATTAATGTGAAGAGATAGTTCTGCTTCTCTAAACCTATTTCTTTAGAAGAGAACGAAAGGTGATTTTCTTATCCATGGACTGGTGCGTGACTAGTTTGACGCCAGTGGAAAAGATTAAATTGCCTTGAAACAAATGTAAATCAGGTGCTGTCACTGTTCATTGAGAGCCAGAGAAATTGGACTTAAATGTGAATATAAAACAGTATATTAACTTCACTGAAATAGATCAGTGTTTTTAAATAAGTTTACAAAAGTATTTGGAGTGTGTAACAGGCTACCTTCTCTTTTATTATCTATTGCACTTGTGTGTTACTGTTCTTTTGTGACTGCTGAATCTAGTAAGGCAGAGGAATGTACTAAAGGCATTTTATTATCTCACACTAGAGCGCTACACTTCATGCCTGCCCTATCAATGTTAAGGTATATGAAATAATGACCCTGGGCCTAGAATATTTTTAATGAGGTCCAGAATTCGAGTTATATGTCAGTCTGGTTTTGTTTTGAAAGCGCAGCGAGCAAATGTGACTGCACCGAGCTCTGACCGGCAGTGTATTCTGTAAGTCGGCAAGTACTAGGCATCTGAGCAGCTCAGTCCAGCTCAGCCCTGGTGGCAAAGCCCAGTTGAAATTTATTTTGTTTATAAAAGTAGCAGTGCTTTTATTGGGCTTCTGACTGTTTCCTTGAGTGAAAACATTTGTTTGAACTGGGATTTTTACCTGAGGAAGGGCTGCATGATTTGACGTACATTGAGCGAGTTGCCAAAATAGGAACAGACATGATCTTATGCTCCTCTAGAAGTTATTTCTAAAATGCAAGCACTTTGCTAGCGTCATCGTGCTTAGTTCTGCTACCTCATTATGAATTAGCTTGTAAGTGCTGATAATAGGTTGTGGCAAAGGCACTCATTGTGTGTAAATACACATGACTAAATTAATTTAATTATTGCTATCGCTTGCATACTGAAGATACTGAAATCTCTGCTTTACCTGCATTCTTCATATAGGCAAAGATCACAGAGAAGTGAATGAAGTAAGAGTGTGTATGTGTGTGTCTTACTGTGTAAATTATTATGCCATGAAATTAAACAAAATATGTTCCCAAAGAAGTCAGAATAATGATCTTTTGTAGCTGTGTATAGACGTGTCAAGGGAAAAAGGTCTGGAACAGAGCAAACTCATGTTCCTGTATTCATCAGTTACAATAAATTTTTGCTGGTAAACTAAAAGCTTCAAGCAAAAAAAAATTTTATAGTGTGTCACCACCTTTGTTGAACTTGAATCTTTACAGCAGTACTGAATATTGCTATCTGCCTACAGGTACGTTTTCAGTGTTGTTTACTTTTTCATGTGAACAAATGCCGCTTTTCTGTATTTATGCTTTTTCTCTTATGATAATGATCATTGTTCTAAGAATATCAAATCTAGTTGTCAAAAAATTTCTAGTGTCAGAATTAAAGGTGTGTATGCATATGTGTTATGTCACATTCACTACTTGCATTTTCTTCTTGTGCCCTCTCCCTCAGGACCCCTCTCATATTAAGTGCGCAGAATAGACTGTGCCAGCATGATGACAAGCTATTCAATATTTTAGTTTATTTTAATTGTTCAATGTATAGCCTTAAGCCTTATTTATTACCACTGTTCGAACCTTGTTCTTACAGCAATATTAATTTCCTGTTGGCAACTCTGTGGTGCTCATCACTACAGTATTCAAATACTTCGCATACGCTAATATATTTCTCTTTGCAATAACCCCGGGAAACGATGGGGGTACTACCTCCGTTTTATGGGTGGTGAATTCACATACATACAAATTAAGGGAGAAATACCTGCTAAACTTGGGCATCTGATTTGAACTGCTCAACGCCTGATTTTTTTCAGAATATTTCAAACATTAGTGCAATATAATACTAAGAGTAGCTCTCACTAACCTAAGTTACAGCTCTGTAGGTTTATAAAAAGGCAAAATAAGAAGTGAAATTATCATGTGGTGTCAGTTGGTTGTGAGCAGTTTCTAACAGCTAGGTTCAATATAAAGACTTACACTACTTGAGCTGAAGAACTTTTGATAGCAGTAGCAAGCTATCATCTTCTCTTTGAAACCAACATTGAAAGGAAAAGAAATCCATGTATTGCTGTTGGGTTTCACAAATGTTAACTGACAGCTTCCCTCCCTCCCCCCTTCCTTGAAGTTGACTTCTTTCCCTGGTCTGGTCCCAGTCGCTTTCTTTCCAAGGCTGAGCTTTACCCCAGAGCTTTTCTCCTACTTAATTTCTTCTTTCTGGGCTTTCCATTTAAATTCTAGTCATCTTACCATAGCAGTCTTCAAGAATCTGATCTCGCTGTTCCTGCTCAAAGCATTCTCATGTGCTTCCCACTTCTCTCCTCTTGCATTTTAGTCTGTTTTAATGATTCACCCTCGCTTCTTGTTTCTAACTATTTCTTTCATGTGGTTTCTGTCCAGATAGTTTCATCTGATCCGCTCTCATTTGTAGTAGTTTAAATCAGCCATCTGTCTTCTCCATCATGCTGAAGTGCCATTAAGCAGAGGTCTTCAGGAGCATAGGAGGAGGAAATCTCTGGCTCGCAGACTCGTTCTCTAGCGCTGTCCTTGCTGGATGAGGACATGTAGCAGCAAGAGCTGGGCTGAAGTCTTCTCAGCCTCTCTACAATGTGGTGCCAGCACTTTCTGGTCGCCCAGAGACCTCTGAGAACTTGCGTGCATTCAGTTTAGATGCAAGACTGACATAAAGGCTAATGCTATGACAATTTGCAAATCTCTTGTTCCAGCGACAGCTAGGGGCCCTGGAGCATTTTAGAGGAAAAGTCTCCAGCAACATAGGTAAAACACATTGTCCCTAACATCATCCTCAGAGATGCCTGGGTGAATCTGAATAACCCTCCTTGCTTCCCTGAACACCCTGTGGTAGAGACCTGGTATGAGAGGTTCATTCCAAGTGGTTAAAATTGCAGAAAAAACAACCAAATGTCATATTGCAGTAAGGAATGTTTTAAGAAGATTAGACAAATAGCCTAAGTGATATACCAGCTTCCTACAACTTTTCCCTGAAAATAACGCTTTCAAAAATAATCCAGTTTTTGAAGTTCTGTAACATTAAATTTCTGATCTGTGCCCCACCCTCCTTCCCCTGTAACTAAGTTATTCTGCAACCCTTTTCCCCCAAAATTTCTAGCATAATCTCTGTTATATGGACCTGATTGGAATAGTATTTCTGATTTGATCAAAGTGATAGATTCAAGTCCTGTAAGTTGCACACGCCTATACACTTGCATGCATACTTCAGTTTGTGAGTTTAAGCATATCTCATCATGTAGTCAAAAGATAGGTATCTATCTCTACCCGATAATAGAGTTGAGTTTTACTAAGCTTTTATAGCTTGGTCTGCTAAAAACATTGGTTCAAAGATGGTCAGTTAATGTTCTAAATGAAGTGTGATGAAAGTTATGAAGGAAGACTCTGGAGCGTGTTCCATAAGTGTTGGTTTATTTTTTTTTTCCCCTACAGAAGGACAGATATAAATCGTCAGTGTATATCAAATTTAAAACTGTATGTTAACAGATGTAAACTTCATAAGTTTTTAAAAGATATTTGTATTTCAGTGCGTACTTAGAGTTGCCCATTGTAAAATTTAAACTTCTTTATGATCTGCTTCTTTTGTGAGTTTTTTAGGCTTTTTTAAAATAGCATTGTCATTCCTACGTCGCCATATGTATGCAATTACCATACTACCTTGGCATTTCTCTGGGAAGCTAGCAAGCTTCACTTTCTCTTCCCATTCTGCTTGCTTCAGCAAAGGAGCTATGACTGCTTGTGTGTTTGCAGACCCCAGATGCTCAGCTCCGGGATGAGGGTCTCCAGGAGCAGCTGGACAGCTGTTGTCCTTCCTAGGATTTACAGGTAGATTTTCCCTCTGGGAGTGGTGCAAGTTTTGCTGCTTGACATTTTGTCCTGCTTGTTTGATTTGGATTTGAAGGGATATGTTTACAGGGTGTGTTAATTCTGGAGGTTAAGTCCTTGACATAGCAGTTGGAGAGTACCGCATACAGAGGCTGTTTTAGGCTTGCTTTGTAAATCCATACATTGGTTAATGTAATTTCCGCATGCAGTACATAATAATTGATTGACAGTGTTAAAAATATATGTGCGCACACATATAGATCTCGACTCAGTAAAATTGTGATGTGTAGCCTGAGGCATTTTTAATTTACAGGTAATGTGATGGTTGTTTCTCTGTTTTCAGCTGTGTGCTGATTATCATGTGCTGTAATTTCAATTTTAAAAAATAGCCAGTGAAGAGTCATATTACAATGTATTACATTAGTGTCTGATACTTGCAATATTCCACTAGCCTAAACACGTTCACCAAACAGTCACTTTGATTGTATACCAAGTAATTCACTTGCTCTGCTAGAGAATTACGACAAATCCTGCCCACTATCTCCTTGTTTCTGAATCGGACATTATCCAAAGTTTACTGAAGAGTTCTATTTTATTAATGGGTGTGGATGACACACATAATCTAACCAGGGAGTATGAATCATTCTTTTGGATTGCCCTCATTTGTTCTGATACATATTTGATGGTTTGAGAAATACAGTGTTCCAAAGAAACTGTCTTAATGTTTGAGGGGAAAAAGAAAAAAATAAAGTCCATTCCTGGTAGAATCAGCTTTATTTAGGAGCACTGAGAAGAGTGATATCATATAAAAGAATACAACAGTCTGACTTTTAATTTCTATTGCTAAGACATCTGGACTTATCTGTAGTTCTGTTGCAGCCTCTCTCACCCTGGTTCCATTCTGAAATTGCGATTCAAACAAATACATTTTTCCACGCGGCGTCATACTTAAGTTGCAAGAAATGCTCTGCACTGGCCCATTTTTATCTACATTGATGTCCTTGGAAAAGATGCATTTAATGAATATAAATATAATTATTCCCAAGAGTACGAGTATTTTTTTATACTGCTGGCTGTGCTTCCTATAGAAAGCACTGGTTTTGCTAATAATTGTTTTAAAGTTAATACTTCCCATTAGCTTGAATTATTTATGAAATTAAGCATGTGCTACCACTTAGTGACCAGACAAATGGAAAAAACATCTTTGATCTTCAGTTTTATTGGTTGAGTTATGCTCTCAGAGAGTGAAAATCCCACATTCTCTGTGTTGTGTGGTTACTAAAAGCTACAAACTGATGCTGTAATGAACAAATGATTTTGCTCTTGCAGATTTTAGCATATTTCTAAAAGGCCTAGCTAGGGTTCACCTCAGCTGTTCCACAGTTACTTGGCACACAGCCGTGGTCCCGGTGGGATAATACGAGACCCATCACCACACTTCCTCCTTTGAAAAGCAAGACTATGGAGGAATTTGTTCTCCTCCTGTTTGTTTTCTCTCTTCTGTCTCCATGCTTTGCGGAAAGAAGTAGCTGCTCGTTGTATTTCTGTCTCGGGCCTTTCGTCAGCCCTAAAGCTACTTCCTTCCTCTCCTGCACACTTTGTTTAAGAGAAGAAAGGCTCTCTTATTTTACACCTGTGTTGTGTTTGTCTGCGTTTTTAAACTTTGTTTCCTGACACTTTTCCTCAAGAGGAATGTAGTTTCTGAACATAGGCCAAAGTGCGCCCTGACGTCTTTTGTGTTCTTCTAGAATATGGAACTCAAACTTAGCAGCTGTGATGCTTTCCTTCCATCCAACCCGCTTTGCAGCTTTCTGAGTTAGTTTTATGGTGGCCCTTAAATCTTTTCAGTTTATACTTTTTCTTCTGTTTTTCAGGCTGCTGAAATATTTTGTAAAAGATGTGTTGTAAGAAGTATTCAATATACTGTTCTTATGGAACTCAGGGGTCTTCAGATCACTTTGAGGTCTTCTTAGAGGTCACGCATGATGTATTAATAATACCAGGGAAGGGCAAATGAGGCTACCAACAAGCCTATCTACACCACCCTTATTAGTTTTAGGAGTTTGTGCCAGTAAAACTAACAGGGGAAAAAAATCCATAAATAGAAGCAAAATTTCTGCAGTCTCCTCCTACCTGAGGGTTTTTCCTATGCCATTCAAGTACAAGAAACACAGTATTCTAGTCCTGGCATAGAGGCAGTTTTGTAATCTGTTATGGCCCACTGGAGTTAGAAAGGCTTGCTTTTTTAACACCTGCAGGGGAAAATGATCACTGTTTGACTTGGAGGGCAGACCAGCTTCCAGGTTAGTAGGTAAGAAGATACTGGACTTTCTCAAGTCTGATAATCTTCAGTATGAGCCATGCATTTTGATTATAAACCAGATTAAAGTCTTCTAAAGCAGTAAAAATTAATCATTGAAAAGCCTAATTTATTAGGAGCAAAACTGTTTGACCCAGGTATATGAACATCCATATATCAGCCTTACATTAATTAAGGAGTAGCAAATTCTTTTTTTCTTCACTTGGATACTAACTTTAAATACTACTCTATATTTGTAAATGAGAAAAGCGTCTATCCTTATGGAGAAGCTGTCTTTAGAAAATAAGATGTTTTCCTGTTACCAAATTGTCATTTCAAAAATTCTTGTCATTGGACACACATAATTAATTGTTTTCAGTTACAGCGCTGTTTCTGTCATGAGTGAGTCCCATTTTGATATCCAATCCTGTATAGGTAAAAGAGAAATAAATTGAATTCACACGTTATGAACAGCTTCCTACCCCCTCTATGCTCATCATGCACAAACTACTCTTTAGTTAAGCTGCAGTTTAAACATCTTTGTTGTATAAAAGCCCTTTCTAAAAATTTGTGGTGGCACTTTGAATTTTGTTTTTGCGAAGGAGCTGAGCAATCACGGTGTTGTATTACTGGAGTGTGCTTTTAGATGTGTGCGAAATGGTAAATAGCTAGGAACTGACTCAGAATAATAGTTCATACTTGAAGTTACTTTTAATAAATCTATTTTCATTAATTTTTTCTTGACAGTTCCTTACTTGGAGACTATTCATCTTCACTGTTGTACTACTGGTATTAAAATAAGAATTAAGGATAGTTGGTGGCAACTTTTGCATTGTCCCACCGAAATCTTTTAAATAATCCACGAATTGCTCAGGTTCTATATATTATGGCTTGAAACCACTGACACAGAAGTGGAGGACTGGCCTCAACTCAGCATTGGGTGGCTGTGGTTAACCCACGAGCTGCACAGTTGTGTGTGTGTGCCTGCTCTGGGTCAGAAATACACTTTGCAGTAGCATGAGGTAGTGGCCCCGTGCAGCGTGAAGGATTGTGGAGCCGTGTCATGAGAATGTGACAGAGGAAAGGGGGACAATGTGCCATGAAATGGAGATGCGCATTAAAGGCGAGAGAGATGGGGAGTACCCAGAAAGAAACTGGGGTGGAAAGAAGAAAGAGGGGAAAAATAGAGGGAATCTTTAAAAAAAAAAAAAAAAGAAAAAGAAAAAAAAGGCGTAAAAGGTGTGCATGCAATCTCTGTAATTGTGGAAAGGGGTTGCTATGAGAAACTGAGAAACTAGTGTGAAGAGCATGGAGCTTATGGAAGCCGGCAAAAAAAAAGAATAATGATGATGCTGAAAATGTAGGAAACAACACATTCTCATGCTGTGCACTTTGAATCCTAGATAAGCTATTAAAGTGATTCATTCTTTTTCCATTGATGAAACATGTAGGAAATGTTTTTATTCCATCCAGCATTCACCAACCGATGAATGCAGTCCCGCCAAACAACTTACTTAAGCAGCAGTTCCCCTGAGCTGACACCTGTCTGAATATTCACAAGAGTACTTACAAATGCTGCCAAAAAGAGAGAAATATATTATTAACTTGGTTCTCACAGAACATCTTTCCGAATGAACGAAAGGTCAGGACACGAGAATATCTTGCTGCATTAGAAAGTACATTACCTCGATTTTGCTGTTATGCAATTCTAAAGTGAAATGGTTAATAAGGGATCTCGGCATGTAAGTGCTCATAATGAGCCATCTGGGTTTCCTAGCAGAAACCCTCCGTTGGCACTAATGGGTGCCCTGGTTGTCGGTGTCAGCCGCAGGCCAGGCCTGAGCGGAGCACGGAAAGCGTTAACCGTACGCTTGCCGAAGAGGCGCTTGCGGAGTTGTTCAGCCGGAGGTAGGGCCGAGGCACCGGGGCTGCCATCCTTTTCCGAAGCTCTGCAGACTCCTCACAGAAGTCCACAAAGCTGACGTTTAAAGACAACATATTAATGGGAATGATGTCTGCAACGTTTATTCTTTCTTTAAGAGATATGGCTTAAGTGTTTTCACTGCATTTGGCAGAAGATAGAGCCTCTTTCAAACTAAAAATGCAATGTATTGTTTTGTATTTGGGGAAGGTAGAAAAAATGGCTGAATCATAACATTACCAATTTCACGTGTTCTGTTACTATTGCAGGAGATTTTCCCCCCCTTCCCGGCTGTTTGCCCAGAATGACAAGAATACGTAGTGAGATGATTAAATCAAAAGAAATCCTCCTGTTTTAAAATACTTTTTTATGAAACCATTTCTACACAAGGGTCCCCGTCTTACCAGTTCACACACAAAGCTGCGATGGACTTCAGGGAGCGTTCTGCTGGCAGGAGACACTGACAGGATGGGGCCTCCTGTTTCCTTACCTATTTGCATAGGGAATGGGATTAGCAGAGGAGAGTCAGGCAGAAAAGAAAAACAATGTACAACTTCCCTTAGTAGTTCTTCATGGTTCTGATTCTGCCAGTCTTTATTCCACAGTCTGTGGCTCAATGAAATTAAGTTTCTTTTTTTTTTCTGTGGTAAACTCAGCCTGAAATTGAACAACTAAACACACAGGTATCTGCCAGATGACTTCTATGTTTTTTCTTCAATCTTATTTTTTAAATTCCTTTTTGAGTACTGCGGCCATGATTAGAAGTCAGTGCGGATGTGTTTGCAGGTTTCTGACTGGAAGCACTGGGGAGGTGGGAGGGCTGCTGTTCCTTATGTTACCCTGCAGCTGTTCTTTCATCACTCATAAAATGCACTTACACCACAGATCACACTGACTGCCACGATCCTGCCGTCTCCTCGATGCCAGCCTAGTGTCCCTGTCTCCTCTCAGGCATCAGAGCTGACCTACAGAAAAAATAGTCCCTTCTTTTGCTAGGTTAATTCTCTCTGCAGAACCCAGATCTAGTTTACTGTGCCATTGCACAGTGGAGCCAGGCCAGGTGAAGTAACCAGAGATGGGAGAGCGAGCAGAATTATGGCTTCTGCGAGTCACATTAACTTACATTGCCAGGCAGCTACACCTTCAATATTAAGGTGAGGGAATGCTGTAGCAGCTTAAGTAGAGTCACCAACTTCTCTTTCTCACATTAAATTAATTTGCAGCATGCAGCTTGTTTGCAGGTTTATTAATTGACATGTGATACCTGACCTCATGTTGAAGACCTGCATGGGTGATGAAAAGTTGGCAGGGATTTAAAAAAAAAAAAAAAATAGTCATAGCAACATGTACTGATAAAACCACATTTTGGAAAGCCCGCCAGATTTTGTTTTCAACAAGTTTTGACTTGCGTTTAATTGTATTTATTTGTGTTCTATTACAGCTAATGAAACTGTGAACACTTGCATCACAGGAAGGTTTGACTCTCTCAATAGATTTTTCAAAGTATAAAAGGCTACAAGCTCAATTTTGCAACGTTAGTCTTGGCTGCACTTTGCCAATACAGATGGTTCTGTTCCTGGTAATCTACTTTGATTCAGATGGGGTGTCTGAAGCTCGTGCAGTACCTTCAGGCTTGACCATGCTTCTTACTAACACGTTACATGCAAGGAAGTTTCTTTTTAACTACAGCTTACCCTACAAAAGATTATTCACACTGCTGTGTTACAATTTTTCAGATCAGCTTATTAGCCTGGATTCTGTTTGGTTTTTGAGATGTGCAGAGAGGCAAGATCTAGCCCTAATACTAAATGGCTTTTCATGTAAGTTGGGCTTTGCCCCTGTGAGTTCAAGGCTTGTTTGTCATACTTATTTTCATGTAAGTTTATTTTTCATGATGTACTTTTTTTTTTTTTTTTTTTGGTCTTATGTTCAGTAGTTGCTTTCGTTGATGCTCTCTTCCTTTCTCCTCCCCCACATTCACATTATGGCTTGAAGGCTTGGAAATGGCTGCTGGAGGTTGACTGCTTAGTGCCAGTTTCCCCTGGATCACTAAGACAGTTTCTAGACACTCTGCAGCTGGCTACCATTGCCTCGCTAGCACTTACAGGTGTGTGTGTATATATAGATGTATGTTTTGCTGAATACTACTACTCTGATGTCTCGTTCCAGATTCAGCCCTTTATTTTTGCAAGGGAAATAAGCTTGCATAAAGGCGCTACTCTTCAAAAGTGATTTGTGTAGCTTTCAGTGTCTGACACACCAATGGATGTTACGCAGGTCCTGAGTCCTGGCTATAGCTTTTACAATATTTGTCACACGAAAATCATCTAAGTCACAGGAACCTTTATATTTTCTTCTGAGTGAACAAAGCGATGCAGCTGGGCCTGGCTGACTGTGGAAGAGCTGATATGTAATGTAAACAAGTCTCAGGAAGATGGGAACTGCCTTTGTGACTTTTCACTGCCATGAGAGATCCTCAAGATTAGCTATCATAAGGGCTTCATACCGCAGAGGTATTTTAAAAGGTCAACTGGAAAAAAAATCCCCCCTTTTCTTTGAGAATACATACAAATATCCTGTAAGCTTGTTCCCAGTTAAAATGATAATAAAAGAATGGCAAATTCTGTTGAGTGAGTTGGTCCATGTCCAGTTGTTTCAATTATATAATTGTAAAATAACCATATTCCATTGTAAACATATTTCTGATCTCAGTGGAGACAGAGGATTTGGTCGTTTTACCAAGGGTACTCCTGAGAATTCGACCCTATAACTGTTTTTTGTATCTTTATTTTTCTGCTTTGTCTGGGTTTTTTTTAAGATTCACAAAATGCTGCAGCCAGTGCCTGGCTGAGAAGGGCCTCTCCCTTGCCGATGGCGATACCATTGGATATCACTTAGCAATTAGGCTAAGTCAGCAGAGCTGGAGGTTTACAAATTGACATTTGCATCATTTTCTTCTGTGTGTTTGTGCACATTGGTCTTTTAAATCCTTAACAACAGACAGTACAGGAAAATCTGTCCCATTAGGTTTTGCAGTTCTGTTACTGTATTGTGAAACCTCATCTTTTTGTAACCTCTCATGTTTTTGTAGCAACCGAGTCAAAAATGTGTTGGAATTGACTCCTAACAACTTCTTAGATTAATACTTTTCTTAACAGATCTGCTAAATAAAATTAGCTAACAAGTCTGTCAAGGCACATGAGAGATGCTTTTCATACCCCTTTGGTACAACAGAAAATCAGAGTGTAGAAGTCATCTCCTTGTCTCTCCAGCTGTGTTCATAAACCTGTGGTTTTCTTCTGATTTGTTTTCTTCCCTGTAAACTTGTACATTTGGGATGAGCAGCTTTAGCACTGAGGTCTACTTTGAATAGTAATGTTCAGCAAAAAATGTCGTTCTCAGAAAAGACAGTCTTGAAATCGGCTTCCTAAGGCAGTATTGCTAGCATTGGTGTGAGCTTTCCAACACTATATTTGCTTTCCTCTCCCCAGCTACGCCATCACCTCAAAATTACTGTTAGCTCTCTTGTTCCTATTACAATCTATTTAGTTATCTAGACCTGTTTGCTTTAATTTCTTTGTGCCTATTTTGTTTGGGGTTTTGGGGGGAGGATGGGGGCGGGAGCTGCGTATGAAACATTGCCTCTGTGGTCCCCAGAGCATGTGTGGGAATGAGGGGAGCTAACGCGGGTTTTGCAGATGTGGCTGTGCTTGGAGCGCTGCCGGCTCTTCCCTTACCTCCACGGAACGTGACAAATGGAGATCAATCTCCTATAGAAGCATGAAACCGTTTCTGATCCATGTGAGTCTGGGTATGTTCATAGGTACCTCAGATACGAGCATTATGGTAAGGCAAAGCAAAGCTTATTAATAACAAGAAAGTTACCTCAAGCCTTATTAATAAACATAATGGAAAAAAATGCATATTAAATTCAAAAGTCAGTTTAAAATGTCAGACGAGGATTTTTCGTGATATTTACTGATGCAAGCTTTATTTCATGACTCTCTGAAGTGATAGAAAGGGTAATTAAAGGTACAGCTGTAAAAACACCAATGACTAACATATCGTAAAGGAGAATTGGGGCTTCAAAATGGCAAATCTGACCCATCCAATCTGACTTTCAGTTGATAATGTAATAGGTTACTGGTTGTCAGGCTGCTCAGAGCCCGTAGTTCTAGATGCTAACCTTATTTATTAAAGATTTGCCTTCATAGGAAGTGGTGGACTTGAGCAAGACGACTAGAAGAGTTAAATCACCATGGTATTAAATTGAATATGCTTAGCTACAAAACCTGAACTTCTAGAATAATAATCCTCCAAAGAGCCAAAGCAAGACCCTGTATGTTTGTTTGTTTGGGTTTTTATATTACAACGCATTCATTTATCTATTAACTCTTCCTGTGTAGGGTCTTTTCCCTTATTCCATCAGTTCTTGAAGAGTTGAGCTCACGCATTTGATGATTTCAATTGAGTTGTATTTTCTTTATGATATTAGAAGATTCTAATGTAAAGAAGGCAAAGAACACTGTTTTCTCTTCCAAATATAAATCTACTTTAAATAATGTGAATGAGAAAAATTACCTTCACTAGTCAAAGAAAAGGAACTGATATACTCTGTAAAGTATTATTTGGGAAAATAAGTAGAGGTGCTTCAGGGCATGAAACAACAGCCAGCAAGGTCTGTTGTTTATGGAGAGGAGGGGGATGAAGAGAATTTCTAACAAAGAGAGTTTTCTTCACAGTGAAGAAACACCGATTGCCTTAAACTATCCCCAGTTAGTCTGAAACTTGGTTCAATATTAAAATTGTAGTTTTCCCATTGTCAAATTTAAGTCCATGTAATGACCATTGCCAGCTCTGGTTTCCTTTGGGAAAAAAGCTACATCAGCACTTGTATTTCCTGATCTATGTTGCAAATCAATATTTTAGTAACCATAAGTACAATACAATTTTAGCTTTCAAGAAAAGAATTCTTCAAAATGAGTCGTGATTTTAAAATACAAATAAATAAGAGAGCCAGAACTTAAATTGACAAAAAGTGAGAAATTAAGCAAATGCTAAATGTGTACCTAATTGTCCCTATAAATGATTTCTCTCCTATAAAATCTGGTATTGTCAGATGTGAGTTACAAAGTCATTCGTTACAGAATGTCAGCCTTAACTGTCATTAATGTTTGGTCATTCCGTTTCACAGTCTTGTATGCTTGAATCACTATTCATTTTCAAATTTATCTTTCTCTATTGATTTTTGACAAACATAACTGTTATTTTTTGTGTCAATTAGACATTATATAAAGGATAGCCTCTCATCTCACATTAAACCTTTTCCCCGCAAACCTAAAATCTAATGTAAACCACGCACCTTTTGGAATGCCTCTGGCATTCTGCTGCACACTTAGGATTTTTCTTCCTGAACTCTCATAAAGTTGGTTTTGGTTTTTTTTTTTTCCTCTCGTTGATTGATGGAGCTCTGGGTTTCATAAAGATTGCGTTTCATATCGTTTGCTGGTGTTTCTAAATCCTGTTACTAAAAATCAGAGCAAGAATAAAGGGGGGGAGGGGTTCTCAACAACTTAATTGTCACATGCATACCATGTCTTTGTATCCAGAGTGCTGTTTTCTAGATGGAGTGTGTATGTGTTTAATATATATATTTATGCTATATTTGTACAAAGGTTGAAATTAGACTTGGACCGAGAAATGAGTTTAGGGACGGGTCTTTTCCTCTTCCCACAGCATGGTAAGTGATTTATATTGTTCACTGTCATCACCTCGTGTTTCTATACCTCTCTTGAATCCATATGTTCTAGAACTGACTGCATGCATCAGTTCGTGTGAACATATCAGGTTCATTAATTTGGTCTTTTTTAGCCAGTACCCAGTAATGGGACAGATTGCATAAGAGACAACTAGAGAAACAAAAGTATTAAGTGAGTTTTTTCTTTTTACTTTTCTGATAGAAATATATCTGTATTTATGTACATGAACATTTATAGCTAATAATATGTTTTATTGTGTTAAATGGCAATGGTGTCGACATAACTTTCCTATCATATGAAATTATTGGAAAAATTATTGGTATAAAGATTATACCATGGTTGAGTGGAAAGCTTTGATCAACGTGAGCTGGGATGGGTTTGTTACTTGTGAGAGGAAACACAGCTGAATTCAAAGCCAATTTACACCACAGGAGGAATTATACACCGATGCAAGGGCCGGTGGTGCTGTTGGTGTATGTGTGCACAGAGGTCTTGCCTCACCCTGCTGTACCCAAGGTGTTTGCCAAGACAGTGTTCATCTGAGAGCATGATTTCTCTGTTGCATCTTTGGAGAGAGAGGTAGCTCCAAAATTTGACTGAACTCTTGAGTGTCCTTGGGAAGGATGTGCAGAGGGAATTCAATGGCTTTTTTGCTAGTTAGTAAGCTAAATTTGGATAAGATAATTTTGACTTCAGAGACTTTGTCAGAACTACTTGTGGTTTTTTGGTTTTTTGGGTTTTGTTTTTTTTAAACAATAAGCCTTTTAACTTGCTAGCGTTTGTATTTTTGCCTTTGCAATGATGACTTTGCACTGGTCTTCCTCATTAGGTATTATATTAATTGTACAAGCGTCCTTAGTTTTCCTCTGTCTTTCACCTCACCAGCTGCAGAGACAATAAAAGGCTATTGAAAGGCTCTTAGGATAAAAGCTGAGACACGCTCAACTCGCAGTGTCTCAGCTACAACTTAAAGCAAAACTTACTAGCAGCATTAAAAGCATCTTTCTTAACAGGAAGACTCATCCCTCTGGCTGGGTAAGACCTGAGCAAAGTTCATTCCCATTTAGTGTGTGTAGTTTATATACAAGCTGGTTTCCTATTTTACCCATCTTCATTCTTTAAAATAATGCTAGTAGTGTAACTGTACTTCCTGCAACTTCTACATTTCCTCCTGCGGTCTTTATTTTCCCTCAAACATCTTTATCTTTTCGTGAATTTATCTATACTGTATCATAAACCTTGCTTGTAGATAGTAGCACTTCCTAGTAGTTCCGTAGAAAGAGCGAATGAGCCATGTTTGTTTCTACATTGTGTACCTTTGTTTTATATGTATCACGATTTGTGGTCCTACTTACTCCTACAGGATGTTGCTAAACCCCAATTAAAGTATGTCTTTGTTAAAATGTGACTTTTTATTTGCAACAAATCTTTTCTAAGTGAAACATGGCAATTCTTCCTCCAGCTACGGTTGGCCCTTTCTTTTAAACACTTCTTGCTCCTTTGTCCTTTGTTAAAGTGTGATCAGAGTAAGTCCCCTGAGGTTGTCTTCATTGCAAAACTTGTCTTACAGAATTTGCTTTTATTCTATTTTGTACAATATTAAACAAAATTATATTTAGTTATTCTGAACGTGTTTTACTTGACATGAGTTGAGTTTTATTGTATGCAAATATATTTTGTAATACATAAATGCTATCTACATGTTAGTAATAGCAGTTTGGTATGGTTTGTTCTTACCAACCACTGGTATTGAACGGATTTAGCTTTTCTGCATAATTTTTCTGTTAAATACCCTCTAGGACAATAGTAGTTTGAACTATAATAATGCTTGGGGGTTTGCTAATTAGAGCACTGGAAAAAAATCAACAATTGAAGCAATGTTTTTTAAACAATGTGAAATTTGCAACATATAGCTAATTATGTTAATTGTGTTCAAGAGGATATTACTAAGTTTTTGAAACAAAGCAGAACTAAAAATTAAACCTCAGATAAATACTTCCTGAACTACAGAGATCCAGTTAGAATGACTAGGAAATCTGAATGTACGGCCAGAAGAGACGGAGATTTCACTAGATCATATCTAGAGATTATATTTTATCTGATCTGCAGAAGCTGGGCAGAATCCTTCAGGCTGTGCCATAGCGTGAATGTTAGTCAGAAAGGGTTGGCGTACGTTGGGCTTGGATAAGGCACACATCAGTGTTTAGTTGTCTGGCTTTTCTTTGTTTTCAAGTTGTGAGATGCTGAAGAATGGGAGTTCTGAAATGAATTCCGGAGATGTGCTCATTAGCAACAATAAATGAGCATTTTCAGGAGCGGTACTTGTATGGCATCTGTAATTTTGTTGAAAAAGCAAGTGTTTAAATGAGATAAAGCAAATTAGCTTGGAAATTTTTTGGAGTAGTTGTTTTGGAAATGGCTCACTGATTAAACAAAAGTAAGAAGTAATGTGGTTTTCAGTTGGTCCAGGTCAACTCTGTAGGAAGAAAGCTCTTTAGCTGGAAACCAGGTAGGTCGAAATTTTGAGCTTCATCACCGCTGTTTCATTCTCACTGCTGAAGTTTTCTGAGCGTACTTACCTTTGTCAGTGCTGCAGTGTATGGGCTTTTATTATAAGGATAATATGGTAGATTACCCATTCAGCTAGAACAGCTAGAATTGTTTCTGCATACTTTTTATCCTGTCCACAAGGTAACTAAGTCTTTCGGTTTGTTTTGGGTTTTTTTGGGAGGGGTGTTATGTCTTTTTGGTTTGGGGGAGGGATCCCTCTCTCTCTTGGGTCGAAAGAGAAGTTCTTTAATCAAGCTTTGTCTCTTGTTTTTATTTTTCTCCTGTATCTGTGTGTTTCAGACTTTGTTTCAGTCTAGTTCTTTAATAATTCAAACTGAATGTTCAGTAGCTTTACACTTGTTTAAAGCTTGTCAATAAGTTAGATTGGTTTCACATTGTCCTAATTATTGGTGCCTCATATTTGGCAAGCCCATCTCTGTAAGACTGTACGTGTTCAATTCTTTTTGTCAGCCTCTTTACATCCAGCTGAGGCCAGGTGTTGTGCATTAACATGTAAATAGTGCAATTAGTGCTAATTATGATAAAAAAAAAATTAAAATCTGCAGGAACACAGTTTGTCACCCATACTTTTTTGTGCGTTTTACTGCTTTAGCTTCTTTTTTTAGGCATCTGTTATCACTTTCAGTCTTGATTACTGTAGGGCTTCAAGCTGATGTTTGCATCCGACAGGTTAGATGTGTGAAGAGAAGAGACTCTGGATGATAATGCAGAAAGAGCAACTCAGGTCAGATTGCATTTAATCACCTTGTGTGACTTAACTCTGTATTTTATTATACATCTAAAGGGCACAAGGTCTGCTGCAAACCTCAGATCGCAGGGAAGCTGGAGTCCTCTGTGTTGCAGTGGACTATGTGTGTACATATATGCACCAGTTAGGGGATTAGAGATTGCTGTGGGGAGAGTATTTAGAAGAATGGTAAGTCTTCTGATAAGCCAGTTTTAGACTTCAAAACAAAACTTTACTAGAATTATTCGTTGGCAACGCACTTCACGCTCAGGATGTCCTGTCAGTTTGCAATACCTTGTGCTTGTCCCGTTCTTTACCTTGTAAATTCTGTCACTTGGGTCGGTGGTTAGATGTTTTGCCGTAACACCCGAGTGCAAGTCATAGTTTCTCTCTTTGCTGGTTATATTGCTCACATACTTAAATAAAATGCTTATATATAGTGCATGGCTATGCCGTCAAATGTTACTGCTATTGGGTACACTATTTTAGTATGCTTATATTTGAGCTCAAGGCAAGCTAATACTGATTATATCCCGATTAGTGTGCCCAAAATTGATGAGAGTTACTCTACTTGGGCTTACATCTCCACAGAAGCCTGTGCTTCAGCACTGATCTGGGTGTCCCTCATAGGTCTCAGTCCTCTGGTAACCTTCTTCCATTGCCAGAGCTCTTCTCTACCCAGCAGTAGTTGGGATTGGGATATAAGCATGCTATGGGGCAGGCTGTGTAAACATTGCATCTTTAGACATTTGCATTTGCCAAATTATGCACAAACTGCTAAAAGAATAGTTTTTATCAGGTACCACTTCATATGAGAAAACCACTATGTATGGTAGCATGAGCGCTGGCACGCTGTTTTGAACAGTTAGATGCCACTTCTGTTCAGCGGCACTCCAGTATTATCCTGCTGTTTAGAAAGCTTCAGAATCTTTGACACTGGGACTCTCTGGATGCTGGTGATCTCACGTCTCATGTCTCACTTTCCACTTGTGGCAGGAAATTTTGCTGCTACTTCAAGTGCATGCTGTCGAGAACTTGTTTTAAGTATCTGAAAAAAATTACTGGTTCTTTGTCTTTCTCTACCCCATGAGGCAGAAGATGGTGAATTCTAAATAGAATAAGGTATTCGTAGTGATATTTGCGTTTTTACATGTTTGTGGCAGGAATACAATTAAGATGTGCATCTTTCGTAATAACTGTTTTCTCACTTGTACAGCACACCTTGAAATTAAGGCTGCTTCTGCTGGTTTATCAGATCTCTTAGTAGTTAGGTGGTATAGTCTCATGGTCAGGCGTAGTTGTCCGGCTGCTTTCTTAGGTTCTTCTGTTCTTAATGTAATGGAACCTCAGTCAAATAAAAGACATTATTTGCGTTTCTGACCAATTCTTTCATCTCATGATGATTCTGAGATTTAGATGCTCAAGGAAATCTGAAGTGCCAAAAGATGAGTACCTTTCCGTTTGTATAAATTGACACATTGACTTTAAAGAAAAGCTAAGTACATTTAATATTGATATCAGTCTTACATCTGCTTCATAGTGTGATCCCTTACAGAACGGTAATGCAAAAAGCAGTTGAACAGTACAGTTTGTTTTGTATTAATATTTAATCTGATACCAAAAGCACTTAAAGGAGCTAGGGATATGAGTCTTCTATTAGAAATGGCTTCTTTGTTGCACTGAGCAATTACTACCCAAGTAAATGAAACCAAGAAGTTTGGTCTAGTGTCACTAAGTTTTAAAAATTGTTCTGCTGGGAAAGCTTGTGTTTCAGTTTCTGTTTTTAAGGGTTGTTTCTTCAGAGTCAATCAAAAAGTTACCTCCTTGATGTTAAACACAAGGGTACAAGTTAAGGCCAATAAACTGATATTGAGTGAGTCAGAGAAGTACTGATAAATGTGAATGCTTTGGGGAGCATTCTGCAGCTCTTAGCTGTGGAAGAACGCTACAACTTTCTAAAGAAAATAATCAAGTCAATGAAACATCAATTATTAATGTTCTGCATTGCCAGAAAATTGGAAGAGCTAAAAGAAAATCAGTGTGCTGCTCCAGTCCCAGAGAAAGATGAACACACCCAAGGTTCTTCTAAAATTTGGGCCGGTCTGCAAGCAGAGCCTTCCCCAGCTTTGCCTGCTCCCCTAGGAGCACGTGGGGAGGCAGTGCTGACAGGATGATGTCAGGGTTTCAGCTTTCTTTTCAAGTAAAATAGTGTTCGTCTTGGTCGTGTGAAAGCATGAAATGATTCCCATCGGGACTAAAGGAACTCACAGGGAAAAGGGTTTAAGAAAATCTCATAATTTAGAATTATCCTTTGTTTTCTGGGTCTTTTTTCATTATTTCTGAATTGTTGGGTCATAAATACTGTTTGCATTCCTACATTGTGTTCAGTGCCTCATTGATTTAGGCTACTGAAATGTTTGGGTTTGACCATGCAGTTTGGCAGCAGCTCAGGCCCACATCTTAGTCTTCTGGTACAGCAGCGGGCTGCCTTGGTTTTTGCTATGCACTACATGGCCAGTAGCTATTGTTTGTGCACAAATCAGTTGCTCAGTGATTGATGGACTTCCTAGGGTTAGAAAAAGTAGGTATTAATGCTTGAAGCAATCACCTCAGTGCTATTGTCTTCTCCCATATTATACCTGTGGCTGAGGTAGCTGAATAGTGCCGTATATTGGAATAAGTCCTTCATTGCGCATTATGGATTACTGCAAGTTGTGCATCATCTTCATGTGCCAGTGAAACACTTTTTCCTCTTCCTCCCTTCCCCTGGTTCTAGGAATTGTCTCTGAAAGTCTTTCAAATCACTCTTCCTAAAGTTTCAAACTTGCTGGAATATTTTAAACTCAGAACTTGCAGTCTGAAATAAACCAGGTGCTCATTTGTAACTGGACTCTTCACCGTTTCCTTGGTGTTCTGCTATCTAAATTCGTAGATGTATGTGTTCGTGCTATACAGAACATTACTTTGCCCATTAGCAGCTAAGTAAAGTCCTGATGCTAACTGCAGGCCGTACAATTTGGATGTGCTCTTCTAGAGTGGCACCATCAAAATCATGAAGTAATTCCTTTTAAGTCCATCTGAGAATCTGTTTTTTCACTCCAGTTCTTACGCAGACAGATGGTCTTCCATACAGCTGGAACAGTGTTTCATGCTGGTATCTTAGATCCTTTGAATTTTAAGGAGGTGGTTTTTATGTTTTCAGTTGTCTTTTAATAAGTTTCATTGTGTTGCACAGCACAGCAGGTGGAATGATGATGTGGGTGCTTTATATACTAATTTTGTCAGTAATACTTTGCAGCAGTGCTTTAAATGTCTAGTGGTGTTATTGATTGGCATTCCATTAGTTTTAAATATTGATAAGAAATTATTCATTTATTTAATGCATAATTTCTGTCACCTTGTTTTGACTATGGAAAGAACTGATCTATTAACTCCAGCCACAACATTTATGGATAAAATCCTTCAGCTTTAAAATTAAAAATAATTAGCTGTTGTCACAGTACTAATTATTGTACATACGGTATCAGCAGGGCTATAATCTATCTGTCCAATATGTGTTCTACTCAAATTGCATTAATCATAACTTGCTTAAATGTTAGCAAATGACTCTACAAAGTGCTAGCAATAGCGATTCTTGCAGTCTAGAAATAATGAAGATGTAAATCACTTCTACGCATCATTGCCATAATATTCATATAATAGGATATGAAACTGCTGCCTTCGCTTTTATACTAATATTTAAGATACTCACTCTTTGTGATGGCAGCATGGTATAGTACCTCAGTTTATTTCCAACTGTGTAGGGCCATGTCATAGTCAATTGAATTAGTGAATTTAGATTTACTCCTTCAAACTACTCATGAAAGTCAATGCTGGTCAAGTATACTCTAAATTCAAAATAACATTGTAGACTTTTTGAAAATGGTGCTTTACATTAGCATGCACGCTTAGAGTAGAATCTATCATGTGAAATTCTACATGTCGAATATAACAGTTTTCAGGTTTTAGTGTGAATATTGTATTTTCACCTAGTGCAAATTTTTATTGTTTACTCAATTCAACAGGGGTATGCAATTTTATATGGCAATGTGTTGCTTCAGAACTTTATTTTGCATGCTCTTGTTTATACTATGCAATTTGCTTGATTCTTGTTCTGCTTTCTTTGAGTTCAACTCTGTATTCCTTTGCATATTAGCAATACTGGCTGCCACATTTTCTGATCAGCTCAAAAGCAAACACTCCTGCAAGCTTTAATGTCGAGAAGGGCAAGCATAGTTTATTGAGGAGACCACCAGCTCAAAGCCTCTATCTATATTTTTTGCCTGTGGGGAAAATGCTGTAAAACTATTTTCTTGCCATGCACATTTAATTTCAGAAGCTCCTAACTATCACTGCAGTGATAAACCTGAGCAACCGCACCAGGAGTTGAGTCATGGTACCCGTGGGGCCAAAGCAGGAAGAATGAAGCTGAGCTAGTTTGCTTAACTCCTGAGCCTTATTATTTTTTTTTCAAATGCAATTTGTATGTTAAATTACCAATCTCTGCTATAAATGCCCATACAGAATTTAGTAAATATTCGGAAAATGGATACTCTTCAAAGATGAATTAGAGTGGGACTATTTAGATAAAGTTTTCAAGCTCTTCTAACATGAACTTGATACTGGGTTTGAAATTTTTGTAGGCTGTAAATTTCTGTTGTTTTTTGGAGAGTGGCAGTACTTAGAAGGCTTGAGAGTTTGTCCCCACGTTTCGTTTATCACAAGGTTATCAACCATTTGATGGCTATCATCATGCCTGAGAATCTCAGGAGAAGGGGATTTAAAAAGTGTTTTTATAAACAAAATGAGTAAAAGTAAGACAGAGTAATAATGAGGAGCTGCATTTGTCAGCTGCTTTCTGAAGTGTGCCATTCTTGTTGCTATGATAATAGGGAAAATTAATACATCCTGTCAGGACCGCATGACAGGAACACTGAAAAGCTGTGAAGTGACTGTACACAGTGGAATAAAGGAAATCCACTTTGATCTACCATTTTTGATGTTTTATAATTGCACTTATTATCAGGTCCTTTACTCTCTTCTTATTTGACACAAGATCCATTATCAGTGACAGCGTGAATGTGAACATGGGCTTGATTTGAAAAACTACTTAGGATGAGGTAATGGGGAAAAAAGCTTTTTGTTCCAAACTATTGAGAAAAGAAAAAAAAAAAATTAAATCATTTATGTTAGTGCTATCAGCTAATATCTTCCCGGAAATGCTCCCCTTCGTGTGTAATATTGTTTATATGGTGCATTTGAGTACAGCCTGTTTAATTAGCTCCCTAATGAAATATAGTATAACAAAATGGAAATTTATCATTTGCTTTTATGCCTTTGTTCAGCTACAAACTAGGGCAGGTCACTGTGCCCAGCCTGAACTAGACACCGTTTTCTTTCGTGCTGCATTTGAATAGAACCCATTTAATTTTTTTTTTTTTTTTTTTAAAATGCTGTCTATTGAAAATTTTCAAACAAAGGGATAAAGTGCTGACCTTTTAGCTTTCCATGCTTTCTCTTCTCTCTCCTGTGTGAGATGAGACGTACTGCTTCACAAAGCGGCAGATTACCAGGTATCCTGCCTTTTATTGGGCTATATAGTAGAATTAGTCTGTCTTTATAGCATCAGTGGTGTGCAGGTACATTCAGAATCCACAGAGTCTTTCTCTTCTATATGAAGAAAAACTGGTGAATTTGTTATTTGCTATTTTAAACGGGCTTGAAGTTAGGCACACAGTTTTACTTTGTTCCTACTGCAATCAACAAGAAGCTCCTGTTGGCTATATTTAGCCTACATTTTGTTTACCTTGGTTTTGGGAGGTAAAGAAATAAATGACCAGAGTACTCGCGACATTTCTGTATGGGCAGGCATGCTGTCCCAGGCGCGAGCCCGGCGCCGTGCGGGAGCCCTGCGCCTGGTCGGAAAAGCTCCTCTCGAACTTAAGACTTCCACCACCATCCGTGAGAAAGAAATCTGCTGCTGTCACTTATGCCTCGCATTAAAGTCTTGCCTGTATCTCTAGGTAGAGCTTTAAAATGTAAAATCCCATTTCTTTGAAAGTGTGCTGAAACCCAAACATTTCAGGAATTGTCAATTCCAGTGACGTTTCGCCAAAGAAGAGATCTCTGTTTGGAGGTGAAATTCCTCATCAGAGCAAGAGGTTCACAGAGGAAAGGCAGTTGTCAAGATACTCGACTGGAAAGTCAAATAACGGTGAAGGTGAGGATTGAAAAGGATACCCTCGCATCTGGTACACAATTAATCTTCTCTCTTTCTCACTCTCTCTCTCCTTATCGCTTGCGAGCTACTGCACTGCATATAAATAATCAAATATTTATTGGAGTAGAGAGACAGACACCAACGTGCTCGGTAGTGCAGTGGTCAGGCACTCCTATGTTACGTGACTGACAGAAGTTCAAATCCCTGTGCCAGCGACATTTTAAGGGTGGCATGTCTCAGGTAGTAGGTGTATGGTATGAGTGCCTAAGATTCAAGTCCCATGTCTGTGTCAGAGCAAATAAAGCTGAGCCTCCCAGGCTCAGATGAAAGCCGTAAAGTCTGGCTTTGTAGATTTGTGAGGAGAGGAGCATTTCCTCTGTTTTCTACACGTAAGTGTTCTCTGCATTGCCTGGTTATGCCTATATACATTGGAGTCTGGTGATCAATACTGTCAAGTCTAGGGAAACGGTCACCCTGCATTCGCTATTGCCAAGCTTAATAAGACTTAGCACTTCTATAGTGCATTTTTATGTTGAAAGTGTTATAGGAATATTAAATCAAATTCTGCTCTCAGCTGAACTGTATCCCCATTCATTGCTCAGTTTTGCTTGACAGTAAGAACTTGGGACAGAAAATAAAGAGCTTCATTGCACCGGTGGAAGCACCAGGAGAGACTGAGAGAGAAGGAATGTGTTACTATACCCATCAAGGGAGTGCACTTGGCAGTTCCCTTGCGTTCACCTGGCTGATGTGAAAGGAAAATAAGACAGTGTCTCACTTCATCTGTGCTTCTCCCTGCCTGCTTTTGGGAAGGGAGCATCTCAGTGCGTTGTCTGTGCTCCAGTGACAAGAGTTTGCCCCTATTTTTGGTACATGTAGGGACCGCTTGTGCTCTCTGCATGCTCCACATAGCAGCTGCCTACAGTCCTGCTCTGCCTGGAATTTGTGGTATTACTGAGTGCAGAATTTTCTTCTAATTCATGGAATCTGTGCTGGAAATCTTCCAGGTGATTGTACGTATTCAGTGATGACATGGACAATATTATTCACTTTAACAGCAGCCACTCAAGGATTCTCAACTTATATAATCTAACAGAACAGCCTTGTCTTTGACTAATGCCTTAGGGGGGACTTTTATTAGTAGATATGGAGTTTGCTGCTGTTGCTGTGGGGTTGTGGGGGGGAGGTGGGTTTAGGGCAATAGAGTCATTTTGAAAGCAGCATGAAGTGGTTAGTTTTGTATAAGTAAAGCGTGGTAATTTTAGTGCTGCCTTTACAGCATGTGAAATGGAGCTAATGCTTCACAATGAAGAGGAATGCAAACATAGACAATGCTGTCATACTCGGAGATCATCTGGAAGGAGATGAATCACTAATCAGTAAATGGATAAACTTCCCAAGCCATTTTACTTTGTATTAACATGGAAGCCTGATCAATACCATAAATGTCAACTACAGTTTCAGTCATTTAATTCAGTCTCATGAAGTAAAAGTTGGGTTTGCATTAGCTATGCTGTCTCGTGTAGTGTACAGCAATATTTTTAATATAAACGATGTAGCAATATAATCATATTTGTGCTATCAAATTGCAAGGATATTCACACGAGATGAATTTTAGCTCAGCAGATGTTCCAGGCAATGGTACCAATTCTTTCTTCACAGCCTCTTTGGGACCAGTGTAGTTGCTTTGCAGCGCGCAGAGCGAGTGTGGGTGCTGGCACATGCACTGCAGAGCCGAGCTGCTGACAGATCCGTCCCTTCCCTTCCCTTCCCTTCCCTTCCCTTCCCTTCCCTTCCCTTCCCTTCCCTTCCCTTCCCTTCCCTTCCCTTCCCTTCCCTTCCCTTCCCTTCCCTTCCCTTCCCTTCCCTTCCCTTCCCTTCCCTTCCCTTCCCTTCCCTTCCCTTCCCTTCCCTTCCCTTCCCTTCCCTTCCCTTCCCTTCCCTTCCCTTCCCTTCCCTTCCCTTCCCTTCCCTTCCCTTCCCTTCCCTTCCCTCTTTTTCTCCTGTCTCATCATCAGGACAGAATTAGACCTCTGGAGATCACTACAGGCTGTAAACTAGCCTGGGAGCGTCTCTGCAGCCATCTGATAGTCCCTCTTACATTAAGCAAAATTTTCATCCAAATTTGGACTATGAACTACGATACAGCTGTCTTAGATTATATCTTTATACTCAGTTCTTCTTTCTGCAGTTGGAACCGATTCACTGACATGTTTTCTTGTACGTTTTTCAGCCATGTTTTTTTTCTACAATAGGATATGGTTTATTTTGATAGATATGCGGTGTGTTGCTTTTTCTTCAACGTAAGATTGTAAAAAACAAACTGGAGGAGGAGGAAAGCTCTGTCTGAGTGGCTCCCTCCTTTTTGATGCGTATGATGCATTTTTCTTTCCTCATTTCTACTTTGTAAGTGCGTGAAATTTTGAAGAGTTCAATTTCAGCTGAATGCTACAACTCAGCTCTAATAGTTACTTTTAAAAGGTCATTTTGAAATTGCAGAAGCTGAAACTGCCTGCTGATCTTCACCCATTCTGTCCGTCCTCTTTAGTAAAAGGTAACTGTAGCATCTATTATTGCCAACTCCTTCCTCCATCTCCTTGCTACGTTTGCTTTGTTTGCATTCAGTCTGCATATTCCGTAACAAAGGCAAGCAGATGTATAAAGCACAGTGCAAGTATACAAACAGAACTCTTTGGTCTATCCTAGTTTCCTTGGTTATTCTCTTACTCAGTACTGCGAGGTGAGTTTGGTGGACAGTACTTTGTTACCTTGTTATTGTATCATTCAGGTTAAAGTGCAGTAGTCCCATTTGTATTGGTCAAAATCTGTATGAGGTTATTTACAATATTTACGAAGAGTCACGTATTTCAAAAGACTGCGAGTAAGCATCAAAATTAGAGTTTAAACATCAGGATGAGGATCAGGAGGAGGCTTGAATTGCTATTCTGTTCTGGACAATAAATCCTATAGAAGTGGTTTCATGGGTTCCTTATGTGTGTTGAGTTTCAAATTGCTATTTAAGTGCCAATACCTAGCTCACTCCAAGATCTGCAAATCAAGTATTTCCCTCTAAGTTTTTGCATTATTGGTGGTACATGACTTCAAGGCAGATCCATTCTTCTTTCTCAGCCATGAGAATGGATTGCCTTAAACTTGTTTCATTAGTTGGCTGAGTAAATGACGTACTCGTTTTCCCCAAATGTCTTCTGACTAAACCAGGGCTGCCCTGATCACCTAGGAAGAAGTTCACCACCGGCTGGAATTTGGTTGAGGTTCTCTGGCTGGAGCAGGAGACAAGCAGTGAGTGCGGTTTTGCTCCGTGCTGTTATATTAACTTCTGTGAAATGAAATCCTTTAAGATGATAAAAATTTAGCCTTGTAAATAAACTGAGCAAGTATCAGTCTAACTTTTATTCTTTCCACTGGCATTTGAATTCAGTGGAGATTTTGTGTATGTATACAATATACATAGGTATATTATGTACTTATATGCATAAAAATACTTCCTTTTTAGATTAGGTTTTATACTTAGATACACTTGGGTTTATGTGTATATTGCCTGCTTACTCTGTGTGGATGAATAATTATCTATATAAAATTTTATACATAAAATATTTGCAACCTCCTCATCTCAATGATAGTTTGTAGCAACAAGTTCCTAGATTAAATGTGGTGTTAAAAAAAAAAAAAAAAGAAAAAGAAAAAACCCACCCCAGAGTATTCCCTTTTATCAGTTTTAAATTTCTCTCCTAACAGTTTCATTTAGTGATCCACTGTACTTTTATTATGAGTGTAAATAATTGCATACCTACTGAGTTCATTATGTTGTTTCTCTATCATTTACATCTTGCTTCTCTTTAAACTACGCAGTCTGTGTAGTGTCTCCTCACATAGTGGTTTTTCCACATCACTAATCTAGTCACTTGTTTGTAAAATCCCTTCTATTTTTACCAAATTGTTCTGAAAAAAAAGTGTCAAGAATGGAACCAAGTATACCACAAGATGTGTATGTAATGATTTAACACTATTTGCCTTTTTACTTTCTCTCCAATTTGCTTTATTTTCCATGCTGTTACATTCTTTCACAAAAGCTGTACATAGAAAAGAGGTTTTTATTGAGCTGTTTACAGACATATACAGGTCCATTTTCTGAGTACTTGGAGTTAATTTAGTTCTCAGCAATCAATTTGAGGTACCTTGCATTTGTCGATGTGAATTTTCATCTGCTGATGTATGGTCCATTCATATACCTCTGCTGGACCTTCTTATTTTACGAATCGAAATAAGTTTGTGCCAACCTATATTTTACTGCTTCAGTGGTTCATCCCTTTCTAAATCACAAATACAGTAACCACGTTCCTGGAACAGAGTCGTGAGGTGTTCCACAGCTGATATTTTGAAGTGACAGATTTTCTGTTTCCAAATATATAAAGAATGGATGTGCCCTGTCAAAGTCGGACTGTTAGCTTCTGTGGTTACATCTAGCAAACCAAGGCAGAATAACATAATTGAAATCAATGGAGTTAATCCCATATCATGCTGTTGTAACTGGGAAAAGATATGGGTCCTAAATTTACCCCTAAATCTTTCAAATAAAGCCATCTGCTCAAAAGTTTGGTCAGAACAGGTTTTAAGCCATCATGCTGGCAATAAAAGGAAAATGAATGATTCTGCGAGGCATACAGCTTTTTGTACATAAAAATGAAGCAACCTTGAAAGTCTATTGACTTTCCAGTAGGTTAATATTTTCTAGTAGGTGACTATAGTCTATAAAAGTCAAGCCTGAAAACAGATGAATGTAAGTTCTTCTAAGTTGCTATAAATTGCTGAAATTTGCCTGAATACTTACTGAATGCATAACACAATAAAGTCTGGTATTTGACCTTTGAGGTCTAAGTTTAATGGGAATCCATAAGCATAACAGCTCAGTTTACAGAGACACCCTATCCCAAATTTATAATGCAGATGTGCTTATTAATAAGACAGGGAAAACCCTTGGTCAGTAATTTTTTCCCTGGACTTTCTAAGTGTCAAAATGTGTGAAATACCAAGTTCTTTTCAAAATTTGAGAGTTATAACTGCCAACAGAAAGTTACCATCCATGTCGGATGGCCAAAACCATAAGGTATGAAATTCTCCAAGCCCCCAGCTTCTTGAACTCTGCTTGAGCAGTACGAGGAGGCAGCCGCTGCCTTTGCAGTGCTGGTCCTGCTTTGTGAGTCTTTGTTTCTGGCTTTATTTTCATGGATATTTCACACTTTCAAAGAGTTATCTTCGAAAAGCCATTTTTTGCTCTATTTGAAATTCTGAGATATGTAGGAGTTTGGCTTAGGATTCAGAGCTGAACAAAGAATAATAATCAGTTTTCTTTCAAGAATCTGAATTTCTGAGAAGTTAGTGGGCTTGTTGTTCTTTGATTGTAAGTACTGTAAGTTTCAGTTGAGGTATAATTATTTTTAGATCTTACAATTATTATTATAAAAGCAGCTTTACCTAGTCTGGAAAGCAAACAAAAATAGCTAATAATGAGTTCTGAATAATTTTGAGTCAGTTTTAAGAATGATAAGCAGAGACTCACTGCGAGCTCTCAAACTTTGCATCACTTAAAGGGAAATTTCTTCTATAGCAAAAGGTGCAGATAACCTTTTTCTTTAACACCAACTCTTGCACTGTTTGATCTCAAAACATTAATTATTTTTTAATTTGGAATGAGTATCTTGATAAATCTTTGAGTCTTTATTAAGGATGTGTTCCTGTTTGATATTCTCTTTTGTTTAGGTTTCAATTATTTAATTACAGGTCTTGATACGAAACTAATCATGCATGCATCCATATGAAGCTGGCATACTGACAGGATAAAATCATTAAACAGTCATTACTATAAACTGACGTTGGCCTGTAATTTTTGCAGTTAACGGGGGAGTTGATGCTTGGTGAACAATCCAATTAAAACTGGCAACAAAAGACTTAAAATGTCAGCCAAATTGCTTTTTAATAGTCAATGCAGCCATCACAAAACATAAACATTAAAGTCCCCATAGTAGCATAAAGCTTCATGGTGAAACAATTCTAGAAAATGAATAATAATTACAGTATCCTGAGAATTCTCTTAATAGATGTGCACTCATTAAAATACTTTCTTGGTTAGATTCATATGAAAAAGGATGTTTCCCTTGATACTTCTTTATGCATTTGTTTTGAAGGTTTTATTCAATATTTTATAGATGTAATTTCTAGTAATATTCAAAAATGCGTGTCTTATTTACAATGAGTTTAAACAACTGTATATTGATAAGCTTTGAGTGAAATGCGCCTTAGAAACGTGTTGTGAGGTGAACTGAGGATACGGTCACAAAAAACTTTTATAACCTATTAATGCTGTAAAATGACATAATCTTTGTTAATTTTGAATTGCACTAGGTTTTTTTTGCAAGTTGAGCAAGAATAGCAGGAGAAGCTTGTCAAACCTTACTGCCTGAAGTTAACTTTCTGCATCAGTTTACGCAGAAGTGACCCTATTGGCACCTGATAGATGCTCTGCTCAGATCTTCAGAGAGTGCAGGGCTCCTAATAATAAAATGCGGAGTGGAGTTAAAAGTCCTACATAGGTCTGAGGAACCAGGCCACAACCCCTGGTTTAGTGGAGTGGTAGAAGCACATTGGTATTTCAGAAAATCTACATGCTTGCTTGTGAATGCTTAAATATGCATTAGAGAGACTAACTTGAAAACCGTGGGTTTGTGCCTAGGCTGCTGTGTTCATTTTCAGGCATTACATTAGCTGTTTCTGTGTTGTTATTTTGTCTTTCCCTATAGGAGTTTTTCTTTTCTTTCAAAAATAATCGATTTGTTGTTTACCATCAGTTACACATGTACCATTGTCTTTCCTCCCAGCAAGCTCAGTACTATAGGAGAAGTGTCAACGCTCCTAAATAAAATGTTAGCAAACATCAATGGCAGGAATAGATCTTTTTGTAGAAGTATTTCTTTTACTTGTGGTTTAAGTTGAGAGGGACAGGAACTTGTTAACTACCTCTAGGGATAAAAGGCAAAAGTAGTCGGTCAGGTAATTCTACGCTGAGGTATATCCTTTAACTAATGTAGTGTAATTTAGATCCCATGTAAAATCATTTGGTGAGTGAGAAATAGCTTTCTGTTATGCTATCTGACAATTACATGCAACCTCCTCCTTAAATAATACCATGTACTTCTGAGGGTTATGAAGAATAAATTGATGCTAACTATCCTACAGCTAGGGTCACCATTCGTCTTGGTTTTTAAAAAAGTGTTTCCCTTATTTAAAACAATAATTCTCTGTTTAAAGAGAGAATTAAAAGATAAGTTGAAATAATTCTCTATTTAAAAAATTGGTTTCTCTTCTAAAGCAAAACTTCAAAAGGGCAATATACGTTTTGAAACTGTAATTTGTCTTAATGAACTCTTCTTTAAGAAATCTGTCAACTAAAGTTTGTGAAGTAGAATATAAGTGAAGCGGAAGGAAACCCTCTGGTTTCCTGCGAGCTCTCCATCCCGACCAACAGGGAACTAGTAAGGTTGTTGAGAAAAATCTGTCCTACTGTAATTCATGTATTAATTACAAATTATTTTATAGGTCAGACTACTTGGAGAGGAGAGGCGAGGCCACATGTACTTTGATTTAAAAAAAAAAATTGTCAACAATATTTCTTCACCAGTGATAAGCCCACGTACTTGCTGCTTGTCAATTCATCAACTGTGTTTAAAACTGACCTCCACTAAGATGAAGCGGAAGTCTCTTCTTGACTTCAGAAAGAGTAATGGATCATACTCCTAATTTCTATAACACGTTTGAATGTATATGCAGTCATCCAGGAAGAGCCAGATAAAAGCATTTTCAGTTTCACCAAAAGCCGTTCATTTTATTGGTTGGTAGAATGCTTCTGTATAAAGTTTTCTCTCTGATTATCCAAAATAGCTAGCAAAAAATTATAGCAACAAACAGCTCTGCTACCCCATACAGTCTACAGGGAAAGAAGAATCACTTTAAAATTAAATCTCAGAGAATACAGCGGAAATCATTTCTACAGAGCCAGTACAGGGGTACAGATTTATAATCAGATGCAGCCCAGTGATTTATGGTGAATTCTGGTCGAACTTTGTAGGTCAAGGGATATTTGTTCTGAACAGCCAGCTCTGAGTAAGCTGTCTTCTTCTTCTCTACTCCTGTAGAGCAGAGCCTCCCAAATGGCCCCAGCACTGCTATGGTCCCCCTGGACCGTCGCTGCACCACTACACCTCTTCCCCAGGAAGGCAGGGAAACAGTCTAGAAGTAAACTTTTCTACTGAATGCCCAAATCTACTTAGAAAAAACCAATACCATGACTGAAAGTAATTTTTAGCTTATTTTGGTGTGATGATCGTGTGTTGTGCTCCTCTGTATCCTCCAGCTGAATGTGATGTTGTGCCCTGCCTAAGGCTTTCTGCAGTACTCTTACAGACATTGTAGTCTATTTAACTGGCTACAGTGTTTACACGAAATCTGGACGCAAAGTCTTCTGTCAAGAAAAATATTTCTAAGTATTATTTATAAAACAATTCTACATTAGCATTATTTTGATGAATTTGAGATAGATATGCATATAGAGGTGCAGTTAAACTCTACATATGTTTACATATTATGGACACATTTGACAGCTTTTTCTGCCCCTCCACAAGTTAGTATATAACCACAGATAAATGAATTTTTTTTTTTAATACTCCCTATATTCATATAACAGCCACTGGAAATATATGGAAAGATGTTCAAATCGAGCAATTTAATGTCAAGTTGAAACCCATAATAAAAACACATGGAATACTGTCTTATTGAATAAAATAGAGACCTTCATTTTCCTTTATAAGCTATAAACATGTTCTTCAGATTATGAATATAGAAACTAGTCTATATTTCTCCTGATGTTCCCTCATTAATATCTTTCTAAAAGGATTGTCTTAAAAATGAAGTAGAGACATGGGGGTAGAGACAATTACTGATTTATCCAGAAGAGCTTCAAGCTTCTACATCTGTACATGGTATTGATTGTAAAATGGATCTAGTATTTTCGATTATGCTCTGCAAAATAATGTCAGGAGACGTGCTGGGTGCCTGGATTTGACATGATAATCTGGAGTGCAGAGAGTCAGGTGTCCTGAGCAAAGCCTTTGTATATCCAGGTGGGAGAAGCTGGAGCGTGATTCATCCTTGAAGCCAGAAATTTCTGGCACTTCCACCTTGAAGTAAACTTAAAGTTTGCAGTGCTGCCAACAAAGCGGTATCTCTGTCTGAGTCCAAACAGACAGGGGATATGCTTGGGCTCTTGCCCCTGGTAGTTTCAGGAATGCACGTGAACGTGCTTATCAGGGCTTGAGTTTGGGTCCTGATGTAACTGGCAGGTTTAACCATGACTTAGGGCTTATCATCTTTTCATATTTCTGTAGAGCCACAGAATATTTTATATTTAAAAATATGAATCAACAAACTGATCTCTCTCGTGGCTGGGCTTTAAGTTGAACAGGATTCTGTACTTCAGTCAGCTGGTAGGACTCATCACTGTCTCCAGGCTTGAGAAGGCAAGCACTGAAATGGAAGAGTCGTCACCTCAGCCATCACTGTGCAGTGAACTCGAATGCTGCAGGGTTTTACATTATTTGGGTCTATAACAGGGCATGGCCTCAAGCAGTCTTTTTTCCTAAAAATGTTGCAAAGTAACAGGAACACAGATGAAGCAGGTAGGAGGCAGGCTGGGAAGGTTATCGTCCGCTAGAGAGAGATCGGTGACAAAGTGGCTTAATACGTCCGTATTCATGGTATTTCCACTGAACTAATGGGCTAAATACACTGTGTATTTCAGTATGATTTATAGTTGCTAATTCCATTACCCATAGATCCCTTTTAGAAAGCCCTCACAGCTAATGAATTTAATGACACAAAGGCCAAAACTTGAATATATATCACACTGCCAAAAACCATCAATAACTGGGGAAACATTAATTTTTACAGCCGTGGCTGCTTGCAACCTATTTTACCAATCATAAACTGCTCTTTAATCAAAATCTCTTCACCTTTAAGGTCATCAAAATTTGCTGCCAGGCTACTTGAAACTGCCTGGCTTTTGTAAACCTGGATGATAGGCTTACTCGGTAAGCTATAATCTCTCCCGCTTTGTTCAGAGTTGTAGAATAGTGATTGTACTGTCCCCTGTGAGTTGCTACTGACAGAAGTTACAACTCGTGATACTGACTGAACCCACCACTTTTAAATAATGGCAGGAATTACGCATTCTCCTGAAATACCACCTTTAAGCCGTCTGGGAGCTGTCAGTCTCCACGTCTGTCCTTTGATTGCTGTGTGATATTAATTGCACCGGCAGCTGCTTGATCTGCTAAACAAACCACTGGAAGCCTGAGCTGGTTGTTTAAGTTGTTCCCTCGGTCTCCATCATAATTGGAGTGCTGCTTTTCTTCTCCCTTCGCATTTTGTCCCTGACCTCTGTCAGGCACCAACGGGCCTGTCTTGTGTTGGAGCAGACTGTGGTGATTTAAGAGGAGTCCTGTCTCAACTGGATGGGTATCTGAGAGAATCTGACGGATGTACCGCCCGCATCGAAGGAGGGGGAAGGGAGCGAGTAGGACCGTTTCATTTTGAATTTGTCATATTAATTGACATAAATGTGAGCCCTTCACATAAACAGAATAGTGTTTTTGCGTAAATATTGTACATGGAATGCATTGGTATTTAACAGCTACATGAAGAAGTACTACAGAACAAAGGTAGAATTCAGACAGTTCAACAGAATAAAAGCACCTGAGGAGCTCTAGCTCTTCACCCCCCTTTGGTAATGTTTAGTTTATGTGAACACGCATCAGTGCGTTGATATTGGCAGGTGCTTCTGCATGATGACATTTAAAACTTGCATCTTATCCACAGCACACAGTGTTATAACCTGAAACTCATTTCTGGTTACAAACTACAGCACAGAGAGTGGCATCTTCTAGTGCAGTGTTTTTGTCCAAAATTATTCTACTTCAGCAATCAGGCTCCCAAGTTAAAACACTGAGTGATGGAGTTAATTAAGGAGGAGTAGTGCTGTTATAGCTCAAATGGTCTACAAATATAAGTGCCCCTAAGTGAGGCAAAGTTTGTCAGGAAAGGTAATGTCTTTCATTGCACCAGCTGATACAGCTGGAGAAAAAACACAGATAGCTTTGGGCCCACAAGCCCTTCTTTTGGTTTGAGTATATTAACATTTCTATCATCAGAAAAAGCAAAAACACCCCCCCACGCACGACTTAAAAAAAAAAAGTATATCAGTCTTATTTCAAGAATTTTACAAAGTAAAATTGACAGGTTAAGTATACAGTACAAAGATGACACATGCCAGAATTTTTTGCATCTTGAAAGGCAAAATATTATTAAATGCATCCTATCAGCAAAGTTGGAAGGGGTGGCCATGTGATAGTTCCCTAGGGATAAATCACTGCCTTTCCTTCTCTAATGAGTTCTAACCTCCATTCTTTTGCCTGAAAAATTCTCCCACATCTTCCTGCAGCTGAGTCAAGAAACAGTTTGTTTGCAGAGACACTTCTGATGTATTTTCCAAAACACTGAGATCTCCAGTATTTTTTTCACTTTTATCATGCTACTAATTGATGTTTTACCAGAAACAGAGCCCAGCAGCGTTACCATCCTGACGTGCAAAAGTAATGGCAAATTACTGGCAAATACGAAAGGCCTGCTAATGAAAATTCCTTATGCTAGAAGTTTTAAGGCGTTGATACTTAATATCAATATTACATGCAGGTAATAAAGTCCATTTATACTATTTGATTTGTGAAGATTTTCTAATAGACTTCAAGTAATCTAGCACTTCTCTGTTAGAAATGGACCAAAAATGTAAATTAAAATAATGGGAAAATCCCAGGCTCATATAAGTCTACCTAAATAAATATGGACTCCAGAAGGAATTTTAGCTGTTTAGCACTATTTCACAAGAAAATGTATTAAACAATTAAAGAAACATAAAGAATTTACTTCTGCAAAAGCAACTGTTTTAAACAGAGACCTGCTGGTGATGCTCCCATTGTCTCTTTTTAGTCTGGTGTTCAAAACTGGGTAATCACGTTTTTGTGAAATTTCCTAGAATGAGGTCCACTATGAGTGTTTCCAAAATACAGTCACTCGGGTCTTACAGTACAAGTTTTGACTGTTAATGTAAAAACAGAAAAGGAGGTGCTGCACAGCCATCATAAGAAGTCCGTGCTGTCTCTGTAGCTTATATGCAGAATAGAGTTTTTCCCCACATGTTTAGACCATACAACATTCAATGTAAATGTTAGTCATGTTTTAAAAAGAGTTGAATTGCCATCATATCTCATTTTTAAATATGGCTAAACTTGGAAATGCTGAAGGAGAAATAGGTTTCTGTTAGCATTAAGAAATTATTAGAATTCTTATTTTACCAAATCTCTTTCTGTCAAAATGATCCACACACTACAAGTTAGAAGCTGTTATCGTGTGTGTGAGTAACTGTAAGGGATTCAAGGGAATTGAACATATGTGACACTGAGAACATAAACATTTAATGGGATCCATATGAACACATTGGACTGAGTGTTTAAGTATGATACATCATTTGTTTGACATCATTACATTATTATAATGTAAATCCAGCTGTATTTATGCTCACTGATGCCATTCAAAGTACGTGACATAAGATCTCTGTTATTTTTTCTTTGAAAGTGAAGTGCTGTGTTTTCAGCCCAGCCTAAATAATGATACCTAGGATTCATTCTGCTCTTAGAGTGGCAGTATGGTATGAAATTATATACTTGGCTATTTGAGGGCACACCTCTACTGATAAATAAAGTGCCCAGAGCCCCTTGATGATCCCCAATGCTTAACTGGTCCCTCCCACCCTCAGTCTGTTCTGGGCCATCCCAATCTGCTCAGCAAGGAAAATCTGCTGCCGCAGAGGCGAGTTGAAAGCACCTTGGGCGCGAGTACTGACTCAGGCTGTGGTGGGAAGCAGTAGCGGTTTCTGAGGTCTCTAAATCTCTTTTACTTAGTATGTAAACTTTGAGTCCATATGACCTTTAGTTTATAAGCTTTTATTACATTATAAACTTTGTTTTGCATAAAACCATATGGTTTGTAGAATTCTTTAGAGATGTTTGATATTTTATATTCCGGAAGATTACTGTGTAGTAAGGCTGAGAAAAAAATTATATACAGCAAAACAATAATCTAAAGGTAAATTGGTATTAAAGGTACTGGTTAGATACTTTTCTATCCTAGTGGTCTGACAAAGTTCGCAAAGCAAAGGATTTTGCAAGTAAGGTAGGCCAACTAAATGTTGAGCTACATCAGAAGGAGCAAGTGTAGAGTAGATTATTGAAACACAACAAAAATTTATACATCAATAGAGCAATTTCATACAATTTTTTTTTTTCATATTCACCTTTTCTCAAAATATGTGACAGCAAAAATAAAAGGAATTCAGAGATAGGCAAAAAATAATTAGGGGCTTAGTAAGGTCATTGGTGCAAAAGTAGAAAAAGAGTAATTTTAAATTTAGAATGGAACAAAAGGATGTAAAGACTTACTCAACATCAGTAAGTACATTAACAGGCAGCAGAGCCAGCACTCTGCAATGGTAGCACCTACATCTAATTCTTAGTTTGTCGTCTTAGACCCAGAGCATAAATCTCATTGTAAATCTGAGAATTTTTATTCTATGCTTTTTATCTCTAGTCTTAAGCATTCAGATTCTCTCTTCCCTGCACAGAATCTTTTCCAGTTCTTCAGTGCTCATTTATGTAAGTTGGGCACAGTGCTCTGGGCATAATCGTTCCATCCTGTTAGATGGTGTCAGACACATCTTCCTGCATGATGCAGATTTACCTGATCCAAGGCTCTGTTTTGATAAATAACATTATGCTCTTTCATCTCTGCTTGAGAAAAAAATTACAGCTTGGTTTGTAACTGAGCAGTAATATACCCGTAGAACTTCTAAATAAACTAAACTAAGCTCTCTGAACATATATTGCTATTTTGTTCATTAAATAATGGATTGCAAGCTAATTCATACTCAGCTGAGACATGTCTAGTTAGAAAAAAAATCCAAACATACCAATAAATAATGAATTTAGGAACTGAAAAAATTAAAATATCTCAAAAGCACTATAGGTTAGATGCAAACCTTTTAAGGCTCATTACTTTTTAATATATTCTCTCTGATATACTTCACTTAGTAACGATACAGGCTATTGTAGTCTTGTCAGTAAATGATAAAACAGTTCAATTACGCCTTCTTTCTATGTGGATCCAAAAAGTACAGTAAAGTATACTTCAAAACTGTTAGGAAAATACTTCAGCAAAGGCCTGGCTTATTTTCAAAACTAATTTGTAATCAGGTGCTAACTAGTTGATAAAGCTGCTTATTTCATTTTTGTCAGTCTATAAAGCAATTTAGCTACATGTTTATGATTACAAAGGCATTTTAGCCTGACTCTTAAGGAAAATGAGTTTATGTTAATGCTGCTCTTGTCCATTGGTCTGTGCCTCCAGTAACTTTTGAACAGAGTAGCACTTAACCAACATGGCAGAGTAAGGGAAGTATCTAAGTTAATTAACTTTCCACTTTCTGAAAAGTAGAGGCCTAGTAAAAAAGCAAGATCTAAATTATTATATCTTCTGAAGAAAAAAGCAGTAGTAGCAGAACTCAGCAGCTGAAGAGGAGCCGTTGAGGTCTGTGCTCCATAACTGTAGGATACCAAGCTCCATTAGACAACTGCCACGGAGCAGCGTGTGTTCAATATTGATCAAGGGGCGTCCAAAAGAATGAGTCAGAACCAAAGAACAAGAAACATTCAGGACAGAAGCAGAACTCCTCCCTTGATAATTCAAAGAAGGGAGAGCGGGTAGAAATCCTTTAAACTAGCAGAATTACAAGGAAAGTTTTCCTTGTTTATAGCTAGCATCAATACAGTGGTTTCTCTTTTGGAGCGAGTGCATGGAATTTGGGAAGTGTCTCAAAATAAAAAAGCTAAACAAATTAACATCATTATTGAAGAACGAAAGCAAAAACCCTAAAAATAAAAAAAAAAAGGGGGGGGAGGGAAGGAAGTTTAAGTGGAGTTTGTGGAGTGGATGGGGAGTGTGCAAGTTAGAGTAGAACAAAGCAGATGCAATATACAACAAAGCAGCAGAATGTTATCTAGATCTTTTCAGGAGACATCACAGTTCTAGATGTGCTCTGCTGAAATGAGAGAACTATTTAAAAATAATGAATTCTCAGGGGAAAGAATCTAGACATTTTCTAAACAGCCCCTTCTGTCTGAAAAAAAATGGGCTAAATGCAAGTGCAGATGAGAAGGCCAACAGTGAGGGCCAAGAGCATCTCTTCTGGCTTGGACGCTCCTCAGGTGAAAATCTGATTTGAAGAACATTATTGTAAAGTTTGAGCTGAAATCATGCTTTATAGTTATATTTTTAGATGAATGGAAACTTCTACCATGTCAATGAACACATTGAAAACAAATAACGCTGTATTTGCATATCATATGTAGACTTTTTTGATGTAGAAAAAATTCAAAAATCTGAATATCATTAGCAACCACTAAAAATAAAAACAGGAGTTGTTATGGATAACATTATGCTGAACAATAACAATGGGATAAAAATTCATAGCTAAGCTAATTTCTATATCACTCCCATACATTTTGGAAACTTGTTGGCTTTAGACAAATTATCTTCTGTAATATCACTTTTTAGGTATTTAAATGATGTTGCATTGAGTTATTTTACAGAGTCTGCTGTTTATTCAGAGTCCTGAAGAATCGTAAGTGTGCATATTTAGATATAATGCTGCTTTGTATCTCAAGCAACATTTTTTGTGGTATAAAAATAAAGTTAATGAGATGTAGACTTAGTTTCAAGCAAAATAAAAATAACTTTGCCAGATTAGAAAGTCTGTAAAAATTAATTGGAAACTCAGGCTGATTCTCAGCATAATGAGTTTGCGTTGCTTCACTGAAGTGAAGGTCTGATGCAGAAGACTTGTCTTTAAATCACCCAAATACTTGGGAATCTGACGTGAGATTTTCTGTGATGCCAGTAGCTGGATGAAGGGGTGACAAGTGTGATAATTAAAAAGGGATCCCCCAGGAAATCTGATGCATTAATGTATCGTGATAAATTGCACTGGGAGATATAAAGTACCCTACCAACCAGAAATACTTTATGGTTCACAAAGCAGAACCAGTCTATTGCATGGAACAAACTAAACTATTTGCCAGATAATTGCATGCTATTGACAGGATAAGGACAGTACAGATAAAAGGGGAAGAAAGGAACTAAAAGATGTGTTGCCATATAGATGATACATTTTTTTTTTCCCATTTACCTAGAGCAGCAGTCACCTTGGCTGCTCGGCATTTACTGCATAGCTTTTGATGTACCTTGCAGAGTCTAACTGCCTGTCCTGGCGAAGGTCATCAATTTTCTAACAGGACAGTGGCACAACCATTAAAATGACTTGTCATGCAAATTATGAGATGTATAATAATCCTGCAAATTTTCTGTAGAGTGGATTTAAGATTGATACCACTAAGTAAGGGAATGGCATTGATCAAATACTTGAGGGTGCTGGACATCAAATATTATGTCCAAAATTTAGGTAGCTTTCAATTCTAAAATAGCAGGATACAGGATTTACTGAGATTAATTATTATATGAAAGTGCCTTAGCAGATTATTTCAGAGCTCTGGACTGTTGACTCCAGTGACTTAATTTACTGAGGTCTCCAATTTTCTAATATGCTTAGAAATGCTTTTCTGGTATACGCAAACTAATATTACAGCGTAAACCTTAATGCAACTGTAAGAATGCTGCCTTGATAAAAGATCAATGAAATTAAAAGGATTAAGCCTGGGCCAAATCCGTGACAGCTTTGCTTACCACAGCATAGAAAAGCTTATGTGGAGCACTGAACAACCTTGTTTCTTCAGTTGGGCTAAATTGTGACTGTCACGGAGAAAAAAGTGCTTTTTTTCCACCAGCCGTTCCAAGAAGGGAAAGGGCACGCTTTCATCTCTCACCTTGAAGACACATCGTGTCATAATTTAAAGAAAGCATGTGTTGTAAGTGGATGGCAACAACAGTTCCTTGCAGGGAATTTTTGCAGGTTCATCAGAGCTCCGCTCCAGCTGGTTTTATGGAAATTTAACTGGACATCTGCTAAGGTAAAAGGGAGAGTGAGGGTGAGTATAGAAATGGGACAAAGCCGTGTTAGACACTGAGGTAAATTAGCTGGAAGAGTTTCAGGTTAACAGCTTCACAGTTCACCCAGTCTGGCAGCAATTTTTGTCAGCATCTTCTTTGCAAAGTGTTTGTTATTGTTCTTTTAAAAATGAATTTCTTGCCTCAGTTCTCCATAGCTATGTTTCTTGCTGTACTGAGAGGCTTTGGAGACTCTTGAGGGAAGTAGAGAAAACAAGATTTTATTGTCCCTTCAAAGTACCGTTACACCATATTTGTATCTTCGTTGTCTTTTGCAAGAGGATTGAGGCTCACTGGCACAGGCTGAGCCGCCTTATTGCCGTGGAGCAGAGTTAGCACAGGGCAGGACCTGTGCAGTTACAGCGTCCTTCTCGGGTGCTCGAGGGCAGCGCTGAGGGTCCCGTAGGGCAGCGGCCGCACAGGTAGCCGGGCCTTGGGTACCCACCATGCACGTCTTTCACTCCATCTCCTTCACAGCCTGGTCCGGTGGCTGTGAGCTCCTTGCCAGCTCATCTGCCTTCAGCTGCCACAAAACCTTTTCTCTGGGTAGCTGGCTCATTAGTGCTTCAGATAGTCTTGATGAGGGCCTTTTCCCAGGTCTTGTTTAACAAATGCAGTAACAGGCTCAAAAAGATGTGTTAACCTTCTTTCATGAAAGATGTTTGTTAGGTGGTAGGAATTATTCAATTATTTTCTCTCTTGATTTGAAGTGCAAGACTTAATTCTTATACTGTGTCTATTTCTTTCACAGGCATTCTTAAATGAGATTTATACCTCATGAAATCAGTTGGTATCTGTGCTGCAATTCAATGTCAACTTGATTTATTTGTTCTTTACCGTCCTCCCCAAAAAATCCTATGACAAATTAAGTGAATGTTATATCATCTTCTTTTTTTTTTTTTTCCTTTTTCTTTTTTGTTTTTTTGTTGAACTCCCGAACTACAGTGGTGGAGGGTGTGTGTCTATGTCAGATATTCTCCGTTTCAGTAGAGTATTATATCTTAAATTATTTCATATCTTGCAACAACATTTTACAGGCAACTGGGTTAACAACATGATAAAGCACAATGCTTTAATCCCAATAAATATTATATCATGCTCATGCTTTCTTGATCTTTTTAAAATAATAACGCTCTCTGGGTTTCTTTGCCTTTTCCTTGTTGTTTCAGATATGCCAGGTAGCCCACACAACCAGTTCACCTTCAGACCCCTCCCACCACCACCTCCGCCACCGCACGCGTGCACCTGCGCCAGAAAACCACCTCCAACAGCCGATTCTCTCCAGAGAAGATCAATGACCACCCGTAGCCAGCCCAGTCCTGCTGCCCCAACTCCCCCCACCAGTACACAAGATTCAGTGCATCTCCATAACAGCTGGGTCTTGAACAGCAACATACCGCTGGAAACCAGGTAAACACCAACCTGTTGTACACAATGTATCTCAAAATGTTAAAAAAAAAAAAAAAAATTATTGGGAGGAGGCCTGACGTTGACATGAGATGGTGATGGGGAATTACAAGTTCGTAGTTTAGGACATGCCAGTGCATTTTGATTTGAGGCCATGTCGTGTAGCCATGTGAGGCCTTATTGACTTCATTCATCTAGATCAGTAATGCTGAAAATGCTAATAGTACGTGTTTTGCAAGGTTTTGGAAGACGTTGGTTTCCTTAAGGTGTGTAGATCACATAGGTATTTTAGAGTTGTGTGCAGTCAGGATTTGTGCTTGTGTGCTTGTGTACTTGTCTCACCTTCCCACATTCTCCCAGGGCCATTTTGTAATCAGCGAATACAAGTTTTGTTTAATCGATGTACTCTGGCACTTCTGGAGTCAGTCAGTGGTCAGGCTGTAGCTTTTCTGTGGATAAGAAAAGATAGGAAATAATACTAAAATAATATTTTCCTCAATGCATATTTAAACACTTTATTGCATATATACACAAAGAATATAATTTGGTAATGGAGAAATGATACAGGCCCGAGACAGGCATTGAGCATGGAGAGCGTTACCTCCGGGAGCTGGGGAAGGGAGGGTTCAACTTCAGGATCATTCACAATTTATGCAAATAATCTACTCTGAAAAATAATTGAAAGCAAATACATTCTGTATTCAGCATACCTGTGTTTCAGTACCCAAAGTTCTTCCACAGAGGTAAACACGCAGTTTCCTCTGACTTTTTGGCTATAATAAGCTTTTTTTGTTCCTCATAAGTATTAGCTAATTTGATGGCTTTCCACTCCAGCTGTGTTTGCTGACTTGATGCTTAAAACAAGCCCTTGATTTTCTAAAACTTTCTTCCTCTTCATTGTGACCAGAGCACCAAGAAGTTTTGACTAGGGTTTCCTTCGGGTTTTGGCATTTTAAAACATGTAAAGTGCCTGACTGTGTGAAAGTTGTATTTGGTGAAACAGATGAATGTCTGACATCCAACTAATCTGATCCAGAGAACATAAGGTATTATGCATAGAAATGTTTTCTTTTTGATACACATATGTCCAAGGGCCAGTTATCACAAGTAATCACTGAAACCTAAATTTTGTTCTTTTGCAAGAAGGTTGGTTTTATTTTATTACAAAGCTTAATTTTAGTATACGTCTTTAAACACTTAACTGCTGCTAATCACAAGTGTCAAATTAAGTTTTTCTTCTCTGAAAGGCTATTAAGTTGGGATTGAAGAATAAGCTGATTCATTCCGAAATAAAATTTTCCTTATTTGTCTTAAGGACAAATCACAAAAAGAATCAAGGAGGATGGAAACTTTTCTCCAAAAGTGAACATAAACAAAATTTTAGTTCAGCTAGTCCTTCTAGAGCTAGAAGCTTCTGTTTACATAATCTTTATAAAGATAAATCTCCATCATTTCTGGTGTAACAAGCTTATATATTCTGTACTTTCTACTGCATATAAGGCGGATCCTTGGGCGTTCTGTACCCATTAAGTACCTTTTGGTTCTCTTCAGTTAACAGTTAGGGAGATCTTGTTGACCCTTTCTGCATCCCTATTCACTATATTCTCGTCAGAGCTCATTGGGGAAAATACTTTGCAATTTTAGGTCTCTTTTGAGTTCAGTTTCATTTTTGTAGTTTCTTGTTATTTTTGCAAATTTGAAACTTCTCATAAAGGACAAATACACAGACACGTAGTTATAGCTATAAGTATGTAATTGGATATCGATGAAAGGGCTGTGCACTGGATTAGGAATTCAGACTGGAAAACATACTGTGGGCTACATGTTAGCGATTCACAAAGTCTGGGGATTTTCCACATTCCTACCCTTCAGTGGTTGTTTCAGCTGATTTCGTGCACCCTCTGGTAGCTAGCTGCAGCCTCTCATGCAGCTGGCGGAAAGGCTATATTATCTGAAAGTAGAATCTGTGAGACTGTTTGCCAAGATGTATCTACAGTTTATGTGCAGACAAGTGATATAGCAGGGGAACATTGTAATAAAAAACATTTGTGATCACCGCTTCCCAGAAGTCTATAGTACACAATACAGCCTTAGAGAAAGAGAAAGGCGTGCAGCCTGTTTTTTCTTCCTTTAACAGGGAATGATTCAGCTAGAATTGAACAAATACTTTGGCCTAATGTGTGGATTCTCTTGCTTTCCTTCTCCATTAACATTTAGCTGCCCATTAAAAATAATCCTACAAAATAAAGGGAAACATATTAATGGCAGCTCTATTTCTGTGCTAAATCTTTAATAGTACCAAATCTACCCAATATGTACATACCTAATATGTCTAAGCAGATTTTTTTTTGTTTAAATTTGGAACATTTGCAATCAGAAAGAAGACTTAGACAGTAATGTATTCACTACTGTAATAGCTAGGCAAAAATCAGAATGCACATGTTCAGCTTTTCTTCCAACTGTATCTCCTGTTAATCCAGAAACAGCACATGTGTTCACATGGTTTATCTACAGCCATGTAATATTAGAGAATTTTCAGACAGGAGAAGGTTTCCTAGAACTAATCATGTGACTGTAAACCCTGGTCACTCTGGACAGTCAGAAGTGAAGCAAGTTTATGAGTCTGCTCATGAGGTTAATGTGTCATATTTATGTAAAAGAAAATTCTGTAGTTCTGAAAATGTTTGCAATACTCTGATTAAGCATGTATTCTATTGTAATTAGAATTTGAAACTCTAGATTAGACTGCAAAGGGCTGTAGTAAAGACATATACTGAGGTATGTGTTGGGAAAGTTTTTTTGTGGAGTAAAATTTTGTTGGATTTTTTATAGAAAAGGGCAAATCAGAAATTCTGTTTCGTCCTTCATCTAGAGGTGTTATATGCATGGACTAATCTGCAGAACAGTTTTGTCAGGACCCAGCTTACTAGCCCAACTGTTTAATGAGGAGACTGACTTGGAAAGGCGAAATTACTTGTTCAAGTTCACACGAGCTTTTGGCAAAGCCAAAAATAGAGTCTAGATGTATGTCATTGCCAAGGCCAGTTCTCTAACTCTGGCAGTTATTCTGATGATAAGCAACCCAAACGAAAATAAGAATTAGGAACACCTTTAAAACTTCAGAGGACATGTCGTAGAGTAGCTGTTGCTGAAGAAACTGGAGAAGAGCCGTACCTGTAGGAGGTGGAACAGCTCAAACTGCCGACTGACTGTGCTGCAGCCTTCAGCGCTGTAATGTGCCTGTAAATGCAAATGCAGGCTCTATCTGTATGCATGCACACACAGTTTTAAAAAAAAAAAAAAAAATCATTATTAAAATGACTTATGAACATGCAGTAATTTCATTGTCACACAGAAAAATAATTTGTAAGTATTGCCAGAAAAAGACTGCAAGGATCTCTCACACCACATAAAAACACAGGAAACATTGATTCTCTTTTTTAGGATAATGTTATTGGGCTCTTACATAAATTGATTTTTTTCTTCTCCCCCAGAATAAAGTACTTGCAACCTACTGCCTATTCCCTTCCTTTCCACTAAAATAATTGTTTTTTCAGGTTTCATAGATACTTTGCTCTAATGTTTCAAATCTTGTGATTTACAGTGTAATACATTGTCATTATCTCTGACAGCCCCATCTGAACATAGCTTACTACTTTTTATGGAGTACGTATTAAACCCTGACAATTCAAAGGAGTATTTTTCATTTTCTCCATGCCCTGTTAGTTGAATCAGTATTTGTTTCCATATCTTGCTTTTTTGTGGGTTCAGTCAAATTCCTAAATAAGAAGAAAAAAATAGATGTTAAAAAGGGATTTGTCCCTGACATTATTTCTGATCCTCCTTATAGTCCGTTACAGTTCCCTTATGGATAAACCATTGGACACGTTTCTTTTCAGTAAAGTTCTGCATTTAGATTACCCAAGCATTAGAATTTTTAAGTTTTCTGTCTAAATATCAAAACTTACCTAATTTCGATTTTGTTTCAAAATGTTTATTTTTAGTCCTGTTTTGTGCTTCAACATTTTACATATCCGCTTGTTCCTTCCTTTTTTAAATGAAATTTCTTTCTAGTTCCTCTAACCCATTTAGCAGTGTTGGCAGTAAGGTTAATGCTGTGCTGAATGGACTGAAATCTCCCTTCACTGCGCTGGCAATGAGCCAAGTACTGTGGAAAAAGACAGCTTAATTTAAGCAATCTTATCACCATGGTAATAGCTCCTCTAAGGGGACGGTGAGGTACCAGACCATGAACCTGAGATTCAATTATCATTAATTTATATAAAATTTTGAAGTACTAGAATAATAAGAGAAGTATTTGGGGTTCAAGGCTGTTATGATTTTTAGTGATTTACGATTTAATATTCAGCAATATTTCAGAGCCCTAAAGTTTGATTATGGCTCTAAACGCTTAAAAACTTTGAGAGTTGTGGAGTTCAAGAAGTTTATTCAGCTCATCGTATAGATGGAGTCGTCCCTTTCTGTTTTATATAGTTATTTAAGGTGCATATTTAAGACTATCTGGATTTCTGTTGTCCTAAAAATATCATCTTGTTTATAATTCTGTTTAGTATAGGGGAGATCTTGACAACTATCACTTATCAAAAGATTTATACTGTGGTTTTCCCCTATTCTTTTTTTAATCAAGCCCTTAATTATTTGTGCTCTTCAAAAAGTACATTGATAGCCTTTTAAAGCACAGAAACCTTTACATACTCACTTTTTGTTTAAGCTGGAGGAGTGCTAAAAGCGGAAATAATTAAAGAAAAATGCATATATAAATACACACTCACAGGGTTCAGTCTGAGCTCTCGGAAGGTTTATTTTTTCTCTTTGGTCTCTTCATTTGAGCATCTTGTGAATCTTGCCCCCAGTGCAGAGTTACAGAAAGCACTTCTGTGCCTGCCTTTTTCCCATTTGAAGGTTTCCATAGCAAACAGAACGGCTTTTACAGCTCCCCAGGCACACAGGTGTTGATGGTCATAAACCACCAAGCAGGGAGACAATTACTATTTGAGCAATGCCATTCATTAGGAACTTGTTTGCCAATGGAGCCTGCTCCTGAGGTAAATGACTGGACTTGTGGTTAGTCCAAGAATAAATGCAGGGGAGGGCTTCGTTTATGATCTTTCCTTCAAATCATGTTGGTTAGTATTTGCTATTATGACATTTCACTTGTATTTTGTCATTTTCTACCTAATTAAACAATAAATCTAACCTATAGAGAGGCTGGCCATATTAAAAACAGACACATGGCAAGGGTTTTAAATTCCGTCCAAGTCCCTTGTGTTTTCACTGCACAGCAGAAAAGATCTAAAAATATTTAAGACTTCTGAATTGTAAAAGATAAATTGAAAACTGTAAATATGACCATGAACTTAAAATAAAAGCCATAAATATGACCCTAAATTTAATAATGCGAGAATGAAAGCATCTTTTATGGAAATAAAAATATAAACATTTGTCAGCTACAATGAAGTACAATTTTCATGTCAGCAGCAATGGCACTTGAGGGTCCTTCTTTTGCATAATTTGAGTTCCAGGCACTAGGGACAATAAGGCGACTTGAATTGTTCGTATACTCTACTGTATTTTTTCTTTGGGAGAAGCTCTGGTGTGGGCTTCCCTGGGACAGTGGGATAGTATTTGTATGAGTAAGGGGTTTTTATGCAGGCTTAAGATAGTAACTTGAACAATCACGCTGCAGATACTCTTCGCTCATTATTTTGAATAATGGAACAAGTATATAAAGTTATAACTAAAAGTAAAGATATGTTGTCATTTTATGGCCACCAGTAAGCAAGCAGCCTGGTAGCTTCCTATGAAACACAGTGTTTTCATTTACAGAACCAGAAACAGACTGAATATAAATTTTGAAAGAGAAGGATAATTACCAGTTAATGCAAAGGGTCTAGGCTGATTTGGAAAACAGAGACTGTGAGAAAGGGTCAGAGACCTGCAAAAGGTTCTATCTTCTCCTTTCAAAGAAAATCACGTATGTATGTGTGATGTTATTGCTCAGAACTCTGTGTCTATCCAGCTGCTTCTAGGAAATCTGTTTTGGAAGACTGGATAGTATTCACATAGTTAATGTGCTACACCTCTTGTCAAGTAAAATTTGTGTTATTTGTCACAGTAGCTGTACAGCTTGGCTTTAGACCATATGCATGTGAGTGTAGGTATTTGGAAGTAGACTCAAATGCTAGTAATAAAAGTCAGTTAGAATATGCATGAATACCCACAGAAAGAAACTCATGGCAAAGAGAACTGTGGGGCAACTACTTCTACTTCGGTTATCTTATTCCTTTCCTTGTTTTAAGTTGTGCTTCTAACCACGGCATATAAGCAACAAAATTATAATATTGGTATTTTTATCCTTTGATTCATGGTTTCAAAGTACTCTGCAAATATTACATACTATTCTTTACATAACTTTTGTAAATATTATTGTAAGTACTGTTGTTCTCATTTTCCACATCAAAAAAATTAAAATTTATTGGAAAAGACTAGAGCAAACCATGAGCTTATTCCTTCCTTACCCCAGGAATCTCCATGTGCATTGATCAGTTTTACTCAGCTGTTGTTTGAGTTGTAGTGCTAAAGGAAAATTCTAAGCCACAGAAAAGTACTTTTGAAAACTTCTGGATTAATGTAGCAATGTCACCAGGTATGAGAAAGCCCATACTGATCTATGCAAGAGTAATGTGGCAGGCTTGGTTGGTTTGTTTGTTCCATTAAATAGCCAATGAAACCAGAAGACAGTTGTATTTTGGACAATTGTTCCATTTTAGAAGCTGTTCTTGGCTGATTTTGGCACTGCCCTATATTTACATAATTATTGTCCCAGATTTCTGCCAGGGACTTGAAAGTTTAATCACCTGGTTAACAGGCTTAGCTTGCCTACAGCAACAACAGACAAGTGAGTCAGCATCATGTCACTTGTTGTTCTGTACTGAAGCGAAAAGTAAAGGATACGAATTGTTTTTACATCCTTTCACATCTAGGGTCACAGGGCTAAGTTTTCAAACACTATGTGAAGAAAACATGAGTGAATAAAGGGAAGGATTTCTATGTGAATGATTCAAAAGGCAAGTCCAGCTCAAAGAGGAAATTTTAACAAAACAGTTCTATTCCCAACGAAAATCTCTAGGGGGTTTCAAATGTATTTCAATTATACATGTAAAAACAGAATCTTAAAATACATTAGGTAAATAGTTTTCATGGTCATTTCCCTCTTTTTTCACCCATGAGCATTCTTGTTCCTACAGTTCTTGTACACAAAAAGGTAAACAAGACAGATAAAATTATAGGTCAGATTCTATCTATAATTGTAAGTCATGTCTTATATTCACATACAGTTTTCCTGGGTTAGTTTTCAAGATGAGGGTGTAGTGCATGTATCTTTGTTGTCAGGTGGGTGTCTTGCTTTTATACTATATGCTTACTTTAGAATAGCTGTCTTGTTTTTATACTCTGTAGTTTGCCGAGTACCATATCTGAGATTTATAAACAGAGGTCCATATTCTGATTATTATTTAAGTTTAGAAGTTTCTTTTTTTTTTTCCCCTCCTACTTTGGGTACAGAATAAGATGGACAGAAAATCAGGAAAGAGCAAATTTCTGCTTCTTCCCACTGTCACAGGAAATATTGAGTGACTTAAAAGGGTGAGGTAACAATGGGCTTGTCGTTGATCTTTGCCAAAGTAGATGGGCAACTGTATCGGTGCCAAATCCCTTTTGGCTAGCGTCTTTATGTATTTTCTGGTTATGCCAAAAATCAGAATCCTTCTTATGTTTCAGCTACTGTGCCTCTTAAAAATTCCCTTTGCGCTTCTGTTGACATCTAAAAGAATTACTTCAATTGCCTGCTTAAACATTGGTATAGATATACAGTTATATATATTATATGCAGTTATAGACTTTAGTTGAAAAGAAAGTGAAAAATTTAAATGATCAAACTGAAGACTTCTTAGTTTTCCTATCACACATCTATGCAGCAATTTTTAACACTTCAGGTATCTATTTCTTGAATGTGAAACACATTCAAGTACAAACGTGTTCCTACTTGGTTCATCCAGGAGAAATGCAGACTAATTTTTTGGCCAAGGTATTACAAGATTTGTGTTTCTACTAACTCACCCAGTGGTTCACTTTCAAATCTGCTGTTGTTGTTCATTTTTTTTCCTCTTACAAACCTGTAGTTTTTAATGGAAATGGAAGGAAAACATGTTATAGGTACAAATGAAGGTGGACTTCTAGGCCTACAGACGCTAGGCACAGGGTAGATGCATAGAACGTACAGAAGTGATATCAAGCCCTTGACAGAGTTGAGGGACATTACTACAGTACTGGGATATAAAAAGATTTTCTCTGAATTTAATTAAGGAATTCTGTGTGGAGTTAATCTGGTTTCTGCAATGGTATTACGTTACCGCCACATGAATTCAGTTGGGATGTTGCTTCATGTGTAGCTTTTATAAGACTTAAATTACCATTCCAGACCAGAAGCCAAAAGTACATAACAAAACATCCTGATAGAGAAGGGTGTAAGAAAGAAACCTTCTCCTAGCTGAGAATTCATCATTTTTGTATGAACTGCACTCGGAGTTACACGCCATTCCTCTTGAGGTTGAACAAGAGCACTTAGATGTGCCACATGAAACTGCTTCTTCAGAAAGCAAGCTATTGTGTGATCAGCAGGACTAAGAGGTCTAATTTCATGCCTTCTGTCACCTGAACTCCCCAATAGCTCCCTTCCCTCAGGCCGTATCTCTTCCCTGGGCATGTCAGTGTAGCAGGTTTAGACCTAGCTGTTGATTGGCCAGTACGTGTTCTGCTTTATTAGCCACCGTGTGCCGTGCTGGATGGGTGGCTAGAGGGGCTTAGAGAAGACAAAGAGCTGACTTTAGAAATGGGAGCTCACTGGGGCTTTTGCTGGTTTTTTTGGGGTTTTGGGGAGGTTTAGGTTCCCCCCCCATTTTTATGATTCTGGTAGGATTTTTTTTTTTCCAGTTAACTTCTCTTGAGAGGATTCAAAGTTCAAAAGTTTTACATTTGTAGAGCTGAACAAATGGATAGATAGGAAAACAGACGTTGTGGTTACCTTAAAGACAGAATGTTTTCCACCTGCCTCTTTTATATTTGAAATTATTACTGAGCCTTTAATATTTATTTATGTATTGGAATTATCAGTGTAACAATATTAGGTGACTTTTATTTCACAAACAAATACCTTACAGATTATGTCCCATATTTCTCTTTTTAAGAGAACATTATCATCTTCTTTATGGATGTTTTTGATGTTTTTGTGAACATTTAGAATTTCCCCACTTGGAACAAGTGGTCTTATGAATAATCCTTATAAATTCTCTGATTTTTTTCTTGTGTTCCCAGTTTACAAAAAAAAAAAAAAAAGGCATTAGCTTTTCTCTTAGATCGAATATTAAAGCACACACCAGGCTGCAGTCACATGTCGCATCTAAACTTTTGAACTGCAGTTTTTATTATTTTGCTCTTTAGAGAGAGCGCCTGATTTTATAGAATTGATAGCAACAGTTTAACGTGTCCTAACATCCTTTGGGAACAGTGGTGCGCTCAGACAGATGAGGAGTCGTCTGAGTTTATGAGAACATAGTCGCAGTCTAGCTTTGGAAATTTGTCTTTGTGCCACCACTGTTTTTCAAATTCTATCGAAATGTCTTTGGGTACTCAATATACTCTCCCAAAAATGGAAGGCATAAACAATTGTGATTTTTAACGTTTTCTCAACATTATTTCACCGGTAGCTCAGTTTCAGTGTAGCATTGCCTCAGAATCTCAGTTTTATTACAACAAGTTAGAGCTATGTAAATTCCCCTCAGTGTGAATGGAGTCATCTATCTAAAAGGGTGTGAGCTGGATCCAGCTAATAAAGAAATCCCTCTGCACACTACCGTTTTACCATCAGGCTGTGAAGCCACATTTATAAATCCCTGTGCAAGAGAATGAAATTATTCCTGGCTATTGATTGCAAGGCTGTTAGAGCCTTAATAATAACTTCCAGTTCAGCATTTCCTTCCCTTTACCTCTGATATCTTTGAGCTATTCACCATAAAGGACAATCAATACTGCCAATATCAGACCATTTTGCTGTAATTTCCAAAAAATTTAAATGAGAAATTATCAAATAAGTAGGTTTTTGTCATTATGTCTTGCAAATCTAAAGCAAGTAAAGAACTATTGACTGTTTATATATATATATTATTTGTGTGTATGTATGTGTACGTATATGTGTATGTATATATGTATACATACTTCATATATGTATATGCTTATATATAATAACATTTTTCTTATTTTACATGGTGATTCTGCTTCAGCTTCCTTGAATATCAGTAGGAATTTTGCCGCGACATTCTTTCCTACCGGGAGCCTAAGTGACTATGTATCTTGTTAGCTGCTGACCGAAAAGTAAGGCTTCATGTACTTGCAAAAGCCTTCATGTGTGACAGCGAAGCACTGAAGCCAAAATAACCAACTGTATCCTCATGGCCTGATATGAAGGAAGCAGATTTATACAGTCCTGTAGACAGTTACATTACTTCATTACTTGAATTTATTATTTTACTATATTTGAGTTTAAAATTTTTTAACTAAAATAGTTACAGGTAACATTACCATGTTCAGAGCATTGCCATGTATATAATGTATGTATCTATAACTCTGAAAGTCAATGGGAAAGAAAACTAGAATGTGTTGTCTAATATAATGCTAGGATGCTGTACTCGGTCAGATTCAGTTGTCCTGGTTTTGTCTGAGTGCTGTTTACTTGGGTAATACGTGTGAAGCAGGAATAACTAGTATTCAACATAAGCAACACAAAAAATTCATTCTCGTGCTTTGTCAAAAGACTCCTGATATGTAGGCACTGTAATCTGCAATGCAAGCGAACAGGTATTCTCATTTACCTTCTTTTTTATGTAACTGCCTGAATAAAAGGCCCTTTAAAAGATAAAACTGCTCTGTAATACCTTTTTATTTTCTATAATCTCGCATTTTGAGAACTGTAACCTTTCTTTTAAAATCTTATAATGGAAATGCATAATATCATACTCATTATGCCATTTTAGCAATTACCTTTTCAGGAACATGTATTTACAATATTCTTAAAGTCAAATGTCACAGTATAATCATGTTTCATACCCTTGAGTGTTTGATCCTGTGTACATCCCACTGTGAATCCATCAAAGAAATTCTACCAGCATGGATTGATTGAATCCATATATGTGTTCAAAAACTTGTGCCGTGCTGGAGGTGTAAAGGTACATTTGTCATTGGGAAGATTCTGGACCATGTCAACATTGGCCAGTTAACTTCAGCTGTGAAGTGTGTCTGTGGCTTTTGGCTTGCAGGCATCATAGTGCCACGTGATTCTAAATACAAGATCCTCCTTCAATTTTGGCAGAAACAGCTGAGGGCAACTTGCACCCCCGGCCCAAGTGGCATGGTAGTGCTTGCCTGGGGTCCGCAGAGCACTTGCACAGCTCTCAGATGATGGAAGAACAGACAAATGGGTTGTATAGGAACCAACAGCAGCAACAGTCACAGATGCTCTTACTCAGCTGGGAGCTCATATGAACAGGACCCAGTTCAAAGCACCTGAACTGCAAGTGGGTCGTTGCTTCATATCAGTGTCTGGCTCCCAAAGCAAAGAGCTGGCAAGCTTGGGAGAGTTAAATGTTGTTCTCTAGGAAATGCCTTCCGGAGTCAGGGTACTCAACAGAAAGGCTACAGAGATTCAGGCTAAAACAATACTCTAGTGGCGGCCCTGCGGCCAAGGCAGTCCTCGTTCCTGCAAGTTGTGTGGTATCAGTGCCCCTTCACTTGCTTTCTCATCTCAGACCTCACGGCTTGAGACAGAGTCACACTGAGATGCTCTAAACTTCTTTGGGTGCATGCTGTGGCATGAGATTTAGATGTGAGCCTGTCAGAAAAGAGTGCACTGAAGAAGCTTGCTCACCTACATAAAACAAAGGAAAGAAGGTCCAAAGAAAGTTGGACCAAAATAATATGTGGTTGGTATGGTCAGCCTTGAATGCGTCCTTTTTTGCCACAATTCCTGAGCACATAGCACAGTAAGTTATTGTTTAAAATTAAATATCCTTTCCCAAGTTCTCTTGGAGAGGACTTGCCAGTCCTGAAAACCATCCATCTTCCTGTAGACAACCACTCTATATTTCTGCACCAGGGCCTGTTCTGCAAGGCACGTCTCTGTACTTTATTTTTTGTGCTAATGTAGGTCTTTGCTATTTTTTCTTGAAGGCAATCAGTCCTCCAAAATATGCTGAAATAGGTCTCCAAATTAATTCTTTCTTAGTATGTTTGAGAATCACCACAGTAGGCAAAAGCATTTGAAGAAAAACTGCTCTCAAAATAGCTCAATTAAGAATAAAGAAATTGTACTCACCTATACAGTAACTATAGTCCTTCAAAATGGATTATCCTTGTAGATTTTCCACTAAGTAGTTACCTTTCTCCCTTTTCTTCTTTTTCCCTTTTTCTTTTTCCCTTTTTCTTTTTCCCTTCTTCTTTTTCCCTTCTTCTTTCTTTCTTTTCTTTCTTTTTTAACTTTTTTCCCTTTTTTCCTTTTTTTTTTTCCTTTTTTTTTTTTTTTTTGTTATTTCCTATGTTCTGGAGAGAAACCATGGTAAAAATAAATATTCAGAGTGGTAGTGGCTTCTGCACTCTTTTTGTACTCTTGGTGAAATAAACCCAGTTGTGTGTGTGTGGACGGAGTGGGTGCTGCTGGCAACAATTCCCACGTCTCAGGCACACCGGTGGAACAAGGCACACAGGGGCTGCTCAGCTTGGAGGACCCCCAGGTACTGTACTGAGCAATAACCTTTCCTCAGCATTACTCTGAAGCACCGGGAGGATAGTTTAGAATTCATTTACCTTATATTGTTTCACCAAAAAATTGCTGGAAATCTTGCGGTGTGGTTGAAAAACTGAGGGTATTCTAATACATATTTTCCCGTCTTTGATATTTTCTGTGGTTATATGCAGTAGTTATCATACAGTGCTTATATAGTCCCTTTCGCTTCTTAAATCACAAGGTGGTTTTTACAACACGGTTCTTTGTCTTCTTTTCGTAGGCATTTCCTATTTAAACACGGATCTGGGTCTTCAGCTATCTTCAGCGCAGCCAGTCAGAACTATCCTTTAACATCCAATACTGTTTACTCTCCACCTCCTAGGCCTCTTCCTAGAAGTACCTTTTCCAGACCTGCCTTCACTTTTAACAAACCTTACAGGTGTTGCAACTGGAAGTGCACTGCTTTGAGTGCTACTGCTATTACAGTTACCCTGGCGTTGTTGCTAGCCTATGTTATCGGTAAGCCTCTCTTGCTTTTCTATCCTGAATTATTCTTTACCTTTTCTGTTCTGTTGTCTTGCTTGCTTTTACACTAATACAAATCATGTTTTACTAATAATGTTTGCCACTGGGTGCTTTGTAAATTCTGGCGAACAAAATGCTAGGTTGGCCAGAGGTTGAATACAACATGGAATTCTCATTAACTTTCTACTCTGTTAACCTTGATACTGCCTAATAGAGAAAGAAATATTATTCAAGATGACATGTTTACACTAGCAGAGGACTCCTACTGATTTTAATTGCTCTGATATTTTTGTTAAAGTAAACATTTGATTTTCATATTAAGCCTTACAACATTGTTGCTCTTAAAGAATTATTCGGAAAAGATTGATAACGCTTAATTGTGTTTTGCCTTGCTATCTTTATTTCATTTCTTCAGTCTGATCACAATTTAAATCTTCCATTTTTTCCTCTTAATTCTTATATCATTGGCTAGAATGACAGCTAGCTCTAAAAATATGTAGCATTTTACACCATGTTTTCTAAGATATCTTTTGCTGTCCCTTTATTGAATTTATGTTTCAGAAAAATGTTACACAGATTGAAATGCAGTTACTTAATTTCAAACTGATCTTTGTAAGTACCTAACTTTGCAATTTTGTTATCACGATAGATTGGCAGGATTTATCAGAGCAGCTAGAAATGCCTTCCTTTTTTTTTGGAAGATAGATATATTGGAGGTGGGCTTGGAGTCAATTGTACATGGAAGAGCAAGTCTTTGTGACTTACTAGATGACATTTTGGCTGAACATTAATTATTGTATTGGTTTTTCAGTCTGAATTGATAATATTACAAAACATTCATTATGTAGGATCTTAGAATGGGACTGTGGCTTCTGCAAACGTAGAGAAATCTAATTAGTCTTTGCTTGTGTGATGCCCTTTCTCACATAGACTCTTGGTTTGTTGATTTAGTTGCCACTTCGCAGGTGGGCAGGAGCCAGAGCATCCCCAACATCTTGCAGCTTGAATGGGAATAACTCTGGGTTTGCCTGAAAGAGCGGTTTGTACTTGGTAAAACTTGTACAGAGATACAAGTACAGATACCTCCAAACCGATGAGTGGCCACTGATTTTCTATATTCTCTGAATAAATGTCTTTATAGTGAAAATTATTACAATTTCAGTCATTTTTGTTTTCCCCTGTTGTTTTTTTTTTTTTTGTCCTTTAGTGACAAAGTTCTGGTTACTGTCAGTGAGATGCTCATCACAAGGGATTTTTTTCTAACATCCTCATCTAATGCAGATGGGAAAGCAGATTTGATCATTTCTGGTGTATGATTATTTGAAAGCACCTGAGGATCTAGTAAGCTACATTAACTGCAGATTTACATAACAGCTGGTGAGCATATGCCCTCAGTTAGGACTGGCTGTATAATTTGTGCAGCCTCATCTGTTTGCTACATATATATCCTACCCACACCATTTCGATTTTTATTGGGATGAAGCACTGTCTGTTTCATCCCTCCTTAGATTTCAGTCTGCCACTGAAAGTTTTTTTAACTTTCTCGAGATATATGGCTGCATGTCATCAGCCTGAGAAGGCTCCATGTCACTGTGAATTAAAAAGCTCTATATGAATTTCCTGTAGACGTGTCTGTGTTTATCTTAACCTAGTAACATAAAGGTGTAACATGTTTTCTTTAGCTGGGCAGAACTAGGTAAAATGAAGATATCTTTGTATTTTATAAGTTATTAGTATTTCTAGTTATGTTTTCTGTAGCAAAATATAAATATCTGCACCAGGAATTCTAATTCAGAAAATTGTCCAAGATGCCATTATTTGCTCTTGTTTGCCCCAGAAATTTTTCAGTTGCATAAGCTTTCCTGCAGGTTCAGGTAGTATTAGTTAGTTTATTCCAAATTAATATTCATGCTGCCTATTTCTGGTTGGTTAAATATTTAAATAAGTTCATGGTCTCTTCGTATGAGTCAGGTACCTTAGTTCTTTCCCTTTTGTTAGGTACGAATAATAGCACATAAACTATTTTGAAAGTTCACTTGCTCTGTAGGGTTTCATATTTGCATATCTTTTCACATCAAGAATTTAAATGTGCATGTTTTAAATAAGAGTAGCTGAATATACAAAATCAGACTGTATGTAACACTTTAAAGTTAAAATTCACTCCCCCAAGTGTTTTCTCTTTGCTCACCATGATTCAGTCCTCGCTCCAGGCAGGTTTCCTTCAAGTCAGAGGGAGTTGTGTCTGAGCAATGACTACAGACTTGGGCCCAAATTGCAAAACAAAACTCATTTTAATTTCAGGATCAAACTTAACCTGGGATCAGCTCAGTGGTTGTTGCTGGAAGAATAAGGGAGACTACGTAAAGGCAAAATTATTTTCACCATCATATTTTATGGCATAGTCTGCATTAACTTACAATGAGCTGCAATTTCAGGCCAAATGAATGTAGATCAAAATTTAACATTAAGCTTTTTCTTTCCCTTATCTAGTAACTTAAATGTGCTTTCTCACATATCTTGCGCTGCCGTTAGATGCATGAGCTATGCGTTACTGTTAAAAATAGGCCCAAATCTCAGCCTCAAGTCAGAACATTCCCAAAATCTTGGCAACCCAAAGCTTATTCCAGATCAAAAATTTGCAAATGGCTCTTATATTTGTAACAAACTGAGTGCTCTAAACTGTGATTTCTCTTCAATCAAAAGGTAAAGTAGCAAAATGTTTTTGTTCTTTTATTTTTCAGTCTTTCCCTATTATCAGTGAGACTCAGTAGAGAAGCTTTTACTTGAGAAGACGTACTACTGCTGTAGTTTCTCTCCTTTGAACTACTCGTCAGTTAAAAAAAATGTTTTCTCTTCATGTTTCCATTTTTGGCCTATAATCACCGTGTTTATTATTTGGTCCTTTCTGAAATAAATTTGACTATTATATGGACAGTAAGGAAATTATAGAACCCTGTAAATGGTTGTGTAACAGCGGATTTATTGAAAATCTTTAGTCATAATATTTAGTTTATCAAGTAAAATACATATTTTCACTTCAACAGGAGTAATTTCTGTGAATAGGTTCTTAAGTCATAGTAGTTATTCCAAAAAAACCTCATTTCATAAAGTGGATGTTTGGTCTCCACGCTGTAAATGTGTTGAATTATTTTCTATCTAATAAAAGCATATATACTTTTCTTTTTCTTCTGCACTTCCATATATGTTGAGAACTGTAATGCATTCATGGCAATCTGGGGCAGAATTGCTTAAATTTGCCCACGAAGAGGGCAGTAAGGCAGGCGAGCCATTGGGACGCCCACCAGGGAGGTGATGTCGGTGCGTGCCGTCGGTGCGTCAGGGGCTGCAGCAGCTTGAGAGCCAGCCAGGGCTGTGGGCAGAGCGTTCGGGCAAGGCAGAGTGAAATTGCCGGGGGAGGGAAAGGCTGGCTAGGGAAAACAAGTTATCTGCTCTTCAGACAGCAACATGAAATGGGCAAAACCTGCCTGCTAGCACTTGCCGTGTCTGGAGGCCATGTGAGCTGTTTGTGTTCTAAAGATTTATGCAAGCGAATGCTCAAATTTAAAAAAAAAAAAAAATCTTGAGGGAAAAGTTTTGAAATCCAGTTACCTTAAAGTTTTTCTATTTTTGATTGTAAAACAGAAACAGATAAATCCCTGGCTATTTGTTGATGTGTATTTCTCTGGCATGAGGTGTTTGAAAGGACTGAGCTGGATCCGTGTCACCAGTCTAGGCTCAGATATTTACAGAGATGGCACCTTGCAAAAGTACAGTGTGGAAAAGAAAACTGAAATTTCTCTAATACTTTTTTAAATAGTTTATTTTATCTGTTAAGTAAGATGAGGACTAGCAGACAGTGTACATACTGATGTCCAAAGGCTAGAACGTAGATTCCAAATTATCACATGAAAGACAAGAACATATCTGTTTGAGTCAATGCAGTCAATAGTTGTGTCTCGCTGTTCATCTGTTGGTCTGTGTTGCTATAAAGAGTATAAAATAGGCTACCATTGTGGAATGGTGTAGTAAATATTCTCTTTTTTAATCTCATTGTAATAAAAACCTAAGAAGCCATCAGCAATTAAAGAAGAAATTTGACCAAAAATGTAACAGTAAACAAGGCAAACAGAAGAGAGATAATAAGGAATATAATGTTTTTTCTGTAATTTTTCAGCACCACGCCATTTTCTTTGAGTACAATACAACGTTTGATGTGGCTGCTCATCTAGTCAGTTATTTTTAGCCCATTAGTAAGTAGGATTTTTCTTCCATGATACCTTACCATTTTATCAGTAGCTGATCTGGACTTGCAAATCACTGGTCCTATTGATCAAAGGTGCTGAACTCCTACGGTTCCTATTGATTTCAGCAGGAGATGCAAATGTTCAGTGCCTCTGAAAATTGCATCCCATGTTCTTAGATTTAACCATCCCTGACTACAAAGTGACTATTTTATATACAAATGAATTCTCAAGTATGAATATGAAGTTGTCCGTATCCTTCATGATATTATCACTATTTATGAGTATGTGCTGGCGATGGATGGGTGTTGGGTCTTAAATTATATTCCTACAGAGGGTGAGGAAATTAAAACCTCGCTGCTGTCTGCCATTGTGACCTGTCATTTCTCACGCTGTGTACAAGCTAGAGGAGTGACAGTTTCAACATTGGGAAAGGCCAGGCCAAATTTTAAGGACATATGTATCTTAGTGCATAGATTTACAACATTGCTTGCATAGCTTTATACAATATAAAATATAAATCCTTAACTCTGAGAAGTAGAAATTATGCAGAGAAGGCTTGAGTGGGAAATATGCTGATTTTACACTGAAGAATATCATAGTATAGTAAACATTGCTAAATGTTTCGGGTATGCATAAAAGCTGTGATGCGGATGCGCAACTCTGAAATGTTGTTGAACTCCTTAGTGGGATAGCTCTCGCTGAGACAGGTACAGCAGGGTTTCACAGCTGGAAATCATGGTGTCTGTTCTCTCTGAGCCTGAGTCTTGCTGATGAACTTGATATTGTCACAAATCTTTTAAGTACACCAAGGAGAAAGCCTGACAACATTGTACTGTTGTCTAAGATTAGGTTTTGGTTGTTCCTAAGTCTAACATATGACTTAGTAATGAAAAATGAAACCAAACTAGTCATTATACATCCCAGTAGGAGGATTGCAGGATATTTTTATTCTCAGGTATAAAAATATGGTAGGTATAAAGAGAAGACTGCTTGAGAAAGAGGAGAATGCTTGAGAGTTAAGATGGCTATAACAAATACATGGAAAAATCCTTATTTCATGAAAGGCCATACATGGTCCAAAATAACTTATCGCTTCAATATGGATTTAAAAAAAAAAAAAAATTCTTAAGATGGAACCAAATATTAACAGTCTCAAATTTTCAAATTTGCTTAGAGCAGAATGACATAGCATTTTATTTACAAGATGAACTTACAGAAGAAAAACAGCCCTTCTGTAGGTCAGGATCAGAACTTTGATTCTGACTCTTATTTCTGTTCAGGTATTTCCACATTGCTTCACCCTTACAGCGCCCGACTGGAACTGAGGCACTGATGCACTCGTGGCTTCATGCCACAGTGAAATCCAGTTTTACAAGCAGAACCTGCTAGCAGTCATAGAAAATAAATACTTTTCTGGCACTTGGTCAGAGCAGGTGCAGAAAGAATAGTCAGCTGCTGATATACATTCTACTACAGCTCTTCTAAAGTCTAGGCTTCAGGGGGATGATCTACTGAGATTTTGTAAAATAACTGGGAACAGCAGAGAAAGCTAAACAAAAGCTTTTAGTGGAGGTCAGCAATCTGGAGAGACTTCACATTTGTAGGATTTTTGTCCTCTGAAGTTCGTCTTGTGGGTTGATAAGTACTTATTGCACAGGACTTTTTTGACATCTCCTCACTACTGAGAGTCTCTTTTGCGCTGGAGCCAAGCCTCTTATTCATATGCTGCCAAACGTGTAGCACAGGAGTTGACAAGCTGTGCTTACACAGAAGGTAGATAAGAATAAATTAAATTAGATCATTGGCTTCGTAGCAGATGGCGGGTTAATCCAGTTTACAAAGCGAGTTCTGAAAAAAATGCTTATATATTTGTGAATATTTACTCAAGTATGCCGCAGAATTGCGGGGACTGAGTTAGTTTATCTGGAAGTGTCAGTTTGTTTTATTTAAATGTTGAACAAAATAAGCAATCTGGTCATTTACTTCAGAGGTAAAGACCCAAGCTTTGGTTCCGAACAGGGCACAACTGGTTTCACTTACAGTAGTAATGTGAAGCAACCAAAAACCTGCCTCTGGATGGTGAAAAATCCCTTAGGCAGCATGAAGTCACACTAGCTTTTCATGTCATTGTTGCATGAAGGAAATTTATGGGAAGGGTAGAATATATAGGCCTTTAATTTATCTTCTTCTGCAAGAGATCTGTTTTATACCTAATAATTATTTCTTACCTAAGAAGCATAATAAATTAGCCAAGAAAAGCTCTGTACTACAAGTAGAATCTTCTGTATTTGAGAGAGAGGTCATTTAAAGTTACCCTGAGCGCAGCTCCACTGGCAGCCTGGCAAGGGCAGGGTGATTGAGGAAGAAGCTTAGTTTCACCATAATCCTGTGGCATCCTCCAATCTCTTTAGCTCCACTGACTAGAGACTCCTCCAACTTTAGCATCTGCAATAACATCCATAATGCATGTTGTAAGGAAAAAAAAAAAAAGCGTATGTCCACTTTTGTGTTACAATTTTATCTGAAACTTTGAATTAAATAGGGCTATCTAATAAAATATAAATGAAATATAGGTATGGTGGCATCTATCGTATCAGATCTATCTCCAAACATTATGCAAAGAAGGTCAAATTTTGCCTTCAGATACATTTGCCTGCCTCCAGATCACCTCAGTGAAAGCAATGTACATCTCTGCTCGTGGCAGAATGCAACTCATAAATAACACAGAGCAAAGTAATAATGTAATGATAGAGGGGGGGAATATACTGGAGGTTCAAGCAAGCCAAGAAAGAATATCTTTTCAGATGAGCTCTGCAGTAGGATGGAAGAACCAAGGAAACAGAGAAATCAAGTTGGAAGTTCAAGAATGCCAGGCAAAGAAGCACGGTTGCTACCAGCAGGGAGAATGTTGGCGCTCAGTTTTTAGACAAGAGGTTCAGTTAGGCCCAGATGAGGGGATGCTATGGGCTGATGCTCCTGGTGACTCACCGCAGCCCCTCCTAACTTAAAGTACAAATTTTGCAATTGTGAAGCATACCGATGCTGCTAACAAGCTGTTTAATCTCCACTTGCCTGGTAGTCCTTGGTTTTTGCTTGAAACTGTAGCAGTTCACCGATGACCTTATGTGCCCTACCAGTAGCTGAGGTATTTTAGGTGCTGCAAAATACAGGGTATCTGATTGCAGAATTTTTCTGGAATGCCAGGTAGGCAGAGCCAAAGTAGCTTTTGCTTTTTCTGTAATACCAGTGTAGTCATCAAACCTCAAAGGCTGGTTTTTTGTGTTCTGTGGGAACTTGAGCTGCATTCAATAATGCACCTTTAGTCACAATGGTGGGGTTTGGTACTGTTAGCAGCCAGCCCTCAAAAGTACTGCAGTCAAGGTCTCTTTGTGTAAACATCAGTCTGGAAGGCTGAACTTTGAGGAAAGGGCAGAGACCTTCATCAGAAAGTGAATCTCCCTCCTTTTTACCCAGCTCAGTCCTAAGTTGGACGGAGTGATGGTGTCATCTTTTACTTGGTCTGTGGAGTAGGGTCTTATACCTGGGCACTACGCATGGGGAATACAGCTGGGACTCTTACAAATGGATTTATGCTGTGGGAAATGACATTGTGGCCCACTGTTGAATTCCACTTCATTTCTGTGCCCCTTTGTCTAAAAGGGGAAAAGCAAAAGCCAGAAATCCACTAGAAAAATCAAAGAGAGAATGACTCATAAGAGAAGTTATTTTGAGCTTTTTAATGAAATTCAGTATGTGCCTACTTATTTCTAAAGAGATTTGAGAGAGATAGATTTGAAAGTTTTATTTACTTTTATTTGGTGAAATATCTGTATATTTAGAACACGATGTACGCATGTTGTAGGAAACACAAGCTTTGTAGGAATTATGTATACCCTAGGTAAAAGAAAAGTATCGCAGAAAATGAACAGGCAAGGTAAGGCTCTGTGTCTGCTAAATAAACATTATTCCCTGTAGTTAACTTCTGAAAAAGGTGCCTCTAAGAATTAATGGCTTTATTGGTGTATGAGGTCTGGTTATTGCCAGAGTGATACCTGGATCTGAAGGTAATTTCTCAAGAGCTATAGCTAATGCAATGAAAATCAGATTGATTTTAAGATTGCAAGGTGACCAGGTTTCTGCAATGATAGAAGTCATTCAGTTTAATTCAAATAGACCTTATTTTCATAGCAGTGTGCTTTGTTGTTGAAACACTTGGTCTTGCACGTTGTTTAACTTGAAGCTGGTCTGCCAGTATCCCGTGTCATCTCCCATGGACTAGAAGTCCAAGGCTGGCAGAGACCATCATCTCTACAATGCGGTTGGTGTTTCTCAGGGAGGAAACTGTCAAACATACATACAAATAGTTTTGCTAGCTTGCCAAGCTTTGGCACAAACTATAAAAACAACAGTACTTTCCCAGCCTGAAGGAAGACAAAGCAAGCAAACTATTCGAATTGGTGTGAATGGATGACAAAACGCATAGCGTATGTAATCTGGAAAAGACATATAGTAAGGAAAAAGGTGCGTTACATATTCAGTCCTTGCTTTGTGGCGTACCCTCTGCAGCACGTGCAAATGCTGCCTTAGGAAATGAGTAATAGCAAGAATGGAAATAGCGTAAGAAAGCAACTAGATTATATTAATGATTCTATAACCACCAAAAGCTTATCGATGTGTACAGTAATGCTTTGCATCTAGTGTTGACCTGTTTCAAGTGCTGATGTAATTATTTGCATTAGTACAAATGAAATGTACATTCATTAGTTATCAATCCCATTGATGTTTGTTCCTTTTTATTGTTCCTCTTTAAATCATAATAATGTCCAGAAGCTCAAGCCAGCAGCAAGAGCCGCCTCCTCTAGAGATGTCAAGGCATGTTGGTTTTTGTTGTACCTTCTGTACATAGAAGTAATCTGTCTTGCATTAATAAGCTTAAAGATCAGAGCTTAGGTCTGTGTGATCTGACTGCAAGACCCTTTTCAAAGTATTAGCATGGTCCCTTGACAGTTTCAAGTCCATGGAATATGAAGCAATCCAGGCTAGTCTCTGGTTTGAGATCTCACCACTATTAGTGGAGTAAGCTTCTAGTATCTCTTCTGGGGAGTGGGAATTTACTGTCCAGTGGTGTGTCTCCAGAGCCAAGATCTGATGGTGAAGCAGTGGTTTGTGAATTCAGCAAATTTGGCTCTCTTCTCCCGAAGCCAATCTAAAAAATATAAATGTGTCACAAATACTGTCACCTCATTAATTTGGTAGAAATGCTCTCATTTGCTTGATTTGGATCATATATCTGTGGCTGGGTGATCCAGGAGTGCACAGATCTGGAATTAATGATTGTGGATTGGCAGCTTTGCATTCCCGTGGTAGTTTTGGCAAGCCCTTGCTAGGAACCCATGGAAGGCATGGGGTTTTGCTTTATAATTGAATTTTTCAGCATGCAAGGGAGGCTTGTGAGCAAACACATAGAAAATAGGTAATAGACTCTCGGTTTCCTGTTTGTATTGAGATTCTTTTCCTTAAAGTATGCCCAAGTGCAAAAGAAAGCAATGTACTTTCTAAATGCGGGACCCATTCTAGATCACACTTACTTCTCCTGAGAGTCTCTGAGGTTCCTACGCGAGTCAGGAAGAGCAAATATATTGTCTTTTACCCTCCCGCTGTGGGCAGATCCTACTCAGTGCAAATTGCTGCATGTGGCTGAAGAGCCTGCTACTCGGGTTTTGCTCTTTATGTGACAATTTCAGCTTCTCTGTGGGGGGTATCCTCAATCCATATTTTAGTGGGTCATGAGTTCTCCCTGCTGAGTTAATTCAGTGCTAAGGCAACCTCTTCCTTGGAAGAATTTGCCCTCCTCAGTAAGACCTAGGTAATTGTCTAGAATGACTGCAGTACTATCATATTATGCTTAAAATAAGCTCCTCTGTTGTTATCTTTCTCCTGCCATCCTTCGATGCCTCAGACCAGAAACAACAGAAGGGAAAGCAGAAAAAGTGAATGGTTGTGCAGGCAAAGTGGAGTGGGCAGTGCCCATGGATGGTAATAAGGATAGTTTATAGCTTCATAAAAGGATTAATTTAGTAGATTTCCCAGTGCATACATAAATAACAACTATATTTCTGTCAGTATGTGTTGTAGAATAATTGCATATATTTCAGATCTAGAGCCATTTTTTTTTATCTGCAGTGTAATTCTAGAGTAAATCTATGGAGTCAGTGTTTTTACTAATGTTTAGCCTAAGTGAAAAGATTTGGGAATGCAGTAGGCACAGTTTCACTTACACCTGTGTTGGAAAGGTGAGAAGTTTTACTTGGTGGCAGTGCTTTAAGCAACAGACTCTGAGCCCTTTGACAGTTGAAAGCTGAGGGACAACATGGATGTAGCATTAAAATCTGTCACACAATATTAAATTCATTCAACTGTTATCCTTTTAATTGCAAGTATTTCCATTAATTGCTGTAGAAATTCATCACCCTGACCTGGCTGAGCTCCAAAAGAAAGTGTGGAAACTAATTAAACATGGAGTTTTAAGGTAAAATAGTAAATTGCTCATTAGACCCCTTGAAATTCTGATTTACTACTAACAGAACGAAGTAATACTTGACTTTGCAGAAACTGGGTCATCACATTCTTTCTTAGTCTGACTGAAGGTGCTGTAGCTTAGACATCAATTAATTGGTCTTCATTTTTTTGCAGCAGTACACTTGTTTGGTTTAACCTGGCAACTACAGCCTGTTGAAGGGCAGCTATATGAAAATGGAGTCAGCAAAGGAAATAAAGGAACAGAATCCATGGATACTACTTACTCACCAGTCGGAGGAAAAGTTTCCGATAAAACGGAAAAAAAAGGTATGTGTGAATGAGAAGACAGATTACGAATATTACACATTACTACTGTTCAGATTCTGTATTTACTACAGTTTGACAGTATTTTGAGTCTAGGTTCTATCTTTTCTAGGATAATTTTAAAACAGGTGTCAAAAGCCCATAACCAGATTGTTTCCTTTAGCAGAACTCTCACTGAAATTAGCAACCAACCCAAGCCATTGGGAAGGTAATGTTCAATAACAAAATAATCGCCCTTCTTTTGTGAGAGAAGAGAGATCAGAGCGTTTGGCTTTTGTCTTAAGACGGGGAGGTGAGACATGTTCTCCTTATTCCCATTTGTGCAAAGGGCTTAGTGCTGTGCCTGTCTTGCAGACCAACGTCGGTCTTGGGCAAAGTGAAATTCTTTGTACTGACAGGTCAGAATATGCAGAGGGGTAGAAATCTTAATGCTTTTAAAGGCATCTAGTTCTTGAAGGCGTAAGCTAAAATGCAGCATCCTGTCACATCCTGGCTTAACCAGTCATAGTGAATCAGCTTGCGGGAATCTACTGAGGTTTCACAAAATGCCTGAGCCAGTCTGGCAGCTCCCTGCTGCCAGGCAGACAGTCCTGCTCTGCCCCCACTCCCTCCCTGTGCAGCTCCCACTGCAGGGATTGTCTCATGCACCACCAAGACACATCAGTTCACTATGGCAGAGGAAAATGGCTTCGTTAAAAAGTGCGAATAGTCTTCTGCCACGTAAGTGGCTGAACCAGCTCTTTTAAAGGGCAGAGAAGTGCCAGAGCTGGCATAGGAAAGGAGTGGACTGCACAGCCAGGAGTGTGAAACAGAGAGCAGGGCTGTCTCTGAGATGCGCAATTCCTTTCTCACAAGTCCTGTCATATAAAGTTGTTAAATCACCTACTCCAATATGGCCCATGCTTCCCATTGACCGCCATGGTGATGCTTTCTCGCTCGAAGAAGCAGATGGCCCTCCCATTTCTTTTTATGATGCTCAGAAAAAGTGGATAAATCAGATTAGATCAGAGAAGAGCGAATGGGAGTAGAATATGAGCCCTAGTCTTTCCAGTTGTTAGGAGGAAGGTAAAATTGTACTGAGAGCTCTGCAAGGATAGGAGATTTCCAAAGCTTTCAAATTTTAAAGCAGAGCAGTGATCTGATTATGTGTATGCCAGGTAACATCTATGACTGTAAATACGAGACAAGGTGGGACGTTGTTGTACCAGTCCCTTCCGAAGGAAGATTACATCTCACATCAATAATCTTACAAATCAATGTGTCGCAACTGATTAGAGATCATATTAGATAAATGAGCAATAGAAATATATGTAAGGAGACAATGATGATGTTATCCATTATTTCATCCCACTAGTGAATCGCAGTAAATGTTTTATACACTTTTGTATTTTTGTCCTGGTGCACCATGGAAAATACCTCAAATAGTTCTTCCCAACTGCATTAAGTCATTCTGTCAATATATTACAGATTTAATAAAAGCTCTTCCAAAGCATTTGACTTCCAAAGGAGGATGTGCAGCAAAAACATCAAAACCATCCACAATCTCAAAAATCAGATGCTTGAGAACAGAGAAAAGAATATGGGAGTCAATAGAGACTCAGTGTAGTAGGTGAAAAACCAAACCACCTGCCTTGCCCCAGGCAATCCCAACGTCTTGTGTAGCTATGCAATTCCCCTGCAACACTAAAGCATGGAGGGCTGTGATAGCAGAGCCGCTTCACTGAGGGCTTATCCAGCAGTTTCAGAGGTCAATCTTGAATATAGCTAGGCTGTTGTCCCACTTGTCCCCTTTCACCTTTTGGGGGTAACCTCTAATCCAGGATGTATGCTAACCAGGAGTATACACTTGGGAAAACACAAGAAAAATCATGTGGACTTACTACCAGGCATTAGTACCTGCATAGTCTAGCTGTGGGTAATTTCTGCTGGTTTTATTTCTTTCCATCACTTTTAATATATATATGTAATTTGATTCCCAGTGCTGGTATCAAATTCCCTGTGTAGAGAGAGGACTATGTAGATAGAGGGCTTCCTAGGGAAGGAGGATTTGGAAACAGGCAACTCCTTTCACTACAGCAGGATACCACAGAAAGTTGACACTTTGCCTGTAAACTTGAAGCCTCTGATGTGATTTCACAGGGATGAATAACTACTGTCAGATATTGTGACCTCCCATTTTCCCAACTCAATGCAGCAGCACAGAATGCTTTTCCAGACCTCGAAAGCATATATTTTAACTAATCTTTTAATGAAAATCAAGTTTACAAACCAGCAAGTCAGATTTTTTTAAGAAGTCATTTTATAACACACTGACCCACGGCTATGAGTTAACATTTTAATATGTAGTAATGTGATTAAAAACTCAGACATCCTATTGATGCTGGTATTTACCAGGGGAGTACTAGGAGATTGATTGTTTCAGGATCAGTAATAATCAGCATATGGGTACTTTCTTGTGAAGATAATTGGCACCATGCTGTTCAGAGCTTTACTTTCTTGAAGCCAAACGCAACCTCTGATTAGGAATCTATCTTCTGTTTTAGACTTGCAAGGAAAGTGTGCTTAGAAAGAATAGGGAAGAATTAATACCAGTTGGCCAGACTGGGAGCTGTACAAGGAAAGGAATGCAGATGATTAAATGATATTTTGTCATAAGAAGAATGTTGTTAGGAGAAAGATGTTTTTAGAACAAGAACAGAACTTGTATTGCAGCACTGTAATTTTGAAAGCTTATTTCAGACTTTTTCAAGAAAGAGCAAGGAAGTATATGAGGATACTCTGTGAACAGTGTATCTTCAGATGCCTTTTTTGTACAGCCAGATACCTGCTTAGTTCAGTTAAGTATAGAAACAAAGCTAAATTCTTTTTCTATAAAGAAAGTACAGTGGCTCGGTGAATATGATAACATGCACTTCAAACATGGCTCTTACAGTAGCCTTTTCATGCTGTGTGGTTGTCTGAAAAAATAGTGTTTGAAAGGTAGAGATGCTGCAACTGCATACTTTCAGTAGGTGGTAGATACTATATATGTTTTCATGTTACCGTTGTGAACAGCAGCTGCACTTCTTCCCTGGGTAATGAGATAAAAGTAAATCTAAGTGCATCTGTTTTGTTTTTTTTTTTAAGGATTACATAAAATTATTACTAAAGCAAAGGCATTTTCAACCAAATGTGGAAAAACTCAGAGATACGTTGGTTTGAGCCTAGCAACACTACCATGGTATTCAGCATAATTTGATAACATCAGTTAGGGAAAACACTCCCTGACTAAAGACGTAATGCTTTTTATTTTCAACAAAGAAACAGGCCCTCTCACTTCAACAAACTAAGAAGCAGTTACTGTACTTTAAAGGACCTTGAACACCGACCAATAATGCCATTAACTTCAAAAATGATACTGTATCCTTGACTTTTTACTTAGTGCTCTACTGTCTTGTAATTGAATCACATTAATTACCATGTGTCAATATCACCAAAAAGTTCCTTAGTGTTTTACTTAACCCAGGGTAATTGCTTGCAAAGAATCATTAAGATTTAATATCTCTGGAGTACTGGAAGTAGGGGAAAAGGTTTTTAAATTTGCATCAGCCAAGTAGGATCTTGTGTGGGTTGGGGTGGGAAGGAATCCGCTTTCATTGCCCAACGTAGGAAGTTTAATTCTCTTTCCAAAACTCAACATTCAAGATTTTTTCCATGAAGCGGATTGGACAGAAGTAGTCTCACCTTCAGTGTTGTTAAAGCAGCAGTTTGGAAATATTTTAACTCATGAACTAAGTAACAGGTATATTTTTAGAGTATTAGATTACAAGTTCTGTGCTCTAAAAATAGATGCTTTTATGTGATAAGATGTTAAAAGTCAGCTCCTAGTTCTTGCTCTAGGTTTGGTGATACAAAGCAGCTGTAAAGCTGGAAGATCCAGTACCCTGAGAATTGTTCCTGCCTTGTAAATTAAATCTCTATTCATTAAGAATGCTAAGTACTTCCTACACTAGTTAAAGCCTATGTAAGATCCCACTGAGGATCTTTGTTATTAATACGTTCAGGAAAAAGCTGGCCCTAGCTTTGCTACTGCTGTTTGTATTTCCAATGGCAATTTATAAAATTTCATGTACATTATGTTGCATTAGATATTTATATGCATTATTGTAAAAGGTGAGGCTCCAGTCACTTTAATTGCTCCTCTTTATCCTTCACTGTGATACTGGGATGAAATGAAACATAAATGGATATGGCTGCTGAATTCAATCTTCTTCTCTTGGCTCTTCCTCCGATGCAGCATACTCTCCTGCTCTTTTTCTAGCCGAGAGAAAGGATGGAAATGTGAGTTAGAGTTTTGCAAAACGTACAATGGAATTAGCTCAGATGTTAGCAGGATTGGGTCTGTGATTTGCAGCATGTCAGGATGCTGATCACAGACAGGCATTAAAATACACAAAGATGGTGATATAAGCCAGCAAAGCAAGCCAGCTCCAATTTAGTTTGGCAATGACTTCTTTACGCATTCCATTTCCCTTTCTATTTCAGCTCCCTCATACCCATGTGTGAAGTTACATACTGTAGATGTCTGCAAATTTATTGTTAGGCATTATGAAATTATGCCAGTTTTCTCTTTAGATTGCCTGTCCCTATCCTCATGCCCCTGTTACGCTTTCATGCAGAGTCCAAGCCAAAACAGATGTTCTTTATTTCTCCAGGACTAGATTATCACTACCATAATAAAATCATTAGGAATGGTGATTAATAGAAATCTAGGCTTGGACACGGGCTCTGACCTACCAGGTTGGATGGATTTTCTGTCCTCACTGGTGTCCATTTGTGTAGATTATGCAATGCCCGTTCGGCAGCAGTCTGAAATACGTGCCAGAGGAAGCTCTCCCGCTGCCTTCTCTCTGGGCATTCTCAGTTGAATGGGTTTTGTTTGCATAGCTGATAGGTAAAGACCAAGGTTTATGCAGCAGCACCTCTACCTTTTTATATTCAGTAAAGCATTCCAAGATTTCCAGGGCAAAAATGCTCTATGACACCTGTTGTCGTAAATATTGCAAGCGAGTTTATTTGTATTTTTCAACTAGTTGAATAAAAAATGCAGTGGTTTCAGTGAAACACCCTCTCTTTAGAGGTTGTTTTCAATACAGTGTGATATATCTAAGGCACGTTTATACCTCGTGACCTATTGTCTTCACCCACCCTGAATACGTAACTGATTGTTCTGTTTGTTTCCGGAAAATTAGTGTTCCAGAAGGGACGGGCCATAGACACGGGAGAAGTTGAGATTGGAGCACAAGTTATGCAGACGATCCCCCCTGGTTTGTTCTGGCGCTTTCAGATTACTATACATCACCCCATGTACTTGAAATTTAACATTTCACTGGCGAAGGATTCTCTGCTGGGAATTTATGGCAGAAGAAACATTCCGCCTACTCACACTCAGGTAATTAGCAATAATACTAATTCTGTCACGCTTACATTTTCAAACAGCAGTGGATGTGAATGTTCACAATAGACTTGCAAAGCAGGGAGGGAGGAAGGGTCTGGCTGTAATCACAAAAAGCAGTCTGTTTATCCCTTTCTTCTCCGGAGGTCTAGCTATACCCTCAAACCGTGCTCTCTCGGAGGAGAGGGACAGTGTCGTACCGGAAAGGTCAGGAGTTGTGACCACTGTGATGTGACTGTCCGGGAGGCTGGGCAGGTACGCGCTGTGCTACCGCGTAGCTCCGGCATCTTCTTTGCGGGGGCAGTAGGATGAAGTACCAGATCATTTGAAAATGCTTTGATGTTTTCACGACTTCATCAAAACAAACAGATTGCAGAGTCAGTATAAAGAGTTAATAGGAAAGAATAAAAAAACTGTTTCTGGTTTCTAATATTAAGATTATTTTTGAGTGTTTACTCCTAGGGATTTTGCAGGAGAAAACCTAGCTAAGCAGTAAGAATGTGCAATATTGCTGGTCACATTCAACTTTTTTTTTTTTAAGGCTTAATGTATTTGGCATATGAAACTGTCATTTCTATGGATAACAGATTTTTCAGCTTTCTTATAGCAGGATCACACTCCATAGAGTGTGATAAACTTATATATGGAATCATGGAAAGACTGTTTAGAAGGTTCCTCTGGAGATCATCTAGTCTAACCTCAAAAATTATTTGCTAGAGTTTTGCTCTTAGAAATAAGCGCTTTTAGCTGTCATTGATTTTAATTGAAGCTGAGTCTTCAGTTGAGCTGAAGTTGAACTTTACTGAAAATCAGAATGCCTAGAAAAACCCAGAGAAATATATACATTTCTTGAACAGGGATTCGTAGAAAGGTTTATATCTCTGATGCTTTGTGGTTAACTGGTCTTAAAGCTGTCAGCATCAACTTGGTTAGGTATTAAGGACTTCCATGTAAAAAATAAATACTTATTTGCATTAATAAAATTAAATATAGATAAAAAGTACATTTAGGTTTTGGTATACAATAATGATATTAAGGGACAAACATTTTAAAATCTGTTACAGAACAATAGGTTCTTTATTCTGTTCTTGGCATTTGAGATGAATCACTGCATAACGTAGGCACTACAGCTTGGGAATTTTGGAATTATTCCCATTAAAGAGATGTAATTTTTGAAATAAGTCTGCTGTATTTCGTGCAGCAAATCTGAATTTACCCTGCCATAGCAAACAGCAAGTTTTGATGCCAGATTTCTGACCTACTATAATGCTTTTTATATGGAAACTGAAGCTAAAGAGACTAGGTTATGCAACTGCTGTCCACATTGGTGAATACTTAGTCAGTCAGGCAATTCCTCTTAAGATTTCAGCTGCTTATTCCTGTTTGAATGAGACCTGCAGAGCAGAGTCATAAAAATTTGCTAGGTGGTTAATTTTTGCTTATTATTATTTCAGTTTGATTTTGTAAAACTCATGGATGGAAAACAGTTAATTAAACAGGAACCAAAAAACTCAGAGGAGCCTCAGCAAGCTCCCAGGAATCTGATCTTAACTTCACTTCAAGAGACAGGTTTCATCGAGTATATGGATCAAGGAGCTTGGCATATGGCATTCTACAATGATGGAAAGAAAGTGGAGCAAGTGTTTGTACTAACTACGGCAATTGGTAAGAACAATTACAATAACATTGTTATTCTGATTATTGCATTGGAAAGCTGTATTTGAAAAGAAGTTATTGACCTTGATTCTGGCTTCTCTTAAGTATTCTCTTAAATATGTTTTATTTCAGCTTAGTTTAATTAACCTCAGTGGAGCAACTTCATGTTTATGCCAATATTAGAGGAATAGCAACATTTGTGTGTTAAAGATGGATATTATCAAATTAATTAAGTGTGAAGTTTTCATGTGTGTTAAGATTTTTATACGATAGCTTAAATGCTTGAGTAATTTCTGGTGTTATCTTGCTCAAAGTAAAAGAGATTATGTCTGCTCTCTCCTATTTACATGGGAACCATAAATCCTACAAAAAATATCCAGGCTTTAAGTTCTTATTTCCAGTATTTTAGTCAGTTAGAAAATCTAAAAGTCAGCTTTTGTGGATTTGGTTGTGATTGTTGTTTGATGGATGGATGCTGCTGTTTTATACAATTATTCGAATGCACCATTTTGTTTGGAACACAGAAGGCAAATGTAGGAGACAGTGCCCTGGTGGCATATCAAATCCCTGCTGCCTTTCTAATACATATAGGTGGACAAATGTTTGCAACTGTGGGTGTTGTTAGTGAGCAGTGCTTACACGTAGGGTTTCTTTGGAATTTAAATTTGGGTAAAGTGTTGTATTTATGACAGTCTCGGTTTGCTGCAAGACTTTAACCACTATGCCCTTTAGTTAACCTGTTCTACCATATGTTTAGCAAGATGTCTTTACTAGTAATGGACATGCCATCTGCTCTTTAGAACAATTGGATGCTATTTTTACTTGATGGTAAACACCTTGCAGAGCAGGACAGTATGATTCAAATACCAAGATTTTGAAGGACTTGCAGGAAATGCATTTAGAAATTGAGATAGAATTGTAATGACTGTTTTTTGTTTAAAAGTTCATATTTGCTCTCTTTGGAAAAATGAATCTTTTACAAGCAAGAAAAAAACGCCATTATTCAATGCCATATGAGCAAATAATATTCAAGCAATTTATGAAGCATCTTTGCAGATGCTCTATGAAGAGCATAAAACCTGGCCGAACTCCAGTCCAGATCAGAATCCAAATACCTGCCTCCTTGTTTATTTCTGCTGTAAGACAGCAGTGTTTATACAGGACGGTTTAACCAATATTTCATCATTAAGTAGCATATCCTCTCCAAAAAAAAAAAAAAAAAAAAAGGTGAAATTGAGTGCTGCAGTTTGGTTCTTGTTACATTTGGTGAAAAAGAAGTCCATCCCTTCTCTGGCCAATAAGCAGAACAGACTGGCTCTTACAGAGGAGAGCAGTGAAAGCCACACTGCAGGCAGGAATCCTTATACTTAACCTCAGAAATGGCTGCGAGAAGACGTTTTGGGGAAAAAGAGGGTTCATGCTGCAAGAATCTACTGCGATGCATTTGATAGCTCTTGTGTTTTCGTAACCTGGGTATCTTCTTCTCATACTTTTCTTTGCATAATGGTTCTTGGTTGTTTCTTTGGGAGTTTCCACACAAAAAAAAAAAAAAAAAAAAAATATCCTTGAGCCATACTCCTTACCCCAGACTGGGCTGGAGTCATATTTGACATCTCTACTGACAAAGGAATCGACCAGGACCACAGATTGAAACACTCAGAACAGAGTGAGAGCTTGGACGCATCTCTGCTGTATGCTACCGTTGGCTGTGTGAAGCAGTCATGCCCTCCTCGTGAGCGTCTGTTAGGTAGTATTTCAAGTTGCTCAATGTTAGTTATGTACAAAATTGATTTTTCTGACACTGTAGCTAAAGCTCTGATCAGACTTTCCCTTGAGGGACATAATTTGCATGCAAAATCTGGCATGCCTCAAGTACTTTCATAGACTGAATAAAGGCCAGCCCAAACTGGACATTGCATTGAGGGGAAGTAACTTTTCAAACCGTTAATTCTTCATTTGAGATCAATGTAGGGATCATTTGCCATGTGATTCTGGAAAACTGAGAAGGCAGGCAAGTGTACACATAGAGCAAGAGAAGAGTTGATAATGAACAGTAATATGTGAAAATTAATAATGAGCGGCCTATCTGTGAAAAAACTTACTTCTGAAAATGAGCTGGTTTTTTGACTTTGAAACAGACATCTGTGTACAGGTTCTGGATATCTGATAAATAAATACATATGAAATGCCTGGGTTTTGGTATAAACTGATAGCCTGAAAGGAATGTTTTTAAATAACAGTAGGGGATTTCAAGAGGAACCAATCCTTGTCTGTCCAAGTGTCCATAAATAAGATCTAAATAAACTTATTTCAGTTATTCATATTAGTTATGGGATGTGCTTATAATCTGTCTTTTGACAAGTTACGCTTGAGTTTAAAAGTATATTAGATTTGATTAGCTGAAATATTCCAATGGTATGCCCTTTCTTGGGAGAATTTTTTCCTTCCAAATCATTTGCCACAGACAGACACTCTTCAAAAGGATCTGGGTTTTCTTCTTTTCCCCCAACAGTTACTATTTTGTGCGAAAGGAGTCATGTTTCCCATCTTCCTATAGCCAGAGGTACTTCCCCATGTCTGTTAGTGCGTGTGCCCATGAAACTGTCTCGGTTCCCACTGTTCTGTAGCCCCTCTCCCGTCTTGCACAGTACCTGCATGGGCTGCAGAGACCCGCAGTCCTGGTGCTGGCCTGGCAGGGACCTACTCCACGTGGGAGCATCTTAGCCTCGGATTTGCTTCATATTCTTTACAAAAAAACCCATATATATCAGTGAATCCACTGAATTCCTGTAGGAAATACATGTGTAAATTAAAACTGGCTAATCCATGTACAGAGATATGAGCCTGTCCCCAGATGTGTGAGGTTAAGTGGTTTACTACCCAAAGCTGTGTGATAAAACATGGGCAAGTTTCAGATCAGAATTGAAGGTGGGGGTTTTTTCTTCAAATCTAGTTTAGTCCTTTATTGCATTGAGTTTCGTCACTGTACAAAAGACTTTTTTTTTTTTTCCTATCTGATTGTATAGAAGTGGCAATCCTACCCTTCTCCAAGGAATTCTGTTCACGTGGTTCAAACGAACACCATAGAAAGCAATTTACTCTATAAACAGGTTTCAAACAAATTACTTCAGCAATGAAAGAAAGTGTTTAAGGTGGACATTTTTCAGCAAATACTCTGGTTCTTGGAGTGCTTTTAATGGTGGTAAATTTTACATGAACACTTACTTTAAAAGCTTTTTGGTATAATATAAATGATGCACTTGTTATCTCGAAGCTGTCAAGACAAAATCTAATATTTGTAAGCTGCTCGAACAGGAATTTTGTTTTATGCTCCCTATGAATGAAAATGGGCCTTTTACTGCTTCTGCACCTGTTTGTATGTTGAGAGGTGTCCTGCAGAATGAGGTGAAGATGCCGTTCATTTCAAATTCAACCAATTTGTGTTTTTCTTTGTGTACAACTCTCTGAATAAACAGAAATCCTGGATGACTGCTCTACTAATTGCAATGGGAATGGAGAATGTATCTCGGGGCACTGCCACTGTTTCCCGGGATTCCTTGGTCCTGATTGTGCAAAAGGTAATCTCATACTAACTGACGCACAGTGCATGACAGGGATCATGATTCCCGTGTGTGACTGCTGGGCTTGCAAAGATTCAAAGTGATTAAAGCAGATTAAATTCCTTTTTCCAGCTAGATGGCAGATACAGTACAAGCACACACATAGAAAGTTTCTTTGTGCTGTACTTGAGCTAAGATGCATCAACCACTTCTCTCTCCCTGACTTTCAGAGTTATTAGATTCCTCCATCCCTCTTTGCATCTGCTCCGTGATTATAAGATACATTTTTCAGTAAGTGTGTTAGCTTAGCATAATGTTTTCTGCTATTTAAAAATGACAAACAGTTTCACTTTGGAGAAAATTACATAAGTCAGTCAAATGCTTCTGTGGTCTTAACTTGAATAGGGTGTAGAAAACAAACCTAAAGCAACTTAGAGACTGTTTTTGAGCATTGGGGCAAAAAACATGCTAAAAAGATTGTCAATGAGCTTATATCTGTTTCAGATATTTCTGTCAGTACTATCCATCATCTGCTGCGTATGATGTCTGGACGTTCTCATGTTTTTCCAATGTTTCCTCAAATTTAGGATTGACTTTATTTTCTAAGAGCTTGATCGGCTCAGAAATTGATACTGGATTCTAAAACTAAGCTTCCACATCACTGGTTTACATGCAGATCAGTAATGGCTAAAACTTCAGTAATGTTAAGTCTGCTTAGAAGAAAGGAGAAAATGACAGTGTCTTGCTTCAGTTCACAGGGAAGCGATATTAATCTTACTGAAAATCATAAGCAGGCATCACTGCAAATCTTCTGCAGAGGCCAATCAAAGGGAGGGAATTATTTTTATCTTCTAAGATATCCTATTTCAGGTCAAAATTAAGGTATACTAGTGAAGCAGACTGAGGAGACGAGGACGTTGTATTACTGCTGCACTAGCTAGTTCAAAGATTTCAGCAAGTCACAACCCTCGAATCAAATGGAGCATCGAGGGGCTGGAGTGGAAAAGCAATTTTACAGAACGATAAATGCAATAAATGTTAATCTGTGTAAGTATGTAAATACATTAAAAAGGTCAATCTGCCTTCTTCAGATTCCTGTCCAGTGCTATGCAGCGGAAATGGAGAATATGAGAAAGGTCACTGTGTGTGTCGAAATGGGTGGAAAGGACCAGAGTGTGATGTTCCAGAAGAACAGTGTATTGATCCGACCTGCTTTGGCCATGGTACTTGTATCATGGGCGTCTGCATCTGTGTCCCTGGATACAAAGGAGAGATTTGTGAGGAAGGTTTGTGAAGTTTCCCTCTCTCTAGTTAGGGGGTTTGATTTTTGTCTTTAATCTCCAAACCTTTTTTAAGGTAGTTAAGAACTCACATAGATGTGAGAAGCTTACCGTGAAGCAGTTCTGTTTTGCTCAAAAGCACCTTTATTGTGTCATAGAAAGTAATGTTAAGAGAGAAAATCATCAAAGGTAAAGGCATTTAGGTCTCAGTGACAGTCAGCGGAAGCTGATCACATAATTTCCAAGATTCACATTTTTATTCTAAAAGATTAAAATTATTTAACATTGTCTAATGAGACTATCTAATAATTGTAGCATGGGCAGTCCTCTGAAATACTCAGTTTCTCTTTCGGTCCAGGAAGACTCTAGTTCTCGGATGATTTCTGTTCCCTCCCTCCATTGAATCTCAGTAGCCAGAACAGAACTGGGTGGAATTTTTTGCCTTTCAGCAAGCAATGTATTCTCAATCCTCCAAAAGTTTCCCGGAAAACATCTCAGCAACCAAGGATTCCTTTTTTTTTCCTGAAAGTTGTGAGACCATCTTGATTTGTTTGTCTCCACTTTTATTCTTCCAGGCTCCAGATACTTTTTTCGGGAAGGGTGGCTGGCATCCCCAGTCTGCCTTGCTGCCCATAACCTCAGTCCCTTAGCACACACTGTCAGAGAGCCTGGGCAGAGTTTTTTACTTGGCCAAAAGGTAAGGGTAAGGCAGTCAGAAGATCATTTAAACAAAATATGATGTGGTTCTCCAAAGTAATCAGAAGATTGTAATCAGCTTTTCCCTTTCTTCATTCTGCTACATCTTAGATTTTTCTGCGAAGAACATGCTGACAATATAAAGCCAAAAGAGCAGCAAACAGTTTCAGTTTACCAGAGCATATTGTGTAATTCTGTTGTCATATGTCATTTTTACTGTGAGCCTGTGTTCAGGGTACTAAACTGGCATCCTTTAAGGCTTGGCTAATAAAAAGTGGGAAATTCTGAGAACAAGTAATTGTACTTTTGCTGGTTGTAGTACCGATGTGTCTCTTCCCTCATCTGTAGAAAGAAGCAGTTGTTGTTTGCCTGTTAGCATTTCTGAGATAGCTCATCAGCTTTGACTTTCTTCCCCTGTGCATAGCCTCGAAAGGCAAAACTCTTCTTCGTGCTTGCCCTGATCTGATGATTTTTCGCTAGTCCCCTTAGCCTGAAGGTAGTGACAGCATACTTTGTGCTTCCTGCTATATAGATTTTAGGTAATTCTGTTGAGTAGCACACAGAGGAGGCTCTTTATGTGGTTTGAATTCTGTAGTCAGAAAAATGTCCAGGATGGATTTGATGGATTTGACATGCCTGGTACGGTTTTTAAAGGAAGGATCAAGAGAATGCTCCTGATGTACACAGTTGTCGGTAGTTTCAGAAACAGACAAAATGAAGAAAACCCAATGGGAAAAAGCAAGTAATACACAGATTTACTCGCTGAGGCTGTGATGCCGAACAAGCCTGTAGCTGGTGAGGGGCTGACTGCTGTTTTCAGTTGCTTTGTTTCTTGCCGTAACGTGATCCTGCAAAATGGTTGAAAAAAATAATTGAGATAAATGGACTCAGGCAGCTATTGAAACGAAGAGTGCGAAAACATTGGATTTTTAAAGTAAGAGACGTATTTAAATTTTTAAAAAAGGTGGAATTCTGTAGAAAGAGGGTGGATGAAACAAACCGGTGCAACCAAGTACAGTGGGTTTTTATTGTAACAGCGTGTGCATGACATGACTGTTCGGTTTACTGTATTGTACAACATAACTTGTGCGGTAGTGGAAGTAATTCTGTCAGGAATTCAGATTACACTATTGTATGTAAATGTGAGTTTAGTATTGTAGCAGTATCGTTATCATAGCAGACATAGTAACAGATTTACTATCCAGGGAACACCAGTAGCTACATGTATTCATTGCTATGGGAGCCCTTTGAATTTGTCCTGTCAGATTAGCATTACTAAAGTCAGTGATACTTTTTAAACTGTTTATGGAGTCACTCAATTAATTTTAAAGATCAGCAAAATAAAGAGCTGTCTCAGGATGAGAGAAAATTACGGAGTATTTCTGTCCTATGCTTAGCAAGATATGCGCTGTCCAGAAACACTGATTCCCCTCTTTCAGAATTACATTGTGCTGTGCACAAGCCTGGAAGGCTGAAAAAGTTACAACATAAATCTCGAAATAAGATCTTGAATTGGTGGCATAGCAGCTCAAATGATAAAGCATCACATCTTTATTCCGAGGTCAAAAGGTCCTATAAACTGGAGGCCGTTAATCTCTACATCTGAAGTATTTAGTCTTCCCTTACCGAAGCAGAAAGCATCTCTTCATTTGTGTAGCACAGAACACCGTTTCTTAAGTTTACAATTTAATTATTAAAACAGTACTTAAAACTCCGTACAAGAACTTTCAAAGTGCCTCTTTGACATTAGTCGGAAGCATGATCTAACATGAATAGGCTTTGGGCTAATTGTTTCCCATGCTCGGACCCCGCAAATCCTCTTCAGCTCTGCAGTCTTCCTGCAGCCTCCAGAGAGGGCAGGCTGTGTTCTGCTTAAAATCTGTCTTGTTAAAGAAACGCTGGGGCTTTATGAAAGAATATGCTGATTATAGAGGACTAACCAGCTGATTTAAATTCTTCTACAGAGCTCCTGAATTTTTCACTAGGAATAGTTTAATCCAAATTGAGAACAAATTTAGCTCTTTGTCTGTTTGCAAATTGTTCATCAGTACGTTATGACTTTTATGAATCTGTTCATTATCTGCAATTGCCCAGCACATACTTTTTATGAGTGTATGAGATTTTTTTACAGCAAGCATTCAGTCAGAGGTTCACTACTCAGGGTTAGTGGCTGGCCATTTTTTTTTAATCAAATTTTCAGCTGTAGAGATAGCTTTCCACAGGAAGATGAAAGAATAAATCTTTCTTTTCCCAGATGTAAATAAATCACAGAGCACAAATACCCAAATGCAAACACAGTGCACAATTGTAGAAGTAATTATTAATTGCTCCAGTTCTTTCCCAGGCCTGCTACTGAAGCACAGACTTCACTGACTTGGACTAATAGATCTGTCTTGGGAATCTGTGTTTTAAAATAAGACAATATCCTTGACAAGCAGAATCCTGTGATCTCAAACAGTCTACATGCTTGCTTTTTTCCTTGTTTTTAGCTTATACTTTTGCAGAGATGTTAGCATAGACTGTTTTTTCCTTGCGTTTGCTAACATCATTACAGTTTGGGTATTTGCACAAAAATTACCAAGTTAATCTGAATCCCTGATGTTGTATTTCACTAGGAAACCACTGTAAAGGTGCAAGTTTTATGCTCTAAGTTGTATATTCCCTGCTTTCCAGAGGACTGCTTGGATCCGATGTGCTCTGGCCATGGTGTGTGCGTTCAAGGGGAGTGTCACTGCTCCACGGGCTGGGGCGGTGTGAACTGTGAGACGGCTCTTCCCGTGTGCCAGGAGCAGTGCTCGGGGCATGGGACTTTTCTCCTGGACACAGGAGTCTGCAGCTGTGAACCACAGTGGACGGGTTCAGACTGTTCAACAGGTATGCTGGAGATTTTATTTTTTCAATAATGCCTACGCTTTCTGTTGGGGTCATGAAAGAAAGTAGTTGCTATTAGTGTGCTAGTACAAATTTAAAAAACAAGACAGGGATGAACCAGGGGTACTGTGGCATGGTATTCAATGGGCTTGTCAGCAACTGGCTTTCTGTTGACAAGGATAGAAAGGCTTTTTCTCTGTGACAAGAATGTTGACTGCCTGATGGCGTGGCGGTGAGAACAGTAGTCCTGCAAGAGTGCAAGTGCCTCCTGGCATGGGTTGGAGTTAAGCGTTACTCTCACCTGAGATGTTGAGCACTTATCAGGCTCATGTAATGAGGGAATCCACAACTCTGAGAGAGACTGGGAGGATATAAAAAAAATAACAGTCTAAATGCGGTGACTGATGAGTAAGAAGGCTCTGTCAAAAAAATCTTTAAACAAAAATGACCATCCATTCTCTCATGCTGGGATAAAAACTCTTTTCTTTCTTAGAGGACCATCAAGGTTTGATCCCATTGAATTTGATTAAGAGTTGAAATGGATTTCCTATGTGCTTTGTACATTTACGTTTCATTTTCTTGAAATGAATGCACTCTGGACATTTTACTCTGTAATGGAGCATGTCATTACCAATGTACGTACTACTATTTTTTTCCCCCTATAAAGCTCACAAAACCGGAATCTCAGATGATAAGTAGCACATCCCAGTACAGAATAGATGCAAGTGACAGATTTGCTGAATGCTGTGGAATACAACCAGTGGTCCAAGTCACCAATTTTTTCTTAGAAATCATCATTCAAAAGAACACTTGGAACAGTATAAATTTCCATTCAGATCTTTAAAATGTATGGTTACAATGTTTAAGTTGGGACTTATGAAATGTCCCCCTCCGTGATAGCTTTTCAAGCAACAAAATATTGATCTGCTGATAATTTTCAGTGTTTGTTACAAAGACGCTGCATTCATTCGACACTCCAAAATTAATGGATGTAATTTCAGTCTGACATTGTCGGATATGGTACCTGCTTTGACAAGAATTGACCTTTTATTGGCTTTCAGCAAAAGCCCAGTTGCTTGCATTTTTATCATGTATTTTATTATGTGTTAAAAATACTCCCTGAGGGTTAGTAATAGTCCTTGCATTAATGAAGCAAATAATTAGGAAAGGTGCTAGCTATGTACTAATTTTTTACTCACAAAATATGCAAACTAATTCTGTTGTAATACAACATTATTGTAGCTCAAAAAGAGATGTTTATCTCCAATAGGTTCGTTGTGACAGCTGCATGGGGCAATTAGATATTAAGTAAGGGAACAAAGAGCGCATAAATAATTGCAGTGAAGAGGCTTTTATCTTGTGTGCTAGGATCATAGTTTTCGTGTTTGTCTCAGCTCCAAAGCTGTTTTGGTTAATTTTTAGAAGAAAGGTAACTTTTTTCCTTACTGCCGTCAACTAGTAGGGAAAATACCTCTCTTCATCCCTACTGTCTTCTGAGTTATCAAAGGATGCTTTTACAACCACCAAGCATCTCTCTTTATAGCTAGATACTTCAGATTTCTCCTTTCGAATATATCTTTCTTCATAGGTGTTAAACTCAATTCAGGATTGTTGTGGCAATACAATGAGCATTAGACTGAAGTATAGATGTTCATTTGCACTTGAGACTTTCTTCCTAGGATCAGTGATTGCTGTGCATGCTGGAAGTAAAGCTTGATTTTAGTGAGGAAGGAAAACATCAGATGAGTAAGTCAACAAGGTCAAAATAAATGAGCTGTCATATGTGAATGGAAAAAATCACAAGGTTCTCTACAATGAAGAGGATGAAACGGGTAAACCACTGACTGCTCATCTGGAATCAGACAACAAGGAAAACTTTGCAACTGATAGACGAGCAGTCTCTCAGCCTGCCTCAAACCCTTGCACTTTCCCGCCATCTCTGTACCACATCATTGTCAGTATTGTGAAAATTTGCCTTTCTGTATCGCCTTGAAGAATATAGGCTCCAGTCCTGATGATTCCTGCATTCCCCAGCAAATTCCAAATACTTTCAAAATAAAAGGATGAATTATTTTATGTTTTTCCTAAATAGAAATTAATACATCTTGCTGTACTTTAAAAAGGAGAAACAGCAAAGGTGCCAGAAAGTTTTTGAGTACATTATCCCAGATGCACTGTGGCCCACCTGAAGAGGGATGAGCCATCTCTGTGATACCTTCCCATACCTGCCCATCTCTAGGTCCTCAAACAATGAGAAATTCCATTTTACAAGCGGCAGACTGGGGAAAGACACAGATCAGTGTGGACATGGAGGAACAGAGATGAAGGGTGACTGTGTGACTCATGCATATCCTGAGGGATTGCTAATTTTTGGAGCCCCAGCCTGAGATCTAGAATCATTCATGGATTTTTGAGGCTGGAAAAGACCATGGTGTTCCTGCTGCTTGATTTTCTGTAGGCCACGTACCAAAAAAAAAAAAATAATCATCCTTAAGTTTCTGCTTGACACTCATAATTTCTGTTTAGTTGTTAGAAATTCAACTTTCTCGCAAAGACTGAAAATGAAGGATAGTCTACCATGCCCTTAGGTGAATTGTTTCAATTATGACTGACCCTCTCTGCTAAAAAGTGCACCTTCTACTCCCAGTTTGAATAGGTGAAAAGTCTTACAATTGTGTTTCTTTCTGTGAGGTGAAAGACTGTCAAATGCTTTGTCAAATTCACTATATTTTTTGTCCTTAATGTTTATAAAAAGAGACAATATTTTAAATCCATTTGCTTTTCATAATGCTACATACACACACACCTCTATCTCCACCCCCCTCCTTTCTCTTTCTCTTGCTCTCTCTCCCTATCTCGAGCCCCGCCTCCACAAGAAGAATAATGCCATAAAAAACTTGATGTATTTCTTGGGTTTGGGGTAGGCCTTTTGGGAGGTATGACTGTCCACGTAAAGTATGCGTTTTTCTTTTCCTATTGCTTCATAAAAAAGTTACATCAAGGGAACACTGAAATTCTAAACTTAACTATTCAAAGGTCAAAGAAAGACAAAAGAAGATACCTACACGTTAACTAACTCATCTTTCCCGTGTTTCTTATGAAACAGGTTTCATTTTTCACACTTAAGGAAATGCCATTTTGCTAAGGATGTATGGCCTGACCATTCAAGCAGTTACTTGCTCTTGTATATACTTGTTCTTCTGTACAGTTGCTGTATTAAAGACAATGTCTTTTTCTAATCTACCAGACTGTTCAGATCAGATTCTACATGAAATTGCATGTTGAGAGTGTTTGGATACAACAAACACTCAACTGTGCCATGACTGATTTAACTGGTTGGTAAGAAGTGGCTAGTTTAGAAAAGGTGAAATGTGTATACGGTTATATATAAATATTTGAGGGAGCACATGCACGAAAGCACGGAGTAATGGAGTGAATTGAATTTATTTCTCATCTTCCCTTGTATTACACCAGCTTCTCGCCAAAAGAGTGGTAATTCTGAAGTGCGTCAAGATCTTACTGTTATCATCAGAGGCCTGAGGCCAGGATCCTTCCCCAGCGTAGCGTAGACCTGCACACTTTCTTTGCACTTCTTTGATTCCCAAAGTATTTCCAAGACCAAAAGAAACAGAGCCACAACACTGTTACAGTTCCACACTGTCCAAGCCAGTTTTGGCTAGTCAGCTTAACACAGATGTCCAGCATAGTCTCTGCTCTGACCTGTGGGCTGCCAAAAACCAATCTCACTGCACCACCTCCAGATGCTCCTTCTAGATCCAAAGTTCTTGATGGCCACTTGCCATCCCTTGAGGTCCAGAAAATCCTCTTACAGAACTCCAAAACAGCTGTCAGGATATGTTTTCATCGTATTTGAGTTGGTTCTCAGTAAGAGCAGCTCAGTATGGCTTGAAAGTTGTTCAGACATTTAGTACTGCTAATCCTACACTACTTGTAGGACACAACCTATGTTGGCTTTTTATTCAGCCCTGTTAAGATCCATCCTGTTACAGCCATATTTGGCCTCTTTCTACCTTAAAATATTGAACTTCCATGAAAAGCCATTTTCTTTTGTTAGCTCAGATTTCAGTTTGCCTATCCCAAAGATGACATGGTTTTCATTCAGGCTTTGCCTTGCTACTTACGCTCCTATTTGTAAAGGCTCTTCCTATCAGCTAACGTTCAAACAGAAAGGTAATCTGCTTCTGATTCCTTTGCCTTCTTTAGGCATCATCAAATGAATTTCACTCTGAAAATATTGACAGATCTTTAGCTACACCAATCAAAACAACACTGATGGGTATCCTTTCTACAGCCATATGTGACACGAGGAGAAAAAACATCACTTACCTTCTATCTGTACCTAAGATTTGGTTTATTATATGGATAAGATCAAAGTGCTTTAATTGTTCTATATGATTATACACTGCCGCATATTTGCCATGAGGGAGATGGATGAGCCTGTTTTTCCAATTTGCCAACTGGCTTGAACACTGAAGGTCGAAAACAAGCTATGGCTTTGAGTGCTTCAGAATTATACCAAGATCAGAAATTTGTAGAGAAGCAGCATAGAGTTATTCCAGCTGAGTTCTTCCAAATGCTGTAACCTGGACATAGCTGTTATAATTCCAGTTGCAAGGACCAGTGCTGCAGTCATTATCCAAGTAATATAATGGAATCTTCCATTCCTGCTGGCCTGAATGGACATCGCTTGCTGCCTTTACCTGTGGTGTAATCTATGTTGAAATATACACTGAGACCCAGTGTCTTCTTCTACAGTAAGTTTATTTCTTTAAGTTGTTTTAGTCGGCTGTCCCTTGAACAGTCATCCATCCCGCTTTCTGCAGTCTTCACTTTGGACTGTACAAGGAATGAGGAGAGTTGTGTTCGCTTTTGCCTACAAGTAAGGGAGGCACAGCTTTTAGGGCCAAGCTAAGTTGATCTCAGGCAGAGCTCCACAGACATCTCCGAGGAGAGCTGTCTTTCCACCATTTTGATTCCCAAAGTGTTTCCAAGACAAAAAGAAACAGCAACAGCACTGTTACAATTCCACATTCTCCAAGACATTGACCCCAACAGTCACATCTACCATACAGCAAATAGGTCATCTTCAAACATTGTAATGGCTTTAGCTCATCCTGTCAAAAAAAACCCATGTGATTTTATCTCTCTAATCATTAGTTTGTGGAAAAACAAATGCTTCTCTGATGTAAAGCACGGCAAATTAAAAACCCATGGTAATACTCACAATATAAATGCGAGTATTCTGTGTTTGAATTAATTGCTTACTATCTTGTTTATCACTTTGCTCATTTAGTTTTAGTTTTTTCTTAGTTTGGTCATCCTTTGGCAAGTCACACAAAAATGCCCAAAGACATTTGGCCATTACCAATTTAGCCATCTGACAGTGGACGTGCCCAAGAGAGATGCACAAGAGATTGGGTTCTGTTTCTCGTTTAGTCTCCCCCGCTCCTCTAAAAGATGTGAATAGAGAAGAGGAACTTCATGCTTTGTTCCAAGTGAGACTGGTTATAAATTTTTTTTTGTGAAAACTACCTGGAAAAGATCATCCTTGGAATATTTTGGAGTCTCAGCATGTTTACACCATACCGAATCCAGTTATGATTGTATGTGAAAACCCGTTATTATGCAGACCTTCAATATACAGCTCAGTTGACCTGTTGCAGTATGGGGGTGATTTACTGCATACATGACAAAATAATACAGTAGGATGGAAGACTGATAGTGCACTATTTTAATGTCACCAGGACTTCAGTATAGTCAACTTTTTACTTACTGTCTGTGAATCTTTGTTGCTTTATTTATAGGCTGTCATCCAAAATCCCTTGATGTTAATGAGTCATCTCCCTTTGAGGCACAGAGGCAGTGCTTTTCAGAAAGACAAAATCAAACTTGTTAGTACTGACTACTCATGTCAGGTAGAAGGGAAGCTCTGGCTAATTGAAGGTGCAGCATCGATGAACTGAACAAAAAAAAAAATCGTCTTCGGTTCTCAGATTGACACCTTTAACATGGAGGCTTGAGATTAAGGGAGTGAAATATCACGAGAAAATGGATGACAGAGTTGTTCAGTGGGGCAGAGCCCTAGCTAGCATAAATTAGCGTAACTGCAGTGATGCCACCGGTGCAATCCCAGTGTGTTTCAGGTGAGAATCCAGCCCCGAGTCACTAATTAATTGCAGCACTATGCCTAAAATATTATAGACTGAAAAGTAATGAAATCTGTGACAGAGCTGATGCCTCTGACATCCTGTCCTGTATTCGTTTCTCCAGACTCTATTCAGCTAAAGTAGGCCAGTTTCCGTCCTCCTTACTCCAGGACATTTGTCATAATTCCACTGAATCCATTTATACCACTGAAGCAACCTAATTATGATTGGGAAAAGAATACTGGCAGTTCTTAGTCACAAAAACATTCATCCTAAAATGATTATATGAAGATGGTATATATTTAGCATATCTATTTTTGGTTAAGCTCTCTCTAGCAAGATTGGTGGTAATTTTACAAAGGGTAAAAATGGATCAGCAGCCTCTTCCTTCAGTATCTTGCGAAGCATAAAACCTCTTTAAAACTGGAGTGCTTTGAAAAATGCAAAATGTTGTAATTGTTGTAAATTGATATGTGCAGAGTAGAGTAATTTAAAAATCATTAGAAGTATGCATTTTTTAAAGTGCTTCAAAAAGAAATGAAGGCATAATACAGTTTATTAATATAGTTCAAGACATCTCAAATTGGTTTCAAAATTAAACATCAAAAACTGCAACTTGAAAAAATAATTAGGTAAAACCATTTCATCGCAATCAGAAAACTCTTCAGGTTTAGGAAATTGCAAATTATGGGTGTCAGTCATTCTGATTTGCCAAGGACAAGGATATTCACTGCAAACAACTCGCAGTAGTGAAATTAGCCCTGAAATTTCCTCAGTACATGATGTAATCTGCCATGCATTTTCTATAGACTGCTCTGTTCCATGTTGGTACTTCTACTCTGCTCTCTATTTTAGACGAATCTCAAGAACTTTTCAATTACACTATAACCATCCTTCATTGTTTTGTTCTGAAGAAATGATGGACTTACTTAATTTCATCTAACTGTCCTCTTTCTTTAATTTGTGAGGAGCTTTGACTATTACTGCTCTGCTAATTAAAAGGATGATTGAAGTTTCCCCTGCTGTACATTGTCTGACATTGTAGAAAGAGTCTCCTTACTACTGTATATTTCATTGAAAAGAAAAAAACGATGTGTGTCTAGTTTGATTTGTATCTCCTGTAGAGTTGCAAGAGTTTGCAAAAAGATATCTGGTGAGCAAGATTTCTATTAAAAACTTAGTAGTTAAAGATTGGAACACTTAGTATGGGTTGCTGGAGAATTTAAAACATGAGAAATTTAAGACAGTGAAGAAGCACTCCAATAAAAATTAATTCTCCTGCATGTTGAAATCAGTCCAGAGGGAACCAGAAATACCTGATATAGTCATGTATTGATTTAAGAAATAGGATAAGTCAAGGGTATGAGATATACAATGAGGGAACCTGGGATGTTTTTCAACTGATTGCTGCTTATTTTGCAGATATGCCAAAAATAATGGCTCTTTCCTTCCCTTTTTCTTCCTGAAAATTAAGATTCTTAATCTGTTGCTGTCTGCACCTCATTCAGCAATTATTGGAAATATCCCTCATTCAAACATAATTTACTTAAGTCAGCTTTTGTAAATCCTGCTCTAATCCACAAAAAAAGGTATTACTTACTCCACTGAGTGGAATCCACAGACCCAATTTCGGATGCTTCTGTCCCGGCAGCTCTTCCCTTATCCAGGAGCAAGATACCCAAATTGCTCTGGTGACAGCAATATGGTCCTGTTTATCCTACCTTTAGCTAGCTAACAGACACTTTCCTCTCTGTATGCATGGCATCGCATCGCGATGGGGAGCCCGTTGTGTCCAGGAGCTGCCCCCCTCAATGTGTTTTGTGCTACGCCAGCTCCAGTGGATCTGTTTTGAGAGTAATGCTCATTAGGATCCCTAGGCAGCACCTGTGTAAGATCATGATGGTTGTGAAACTAGAGAGCTTGATATAAAGCTGTTACGACCTCAGGTGATTATCTCGTAGCAAAACCTGGCAAATAAGTGGGATTTTAGTAGCAATTCAGGTGCCAAAGTGGGTCAAGAACCTCCAAATTAGGTAAGCTAAGCAAAGGGTCCTAAGGGTCTAAATTTTGGATTTAAATGTTTAAAGTTGTACTTAAGTGCCTGCATCCCTTTTTGCCTCTCAACCTTATCACCTACATGGTAGTCTACTAGAAAGTGATTAAGAACCATAGTAAAACAATGGACAGGATATAGTATGGAAAGGACTTTTAAGAATACTCTATGTCCAAGAAAATATCAAGGTGGAAATTCTGAATATGAAAGGCTCGTACTCCACAAGAACCCTTTAGAAAAGAGGTCTCTGAAGTAGAGAAGTTGTGGGAACGTTCTGCTGGTGTTGTGGATGCTGCAATGGAGGGGAAAAAAACAGCCTAGATGGACAACAGAACAGTAGCGACATACAAAATCTTCAACTTTTAATTTGCTAAGCCAAGTCCAGTGATGAAACTCTGACAAGTTATCCGTACCACCAGCATTGAAAGAAGGGCTCTTGTGTTAGGAGGGAGCTTCCCTTCCTCACAGCTGGAAAAGCACAGTGGGAATTGCTAGAGCAAGAGTACAGAAAAGCACTAGAACAGCTAGAGGTTTTGTCCTTCAGTGAATTTCAGAACAGCTGTTGTGCAAAATGTGTTGCATCAGTCCCTGAAAAGCAGATATTTATCATATTTTTTTATTGTCATGGTAAGAATTCTACAAAAATAGCTATCATTTCAATATGCTTATGCAGCAAAGTCAACGAAGTTTAACTTACCTCTGAAAATAGGAAATTGCTATCGATAAAAGTCAAAATCATAGGAACTTTATTTTCTCCTACATATTGCGTTTTTAAGCTTTTTGATTGTGTAGATTGTTGTAAGGGTAACACCTGTAGACACCTAAGGACTTCCTGGTCTCTACCCTCTTTAAGGACTTCTGCTTAAATGTTTAGGCTCAAATAATACTTTTTAAATAAAATTAAATTTATAGTAATTATGCAAGAGCATTTCAATGGTGATAGAGCAAAAACTCCTTGTGTATTGTAGCGGCAGTGTACATTTGGGCATGTCACTCTTCAGTTTAGGAAGCCTTAGCTATTTTATAAAGTTTATTTATAAATCTTTAGTTTAAAGATTATTAAAATAGTATCTATGACCTTGTGATCCCAAATACTTTTCTGATGGACTGCAGAAAGCTGATTGTTCACACGGCACATTTGTATTTGCAACTCCTACTCTGCTCACGCATGCACTCATTACAAAAATGCCTTGAAGAAGGGCGGCCAGCCTGGCGGTGCCTCTGCCAGCTCTGCAGAACGAGAAGGAGCAGGGTATCTTTGAGCACTATGTGACTGGGCAGCATGTCCCGGGGATAACAGAACTGCCTCAGCAAAGCAGCGTTTGCATGGACGAGGAGCGACCAGGGAGAAGTGATGAGTTAGTGGGAAAATGTAGGCAGCGTAGAAGGAAGAGAGCAAACAAAATAATAGAGGACACTCGTTCCCTTCTTAAAATCGACAAAGCAGTATTGTAGTTGTACCACGGACACTGAGGAGTGTGATAGCAGTGCTCACCTAAAAGCCAGGGTCGTGTGCCCAAGGTGCTGCTTCTCCCTGGTGCAGGAAAAATGCAAGTCATGAGCTGCGTCTTTGCTTTAGCAGCAATAAGACAGAACAGCAGCTGCCAGATGCGTGTTGCTATTTCTGTTTGTGCTGCTGACACAGAGGAAGTTATGGTTTATTTTCTGGGAGCTGCTTCATCTCTCTCTGTACTCATCTTCACAAACACAGCAAAGAACATAGAAATGTTTGCTCCTTGTCCATGTAAGCGGTGTTCGTAGTCAGTCACTGAGGACTGTATGACTTTTGCTAATTGAGGCTGCACTCCTTGCTTTTGTGAAAGAGCTTGTTATGCCTGGCTGTTGAGTTCGTCCAAGAAACTGCTTATTTGTGCTAAAAAGAGAGGAAGCAAGGCCAGCCTCTTCAGCTGATTTTGCTTTTGATTGTGAAATTGAGATGTTACTTAGAAGCTGGTAATGACCTGTAATTTCTCATATTAGTCTTCATGGTGATATAAATTGTTTGTTGGGAACACAGAGTTCCTAAGGCTTATTTTAGTTGGTCCACTGTTTCTGTCTGTCCATGTAGTCTGGCTCTTCCCTGAAAAAAAAAAAAAAAAAATTGTAAAAAATAGAAGAACATCCTTCTAAAAACATCCAGTCCTAGCGTTTTGATGTAGATTCTGCAAGTCACTGTCCCCTTTCCTTCTGAGCGCCAATCTGTGTCCGATTTGGGCAGCAATGGCATCTATGCCATTTTGGAGCTGCCACTGCTTTTACACAGGTGAATCTGAATAGGCGTTCCTGTAATATGTTGAGCAGTAGTACCAGTGGCCACCTTTTCAGCCTTCTGAGCCCTTCAGAGATATGATAAGTAACATATATCTTCATTACTGAAGTCAGCAGGTACATCTAACGTACAGAGCACATCACCTGGGTGAGGTAAGCACTTACTGGAGCAATTTTTGTGAGTGGACCCATATTCAAAGGTCATCCTGTAAGCCAGTGAATTAAAGATGGTGCCTACTCTTTGCAAATAGTGCTTAAATAACTCATTACTTCTTTACTGAATATTACTAATCAAATTTACTAATTAAATAATTGTGGAAAACTTTATGCTCTGAGCAGAGCCCTAGTCAGTGTTAATAATAGTACTTCTGTGTATCATGAAAGATTTAGCGCTTATATAAAGACGTATCCTGAACCGCTCAGGCAATCTGGTGAACCTTTGCTGAGAATAGGTGTCTCAAAATCTTTATTTTCTTTTGATGCTGTATTAGTTCAGACTGTACCTGTGAGACAGCTTTATTAAATATACCCACTGAGCCATCTCTTTGCCTGTTTCCTTTTTCCCTGCAAAGCCAGTTGGTTGCTCTCCATCTTTCTCATTCTCATCATAGGCCTCATGCCTTTCCTGAGTCTCATGGTCTGTCACTTGCTCAGCAGGTTTCCTATTTTTCCTACGCAACTTGTCTTTTCAGCCCAAGGAACTGTGGATTGCATTTTCCCCCTCTGTGAGTGAACACAATGACATAGCTTTCATAGCTTTCATCTCACTCATTACTGCTCACGATAGATTGGTCTGGACTGCTTTCTTACCAGTCTCCTGATCAAATAAAATATCGAACAAGGTAGACATTGCATGGCATTTCCTTTTGTGGTTCTCGGTGTATTGTGAAGGATTTCAAAGCTTGTTAGTCAGAGTATGAATCTCCAGTGACAACTGTAATCTCACTGCTTTACAACATGTACAACTTGAAATCAAACAGTGGAGACAAATTATAAAACAGGACCAAATTTTACAAGGAAACTCCAAATTTACTCGGGAAACGTGGTATTTAAAGAATGTCCTGGTCAGAATACTGTGTGGTTCGTCCTCGCCCTTGTGTCAGTCTAATCTTCCCTGCTATTAGGTTACACTTCTGCTCATTTATTTGAACCGTTTCCCACAAAGGCCTTGTCCGACCTGCCAACCTGTTTCATCTCTAAGAAAGAGATAGGTTCCGCAGCTGAAGTCTCTTGTGTGGCAGGCACAGCATAATTGCGTTCTGCTTTACACCAGTACCATGGCTGGGTAAACAGAGATATACCCAATGGCAAATGAGTAATCCTTTCCAGTGGTATCAGTTTTCAGAGCTTTGGCTGCCTGAAATGAAATATCTGTTAGTATGTTTACCATTACCAGTCCAGATTCATCAGGCTGTATTGATTAAATTTTTGCACTGTAAAAATACCATTTTGAACCACAGTGAAATCGATAAAGGGTGAGGTTTTTTATATATACAAATTGGATTTGGATCAGGAAGAAAATATTCTTCAACAGATGAAAAAAAAGCTGGGGAAAAAAAAGCGTGATAAAAGATCTAAGAAGGGGAAAAAGTTTCTCTGCCGTTTCCCCCGCCTCTGCTCTATTTGCCCTTTGGACCTTTCTGTCTGTTCACTGATTACTTTTCTACACAAATACATTTTCAAGCAAATTGAGGCTCCCAGTTTGGAAAAGATACTTTCAAATAGGTGTAGCATTATCAGAAGCTATGTTAGAGGTTTTTTAAAAATGCAATTGCATTCATATATTTTGAGACACACAATAATGTTAATGGCAGCCTTCCTACTAGAAGTCAGAAGAGCTATTTATAGAGTACTTAATGCATCAGAAATAAGTTCAATGAGATGATGGTAGGATTATTTCCAGAAAGCAATTAAAACTGTCACTAGATTGATGGTGACACATTCTGAGTAACAAACAGTGAGGATATGGCATTTTTTGTTCCAGTGGTTTTATTTTATGTGTTGTGGCCTGTGGTAAGAAGATAAGGTAGATATCTGTGAGGCAACACGTCAGAAAGGTTTTCTGCATAAAGCTTACAGTAGAAAGGTTTAAAATGAAACAATGTTTGGAGAATGGAGAAGTTTCAGAGAAGTTTTGCCTTTTTGTTCATTGTGTGGTAATTGTGTCTGAATTATCCCAAATAATAGTCAGGGCTGTGTGAAATTTAGATTGCCTCATTTTGTTCTGAAGACACTGACTATTCAATAGTACTTTTCTGCAACTCATCTCTGAGGAAGACCCGACCTCCCGGTAGAACACCTCCTGGGATAATGCAGCTCATAACATGAAGAAGAGCACCAGGATCAAACCTTTATTCCGTTAAAGTGATTTCAGCTGTGCTGTTTTTCAGTTGCCAGTGAGACCACCCAAAAGCTTATTTACTGAATCACTAATTTATTTCATAGCAAAACCAATAGATCGACTGAAGAGAAAACAGGGTATCAGTAATGTAATCGTGAGGGAAAGGGGGTACTTAATACGAGTCTGAGTAATAGAAGATGTCAAGAAGACACAAGAAAAGAATGATATTTAAGGAGTTTAAGGAATGTCCACATGTTTGTGTAATGCACGGAAAACTGTAAATTGTTGTAATATCTTATGAGCCTCTCTAACATCTTTCAGAGCCAGAAATGAGGGCAAATACGATTTGGAGTAGGACCTGTTTTCTCCTCGAGAATTCTTCCAAAATCATTCCTCTTCTGCTTAACATAGCTTTATATGCTTGCTACAGTCTCTTGCTTCATGACAGTGTCAGAAAGAATAAGTATCAATAGCTGAACAAATTTAAACATTCTAGTCTGATAACAGATTGTAATAGAAAACTATTTCAGACATAAATGTCTCAGGTTGGGTGAAATGAATCTCACTCGTTGTCTCTTTTGTTGGGATGGGCCACCAAGTCCCACTTTGTGCAAGAGCAAAATCTTTGGAAATGACTGTGGAAACGATTTTGGAGGTATATGTGAGAACAAATTCAATGCAATAATTTTGTAGTGTTCATGTAATTAACATTAAAGTGTTGCTTTGAATTTATTCACACAAATATAACAAACCACTCAAACTCACAAATTGTTGTGGTATTGTGAGATGACCTTTAATAGATTTCAGTGTCAGATGTAAGCGTGCAATGCGTGGAGAGAAGGGCAAGAAGATTGCAGCAAGAGAAATTTAGATTGAGAGAATATTTGTCTGTGAAGGTAGTCTGGTGGTGGTATGGATTACCTAGTGCTGTTGTAGGTTCTCTGTTGCTGGGAGCTTTTAAGGGATGCCAGGTATGATTTCATTTGGAACAAGGAAGAACAGATGATCATGTGAAGTCCTTTGGACCTCTGCTTTCTGTAAATCTACATTAAAATAGGTAAACTGGGCTACGCACACAGATACATGTCAGAACTGTGTGTTACTTTAGTATTCTGGCAGTAGAGCAGTAGAGGGGTTTTTTTTGTTGTTTTTTTTTCCAAACAGTTGTCAGTCATCCAGTGATGATCTATCATATTGATTTATTTTTGATTGTACCAAATTTCACGTAAAGTTCTACGGCACTTTCCCATCAAGTGGTGCTTGGTGGTGTGAAGGGCAGGGAGAAGGTGCAGCAGTAATTGTTGGGGGATGCACCTTTGCTGCCTCTTCCACGCAGGAACCTGATTTCTGTTTGCCGGAGGAAACATGTTCACAAAACCTGGCAGCTGACAGCCAAAGACTTCAAAATTAATGTTTTGGAGACACTTCCAAGTCCCCTTGATTTCCACCTCGGGCTTGAAGAGCAGGTGCCACTGAACACTGGCATAGCCAGTATTACAATAATGTAATACTTCTGCGTTGCCTCTGTAGAAAAACTGTCCCTAGCTTGATGGTTTATTGGCATAGCTGTGGTTGGCTAAGACTGTAAAAAATGGCACACCTAACTGACATACTGTGACGCTGTTGAAGAAGCCTGGATTAGATGCGGTTATAACATCCAGATTGCCGAAGGAGTTTATTTAAATTGGGAAAATAATATGAACTGTACCATAAAAATAACATCTCTTCTAGTACAGATATGTAAAACTTGGTATCCACATTAAACCTCTACAGTGCACTCTCTCAGGTAACCTTCTCTAGTGCAGACAACTTTCCATTAGGTTTTACTGAAAAAAAAAATAGCTCAAGTGCTTTTGAAACTCCTAAAACTTTACATTTTTGAAATTTTTTGTGGTGTAAAGAATTATATTAATAAAGTCAGTTGCTGAAAATGAAAGCTAGAACAGAGATGTCTCCAGGACACAGCAGGAAGGTAATTTAAAAAGCTCAGGAACATTGTTGAAATTATCATGCAAGCTTATTAAATGCAATGTATATTTAAATTGAAAAAACTTTCTTTATTAGGCCTAGATAGGTGATTTTTTTGCTGCCTCCAGCAGTTAAGCTTATTGGGTGAAAGTCAGGATAGATTAATTTCTAATCTTTATGGAAAACCACTTATTAAAAAATGGATAGCAAAATTATGAATATGATACTTAAGGTTTAGACTTTCTGCAGAGCAAGACTCACCACTGAATGTGAAGTAAAGTAAAATGAAAGTGTTTTCGTAGTATTTGACCACTTTTGTTTACATATAGTTTTGTATTCTCAGCATGGTTTTCTAAGAGTTATTTCTGAAACATGTCGAATTAACATTAAAATCTTCCCTTATCATTACAAATTATAAAATATTTAGCTTTAATTTCCCTTTTCATATCACATAAGTAGAAACTTATTATAAAACACATTTGAAAGAACTCATTGTTGACTTAGGTAATTAAAATGAAGAGTGTGGAGTGAATTTTTAATGCTTTTTAGATTAGCTCAGGAATGATCAACATATTCGTCTCCTTCTCAAGAATATGTACAAATAATGCTTCACAGCTTGCATTTGCCTTCTTCCAAGAAAATTAATGAGCATTCAGAATTAAGGACATGTCAGTAAAAAATTCTAGATGGAGTTGAACATTTTTCAAGTCTCTTATTCATTAATTGGTTTAAGTCTAAGGACTCTGAATTTTAGATTTGATAAAAACTGTATTTCATGAAAGTCTATAAGAAACTGCGGGGGTCGGTTGAGGCCAGCTCCCAGCAAGTTGCCAGCGTGTTGCTTGCAGTGAGTCTGCACAGCTGAGCTTTTTTTTAAATAAGCAAAGTAACTTTGCAGCCCTACTACTTAGAGAAGCTTGTTTGGATTGCAAAGTGTACAGGTACAAAAACTGAAACAAGGCCACAAGTTACTGTGAATTAGGGTGACTCCGTTGGTTTCATGGGAGCCGTGAAAATTCATGTCTACTGAGGGTCTGGTCTGTTAGCCACAGACCAGCCTTCAACCCACCACGCCCCACAAGATCTGCCTGGAGCTCAGGCAGGCAAGCTGGGCGGGCATATATCCCACTAAACAGTGACAAAGAGGAGTGGGAGAGAAGAGCTGGTTTTTGTGCAAGCCTACCAGCCTAAACACCAACACAGCTGAGGGACTTAACGAATTGTGTGTGTTGCACTGTACATTGCGATAGTGATTGGCAATTGATGTAACAGCGTAACTAAAGGCTTGTGATAGCATACCCCTGAGTTCACTTTTCTAATCCAAACTATAACTTTTTGTCACCTCCCTCCCTTCTTACCTTAAATAAGTCACCTCCCCCTTGCTCTTGTCCTTCGCAGTCTTGTCTGATGGCACAGCTTGTGGCTCCTCAGCAGGACGGTCCCCGTCCAGGCTGTGATCTGCATCGTCCCCCTTGCCCTGCCTGTGTTGCTCCTTTGATCCCTCAGTGGGCTGATTTAGCTCAGCAAGCTGTCAGGTATTAACCCAGGAAAATACAGTGAATAATTGTCCGCCAGTTTCATGATCTGAATCAGCTCACCACAGTTTCAGATAAGCTTCAGACAGAGCCACGAGATGGATGGAGAGGAGGGGGAGTGGAATAGCTGTTTCAATCAGAGGAGACATCTTTGGCTGTCTCAACTGCTGCACCTACCCACAGCTCAAAGCCCCTGCCCTGCTGTGCTGGCCGCTTGTGGAGCACCCATTGCATTTTGGGGTCCTTCTGAGTCCTGTAGGACCAACTGCTACAGAAGGAGGAAGATGCTCCATTGAGCAGAACACTTGCATGATGTCTGACTTCAGTGCTGTCTGAATTTTTACCACGTCAGCTTTGTTTGAAGCTATGTACCTTCAAGTTATTGTATTGTTTCCCATTGCATTCAGTCACTGTCCACTCACTGGAGTATCTCATTTTGTCTAGTCTGCTGTGGAAACCCAGTCTCTCGATAAATGCTAATGTGGCTCCCTGCTATGCTGATATTTCTGTATTTGTTTATCTACAGGAGGAGCTAAGGAATTGTTTTGCATTTAAAAACAGGACAACCTGAGCTGATAATGTTTTTTTTAATCTTAGTTGTTTGAATTAGCTGGGGATTAAAGCTGCAGGTACTACCATGGCATTAATAGCATGATGTTAGGCTTGATTTCCCTTGCTTTGCATGAGAAGTGTGGGGAGAATCTTGGATTTGCATGGCATAAAAATGCCTTATCACAGCAAACAGCATTCTGAAGCCTCATATTAAATCACTGAAACAAATATAAGCCTCAAGATTGGCCTCAGTGACCGTAACGTATGAGCGGGCTGAGCAGCCAGACAACTAGGGCTACCGAGGAAAGTGTCTGGTCCAAACTAAGAAACCAGGTTTCATTACATCTGGTGCTTACAGAATTGGTTTTTTATTTGCATCAAAGATTTAGATTAAATATTTGGGGGGAAAAATGCATTACTAGAAGGAAAGGCAAGAGCTAGGTAGGATCATTCTGGCATTCCTTTGCCGGAACAGGTTTGACACACGCTTTTTTTGTAACGCTTTTTACTCAGTTGCTGGTATCTGGCTACTGTGCCCTGAATTGCTGGCAGAAATGAGGTGTGAAAACTGCATAACTGGGCACAGGACAACTAACCTAACATTTCCTACGACACAGAGCCAGTTTGGAGTCCAGAACATGTGGCACTGTGGTGTCTTTCCAAGACAGTGTGGTTGGGATAGAGGAAGCCACTGTATTCCAATAGGCAAAAAATAAAGGAAAATTTGTTTGGCTGTGTATGATCTTATATGGGAAAACAGAATAAAAAAAAGGATCCTCATGAGTGAAGACTATATACTGATTGGCCTAGGGTATTTTTTTATGAGATAGGAAATATTGTGTCTCCACTTCATTAATTTGATTGAATTTATGAGCTTAAATAGTGTTCAAATATTTTATTCCTTGTGTGAAACATGGGGAAAACAATGGAAAACTTTCAAGCATTTTAAGAGCCATTTAATTTGGGGGTTGTAAAGTAGGAATATGTACAAGATCTATGTCCCTATGGTAGGGATGTGCCTACATTGCCTTTGGCTCCATGCTGCTATTTCTTTTATTTGTTTGGAAGATGAGTTTGTTGTGATCGGACTGCTGGTTAGACAGACAGAGGTGAGGGCAGGCGTGAATGCCATGTGTGGGAATGTGTTCAAGGTTTTCCACAGCTGGTTCTTTGGTTTATTTGGAGATAGAGAAGTGGTGGGAGCTGCTAGAGCTGCTGACACCATCGGAAGCTCTATGTATCACTTGGTTTCCCCGCTTCAGCCGTTGCAGCCTACATTGCCACTTCTGTATACTGATGCCTACAGTATTCCCTGAAGTTTTGGCATCGGTTGAACTAAGCCAGTCCCACAACTGCAAAAAACTATGTAGCAGAGACTCAATCCAGCAGGGTCAAAAAAACCATCTACTCCACTTACCCCAGCATAGTGTAAGCTAAAGAATATTTCTTAAAATCCTCTTAACAATCTTTGCCACTTACAGTAAAATACCAAAAGCAATAATTATAATGAACTAGACGGAGATCAGGAGAGATCAAAGGCATCCCCTCTAGCAGCCTAAGTCCTTGAAGTAGCAGGTAATTTGTTAGATTTAATTCTCAGGAGTTAGCCCGTGCCCTAGGCTATAAAGATAGGTTAAAAAAATACCAGTGGTCCTCTGCCAGTCTGGCCTGGGGGTGATTCTTTTGTGATCCCAGATCTGGTGGGATCAGTTACTTCCTGATCACAGGAGCACCTATTTGGGCGAGTTCAGTAGCAGTGAAAGCACAGAGCAAGTCCCCCCCGTAGTCCTCTGAGCGATCTCCCAGGTTTCCAAGGAACAAACAAATAACAAAACATAAAATGCAAAGCCAAATTATGCAGCTAGGGAGAAGAAATCCTTCCCAGTACCTGCAGGCAGGCAGTCCAAGGCATGAGGCATTAGATTAATATATGATCAGCAGGCAGCAATCAAGTCTTTCTAAGGGATAATGCCCCAGGCTCAGCACAGTTTTTCATTTCAGTATAACAGAGCAAGTTCTTTCCTTGTCTTATATACTCTTTTGCAGGAACATCATCAGATAATTCTGTTTCTCTTGTACTCCAGTATAACACAAGTCCCTTTCTGAATAGTAAAATTAATTATTTTTTTATGCACCTGATTTTGACTTCTTCGGGACAGCACTTCACAGTTGCTTTTACTGAATTTTATCTTCAGTTCTTTACCATGCCTTCTGCTTCTGGAGGTGATTTTGAGTTTGACCATGCTCTTCAGTTTGTCACTCACCAATTCTTTCGACTGCGCTCTGTGCCGTCACCCTGGCTATTAACGAAAGTAAGGGCTAGACTCTAACTCGAGACAGAGCCCGGCACGTCTGCGATGTCACTGTGCAGTTCTGTTTCTGTGCTGCTTTTTTCTTTGTGTTAAAATGATTGGAATTGGTAAGATTTCAATTTAAACTTTAAAAACTTTGCTTGGTATATACAGTGACAGCATTTGTCACTACAGATGCTTTTGAGAATGTTTATATACAATAGTTCCAAGATATAAATGATCATTGTTTAAAATCTGTCAAGGGAAAAATCTTGCCACAACTAAATATGTAACACTGACATTTGAAATCAGAGCAGACACGATTATTTGGCTTACACTTGTAGTGCTATCAGCTGCTTTCCGAGAGGAAGAAGGAGGAAACATTTCTGTGGCAGATTAATTGCAGAATAACAAGCAAATTCTGTCTCTTGACACTAATTATTCTAAATAAATTCAAACTACATGGAACCTTTTTATAATGAAGCCATTCTTTTCACAGAACAACTTTAGTCTAAGTGGAAGTAGAATTACAATTGGCATATTGTGATGTATCGAAACAATTCAGGACTTTCATTCCACTTCACGATAAGTGGTGTTCTACAATGCCCAGGTAGAGAAATTGTTCTGAGTGCAATGAAGGAGGTACTCCTGTCTCCCCAAAACAGCTTTTCTGGTTTCTTAGCAGTTGACTCATGAGAGCCAGGAAGGAAAAAAGTTTTAATCCATGAAAGCCATTTTAGAACTAGGCAGATCTGCGTGGCCTGTAAGTCATGTAATATTGTATACTGCCGTCAGAGTGGCGTGCTTGCTCTTCTTCGTTCTCACTGTTGCCTTTCTGGTGGCTCTTCTTACTGTAAGTGAAGGCCATTTTGCCACCACTACAGATGTTTGAATATCTCAAAGACTTTTGCGTGTATGTATTTAATGTGCCCCTTTATCCTGTAATTCAGCTCACTTGCAATATTTGAGTTTACAATAGATTTCAGAACTGAGCCTGTGGGAACAGACATGGCATGCTGTTATTAAAGGCCTCAGCTGAAATCAGCCAAAAGATACGGACTTCTTTGTGTCATTGTTTGTCTGTTTTAGACCCGTTGCCCTACCATATTCAAAGCTATCATTTCTGCACTCCTCACCCCAAACAAATAAGTAGTCTAGCAAGTAACTGCCAAAGAAGGAGGCAGCCAGATTGTGTAAGGTCTGCACTGGGTGATGAAATCCCATATTTGATCCAATTGATGAGTGATGTTAGTATAGAAGTGATCAAATTTAGTATCGGTGCAAAGTCTATTTGCGGTATGAAATTGCTGTTTCACATTATCTATTTTTCTAATCCTGTGCAGAGCTGTGTACCCTGGACTGCGGCAGCCACGGTGTCTGTTCACGAGGGATATGCCAGTGTGAAGAGGGCTGGGTGGGACCAACCTGTGAAGAACGTACCTGCCACTCGCACTGTGCCGAGCACGGCCAGTGCAAGGACGGCAAGTGTGAGTGCAGCCCGGGATGGGAAGGAGACCACTGCACCATTGGTAAGGGCGTTTTGTACCTCTAGAAATAAAATACATAAAATCTCAACCAGTTACAGAATGATCTGCCATAGCCATCAGTCTGATTCAAGTCGTTTTGGGAAAACAGAGACTCAGAGTCAGGCCAGGTGTGAAAAGGTGCCTCCACACTGATGGTGCACCCTGCTTGTCCCCCAGAATAGCAACTCAGTGCAGCTTTCTGTTTAGAGGAAATAACACTGATGAATTATTTTTTTGAAAAACACACGAAAGAAAGATATCTCAGTCCTAACGTGTCTTTGGGTTGTGTTCATGTGTGAACTTTGAGTCAGGAAGGAAAAAAATGTTTAAGAAATAGAAGGTGTGAGGGGATGAAGCTATTATTCAGCTTAAGTAATTCTTGCGTTAAATCTCTTGCCTTCATGTCTGAGGATTTACATATTTTACTTATCACTAGAGGTGTTTTTTCTATAGCTGGCTTCTAACAATATTCCTAATAAGGTAAAGCTTTCAAATCTTTTTAGAAGTCGTTACTCTACTATACAAATGTAATAGTTATATTTTTAATGCAATACAACAGGTTTTTGCAAAGTCTAATAATGTTTCTCCCTAAAATGTCCCACAGCAAGATTATTCATAAACATTTTAATTGTTTATAATAGCAGGGTATCTAATTTTCAGAGGTAAGCAGCGTAAGCTTTCATGCTTGCTTCCTGAAAAAAAGCAGAGTGTTTTATCTTTATCTTGATCATTTTAAGATAATTCATTCACTGGCTCTAGAATTTACTAGATCAGATTTGCTAAATCAAGAATTAGGTTTGTGAAGGAGAAATGGCCTAATTTTCTAAAGATTGTGTAGAGCAAATCCAGAAAAGGACCAAAATAATTAAAAAGATAAATAGAGCTGCTCTTCACCTTGTAGGCACTGCCAGGTATGGCCCTCTGCATGCTTGTCATCAGATGGAGAACAGTCACATACCCAGTGTGTTTCGATGACAGTAGCAGGAATAGATCTGACTGCAGTAAGAGGGAGACCCTTTCTATCTAACCAACAGGTGGCAAGCCATAAGCAAATGGTGTCTGTATTTTCATTTGGGTACAGAACTTCAATCCATCTCAGTTTTGTTCTTTTCTTTTTTAAGCTCACTACTTAGATGCTGTTCGAGGTAAGTTTTTTATATCAGCATTGCAAAAGAATAATGAAAAGATACAAAAATATTGGGAATGGAGTGTTTTGTGTTACCTGTTTTGTCTGAGCTCCTGTACTGCTAAGTTGCCAGAATAGATAAAACATTTGTTTATGGAGATAGAGATATATAGAGATATACACACACACAGACAGAGAGAGACTTGCAGAAGAAAATGCAGTTTTCAACAAATGATGTGCTCAACTCCTTTGCAAAGTTGTAGCAATGTAAGCATGTTTTATGTGGCCATCTGATGTGCTATGTTAGGCAAATCAGGTTTTTGCTCTCACTTACCATTCCAAAGTAATGACAGAACTGAGGACTTGCTCAAAAAACTTCGTGTTGATCCTGTCTTCCATGAGAACAAAAATTTTCTTTTTTTTTTTTTTCATTTGTGCTTGAAGTAAGTTTCTTTTGATAGAGAAGCGTACTTTTTTAAAAGCTGCCTATGCTAGATGTGATACAGTTCTCTTCAAATCGTTTGATACAGGAGTTAAATTTTATGTTGTTTTGTGTCTGGTGCTGTCATTTGATTTCTGTGCCTTGCCGCAGGTCCTGCTTATTCATGTCAGCGCAAGTCCTTCCCCGCGTTTGGCAGCAGTCCCTCAGTCCCAGCCATGCTGTGTGGAGCAATGATGCGCATTGCCCCTTGCAAAGATGCTGCTAGCTGTAATATCAAACTAACCAATATTCCAGAAAGACCTGGGTGTTTATTTTGTATTTATTATTTTATTTCTTCAGAATTAGATAATAAAATCATGTAGGCGTTCATTTGATCACATTTATAGTCTTAGAGGATAACCAGACACAGCAGCAAAACATAATCATATACAAGAAATGAATTAACTCGGCAGGACATTGACCTGAAGTGGAAAAACATCCCCGTTACCCAGAAGAGCTCTCACATCCTGCCCTTTCCCCCAGCTCCCCAAAAGAGGCAAATAATTGGCTTTTATAGTGTATCTGGTGGTTGCCAACCTCATGCTATTTTAGAGCAGCAACTTCCAGAATTCCCATGTGAGAAAACGGTGCCACCTATCTCCAGCGCTTCCGAGCAAGAGGTCAGACTCTCCAGTCTCCCTGTTTGCAGATGTGATTGATAAACTGTGCCGAGGGTGAGAAGGCGAGAGATGATGTGTCTGGCGTAAAGTTGCCAGGACACGTGCTGCATGCTGGGCTGTAAGTCACAACCTGACAGACCAGTTGTACAGATTCTCTAACTCTCTGGTCCCAAAGTCCTTCTGGAGCATCTTGGGGCTGCCAAACACATATGCAGACTGAGGCCTCTTCTTTCTTCCTCAGAAAAAATTCTCTCTGACAACACGTAATTGTTGGTGTTCACTGTCGAGTACAGAAGGGCTTTCAGTTCCTGTATGTCCATGCTGGCAAAAGGAAAGGAGCCCTCTTAGAAGGGATGCCACTTGCGCTGTTAAGCTTATTGCTGAGCTTTATCCCTTGTCCTTTGGCTCCGTGTGTGACATGGTGAGGATCTGACAAATGTCTGAGCTGGCACTAATCTGTGCAAGCAGATGGACATGAGTGCACACATCCAAGAGACAATTCCTCTCTCACTCTTAGAGGCAAGAGATCTAGCTGAGAATGTCCAAATTACTACTGATTCAGAGCTTACAAATATATAATCCAGAGGATGCTACAGTCAGTGTTCCAGTTTTGATCTAGAATCAGAGCCACTAAAGGGCAAGTGTTTGTCATATTTGAATGGGCTATAATGTGAAGGAAGTGGAACTGGACATCGGAATGAAATGCTCCCTCATTTGCCGTCTGTGGAAAGAGTTGTATTGTAGCATAAATCAAACTGGCTTTTTCTCAGTCAGCCGAGTATTTATGAACAGAATAAAAAGGTCACCTCCACTCCCTGCAATGTGTAGGATTATGTCCACAAATGCCAGATTGTCATTTAAAACATATTTTCCATGTATATCTTCGATATAAACGTTGATTATGTATATACCTTCTATAACTTATTTTTCAATAAGTAGAGAAAGAGATGGACACGGCAGACTGTTAAATATCTTCGTGTAAGTTTATTCACATTTTTCCTGCACACAAAATGTTACACGCTAAAAAATCCTCATTCCTCACTGAGAAATGACTTTGGGGCGAGCAAAGGGAGGGAGCAGGATGGGGATTTTTCTATATTTGGCCAAAAATATAAATAGCTTGCAAGGCAGCTCTGATCATTTGAAGGCAGCATGTATAATACTATATGAAAGAATGTTAAAGAATAATTGCAACTGTAAAAGAAGAGAACTACTCCATGAAGGCTTCTTTTTTACATTTTCTTTTCTAGATGGCTGCCCAGGTCTCTGCTATGGAAATGGGAGGTGCACTCTTGATCAGAATGGATGGCACTGTGTTTGTCAAGTGGGCTGGAGTGGCTCGGGATGTAACGTTGTCATGGAAATGGTGTGTGGAGATAACCTGGACAATGATGGAGGTATGATACATAATTCGTGTCTCTTTGTTGATTTGTCATATCCTTGATTGTCATTTGAATCTATAGTTTTGGTGTATGTTTTCCTTTTTATCACAGAATGTCAATGTTTGTCCGTTTGCTCAAGGTGGTTGTTCCACTGACTTCAGCTGAAGTGAGGGAAGACACCCTGTGCTAGATGTTATTCAAGTCAGAAATTATGGATGTGCTGTACCTATCATCCCAGTACTTGAACTTTCTTTAAAAAAACAAAGCAAACAAACAAACAAACAAACAAAAAATGCGTAACAACTAATTTCTTCTGTCTCCTTTCTACTCTACCTCATAACTCTGTCATCTATTTCAGAAAAGACAGCCAATGGATACCCAAATGAAAAAACCTCTGTGCCTGTCAAAATGCATCCAGAGTTTAGTCTTATGTTAATATTCATTTATGAATACATTTGCAAACATCAAGCATACATTCAGAGATGGTTTTTTAACATTAATCTCTTTCTTAGTGTTTCCACTGAGACACAGCACAGTTCTTGCAATTATCTGGACCTACATTTGAATGATTGTTGAGTGAGCTAGTGTAGAAAGTATGCAGAAATAATTTTTGAAAGTACCATAAGCAGAGCCCCGTACTAAAATAAACATTTGCTCTTTTCCACCAGTTGAACCAGGGCATTTGGCACTAGGTGCTCCCTACCCCAGACCTCTGTAGTCTTGATTCATTCTAAGGCTGTGTAAGTTTTACATTTGCTGGGAAAAACATAGTTCTTTCATAAGTTAGTCTCTGCCTCCTTTCCAGTAGTTCATTCTAATACATGAGCGTTTTTTCAGGCAAAACATCCAGACTCTATTTCAAACTTACCAGTGGGAGAAAAGCCACAACATTCCTCACTGATTGTTCTCAGAGTTAATTATATTTCTGATCTATTTTAGGAATACTTATTTACTGGACAGTCAAGGAAGACTATTGCTTTCCTCTCCTTTACTTACTACCATCCTTTACAGTATGCTTGCCCCCGTACTCGGAGCTATGCAACCTTCTCATTCCAACTGTGAATACACCAGCCCAAGCACAGTTACATTTTTTTTCCTTAGACTGTACACTGAGATGTATTGCAATATATCTTATCTTATTGTGTCACACTTACAGACCATCTCTGTGTCTTGGGTGAGATCTCATACCCCACTGTAGTGTCAATCCTTAGTATCATGATTGTCTATTTTCTTCTAGGTCATTGATAAATTAAGCTTGATTTAGGGCCAAGAACTGAGGTCACTGTGGGACCTCAATAGAAACATTCTGACTCAGTGATGATTCCTCATTTACAGATATATTTTGAGACCTTCTGATTTTGTATCCTGTGGGCTCTAAGACCATGCTGTCCTTTGGCAAAGGCTTCCTCATTTCTGAACCCCATTCAAAATCACCTTATTCCTCTCTTATCCTTCCTTTTCCACCTTATTTCCAAGACGTCTAACAACCATCTCTCTGCCCACTCTCTCTGCTCTTCTACGCTGGTGTGTATCCTTTTCACACAAGGTCCCACAGCTGGCATCGCTGCCCCCCGCGTGCTTTCCCATCTGTCCGGTGCTCTCCCCTGCTGTCCGAGCCACTGACTCACTCGCCTGCACTCTTAAATCTGTCCACAAAAACCCTGTTTAGCCTGTAATGTATGTAAAGCATTTTCTGATACGCTCTATGAACTGGCTCTGTATAAACTGCCCTGTATTGTGATTTTGGGTGCTTTATATTCTGCAATAACGGTGAGTTATTGAAAGAGTTGGCAGTTTTAACTCTAAATCTCCTTGAATTTGTCAGTTTAAGGCAGACACTTAACATCATTTCACTGCAGGTTTTAAAAGCAATTTTCTTTTTCCTTTTTAATGGCAACATAACGTGGACTAGGACAGCTCTGTTGACATTACAATTAGAGATAAGTGCAGAGAGAAATATTTAATTAATCTGACTACTACAGATGGGCTAAATGTAATTAAGTTTCCTTCACAATCAATTTTATATAAGAAAAGAAAATTATATCTACTATTAAAACCACTTCTCTTTATATATGAAGTTCAGAGGACCTGATTTGGCATAAGTATAAATCAGAAAAATTCCCCTAAAGTCATTGGAGTTCTACCAGTGTTACGTTCATACGAAATCAGAAGCTGATTCCTAATGTTTCAGGGTTTGTGTACATACACAACAATAAAATCAGAAATGAGGAAGGGGACATGACATTATCTGTTAAGTCCTGTTTGCTGGGAGGTTGTGCCTTAGACTATGAGAATACTACGGTGGCATAACAAGTTACCATCCATCAAGCTGCATAACTGGATTAGGTTCATAAAGATGGAAGGTATTAATGTTTTCGCCTGCAGTTGGGGTGAGTTAAGAGCATGCACTCAGCTGAGTTACAGAAACTCAGCTGGCAGGTTGTAACTTCCTAAGCCGTTACGGTGTGATCACATTCAGCCAGTGACACATAGCCCAAGAGATCATGCTCCAGGCCTGATTTAGTGCCATTGAATATTCCAAATCATAGTATTCTCACCTAGCAAAGGTCTTATTCATTCCAGTTGTGTTTAAATCAAATATTTATATCTCAGTCCTTAGGAGGTGTTTTGTGCTTCAAGTTCGTTCGGAGGAAGTCACAACAAAAGAACAAAGCTGTAGTAAAATTGAACAATTATTATTTCTAACAAATTAATTTCAGGAGTTAGGCAGAGTGATAATTTTGTGTAGTTTCCAGTTCGTTTATTATGCGGTAACTTCAGAGACTGAAAAGCTCAGATTTTTACTATATAAAAATGCATTCAAATACATGGTAGGAGAAAACGTGTTAGAAAATGAAGTATTTTATTAGTTCCAACTCTAGGGATTGAATAATGTCATTTATTTGGCATGAGGAAGTGTCAGTGTTATTGTTCGGCCTGTAGTAACAGCACAAAAGCTTTGGGAGGGAGGAAGTCTTGAATTCCTTTTTTAAGGACTGGTATATTAGCATAGAGGTAAGCCACAAGCATATTCACAGGCATCCCAGTTCTGCAGATGCTGAAGCACCGAGTTCCCCATCAGCGCAGTTATCCATGGTGGTAAGGTTAAACACGTCCGGAAATATTTTCCTGAGTAGGGAGAGTACTATTTCTTTTAGAGCCCCACTAGTATACACTGTACCTGTACCCTGACTGTACCATAACTGCCTTTTCCATTCCGTCTCATAACTCTCTGTTAGCTTTTTCCTACTTGCAGACTTAAGGGCATGTTTACCTGTTCAAATATCACTACAAATATCATTGAAAAGGTCTTAGCATTATAACAGATGCACGACGGCATGGTTTGCACTTGCTCTTGTGGAGTGCATCTGCAGTCTGTTAGCAGTGTGATGTCCATTAAATAATGCCGAGAAGTCAAGCAGATGTCCTTTGCAGTGGGGCCTTTCCCTTGCCGTGGCTTCCCTCAGCATCACATTATTCCCCATTTCTTATTCTCCTTCTTTCATTGTCAGGACTGACATGATTTCATTTTCAGTCTATAAGATGACCATTTAGCGCAGCTGAGCAAGTCATTTTCTCTTGTCCTGCCATTACTTTAGACTCATTTGGAGGCTTCAGTAGCTCCAGGAGATTGCTTGAAAGCTCTGCTGAGTTCTGGGCAGGCGAGTGCCTGCATCCCAGGCGCGAGGAGGCAGACCACGCTGCCGCAGCACTGGGACGCACGGCGTGCTCAGCACCGGCTCGCAGGTCACCCCCCCGCCCTGCCAAGCCACAATTTACCTGCTATTCTGACATATTGTTACATTGCTGCTGCACATGCAGGTCTTTGTCTTAAGCTGAAAGTTGCAGCCTGTCACTCCCATTAATTTCTTTGATACGAATCTCTCTCTTAAATTTGCCTGGATCTCTTTTCATCGTTTTCTTTTTCTTTCATGAATCAATCTTGACTGTTTGTTTTTAAGGAAAATACTATTTACTACAAGCTTTGAATTCTCTTCCAAATATCCCTTCAGTCACTTCAGACAGTTATTGTAGTTTTCTCCAAGCTTTTCCAAGCACAAGAAAATATATGACTCAGCATAGCCTTGGGTTGATAACCAGTGCTGCTAAAATATTGATGTATTTCTGACCCATCCATTGGCATTTTAATAACCTATCCATCACAGAGATATTGAGTCCATGTATAAGTAATATGCTATTATTACACAATATAAATAATACTGATGGGAATGGTTTTCATTGTTGCTGAGCAGCGAGGGCTCCCCAGGGATACTTACAGTTTCTGAAAATCATACCCTGATATATTTGCATTCTCCTGTGTGTGGAAGGCCAAATGCCACTGGTACTCACTGGATAGAACACTGTGCAGCCTTTCCACAGGCACACTGCTGGGTTTCCAATGTCCTTACACAAACACTGGTGTTACCAGTTAACAGCCTCACTGTCTGCTGCGTGCTCTGTATTACGGCTAAAATTTGAGAAGCAGTTTGGATTAATGCATACGAATAACCGTTAGAGACTCATGACGGCTGCTGCTGCTTAGTCTCTTCTGAAGTTACTCTTTGATTCAGTTTGCTTAGATTCCTGGCAACCCTAATTGGACTTAACTCAAGTCGGCACAGGCATTGTTTAATGTTTATTTGAAATCTGTAAAAGAAAGGAAGCAAATGTAAGTTGAAGGCTCCTGTGGATTTTTTTTTCCACAAACAACACTAGTATTGAACAATTGATCATGCGAGTGTACCGAAAAGCTCAAATCCTTCAAGTGTTCAGAGTCATGGTGTTGAGTTTTTTAGGTTGTCCTGCATAAGGAGTTCAGAGAACAAAATCTGCTTACTGCAAGGAGAAACTTAAAGCCCATTTTTTACTTTCTGTGAAAATGTTCTGGACATAGTTCTCATAGCTCCATCGCTGGCTTGTGCTCACTGGGATCAGTACAGAGGGAGCGGGAGAGCGCTTACACACACGCCTCTGGGCTGCTCTGCAGCACTGAAAATGAAGGTCATTGGTGTTACTTGCACTTAGTATATTGCTTAGAGATGCATTTGATTTTCACGTGACTGAGCAAGTACGTTTATTAGTATGTGTGTTTGTGAGTATGCATGCACCATATAAGCATATACGCCACTTCTTGTAGTCTTCTGGGTTTGGCATTGACCATAAAACTTCAAACCCAATGTAGTTAACATTAGTAGTGTCTTCTCCATGTGTGACAAAAGCTTAAAGGGGTGAAAACTCCGATCTTCTAATGAACTTTAAAGCAGAAAAATAGCAATTTTAAGTATTATTGCTAACTCTTTACGTTTTGCTTGCCAGAACCTAATGATAGTGGATGGTTTATTAAAATAACTAACTCAGTAACATGGGAGGTAGAATCTGATTGAATTTGTCATTTTCATAGCCAGTTAATAAAGCATCTCAGTGGTTTAATAGAAAAGAAGCCGCTGTGAAAGTTATTGCATGCTGCACTGGTGAGCCGGGGAAGCCACGGCTGCCGAAATTAGAACTGCTTTGTTCTTTGCTTCCCTTACCAGTGACCCCACCCAGTGCCTCTGTAATGTCCTCGGGCGTTCCGCTACCGGGCAATTTGTACCAATTGTGAACACGGATCCATTTTCAGCAACGTTAGTTATTGCGATATTCCCATATTTGCAGTCATGAATTGCAAGTAATTCAAAGGTAGATGAGAAGACGAGGAAAGCCAAGATTTGAAAAGTAGATGGCATAGAGCTGTTCATATCAGGCCCAAAATATGCGACTTATTCCATGTTCTTGCTACTAGCTTATAGCTGACAAAAAGCCTTTTTCTTTTCCAACTGTTATTTTATTTTATTGAGGATTTAATATAGATATTATGCAGCATATAGAAAGCTCAAATACCAAAACATATGAAATACGATCAGTGTACAGCATTCGCCCAAACACGGTAACTGAAGAGGTATATTGCTGGAAAGTAACCAATGGAGAGGTGGGTCCATAGCTCCACTGCCAGTTTGGCTGCTGGAGGTGATCATCCATGTAGAAGAGAGATTGCTGCGTAATGTGTACATTAGAGAATGTGCTGTACCTAGCACAAACTGAGCCTTCCATGACTGCACTAGAAACATAGCTGAGGAGGTAATTTCATCACACTTGCGACATTCTTTCCATCATATTAAGTAAGAAAAAAAATATAGATCTAAATTTATAAGCAAGAAAATACACTTTGATGGAAAACATTGTGTGATTCCATTGACACAAACTCCTGACACAATAAATATTAATATCATTCCTTATAGAAAGCTTCCTGAAGGGATCCCTTCCCCAGCAAGGAAATGGGAAAATCTTGTTCTAATTCTGTGAGCTACGGCAATGCAGAGAGGAGTGGTGTGACTGAAAACAGAGCAACCTGTTTTGACATGCTCTGCCTTTTCTTTGAGGTTGTTAAATAATTTAAAGAGTGCTATGAAGTGCTTTTTATCCTCAGGTCCATCTTTGTGAATTCTGTTTTAGCAGCAATATTAAAAATATTTTAATTGTCTAATTTACTTACAAAAACAGAAATCCCAGTTCATCATTATCCTTTGCATACAAAACAAGGTACCTGGAAGATGTGAAACCATCATCTCAGACTCATCAAAATGTGAACCACTTTGTTATATAATCTGTAGTGCACCGTGAAGGTGCCTGACTGCCTTTTATATAAAATGAATAAAAAAATGCTAATAGCAAACCAAATTCATTTACACGTCTGTAATACATCTTAGTCTGCACCTATGCTGTGGTGTACTTTGTGGTAATTGACAGTAAAAACTTCAGTATACAGGCTCCCCTGCTGTATGAATTACAGTTTTTGTTGTTTGTAGTAGTTTGTTCATACTGCTGCCTGTTGTCTCCTGAGATTTAAAAGAAACTCTGCTGTTTTCTTAACACAGTGAGCTTTTTAATAATTGGCTCCTGATATGAAAACTTAACTGAAAAATGTGACCATTGGTTGAGAATTGACTAATGCGTTTGCAGCATTTTCAGGTGAATGAGTTTGATGTTATAGTTTATAAACAAAATTTATTTGTTTTTCTGGGTTTATTCTCCTGGATTAAAAATCTCATTTCAAATTGGCTTGTTGAAAATGTTACACATGCACTTACTAATATGATTTGCATTATCATAAACTGCCTCCATATGTAACTTGTGGTTCTCTACCAGTTTGTTTACCTGGTTCATTTTCATGGAATCGTAGAATCGTTTAGGTTGGAAAAGACCTTTAAGATCATCAAGTCCAATTGTTAACCTAGGACTGCCAAGTCCACCACTAAACCATGTCCCTACGCACCGCATCTGCATGTCTTTTAAATACCTCCAGGGATGGGGACTCAACCACTTCCCTGGGCAGCCTGTGCCAGTGCCTGACTGCCCTTTCGAAGAAGAAATTTTTCCTCATATCCAATCCAAACCTCTCTTGGTGCAACTTGAGGCCATTTCCTCTTGTCCTATCACTTGTTACTTGGGAGAAGAGACCAGCCCCTACCTTGCTACAACCTCCTTTCAGGTAGTTGTAGAGAGCGATAAGGTCTCCCCTCAGCCTCCTTTTCTCCAGGCTAAACAACCCCAGCTCCCTCAGCCGCTCCTCACAAGACTTGTGCTCCAGACCCTTCCCCAGCCTCGTTGCCCTTCTTTGGACATCCACAGCCTTTCCCTCATCCACTAAGCGGGTCACCTTGTCATAGAAGGAGATCAGGTTAGTGAAGCAGGACCTGCCTTTCATAAACCCATGCTGACTGGGCCTGATCACCTGGTTGTCCTGTACATGCCACGTGATGGCACTCAAGATGATCTGCTCCATAACCTTCACCAGCACCAAAGTCAGGCTGACAGGCCTGTAGATCCTCCTTACCGCCCTTCTTGTAGACGGGCGTCACATTTTCTAACCTCCAGTCAACTGGGACCTCCCCGGTTAGCCAGGACTGCTGATAGATGATGGGAAGTGGCTTGGTGAGCACCTCTGCCAGCTCCCTCAGTACCCTTGCGTGGATCCCACCTGGCCCCATACACTTGTGTGTGTCTAAGCAGTGTAGCAGCTCGCTAACCATTTCCCCTTGGATTATGGGGGCTTCATCCTGCTCCCTGTCTTCCAGCTCAGGGGGCTGGGTACTCCGAGAACAACTGGTCTGACTATTAAAGACTGAGGCAAAGAAGGCATTAAGTACCTCAGCCTTTTCCTCATCCTTTGTCACTATGTTTCCCCTCGCATCCGATATAGGATGGAGATTCTCCTTAGCCCTCCTTTTGTTGCTAATGTATTTATAGAAATATTTTTTTATTGCCTTTTACAGCAGTAGCCAGATTAAGTTCTAGTTGGGCTTTGGCCCTTCTCATTTTCTCCCTGCAGAACTTCACGACATCCTTGTAGTCCTCCTGAGTTGCCTGCCCCTTCTTCCAAAGGTCATCAACTCTCCTTTTTTTGCTGAGGGCCTGCCAGCTCTCTGTTCAGCCAGGCCGGTCTTCTTCCCCGCCTGCTCGTCTTTTGGCACATGGGGACAGCATGCCCCTGCACCTTTAAGATTTCCTTCTTGAAGAATGTCCAGCCTTCCTTGACTCGTTTGCCCTTCAGGACTGCCTCTCAGGGGACTCGGTCAACCAGGCTCCTAAACAGGCCAAAGTCTGCCCTCTGTAAGCCCAAGGTAGCAGTTCTGCTGACCCGGCTCCTTACTTCTCCAAGAACTGAAAACTCTACCATTTCCTGATTGCTATGCCCAAGATGGCCTCCAACTGTCACATCACCCACAAGTCCTTCCCTGGTCACAAACAACAGGTCCAGTGGGGCACCTTCCCCAGTTGGCTCCCTCACCAGCTGTGTCAGGCAGTTGTCTTCCACACTCCAGGAACCTCCTAGGCTGTTTCCTCTCTGCTGTATTGTATTGCCAGCAGACACCTGGTAAGCTGGAGTCCCCTACGAGAGCAAGGGCTAGCAATCATGAGACTTCTCCCTGCTGCTTATAGAATACTTCATCTGCCTCTTCATCCTGGTTGGGTGGTCTATAACAGACTCCCACCATGACATCTGCCTTGTTGGCCTTCCCCCTGATTTTTACCCATAAACACTCAACCCTATCGTCACCCTTGTTAAGCTCTATACAATCAAAAAACTCCCTAACGTACAGGGCTACCTCACCGCCTCTCCTTCCTTGCCTATCCCTTCTGAAGAGTTTATAGCCATCCATTGCAGCACTGCAGTTGTGCGAGTCATCCCACCATGTTTCTGTGATGGCAACTATATCATAGTTTTCCTGCTGCACAGCGGCTTCCAGCTCCTCCTGTTTGTTGCCCGTGCTGCGTGCATTGGTGTAGAGGCACTTCAGTTGGGCTACTGATCACACCACCTTTTTGGGGGGAGAAACCTTAATTCCTATGTGACCATTCTCAGGTGCTTCCATGGTTTCTAACACATCAATATCCCTTGCGTCTTTGCTGCTGCATGGATCTCCATCCCCTGCATCCACTGAGATGGCAAACCAAAGGATCTCGCTAGCACGCTGTCCCTCAAACGTTGGCGTGCCACCCCCAGGCTTATCTCTAGCGAGTGTGGTTTTACCCCTTCCCCAATTCAAATCTAGTTTAAAGCTCTTTCAATGAGCCCTGCTAACTCCTGTGCAAAGATCCTTTTCCCCCTTTGAGACAGGTGTACCCCGTCTGTTGCCAGCAGGCCTGGTGTTGTGTAGACTGACCCATAATCAAAACAACCCAAAACTCTGCTGGAGACAGCAGGCCTGGAGCCAGGTATTGATCTGCTGGCTCTTCCTGTTTCTTCCCTCATCATGGGAATTAATGGGTATCATGCTGAATTACAGTAGTTTCTTTCTGGGTTTTAGGTTTGGGTTTTTTTCTTCTTTCTTTTACACGGTCTAAAATAAAACCGAAGTTTTAAATGAGCCAAAAGTGGAACAAAGATTTTATTTTGGCTTAAGAGTTCCCTATTTGCCCCAAAATAGGTGGTTTATTCTTTAACTTCAGCACAAAGTGTGAAAAATATTTTTCACTTTTATCTAAGTTGATTTCTTTTCTAAATATTGTTTGATTGTTTGGAAAAAATCTAGAAGTTGCATTATTCAGACAATTGTAGTTAATAATTCTTAAATACATACACCCAGTGGCCTGAGCCAAGTATGTGGTGTTAAGAGTCCATAGAGGAGCTGGTGCTGCTGCATCTCCTGCCTCACTGGCCATGGAGCATAGCATCTTTCTTCTGTTTCATTCTGCATGGTTGAGAGGGGAGATTGAAATAAATTGTCACCTAATCAATGAAAAGATTAAAACCCCTACTTTGGATTAACATTTATAGTTTGGTTAGCAATTTCTTCCTCTGTTGACTTTGTAGCCTTTGCTCCCAAGGCCGTAAGCTGTTTCTGGTGCATCCAGCACTTTGTAAGCTCATGGTGCTGTTAGAACAAATACCATTCTCACCATGGGTTATTCAGATCTGCTTCTGGGACTTCACTCCCCTACTAATGGGCAACCCACCCTTTTGTAGCCCTGAAAGCCTGGAGAGGCAAATGAAACCAGGTGCAAGTAATTCAAACCAAAATAACTCCATTAGCAGAACCTGGAGGAGTTTATAAAATAGTCGCTTTGCTGACAAGTAAACTGCAAAGAGAAGATGAAGATTGAGTCTGACTAGAAGATGGAAAACTGCTTTCCCTTTACTTGACTTCTTTTTGTGTACAGCCTGAATGCACAGTGTTTGTTGCCAGACATGTAAGCTGTTGACCGAAGCAGAGAAGAAGGAGGACTCTATTAGAGAAAGCAAAGTATTTAATTGTTATTTTTATAGCTTTTTCTTTTCTAAGCAAATCTTCATATTCTAATATTTCTGTGACTTTTCACTTTCATTTCTTACATAAATGAGAGAATCAGGTCAGCTCAGTTCCCACATCTAATGGCTTGTTGACAAGGAAAAAATTAATCAGAATAGCTACTATGGAATAAATTACTCCAAAATAGCTTCCCCGTGGATACTGTTATTCTGAAATAAGCGTGCCTTTTTTCTGATTAGTACTTATTCTGCCAGACCAATTTTTGTCAAGTTTCCCAGATAGACAGCAGTCAGCTTGTAGAAATTAGTACCTTCCAGAAAGTACCTTGACTCCTTGAACAAGACTTGTCACTGCCATAACCATTCCACCGGCAGAGACCAGCCCTGAATGGCTACGCCTAACCACATCAGAGCCCTCTACAGGGATCTTCACCAGTATAAAGCAAAAGCAAGAGATTTCAATTTCTTTATCACCTTTTCAAGTCTAGTAGAATTCTTTAATATTTGGAGAATCTACTAGTAATTTGATGCTTTTCAGTTCACTTATTAAGAATATAGAGAGTTTCATTCCATGGACAAAAGAAAAGGAAACAGTAAGAGGAGATTTTTTTTCCTTCCAGGTCCAAGCCTTCTCTTCAGCAGGCTCTTTTGTTTTTTCATCAGAACACAATGAAAACCCCTCTGGTTCAGGCCGTGAACTCCTCCATCCGCTTCCCGTGTGGCTTGGTTTAGACTGGAGGCCCCTTATTGTTCCAGCCTACTGATTTCCTAGCAGATTTCAACAGCTTTGTAGGTTTTCCTGAATATAAAGTGACTGCTACACTCAAAGTCAGTAAACTCAACACCACTCTGTGAAGTTCTTCTCCCACCGCTGGCAAATGCCTGTTGTCTCCAGGACTGGGGGAACGTGGAAAGAACTTAAAGAACGCACTGACCTGTAGTTATGCCAGCGTTGCTGGATCCGAGGGTCTTAGATTATTGTTGCTAGCTACCTACAGTTGCCCTTGGCTCATTATCACAAAAACTAGCCTGCTCTGTCTGATTTCCCAGCTGCAGTAGGATAGATTTGTTAATATTTTTTGCTTAGCCAAGCTATTACCTTGCTCAAGGTCAGGCAAGGATTTTCAGATTCCAGGAAAGCCCATTTCATTATACTTGTTTGTTCTGTAGAAGGGCTTTTGCTTTCTTTTCAAAGTGAATATTTTATACTGTTATTTACTGAGCATTCACACCGTGCAGTGTGCTCTATTGAGAAAAGAGAAGAGTGGGCTGAGGGTTGGTCTCACACCCATTAAAGTCAATGACAAAACTACAGCAGCTTCCCTGATAACGCAGTTTGCCCTGAGGAGGTACGGTTTTATAGGCACCAAAGCGTTGGTATGAACAGAGCAAGAAAAGTCAAAGCATGAAGTGAAAGTATCTGACAGTATGTTGATCCTATAGCATTCCAGTTTTAACACAAGGGAAATCCAGACAGTGATATGATGATTCCACATTTGTTCAGACCGACCTTGTTAAAAATACAGAGAGATGTCTTTGTTGAAGGATACAATGCCTTAATCTTGCTTTATACACATTAGTGTGCTTGTCAATCCAAGCAAGTTAGCAACTACTAAGTCATAAAACGGATTTTTAAGAAGATAGTTGGATATTTTACCGTACCTTATTAAATCTGTTTCTGGTTGAGTATGTAATTTAGACAATTTGGACGTCTAAGCTGCTGATAGAAGCAATTAAATGCCAATAGCCCAATTTTAAGTTTAATTTAGGTCCTTAATTTAGATGCACTTCAGTGCTTCACTTTTCATCATAATCTTTGGACATTTAAGTAAATTAATTTCACCCACGAATGTTGCAAGTTTGTCCATGAAGAAACGTAGATTTTTTTTAAAAAATCAATTATTTCTCTTTTTTTTTTGTACTTGAAAATGGAGGGAGGAGGAATAGATTTATTTTCACTTTCCAAATTTGCTTTCCTGGTGCCAACGTCCATGGAAAAGACTCTATCTGTCAGGTCGCTGGGATAGAGCCTGTATCAAGGTGTGTATTTGTATATCACCGACTACAAAAGTCATGATTCTGCCCTTTTTGGATCATTCTAGTCTTGCAACCAATAAATGAAAAGTAAACATCCTAAAGCACTAACCAAACTGTTGTAGGGCTTAAAATCGAAGTCAGACAAGTGTAACAAGTACCTTTTTTTACTACTGTAGTGAGGATGCTTGTGAGAGTTAGATAACATTTCAGACTTCGTTATTGCAGACTGGTTAGCAAGTGTGTATTCTTCACAGGTGGGAACAGACAGTAGTGACAATAAAGGACTCTTAGAGATATCAGCTGCACAGTGTGGATCATGCACCCGTTGGACTAACAAGTATTGTGTAGCGATTTTCTTCTTCTGCCTCTTCTGCAGTGAAGACAGTCCCACTCTTCCCTGTTCACTTAGTTTGTAGGTTCTGTTTTCTCATTGTCATGTGGGGATTTGATGAGGTAATACACTGTTAATGACAAGAGAGAAACACCCCTCCTGGACGAAGCATGTACGTTAATGCTTTATTGAATTTGAATGTGTCATAATCAGCATGCCTTCCAATTGATTAAATACCTCCTGTGCTCTCCAGTAGTAAACACAGTGCTTTATGCTCAGAATCACTCAATTTCCTGAACTTTCCATTCTCTCCATTTTAGATGGCTTGACAGACTGTGTAGACCCTGACTGTTGTCAGCAAAGCAATTGTTACGCCAGTCCTCTCTGCCAGGGTTCGCCTGATCCCCTTGACCTTATTCAGCACAGCCAACCGCCTTTCTCTCAGCATCCTCCAAGGCTCTTTTATGATCGAATCAGATTCCTTATTGGGAAGGAAAGCACTCATGTAATCCCAGGAGATGTCTCATTTGAGAGCAGGTGAGTTTTCTTTTAGACAAAATGAATATTGAGAACTGCAATGAAATTATTTAACCAGGAAAACAACAGTGATACCTGCATAGCTGAGAATTCTTCACTGGTGATAAAAAATACTTAAAAGGTTAGCAAAGATTTAAGTCCCAACAGCTGAGGATCGTGTTTATCAGATTCTCATATACTACCTATCACTAGGTTCCACAACTTGACTGTTGTGGAACGTAAGCTATCTCGTACTTGTAAAATAAGTGGGGGGAAGTGTATCTCCCTATATGCTGGAGATACATATAATGGCAGGAAGCAGAAGGATGAGTTGGATTCATATGTATTGTATTCAGTCACCTTTCTGCCCAACAGAACTTGATTGGTATTTACAGTGTAATAAATTTAACATGTGTCACTTACATGTAATCTGGCTACCTAATTGACAAACTTTTTTGGTTTTACTACATGTTGATAGACCAGGGTGGAGTTTACCGTTTTGTACTGTGGGTCACTCTCAAGCTGTCATGCAAACAGTAGTGATCTCTGAGGGAGACTGGCTTGCCCTTTAACAGGAAAAGACTGTGCAAGAGGAAAGGGTGCTTACTTGCTCAGAAAACGTGGTAACACATATTTTCTTGAACATTTGAAATATAGGGGCACATAAGTTTTTATGCTGTAGTTCACCTGGGAAGCTATAACTTACATGCTGACAAAGAGATCCACAAATCATCCACATCACCTAACTATTACCCTGTCAACTGGGCCTATGAATTAGATAAACCATGTACCAGTAATAAGGGCATAACAATTTTTTTATTTTCACAGTACAGTACATAGCACTTAGGTTACAACCTCGACTTCATGCCATAGCTGTGCACAAATTCAGTGCACTTTCTCTTTGTAACTTATTAATTTTTAATAAAGTAAACGTGTAAACAGTCTTTATTGATCTGAAATACCTGAACATTTAATCACTATTAATAATGTAACAGGATGTTATAAATATGTAGGACAATAGGGCACGAAAATGAGCTCCATGGAAAGCACCCACCTGCCAATGGCGGGGTCCCTCGGAGCGCGTCTCGCTGAGGAACAGTGCCACTGCAGCTGGTGCAAGGTGCTTGGCTGGCTGTACGCGCAGCGGAGCAGACTGCAGCTTAAACCAAAAGTCACCAGTGAAAGATTTTCCTCATCAAAATGCCTCGCAGTGTGGTGTTTTCAGAGAGGAGGTGAGCACTCAAGTCGCCTGTACAGTGTTCTGTGACACTGCAAATGTTAGCAGCCAGATTGCACGTAATCCCATCAACGTGCTTTTATAGATATAAGGAACTGATCTTTTAAAGCTATCATTGATGGGATTTAACTTGGATTTAAAAGCTTTTTCTGAGTATTTCATTTCTTTACCCTGATATCTGCCATGCCTTTGAAGAACGAGGAGCAGCGAAGGCCCGTGTGTGAGCGGCAGCCCACCCTCACCATGGTTTGGTGCTTTATGCCACTAAGGAATACAACTTGCACTTGCATTGGTGCATTGTTCACGCCCCAGATATCATTTCCTCCCACTGTAGAGAAATTACTAGTTAGTTTGGTGAGAAGATCATTGGAATTCAGATGAGGCTGGCTGTATCTTTGGAATCAGGGCAGTGCCTGGAGACTTGCGCTATGCCGTGTCTCCTGGGTTTTGTCAACAGTAATCTGCAATGTACTGGGCACCCCGAGGAGTTCAGCAGTCCACACTTTGCTTGATCCTCAAGTCTTCCAGGCCGTTGAAAAATTGCTCATCCATAAGTCAAATATTATTAAAAACTGCCAGAATTTTCCTCAAGGATGACAGATAAGCAGAGTCTCTGAAGGAGGCAATAGCTTAGCTGTGCTGCCTGTGTTCAGAAATCTTCTTCTGACATTGTCAATCTGAGTGTCATCTAGTGTCTGTTCTTCTCCTGGGAATTAAGATTGCTGAAAAAAATATAGAAAGACAACTGTTACTACAGTAAAAAAAATCAGAAATCTGTGATCCCGCCTATCTGGTACAGACCAAAGAATGCTTGGGGGTTTTTAATCTCCTTTTGGCTTTTGCTGAAAAGGTTGTGTCCAGGCAGTTGATATTAACTCATGGCTGCCTGCAATGCCACTTATTTTATAGCATTGATGGTTCAACAAGAAATGTTGGAAGGATTGGATGAAATAGTGGCATTCATTTATTTCAGAGCACTGGCATCCATTCCCACAGGTGCTCAAATTTTGCAAAACTCTATCTGGCTTTTTTTTTTTTTTGATTTGCAAGAAGTCTCTGCAACTATGGAGGATTAGGGAAGAAACATCTACCCAGTGTTTTCAGTCTTCTGATTCAGATGACATTGTGCAGTGTTCTACTCTACCCATAGGTCAGTGGAACTCCAATATGAGTGATGTTTGCATGAATCTCACTGTAGATAAAACCAAAGTGATGTTGAATAGATTTGAGAAAGCTATCAAAAAATGATGAAGATTATCTCTGTCCTTCAGACTGAAAGTGTTTGGTCTCTGCCATGTTCTGGCATTTTCAACATCATCTGAAATACTAAAATTAGTTGTTCTCACAACTGCTGGGACGTTATCCTTTTGCATTTGCATCTTAGACTTTAGCTTAGATCTAATTTTTAAACATTTATCTTCTACAATGCAGTCAGGGTGTTGCATTGAGCCATGGCTAGATACTACACCAAAATTAATGTTAAGGAGCTAAATGTTTTCAAAACATATTTTGCTTTTTATTATGTCAAAGCTATGTCATTTGTACTGGGTTTTTACGAACTCCTAACTTAAACTGTGACATGCTGAAAGGCAGATTAGACACATTCTGAATAAATGGAAATGTACTTGCTTACATCAGGAGTGGTTTTGACCTACTGCATGTGGCAGGGTGTAGCAGATTATAATGTTCTTATCAACTTCTGTTCTCAGGAAGGTTTTTAGCTTGTTTCTTTGCTGAGTATTTTTAATGCATGCTGCTGGCAAGCTATTTGACTCACTGCAAATTGCCTACAAAAAGGGTCCAGTGTATGGTAGTGAATTAATTACCCTTCAAAGGCTGCTTACAGCAACATTGTCAGCAGGAAGAAATGAATGTACCTTACTAGCCTTCAGCTTAATTTCTCTGATTGAAGATTTTAATCAGAAATGTAATACAGTAAATGACATCTTCTGGTAATGTGACACTTGCGAATTCACAAGTTGTTTGACAGAGTTCCACATCTGAGCCTAATGTCTCAGCCTGAGGTACTCAGAGAATATTGGCAACTTAACACACAAAACAAAAGCAAAAAAATAGCAGATAAGTAGCAGTAGAGCAAGGCAGAATGGTGGTGGAATAATAAAATGCTTTACAAGTAGTGAAAGAATGCATCTAGAATTTTAAACTTCTATTTATATTTTAACTTAGAGATGTCAGACAAACTGCCTGACGGCAGAGAGCTGAGACCGGCAGAGCTGAGATCCTCAGTTACACGTGGAATGACCCATGAAGCATTGACAGAGAAATCCTACTTCTTTTAGGCCACCTGCAACCCGTGGGAATCTCTGCTTTCTCTCAGAAAGCCAACTGCTCCCTCTGGAGTTGCAGATTTAGTACAGCTTGCCAGGGGACTAGAAACATTTTTAATGCATTTGAAAACACTTAAGGCAGCTTATCAGGGACATGTTCCCTCCCAGCTCCTCCAAATTAGAAAAGACATTTCTGCACTTACTTGCAAGTTAAAACAACTTGGGCAGCCTTAGTCCAAGATTATGCAATCGTTGCAAGTAGGTGACTGTTGGACAGGTACTATGAGTTATTAGCCCCCAAGAGAAAGAAAAGCAGGCCAGTCACAAGTGTGTAGAATAAATCTTAGAGGCTGAGAATAGAAGAGGGACATACAGCACATTGAGGAGGCATAATGATCTTTAGAGGTTTCTCTGTTAAGAAAAGCAGTGAGTGGTAGCAAGGTCCACAGCTCATCTGGAAAGAGGGTGAACGCTGAAGCAAGGAAGCGTGAAGTGGTAGCTGAGTATGAAGTGACATCACTGCAGGGAACATGCTCTAAAGCTCTGGTAAGGAGAGGAATTAAGTGAGGTCTTCTGCAAGCAGCAAAGCTGCAGGGAACCTGCACGCCAGCATGCCTCCGGGCACGGTGCTCCGCTTTGTGAGCTGTCAGGGCATTGGGAAAGGGGGGAGAGCCTGCTGCAAAGTGGGGGATTGCTTGTTACCTCCCCGAGCCTTTGAGATTAGTGCTGGCCATAAAGTAACTGAAAAATGTTTTCATGCCTGCAGTAAATGCAAAAATTAAAACTAATTCTGATCAAACGCTTAGTCAGAGATTTAGTAGGTGCTGGTAATTCAAGAAGAGGCCAGAGAGTAGAAGAATCTTCAACTTAGAGTAGGTAATAAAAAGACAGTAAATAATGAGGACAAATGTAGCAACACACAGGCAGGCTTAGAACATTTAAAACCTAAAAGATTGCAAAGACAGTTCAGTACAGATAAATGAAGAATAATGAGGTTTATGAGTCTTTATCGCATACTGTAAATGTGTGTGGCTTGTAAAATATGACAAATAAAAAAGGAGCAAGAAAGTTGAAAGATAAGTCTCTTAATATTATTTATGAATAATGAGAAGTAAAGCGAATGAGTAGAGGAAAGAAAGACTATATATGAAATAATGAAGACTTTGATGAGTTGTTATCGCACAAATCTGTGTGCTTGATAAAATATGAGGACAGCGTAGAGTCAGAAGACAGGTCTGTGTGGAATGAACAAACAGGAGTACCAGAATAACGTACTGAATAATGATGACTCTTAGGGGGTCTCTCTCTTAGATCAATGTGTGTGGTAAATATATGGAGGTCACTAATAAAGGGATTAGAAAAGGAAAGGCAGGTCTGTTGATGTTAGAAATATGAGAAAACAATAGAAACCAGTAGTTTCTGCACTAACAAATCAAAGAGTAACTGAACCTGGCTGTTCTGTTGAGTGACTCTTGTGAGTCCGTTGAGACACACAAGAGCTTGATTGCCTTCAGCAGAGCAGCAGGTTTTGCCCACAAATAGGGCCACAACCAACTTAGTTAATGTAGAAAACAAAAAGGTGGTAAATCAGAACTCTGTTTTGCATACTGGCAGTAACGCAGCCTCTCCCGTTCCTCTGGGATTTATCAGCATCTTTGCTGAAAATCAGCATCTTTCGATGTCCTGGGAGCATGGAATTCATCGTATTAGCAACTGGGGTGAATGGCATGCCCGCAAAGGGGTTAATTTTTACCAGCTGCATTTTCTCAGGTCATAGTCAGGCGGGTTTGATGATATCATAATGATAAATTAATGCCCTGTCGAGTGGCTTTGGAGAACGGGCTCTTATGACACAAGTCAGAATTTTCAGAAATTTATGGTCTCCAATTCATGTGTATGATTTCATTGGATCATGATCAATTAATCTCTCAAGGGATATTTTTTAAATTCATATATAGACTCCTAAATAACTTTCATCTGAGGAGCTATTACGTTTTTCCGTTAGATTACGTATTCACTGTGCAAAGGTAGGATGTGTCTGTTGAGGTCTACCATGAACTTTCAAATTAAGAGAGAAACATAACCATGTCTAAATTTATGCTTATTGTTTATATTGAGTAATTAATGCCAGTTACCTTTAAAATATTCTATTGGTTTTGACCCTAAATGCCTTAACATTATCAAAAGTCTTCTGCATACAGTGTTCACTTCGTTATGTGAAACCACAGTTCCAGGAAATACGTGCAATTGTATCATTAGATCCCAAGACCTGGATCCGTTCAGCCAGCGGAGGCATGCTAATGTAGCGTACCTGACGGCACGGGGCAAAATACTGAAAGGTGTTGCAGTGGAATGTAGCGGTGTAAACCCTTAGAAAAGCCCAATAGGTCCTAATCTGCACCATGAGGGTATTTTACATCTTATTCCTCCTCCTTGATGAGACTTGTCTCCTTTACATTTTCCAATACATAAAAGGCTAAAGCTAAGAAAAAGAGTAATTTCTTCACCATTTCTGTAGCTGGGGTGGAAGTAATGGTCTTAAAGGGCAGCAGTGAAGATTCAAGTTAGACAGTAGGATAAACTTGCCATGAGTAAAGCACTCATACAGAAGCATTGGAAGGGGTTACTTGGTGAGGTTATAGAGTTAGACAAGCATCTGTCTGGAGTAATGTAGGTATAGTTGATCTTACCTGAGGCAAAGGAATGGACAAGCTCAAGTCTTGTATTTCCTTTCAGCTCTCATTTTCTATGATTCTGTGATCCTGTTAGCCTCCGATTAGACCCACTTAGTAATGAGTTCACTTTCCTGTCCGTTGACTTTGATGCGTTCTGCTGTGCTGCCATATTCCAGCCTCTCTACTGGAATGGGAGGACTTTTATGCTGGGAAGTGAGTGCAAGTCCAACACATCCCAGAGGGAATTTAAAAGGGCATATCATATGATGGGAGATTGAGAAAAATGTATGTTACACTTGATTAGGCGCTCTCTGAATTTACCTGTATAACTTCCTGAAGTTCGTTGAAGACCATGTGTCTCACTGCTGCCTTATCGCATTAGTTCAGCTTTTTTCTAATAGACAGCGATGCCCTATTCTTAGCAGCAGAGAATGAGGTTTCATTCTCCCCTTTCACAAATCATCACCCCCTAGAGCTGCAGCAAGCTAAATCACACTATCAGTGAAACCTTTGCAGTGCTATTCAATGGCAAAACAAATGGTATCCTGAAATATAGTGGGAAATGGAAATATATTCTCAATACACCATGAACAGTCTGTGTGTCGTCTCCATGAGATAATGGTTTTTCAAATCAATCTTTTGGACTTGTTTAAATTTTCATACAAAATCAACAGTCACAATGATATCAGAGTAGTTCTGTCTGTCTGGGACAGAAGTATAGCACAGTTTCTGAAATCAACACCCTTCTCACCCTCCTGATGTGTCTCACGTGTTGCCTTGTACTCTTTTTGTTACAGACGGGCTTGTGTCATTCGAGGCCAGGTGGTAGCAATAGACGGAACGCCTTTGGTTGGAGTGAACGTCAGTTTTCTGCACCACAATGAGTATGGATACACCATCAGTCGACAAGATGGAAGGTCAGATTTTCATGTATGGTCTTTCACTGGTTTAGATTTGCATAGTTAGGGCCACCTACCACCTTCTATTCATGTACAAACTTTTCATAGACGTCACTGTTCATAGTGTAGATTGAGGATGGCATCTGGCCCTCTGCTCTGGGAGCACATTTAGTTAGAGCTCTCTGTGGTAAAGACACCAAAGAAGAAAGAGAAGAAGACAAAACCTGAACAGCAACAAGATTGCAGTGGCATTCAAACACCTGGAGTCAAAATGTGACAGTACTGCTGTAACAGCACCTTCTTGACATTTAAATATTTTCACTAGTCAGGTTTTCCAGAGAATTCCTTGTCTTCCCTTTTTTTTCTTTTTTCTGTTGTTAACTGTGAATCTTCCAAGTAGTTTATTGAGGTGTCAATGAAGTTAACTCCTTCAGCTGATCACCTGAGCCACACAAGTAAAAGTGAGGACAGACTCTTTCCGGAGCCAAAATGATTCAATTGCTGTTCCACAACCAGTCCTGAACAATGCTGGCTTCCCTCTCTTCCCCAGCCTTGTACGGCTGAGTTCAGTCTCTGTATTGCACTCTAGGGTTGGCCAACCATTTGCAGTAGGGTCATGATTTGCTCCTGAACTTGAATTAAGCTGCTAAGGGCAGTTTAAGATTTCGTCTTCCTTGGCTGTGTTGTGAATGACAAGAAATCAGAAGCTATCTTTCAACAGGGAAAGAGGGTAATTTGTCACTGTTTCCACAATTTTTTTTTTGTTTGTTTGGCTTTGTCAGTTTATAAAAGTAAGGCACATGCATATTTATTTTACCTTAGTTTATTGACTTTCAAATCGCACTACTGAAAGTTAGTAATTATCATTTCTTCTTTATGCTAGCCTGGATAAAGTTGTTGCATTAAAATATGCTACCTGTATTTCGCTGTGAATGTAATCGGTGTCATTTGGGAAATGTGATGAGATATGCATAATTAAGTCTGACTTCTTATCACAGTTTGTTACCATCAAAAGCCTCCATAATAGATGCATTCAATAATACAGAGAGTGAAGTATCTATTTACATGTTACCTTGTGTTGCCTGACTATGGATGTCAGAAACTCAGGAAATTGAGACTGTATATCGTGCCTTCCATGTCCCACTGTTTTGCAGCCCAGATGTGCCAAAGATTCTTCACAATAGCTCCCAGAGGATCACCTGCTTTACATACAAGAGCTGATTCAGTTCTCAGTGCAATTAATAGGCATCCTTCCCAAAAAATTTCATATCCTGCACAGAGGGGTCTCCTGCTCAGTGTACTCAACCTTTTTCTCCTGCTACTTTTATAGAAAGGGAAAATGATATGTTAATAGAGAAAAGGCCTAACAGGCTTTAAGACTTCTTATTCTGCATGCTGTGCCTGCATAGGTTATGAGTAGCATCCCTTTTCTGGGCTGGGAATTTCTTTTCATATAAACCAAAGTAACTGGGTCCACACTGTTGTTACAGATGACTCGTTGGTATCGATTCTAGTTGATAAATAGAGGGGAGATAGGCCAAGTAACAGTGAAGTACTGTACCTTGCTATCGATGCATACAGGGAGAAAGCACAGAGAAGTAACGCTTCTTCATGAATACCAAGGTGACGCCGGGAAGGTATACTTGAATGATTTCACGTAGTAAATTAAGGGCTGCAATGAGCAACATAAAGTTTTTGTTTGTGATGCATTGGAAGTTGTGGTAATGTGATGATAAAACAAAAAGAAACAAAGCATTTTGTTTTCTCTTTTCCAGTTTTGACCTTGTGGCTGTTGGAGGCATCTCTGTCACTCTAGTTTTTGACAGATCTCCTTTCATATCTGAAAAAAGGACACTTTGGTTGCCTTGGAATAGATTTATTATCGTAGACAAAGTTGTAATGCAAAGAACAGAGTCGGACACACCATCTTGTGACATCAGTAGTTTTATCAGTCCAAATCCGATTGTACTCCCTTCACCCTTGACGGCATTTGGCGGCTCCTGTCCCGAAAGAGGAACCGTTATTCCAGAGCTACAGGTAATGAAAAGACTTTCAAATTAACAATTTGTTCAGTTGCAGAACAAGTTCTAGACAATTTTAGAAGATGATACCAAATAGTGAGCAATTAACTGCTATGATGTTATTCACTTGTCAGAATGACACCAATGCATATGTCTTTAATACTGTTTCACAAGATGCTTTTCTCTTTTTTTCTTTCTTTAGTTTTTGTTAATATTTTACATGCTTTATTTCTTACCTCCAAGTAGAAGAAAGTGAGGAGTCCTAACATGATTTATTATTGAAATCCTGATTTATTTATAGTGATGCACAAAACCATTCCTAGGTTACAGATAAACAGTACAACTTCCCCATACATCAATGTGAGACGTGACCCCAGATGCTTTGAAGACTCCTAGGGATGTTTCATCCATTCACACCTTCTAGTTCTTTATGACGGCATCTCCAGCTATATTTTAGCTTCTTGGGTTTTATTACTTTCTTTCCAAGGTAGACCAATTTTAACATGATCTTTAGGATTGTTTTTATTTAAACGTCTTTTTTCTTGACACTCCCTTAAGTGTTTAGAAGCAATTTCGAATTAACCTTGTATTTAACTGTTCTTGTATTTGGGACTTAAAAGAGGTTGTATGAGTCGAACACCCAACAAAATACAACTGCACAGGTTTCAGATCATGTAACCCCCACAATTTTTAGTATGTTGTTTGAGCAGTTAGAGTTCAAGCAATAAGACCTCTTTTGGCTTCTCTTTTAATTTCACTGAGCAAGCCTGGAAGATATTTTGGAGGCTACCTGTAGACATAAATATTTCCGACCTTTTCTTTTTTTCTCATAGAAGTGTTGCTTCTGATTAAGGGCCTTTCTTCTACATGTAGGAGACCTCTGATTGAACTCAATTATGTCTAAACATCTCCATAACGATTAAAAACACTATCATGTTTCAGCCAGTTGATGGTCATCGTATTGCTTCACAGAACATACTAAGTGAAACTAATGAACATAAATTAAGAATAACTGATGCACACTAGTAAGAAAAAAATAGGTCACATTACTCCACATGAGGTATTCCTGGGTCTTCTTGAAACAGCAAGGTACCCAAAGATGCAGTCTACTCGGAGAGAAAGTGCCCCAGTCCTTTTTTTGTCATTGGAGGGTCCTTAGAGTGTTAACTTTCATTGTACAGTACTGGGAAATGAACAAAAAGTAACCCAGAATAATAGGAGAAGGAGATATATTAGCATGTATTAATGCATGAATATTTCTTCCTGCTTTTCTATTAAAAAATGAGAAGAGATGTCAGATGTATGACAGAGGGGGCAGCTGGGATGTCAGCAGGAAAGAAGGGGAACACTGCAAATCAGGAACAATAAAGGGAGCAGGATTTCCCTGGCAGCGCTACATTTCATATGTCGAAACGACAAGTGCTGGCAGGCCTCCAGCTGTACTGCAGCAATCCTATGACAGTGATACTGTTGCAATGTGTAAATAAAATTGTTTTGAAAGTGAAGTAATCTATTGTTAAACAAGAAAAATTTCAAAACTGGGGAATATAAACAAAACAGTGTGTATTTTTCCAAGCTTGACGAATTTAACATTGTGACAGGTTGGCTTGTTGTTATGGAAATACACTAAAATCGTTAACCTTATTAAGCGTAGTCTAGTTTTCGGTGGCTTTTGAGTGACTGCAGTGGCATCCTCCAAGAAGCTGCTCTCTCCTCGTGCCTGCTCTTCTTCACAGTCTGTCCCAGAGAGCTTCTTTCTCTCAGGAGATCACAAGAGCTAGATCTCTTTTTGTAGCTCCAAGGCCCACATCGTTCAAAAGGTCAAGGCCAAGTTCCTTTTTTTCCCCTTACAAGCTCGCAGTCTTTGCAGTCCTTCTAGTCGCTGAGGGCTTATCTTCATTGCAGCCAGGAACTGATACCACCCCACAGTGGGCATATCCAAGCCAGCTTTAATCCAAGTGATTCAGACAGCGGCACTGACAGCAGTGCCACGGGATTTGAACTCTGTTGCACACCCAGGGGACTGACTTACCTGTTAGCTAGATGACTCTGACGCCCAGACTGTTTCATCTTCACTGCCATGTGTCCTCAGCTAGCTTGTTAGGTTTCTTATGCTGTGCCGTCGTGTGCCATGCCCCTTCTGGCTGGAACTTAGCCTTGCTGCAAGCACTTCTGCACAGAAGATGGTTTAGCAGGGAGGTTTATTTTCTTTCTTAGGTCTTCCCAAGTTAGAGTTATCACCTGCGAAGCAGGATAGTATCTTCAAATCATAATGTAATATATAAAGTGTATGCGTATTTTTAAAAAGTTTTTAATTGCATTCTGGTTAAGAACACTCATTAAGTAAGCCAAATAATAAAGCCAAGGTAAAGCTGTAGAGCTCATATGTATGGGCATGTCCACAGAGACAGTGTTTGCTCCTCAGTAGATAACAGCAAAGCGTTAGAGGAAGCAGCTCTTTATCAAAATAGCCAGACCACCAGCCGGTAAGTTGACAGAGCAGTTTCTGGTGTTGGACATTTTGTAATATGTCTGGCTACTGCATTGCTGCAATAAACACAGAAGACATCAGTGTTTGAAGTGGTATTGTGTTTGCATCCTGATTGTGAAATGTAAAATAAGCACCTGCTGTGGTTATTATTATAATTTTGCATTTTTCTTGGCTATGGATATAATGATGTGTTTTTTTCCAAGGTGGTCCAGGAGGAAATCCCAATTCCTTCGAGTTTTGTGAAGCTGAGTTATCTCAGCAGTCGAACACCAGGGTATAAAACTTTGCTGCGCATTATTTTGACACACACAACCATCCCTTCTGGAATGACAAAAGTCCATCTGATAGTTGCTGTTGAAGGACGTCTGCTGCAGAAATGGTTTCCTGCTGCAGCCAATTTGGTCTACACGTTTGCCTGGAATAAGACAGATATATATGGACAGAAGGTTTCTGGTCTGGCTGAGGCTATGGGTATGTAGAATCACCTTGATGTAAGCAAAAGCACTCACGCACATCAAGCCAGGAAAATACGGCTTATAAATTTTGTTGCTGCACTTACATTCTTTTAAATCAAATGCCTCTTTAGCTAAAGTGACTCGTATGATTTCCTAAGAAAATTTATTTTCTTGTTCTTCCAATGTCATCTTTCTAATTTAATCAATTTGAAAATCCCTTTTTCCCTCGGAGAACGGTTATGTACTAACGGCATTATATTCAGCTGTCTTTGTTTTTGAATGTTACTTTGAATATGACCTTTGGTGTGTCATTGTTTCTGTCATTTTTTGGCTGTGACATTTAAAATGTCATTTCCATTTAGGGTTTACAAAATTCTAACTTTTAGGCATCCTTTCTTACTACATTTCACATCCCAACAGTTAAAACTTCTTGATTTGTTGTTTAAAGATGTTTATACAAAAATCATCATGTTTCATAGGCTTTCTTTACCAAGCAGCACAAGCAGCTACTCTGAGAATTGCTACAGAAGTGCTGTCTGTGCAAATACGTTTTATTTAGCCAGCCATGTTTTTTCATTAATTTCATAATTTGGTTTTTAAAAGGCTTGCTATTTTTTTAATTGAATTTGGAGTTATGATGTTGCTTAATGGACTAATCTTATAGATACTTTGCATTAAGATTATTTACCTTACCAGCAAAGCTTAGTATTGTGAATAAGCCCTATTCACTTCCTTAGCAGTTTTGTTTTGCTTTTTAAGTCAGGGGAATTATAGCAGGCTATAAAACAAGAATAGCAAGGGCTACACGGAGCCATCTACCCTTGCAAGGAATATACCTCATTCTGTATGGGAAAATGCTGTTCTGAGGGGCAGCCAGAAGCTCTCTTCAGGACCTGCTGTGTTGTCCATACAGGCAATGTGCCTGCAAATGGGCCCGTGCAAAGCCGAAAGGTGCCGTGCGGGCTATGCAAGCCCTGCAACTCCCAGCGCATCTAGTGCGTGCCTGTGGTCTCGTGTGCTCCCTGCCAGGCGGGCTGGGAGGCAGCTGCGTGGTGAGGCGATGGGAGCAAGGAGGATTATAGCACTTTCCTAGTCCTTTCTACTTAGGGAATGATGCAGACATAGCCACTGGTGTCCACAAAGGGTTATGAGACCAAAATATGGACCATGATTTACATCAGGCGATGCACATAGGAACATATGAGAAAACAAGGAGCTTATTCTAGGGCTGTGGTCCCACAGTCTACTGCAACAGATACAACTGCAGGCTGTTGCCAAAAGGGACGTTCCCATGTTCTCTCCTTACCCCTGGGCCACCACTCACACCCATTTGATCATGAAATGAGCCAGATCAGGAACAAATTCAGTTGAAAACCGTAGCCACCAGAAAATAAGTGATAAATTTTCAGCTTCATTAGTTTCCTGTTCTGCTATGAATGCTAGTGCAGAAGCGCAGGGCTTCTCATTCCAGCTGTAGCTCGCATATTACATTGGCCTAAAGTGGTCAAAGCTCCACCCTTAGTGCAAGGTGTCCTGAATTGCTGCATCATCGTATCTGCATCTGATCTACCACATCTGGCCCACATCAGCAGAAGGGTGGACAACTTTTCGAAGGGGTTGGTCAGGTGCTAGTACTGACTCCAGAGAGGGCTCTGAACGTCCCAGGCATGGCCATGGTGGGGAGCAGGAGTGCCCCTTTTGGCCCCTCTGTCTCGTAAAACCTCCTTGTAGGGGGCAAAGCTAGCCTTAGCCCATTGCAGATATCGATTCCTGGTACTGTTTTGCAGTGAGGGAAGGTATTAATTGGGTTGTTGGCTTCACTTACACATATTTGTGCAAATCCAGAAATGAAAAAAAAAATTCCAGTGTGCCCTTTGGCTCTCCCATGGGTGATCAGGCAGGCCCGGACGGGTCACGGGTGCCACCTGGGGCTTTCCTCGGCACGGCTACACGTGCCCTGTGTTCAGAGTCTGTCACTACACGGTAACACTAATGTGTTTAAGAGGGAACAGTTGAGTATGCCTGTTCCCCTGCATCATTTAAGAGTCTTCTGATGATCGTGAAGTCCAGTACATACCTGGACTTTAAAACAATTTAAATCAAATATATAACATCTTATGAAATGATACTGCAGTTACAGATTCTCAAATTAGAAGTAGATGAGCGTAATACGTTTAAATATGAATAAAGCTTATGCAATAGTGCTGGATAACAACTTTTAAATTATTTAATTGGTGCTTAATTTTTTTTTTCTTTTCCTTAAAGTTTAGGTTAATTATGCTTCTTGCAAAATAGGAGCAAAAATCTGTATATTTTAAGTGTGGTGTTAGCATGCTTTGTTAGATTCCAATAAAGCTTTATTTAATTTGACACACTGTAGTACTCAGGGACCTTTATCTGCATCCATTACATGAATTTTTGTCAAAATAATTTCCTCTGCCAGTATATTACCAATATTTAATAACGCATTCTGTTCAGTTTTCATTCTAATTAAACTAAATTGCAGCAGGTTGAAGTTCTGGAACTCAGGAATATAACCATCTGCTTTTGCTTTTATAAATACTATAAACATCTTTATTTTTCTTCAGGGTTATTGACAGCAATGATCACATAACCAGTTACAGAAAAGAAGACTGTCTGAGCATATTTTCACACACAAGTGGTTCTGTTTAAATTTGTTGGAGAAATGTTTGCTGGTGTTTGTGTAGTCCCCAAGTCCCGAACAAGAGGCTATTTTCTCTTCTCGGAGTAACATCTGAGATGATTGATAAAGTAACATTTTTTGTTCTGAATAAAAAAAAAAAAACATCAGGTGGATGTTGACACGCAAAACCTTGGTGGTAAAGTCTATGTCCCCTTGTAATTTAACATAGGAAAAGGAAGGATTTCAGTAGAAACCTCAGTAAATGCTCCTTTATAACTCCATACACGCTCAGTCTTACTCCTGCAAGCCCTTGCATCCCACACAGCAGCATGAAGTGGTGTGCAAGGACTGACCCTTCTGGGTGTGAATAGAAACCAGCTCTCAGGCAGAATAGTCTTAGGTCTTCTCTGTTTATTACTCTGCTTGTTACTTTGGTTGACTTCGTTATATTCGTTGTTCGAAGAAGTAAGATGCTGATAAGTACAAATACTTCAGGACAGGTGGAAGTAGAGGTTACTGTCCTGTTTAATCGTCTTTTCTTACCTGTATTTTGGCAACAGCCCTTAAACTGTGATACGCTGGCACTACTAACAAATTATTGTTCATTCTTCTAAATAGTTGTACGAAAAGAATAGATTTTTGGTAGAGATGATTTTAGTAAATCTTATGAAATCCATTCTGAGACTGCAAAGAACTGTACTTGCTGGCTGTTAGTGTCCAAAAAACATGGTCACTACAGTTCTCCTTCATGCAGTGAAATCTCAGTCACCTCAAAAAAGGGCTATAAATAAATTTGACCAGAAAAATAAGACCCCACAATGAGGGTAAGCTGACTCAGATTGTCATTTCACTTCCAAAATTACGTTTCGCAAAACCTGCCAGTAACAAAATACTTACTTATTTTTCAAGTGGCACTGCAGTCACTTGGTTGACTTTACAATTGTTACGCTTTTCGCCTTGATTACTTTGCACGCAAAACGATTGATAGGAAATTTTCATGAATGGTACATCAGTACCTCCAGTCAGATGTTTCAGGAGACCCTGCTTTAGGATTACGCAGATGATACTCATTTTTGGAGCGTAGACTTCTTTCATAAACATGTGTAAGCATAGATAGAAACACAGTTGTAGACATACATGAAGTGAGCGTGTGCCCATGTGTCTCTCGCTGATGAGAAGGGACAAAAAGGCAGCTACGCACAATAGCTATGACAGCAGGGAACAGTGAACTTTTAAGAAAGGGGCTGATTGATAACCTCGAGAGGGTATTTGGCAGCTCAGCAATATCAGCTATAGGCAGGGAATAGCAGATGCTTTACAGCGTTAGCTGCAGTCCTGGTAAACGTGCCACCGTGGGTCCATTGGCACAGATTCTCAGATGGTGTAAGTTGTCATACCTCCCTTGACCCAGATATCAGCACGGTGCCTTACAGCAGCTGATGAACTGTCCTGTGGGTCTGCAATGGTTCACTGAGCAAGGCTGAGTGACTTTGTATTATCGGTCTTTACTCTTTTCACGTATGCACGTCTGACCCAGGTTTGAAGGTGTTAAGTGCATGAATGGAGTAAAGATGCTAACGTGTAGGTGGCAAGCGTGAGGTTGCTTCATAGGAAAAATCTGCCCTTTATCTTCTCTCTCCATTAACAGCTAGAAAATTGCATGTTCGGTTACTGACCCTTGATGGCTCATCCCAGCACAGGACGTGGCTGTTCTGGAAGAAGCTCCATGCCCACAGCTGGGCACTCAGCCCAAGGAGTTACCCAGAAACATTGCTGATGTTAGCCGTAAGAGCTCCTGTACAGAAAAATTGGACAGAGTGGCTGCTGGACCCTCAGACTGAAACCTATAATGTTTGAAACGTACAATATTCACAGTACTTAAGGAGATGCAATTTTTACAAGTCAGAGTTTAGCTGCAAAACCAGGTTCTTTCTGCTAAAATGATGAAGCAGCTCTAAGTGAATTTGCTGGAAGGAACAGCTCTCGGTTTGCCATGAAACATTTATCTTACAAACACAAATGCTCCCTGCTATAGCTGGTCAAAATATTTTGATTGCATCCAGTAATGGAGGGTATTAAAACTATTTATGGTTCAAGTAAATGTACCTAAAGCTGCTACATAGAAAAAGTGAGAAGAAAATATTGAAAACGTCAGAAAACTGTGGGTTTTAATTTTTTTCATTTTGTATATTAAAGTATTTTCAGAGACATTTTATTTTGGAAAGGCTGAACTATCTCAATATTTCCTAGATTAAATTTTGGGATTTGGTGTCAAAATAACATTCTTCCTTTATGAATGAAGTGCACTGAAATCTAAAAAAGTTAACTAGAGGAGATAAATAACTTTTTTTTAAAAAGTTGGTATATTAGAGATACCAAAATTAAATTTTGAAGAGGATTTTTTGTTTTACTGAAGTACTAAAGGGAAGGTTTTTTGGTCAGTTTGAGCACCCCCAAAACCCACCATCCTTAGGCAAATTCAAGATTTTCAGCAGGTATTTTGGCCAGCTGCAGAGGTGAGCCATGTGATCTGCAAGCCTGTTAAGGTAAATGTTTCATTCTAGAAATTTTCAGCTTGGCAATCCATTTCTGCCTAACTACAGTTTTTACAATTAGCAAACAAATTAAAACCAGTTTGTTTTAACATGTTGGGTTTTTTTTTTCTTTCCTATTTAAGCTGTTAGTCAGGTAATTAGCAGAAATGCAATAAGCAATCAAGTCACGAGTCACTGGAGGAGATTTAGACTCTTAAGAAATCCATAACTGATACAACAGAAAATTTTCTGCTTTGACACAGTAGTAACTATAGCTGTAATAACGTACTAATCTCTTAAAACCCTTTTTAAAAAAAATACCATTCGACAATAGCAATCAGGCAGAGGAAAATTAGTGGCATCATTACTTGACAGATGAATATCAAAACCTGGAATGAAAAATTACCTAGTAGTTCACAGAGGAAAAGGTAGACTGATAGATCTTTAATTATTTGTTTGCAGTGTCGGTGGGATATGAATATGAAACATGTCCTGATTTTATTCTGTGGGAGAAGAGAACAGTAATCCTTCAAGGCTTTGAAATGGATGCTTCAAATCTGGGAGGCTGGTCTATAAACAAACACCATGTATTAAATCCACAAAGTGGTAAGTCCTTCCTTTATTAACTGGCCGTGCAGAAGAAGAATACAAATTTTAAAGGAATTAATTGTTCAGATTTTAAGCATTACACTTCCTAATGTGTAATCCTCCTTGTTTGAATGTGCACCCTCATTTAGAGAGAACTGAACTGTAAATGCCATCTGAAGGGATACTTTTAATGTTCTGGCTCCCAGGTATTAAACACTAATATCACTAACTCTTGTGATCACTTATACATTGTGGTTGTTTGGATGGAAAAAGGGCGTACTAATTTAGGTTCATTCTCACACTGTTGGTATTGAACTACCACCTTTTAGGTGAGTTTATAGTGTGTTATATTCTCAGTGAAGTGCCTACACCTGTAATTCATCCTATGACTAACATCAGTTAGTAGCATCACAGCAGCAGGGAGACAAACCGTGCAGGAAAACAGACCGGCTGAGCGAGAGGTGGCACTTCCAAAGCCACCCTCCCAGGCCGGTATGCAGAAGCTTTTGTGGCTGCCCACTCTGTGGAGTTACTCTTCAGGACGAGCAATCCAGCAGCTTTCGAAGCATTACAAGAAAAAAAAAAAAAAGAAAAACAAAAAAAACCACAAAAAAAACCAACACCAACTGTAAATGCTTTTGGTGTCATAACATTAACCCGGCATAGAGATTCTTCAAGCATGGAGACTTGACTCTGTTTTTCTCATTGCTTTTGTTTTGTTCCTGGGGGTTTTCTTTTCCTCCCTTAACATCTATAATCAGGAATTAGTGAGATTAAATTATTAAAACAATACTTGTAGATAAATTATGGTAACTAGAAAAATATGGTTTTGCCAATAGAGAGATATCTCACTGTCTGGGGAAAGAGAAACTTGGGGTGAGATGTCAGCACTTGTACATCAGCAGAGTATTGGATTCAGTAGCGTTCTCTCAATTTGCTCCGGCTGAGAGTCTGTCCACTAAAATCTATTTCCATCTGCAAACTTCTGTTAATGAAGATTCATGCACAGATGTATGGCTGTCAGGTTTTTACAAGTTCTGTTGTTGAATGCGCAGCTATGGTATAAATATTCCAAATACAAAAGGTCAGATTTAGTTTGTAAATTATCTGGATTTCTGTTTTGATTTAAAATAGTTTGACATTTTAAACAGTGGTTCTTTCATACCCTGTCTTATTGGTTTGTATAGATTGTCTCTTTTAAATGCCAGCTATTGACATTTAACACAAAGAGACATCTGACCTCAGTCAGCTCAGCCCCCAACTGTGAGCCCCATAGTCTACTCCTTAGTGCCAATTTACCACTTGCATAGTTTAATTTCAAGACTAAATTGCTGGCAGTAACTCCAATTTATATGAGCATCTTCTAACTGCAGTGGTTACTACTATAATTCACCCCATACATAGGCACTAACATGTTCTGAGATTTTGTAAAGTATACAATTATAATCTGAGCCGGGCTACATCATTGCTTTCCTGCGCACGGGGTGTATGGTGACAAATTGCTTCCTGGCCCCGTCTCAGCTGTGTGGCTGAGAACGCCGGAGAGCACGGACCCGTCAGCCACGCGCCACCGCCTCCGAAATCACCCGGGCTGTGCCCGCTACCCCGACCCAATAACAAGGATGGGGGAATGTGCAGCTCCTCTACCTGCTCCTCTTCCTCCCATGTTCCCGCCGTGCTGGGCAGGATCAAGGCTGTAGTCAGGGGGAAGCTGCTAAACATCTTTATCCGTTACTTACAGAGACACAGTCTGGGGAGGGGAGGGTGTAAGCATGTCTGGCTTGAAGTCAGTGGGCCTCTTCTGTTTACAGTTTGGATGCGAGAGCATCTCCAGTGAGGATGACAAAGCCCAGCCAGAGCTCAGGGATGTCTCAGATGTTCCTTGTGATTATAATGGGCTTTGAGCGTGCGCACCTGGCTCGTAGATAGCAACTAGAGAAGCAGTTAGGAGCAGAAATACAATTACCATACCATAGCTAGTGCACACCTAACGGAGCAGCCTGTAGGCTTGTATTAAAGCCACAAAACCAAATGATGAACTGTGTTAACCAAAAGGATAAAAATAACAAGCATGCTTCTGGTTTTATCTAGAAACTAGTGAACTGCTATTCCATTTCAGATATATAAAATGTACTTTAAATAAGGACAAGAATGTGATTCAAACTTAGAATTACCCATTTCAGACATCTCCATGCCACCGTGAGTGAAACAAAAAGCATGAGTAGCCTTCTCGAGTATGAATATATAGAGATTTTTCACTTAATGAAAGCATTCCCTCTGTACGTATGAGGAGCTGCTCTTTTTAGAAGCATGAAACTTGCATCTATTTTTGAAACACTGTCACTGGATTAACTACAGAAATAGCATTAGAATATAACATAAATGTCTTTCTAAAAATTCTCTGTTGCAAATTACAATTTTGTTTTCAAACTAAAACTAGAAGCACTTTGCTTGATTAGTTAACTAGTCCTGAAGAGCTTATATCTGACTTTGGCCGCTAAGCCTTGCCTTCCAGCAGGTCTGCTGCCGTGCCCAGTGTTCCCACTCAGAGACAGGGTGCTTATGCTTACCTCCCTCCCCGTAAAGGCTATTCATTTTAGAGATGCTACCAAATAAACTAAGCACAACAGAAAAGTTGTAAAAATAATTAGATGCAATTTTACAGAATTGCACTTCATAGCACAGTCTAAGCTGTGGAGGTACAAGTATTAACACGCAGAAACTGTAGCAAGTAAAAACTGTGTTCTGTTGCCAGATGCAAGTATCTTTAAAAAAAGAAAGAAAGAAAAAAAGCTGTCCAATTCCAGCAGCATAGATGTGAAATAACATATATTGTTCCAGTGTGGCTGCCACTGGAAACTCAAGCTTTTTAAATGTATATGGTTTTGCATCAATACAGCCGTTAGGTTAACAAAGGCTCACGTCTTGTTCTCAGCTATACTAAACTGTTCTTTTCCCACTTTTTTTTTCCCCTCCAGTTTAGAGGTTCGATGACTTCTAATTCATGACATGATTAATGTTTTCTAACACAAAGGTGTTGGTCAGTTTGGAAGATCTTCAGGGCATTTCTCATAATCAAGAGAACACGTACCATAAATACCAGTTCCTGTATAGAGTCCTTTTACAGGCACCTCTATCTCATGAATACGAATGAATGTGCTATTAACTGATTTTTCAGAGTATTCTTTGAATTTGATTTTTCTTCTGATGAGCAAGCGTATTGATTCTGTTTTTATTTTTCTGGGGGAAGGAGGAGTAATTTTACGGAGACTTTATGCTTTACGGTAATTTCGGCCCCGGTGCAACACAGCACCGACTAAAATTAAAGCAGCAGCTCGGAAGTCTGAAATTAAGCACATGCTTACATTTATTGACAACAAAACATATTCTCCAGAGCCCTAATTATTTACTGGCATTTGTATGAGGCCGTTGAAAGATTACCTTTACATTGTTAATTTCAGACAAAGGGCAGCATCTTCATTTACTAGTATTTTTATCCGGTGCGTAAGGGAGGATATTGCCATTAATTTTACTGGCCTATTTCCAAGATGCTTTTTTTAAGCCAACATTCAAACAAATATATGTATTCTGTCCTCTACTGTTCAGAATTTTTTTTTTTAAATATAATTCCCTTCAAAATAGCTATGGCAACACTCAGTAATTTCTAAGGAGAATTTTAGCTCCAGACTTACCTGAAGGCCACAAAAAAGTACGTTAACAAAAGTTGGTAGAGATAGTGCATAAATACACTTGCCGGACTTTGGGAAAATTCGGGACGTGTCTCGACACGTTCTGCCTGCAGTATCTAGAACACGCTCATTTCCCAGTGTGAGAGTCCTCCAGAAAGTATATTCCCTTGTGTTTATTCCTTTAATTGTGCCACTTTTCTGAGGAAGTCCTGGGCTTTCCAAGGGAAATAAGAGATTCTGGACTGTGGTCTGAAAGAATGCCTGTCTTCCATTGAGAAATAGCCAAAATCTTATAATAACATGTCATTTTAAAGGTACTTCTTAACTGTATTACCACATTGTTATTTAAAATAAACACTACAGCTATCAGCTTGGTAAAATACACGTTTGTACTGGTTCCGGTATCACCAGTTGGGATAGTAACTGGGAAGACTTTCAACAACATACACTGCAGAGCAGTGCTAAAATACTGACACACTGCAAAGTTGTTTTAAACTTTATGGCAGAGCTTAATATATTCTTGCTGGTAAGAAATTCACTTGTGCCTCAGAATTACTCCTTGACTCTTAACTTGGCTTTGCTGCACTTGACACCATTTTTATATACCATGAAGGACTCGCATTTAAATTTGAATATTGATTTTGTACTGCCACTCAGTGCTCTTTCGTGAAAAATGCATGGTAGTCCTGCTATTAATCTCCTTTAATTAAATATTCAAACTGCCTAAGAAATTCCTCTGCTACCTAATAAAAATTTATGAATAAAATGAATATTAAAGTAGTAATCCCCAAGAAATCAGATAGCACTGCAATTAACAGTCAATTTGTTAGAGCATTAACCAACCATGAGTTCTCCTCATGATGTTGGCTTTTAAAACAGCCACTAACCACTAATCGACAAAATGGTGATGGTGAAGCTTGAGGCTGAACAAAATTGGAAGAGATTAGCGAAACCCTGTGACAGTTTTTAAAAGATCTGATGTTTGTTGCTGGTTTGGTAATCTGATTTTTCTGGAGGACTGCATAATCCAAAACTGCGGGGTAGTTTAAATGCTATACAATTGCTTTTTTTGTTTCTGTTTTCTGCCCTCCCCGTTCCCTTAGGAATTGTACACAAAGGAAACGGTGAAAACATGTTCATTTCCCAGCAGCCGCCAGTCATCTCAACCGTGATGGGCAACGGACACCAGAGGAGTGTCTCTTGCTCCAACTGCAACGGTCTTGCGCTCAACAGCAAACTCTTTGCCCCGGTTGCCCTTGCTTCTGGGCCCGATGGTAGCGTGTATGTTGGTGACTTCAATTTTGTCAGACGGATCTTTCCCTCTGGAAACTCGATTGGCATATTAGAATTAAGGTAAAAAAATAATTAGCTTTCTCTGACTAGTGTTCATTATCCTGGCTGTGATATGCCTATGAAAGCTACAGCGAGCCTTTTTTCTCTTGTGACTTAAAGAAGCAGCCACGTTTAATTGCCTCGTGAGCATATGTCTCATTGACTGTCGAACAAACTCATCAGAAAACTTATGCTTACTTTAAAGTCATCAGTTAAAAAGGGCATCTTAAGTGGCCTTTAGAGCAGGTTTCACATAATGAATTTCTACACAGTGCAGAATTAATAGAGGTAATTTTTGTTCCTGTGAGGTTTTTCATACATTTTCTCAAAAAAGTTAAGATATTCCATGAAGTGCATTTTTGAAGAAAACCCCATGATTCAATACCAAATATGTGCAGTATCATGTCAGGTCACAGCATTATGGCTGAAGATAGACCTACCACGTTTAAAATGAATACAATTAAATTGTTCTTCATCTGTAACAGAGGATATGACTGAGTTTAAGCAGACAAGAGCAAAGCTGGCATTGCAGACTGACATGTCACAGGCTGGACCTGTGCCACCGTTAATGACTCCCGCGTAATTATGATTCCAGCTTCCCATTCCCTTTCAGGGCCAGAGCGGAAGGCAGGAAAGATTTTGGACACTGGTACACTAAATTTCTCTTACTTAACACCCATGAATCTCCAACTAGCTAGCGTTGCTGGTGATGATGATGTGTGCTCGTTGTTCAGACTTGACTTGACAACGTGCAGGCAGTGGAAAGGAAGCGGTTTGAGAGAAAGAAATAATAGCGAGGAACAGGATAAACAATGGTTTGTTATTGGGATACAGCTCTGTGAGCAGTCTGGCAAAGAATACAGTTTTGTTGAGGGCTAACATTTCTTGTCTTTTTCTTTTTTTTAAACCTGAACGTGCCTGTCTTACTAGGAACAGAGACACAAGACACAGGTAAGCAAATCACAGTAATATGTGAGCCATGTTCAAGGAAACAGTCTTACAAAAGTCCTTTGAGAAGTCTGGTTACAGACAAACACTCTGAATTTAATAAATATAAATGTTAATCAAATTCACTATTGTTTATAATAAAGAAGGTTTGATTTGTTCCCTTTGAAGGGATGAAGTCTCCCTCTAAAAATCAGCAAGCAGAGATGGAGAGGTTTAAACCCAAAAGCTGCGAATGCATTTCATAGCTGTCATATTGATTTCACGTGATGTGTGAATGATCATAGATAGAGCCAGCCAAGGAAACTGGAGTTTTAGCAACAAAGAAATAATAAAGGCTTCAGAGTCACACAAGAGGACTGTGCTTTAGTGGTTCTAGGATACTACGAACTTTAAAATCTGCCACAGAGAGCGCATAGCAGGCCCCAGAGCTGAGGACGCCATGTCACAGCTCAGTCCTCGCTTCTCCAGCTAAAGCAAAAGTCAGCGGCGTCCCCCCTTTCCAGGTAGCATTTTGGCATTGCAATGTAAGGATTTCTTTAAAAGAACGAACAATGTACATTAGGCTTCTGCAACAGACGGTGCGGGAGTTGGTTCTAACAATCCAGCTGCAGAAATGACGTTGCAGGCTAGAAAGAGATAGCAAGGCACCAAGGCACTCTGTCCTTAGAAGCAAGCTTCCTAGCATTTCAGTACTTAAATGAGATAAACAACCCAGCACTGGAATAACCCAACGTGATAACTTCTTGGCATAGTAGGAAGCGGACTGTGCACTGAATGTGTGTTTGCAGGATGAATGGTTGGAATTACTGGCTTTAGCCACAAGAATGCTGTTGAATACTATAGATTATTTGCCAGCCTACTTACAGATGACGTCACATCTCATATATTTTACAAGGAAAACTTAAAAAGAAAGAATAATTCCTAGTTGGTAAGTGCAAGGTTCCATTTTTTAACTGAAGGATTGTTTCCATTTGCCTTCATGCTAAACTGACCAGTATCTTTATAAACTAAAGCAGCAAATTGAACTTTGTAATGCATTCAGAACATGAATCAGGTTTTAAATTCACAGGTTTATTTTGTACAGTAGAATTTTTTTAATACCTGCTCACTAGTGCTAGTTTCTTGAGGTGAACTTAAACCTTAATTAAATCAAGTTGCGACAATACTCAAGTACTACTAATTACAAGAATAATTGCCTCTTTCAGTGTTCTGTCCGAGTGAAATCTGTGGAAAATTGGAGGAAATCACTTGAAGTCAATGTCGTCTTTGAGCTTATGGGGGAGTACTCAGCAGTCCTGCTGTATGCCAGTCTCTTGAGGCTGTAAAGGCCATAGGCATGGCGGAAATTTCTAGGATGCTCAAAGAAACGTGTGGAAGCAACTTAAAGGTGTCAGAGGCTCATGACAGTCCAAGCAGAAAAAGGCTTAAAATCCAGTTCCTTAACACAACTTCTAGTCTCCAAAAGAGCAGGGGAAAAGGGTTCTTTTTACCAGGACAAAGAAAATACTGTGTAAAAAGGGATAGAGTTTGGAGACCAGTAAACAGAGAAGGCCACTGATCTTATTTTTGACTGGTTAAAAACAACTTATCCCATTTGTTTTTCTTGTCAAGATTTTAATAAGAAATAACAAAGCTGTTTAATGACTGGTAAAAATGGAAACTAGGCTTTGAGGTTACAGGGAAGAATTTTGCTACAGGATGGTAATAACTGGTTCTGGAAAGATTCATTGTAAATCCTAGTCTACTTGATACAGTTTTTAATAGGATAATTTAAATAAACTCAGATTTAGATTTGATTGCAAACTTCTGCAACGATAGCGAGTATTTGATTTTGTTCCATTTTTTACTAATACTCTTTAAATTTAAACATTTTAGTATGCAAGGCTTTAAGCGTAAACATCAAGAGTTTTCTAACAGCCGGTCTATTAAATGTAATGACAAGGATGACAGCAAATGTGTCTACAAGGAGCGTATATAATGACCCCTGGTTCTCTGCAATTTCTGCATGATGAACAATATGTTTATTTAACATCTAGAATTCTCCTTGCAATTTTTTCCACAGAAGTATTTCATTAAAAAGTCATCTTTTGGCTGGCCAGTCTCTTCTGAGCTCACTCCAGAGAGCCCAAATGATTCTTAATGTTTTCAACAAACAAAATTTTATAATACTGGTGATACATAATTCGGCATTAATTGCTTTTAGCTCATCCTCTTACTCACATTTCATCATACCACTGTCTTCTATTCCCTGTGTTTCCTTGGGCTGGGTTTCACATCTGTTCCCCAACTGTGGGAGTCTCCTTCTATTTCCCCCTTCTGCCTTTTATAGATGTTTATGACTAAGGTCAGCTTTAAGCTAGCCTAGCTTGGGGCCCAATCCTCAGAGATGCTGAGTACTTTCTGTCTGTTTTTGGATGGAGAATGAGAACTGAGAGAAATAGGCCCAAGCTCTATCACATTTATCGTGGTACAGCATTAGCCTTATCACTTATAAATGGAAATAAGATTTCAGCTGATCATCTGTTAGAAGTTTCTTTTCTCAGTAGATTGCTAAATTAATAAAAGATATTGGCAAGTAATTTTTACGTTGTTTTGCAACATTGCTCAGTAAGGTAGAACTGTCTACTAGATGATTAATACAGCTTAGTTATCTGCCTCAACCAAGCAAAAACTTCATACTTAAAGAGGTTCCATCAACCAGAAATCAAATCAGTAAAATAAGTCAGTATCATCTCAGACATTACATATCTGTCCTGGAGCTTCTGCCAGTTCTTCACTTCTATTTTATCTAGATTCTTCCTTTCCTGGCTTGTTGTGGCATGAAAACCCAGCCCTGCAGAAGGAGCTGTACGCCGAGCATTGTCAAACCCACCACAAACAAAAGTGGCAAAGCTGAGAGGAGTAACTCGTTTCCTAACTTTGTTGCAGCACCCTAAGTGTTAGTTAGTTGTACCAATGTTAATAAAATGTCTCTCTAAGGGAAAAAAAAAAAATAATAGAGATTTGACAATCTTTTTAATCTGCAGAGCAGATAGGAAAGCCCCATGTGGAGTTACAGGGGATGCGAGCAGTGTCTTGCCCAGCCGCCTGTCAGAAATCTCCTCCCTCCAGTGGTAGAAATGCTGTCTGGGCACCAAAACACTCTGCCAGGCATTGGCCACCACTCTGCCTGTGCCTGTCTCCCACCATTTCAATAACCAACTGTGCGATTTAAAGCATCTATACCTATCTGGATTTTGATTTTATTTTATAATCAGGACTACACTGCAGTCTCACCAGGCTCAGGACACTGGCGTGGTGTGCCATGTGCTTAGACAATTTCCTCAAACTGGAAATTAACTTTACAGTCAAAAAGAAACAAGAAATCTTACTGGTTAATAGGATGCAGCCCAGTTCTCTGATTAGAATTTATGATCCTCACCATTTAATTAACATATGTAAATATTTTTAAAATAACATTTTATAATCTCCGTAAGGCACTTCAGTGCATGAATTATGGTGCATTAATTCATGCCTAGTTGCACTGACAGTACTTGGCCTTCTGCCTTGCTCCTGACAATACAGTCGGCATGAATTAAGGCACCATATTTCACACCTTCATATTTCCCAAGGTTTAGAAACAGATAAAAATAACCAAGAGTAGGTATTTGTGCCCATGAAGAACAGTCTGTGATTCACTTTGCTGCAAGTCGTAGATTTGTTTTCAGTGCCAAGAGTACTAGGACTTAGCAGGTATAGAAAAATTACCTTGCTTTTGATAGTAATAATTATAACTAAGCTGAAGTCACACCAGTTAGCTTTGTATAAAGCTTTGGGTGGCTTGATACTAACGGGCAGACTAACTCCTCCAATACCACTCTGCATAAGCTGGCTACCTGGTACGTAGCTGGCTGGTCAGGCTCTGCAGCTGGTGCTGGTTCCTTCCTTCTCAGCAGTGCTGCTTGCGTGAGCTACGTTAAAGCTGGTCTCACTTATACCTCCGTCATCTCCAAATCATTGAACAGATGTCTTCAGAAGTATTATGCTACCATGAACAGAGATTAAAAAGAAAATCAGTTTAACTCTGATGCTCCTCTCTTTTGTTTTAGTACAAGTCCTGCACATAAATATTACTTGGCTGTTGATCCAGTGTCAGAATCCCTTTACTTGTCAGATACCAACACCAGAAAAGTCTACAAAGCAAAATCTCTCATTGAAACAAAGGATCTGGCCAAAAACGCAGACGTGGTGGCAGGAACAGGTGACCAGTGCCTTCCGTTTGACCAGAGTCACTGTGGAGATGGTGGAAAGGCATCCGAGGCATCTCTCAACAGTCCAAGAGGTAAGAAAAGAGCGTATCTGAAGTACTTGGTGTTGGTCATCTGTCATTTCCTTCCATTATTTAGAAACTCAGATGCAACTGGATGTACAAAAATGGGTGTGAGGTGATGATTTAACCAACTATAAGCAAGCCAAATCATTTCATAAAGCTCACTCATGGTTTTAATACACCCAGTCCTTTATGAGGGAGTAGCATGAGTAGCAGGCTCCAGCTAGCATCCTCTGAAATACTCTTCCCTTGTGTGGCAACACTTCTCTTTTGTTACCTTTCTATTGCAAGATGGCAGCATTTAATTATATTTAACTTTTAAGCAAATAATATGGTTGCAAAGTCAAATTTTATGTTTTATGCATTCACGTGATTCTTGTAACGTTAATGGAGCTTACTCAGACACATTAAGTCAAGGCTGTTCAAATCAGACAGCCAGCAAAATCGAGTTTATTTGGAACTCTGGTTTGTCTTTCCTCATTAAATGCACTTTGCAAAGTACAAGCATCTCACCTGCTGCACGTGAAGTAAGCATTGTGCTGCAGCCTCCCTGTCCGAGCACATCCTGGATTGTCACAGGCAAAATGCGTGTGAAGCCTTGAATCCCCACCAGGGCCACAATTAATCCCCTTGCCGTGTGCATTAGAACTGTGATAAAGTCTCTGGATTTGGTGCTCTAAAGCAGCTGATCACCCTCAACTCCCACTGAAATCCCTGCAACAAAGGGTACTCAAGCAGCTCCCGTGGCAGAGCCCTGAGTGGGCTTTTAGCACGCTCCCCCCGTAGCACACCGCTCCCTCCTAATGACTAGCTGTAAGGAAGGGTTTTGATTATTTGTCGTGAGCTAATAAAGGAAGGCTGTATATCAGTAGGAAATTAGAATGTATATCCAGGCAGAAACGTCTCCAAGACAAGCAAACAATCCTGTTTTAAGGCTTAGCAAGAGACACATTGTAAGTGACTTTAACATGTCTTTAATGATAGAAGGTAAGTGTGAGGTAAGTACAAATAAATGTTAATCTTCAGGCAGCTAATTAACATAATGAATCAATTCTAAAATAGTAGAAAACAGGGTTTTCAGATCCTTTAGCAGGAAAATGATCAATGTTTTATTGCTGATTATAATTGATTATATCTAATTACAATACAATTAGTTATTCCATCTTATTTTCTTATTGGGGAAGTATGTTGGTGAAAATTTGTAATATGCTATTTACTTTAAAAATACCTATGCACAGCTGGCTTCCTTAACAGAAGATTCTAGTCATAAAGAAATTAAGAGGAATTAAAGTACAATTCACGAGTCCTGGGGCAGCCAGCAAATATTAAAAAATTAACTGTTAGCAGACAATGGCTCGTATATTGGCAAATTCAGGTAATGGCTCCCAGCTGCTTTTCATTTATGCATCTACTCTAAATTCCATCAGTTTGAAATTGCCAGATTTGTTATGTTTGGGGTTTTGGATTTTAACCTTAAGGAACTACGGACATTCTTTTTTTTGTACAGGGCCTAGCAAAATGCAGCATCAACCTGTAGTCACCAGCCCGGTATGAACAATTAGCTGTGTATTATCGTAATGGCCTTATAAGTACATGTCCTTGTTTTCCTCTAAACTGTAAGAGGTTGAATAACCTTGGAAAGTAGTAGGAAGCACTTGCCTGGTACCCATAGACCTATTATTTATTAAGAAACCTAGAAGTCTCACGTACTTAAATACAGTTGTAGAGATTCTTTTGGATCACTTATTTTGCTTGTTATTGGAATAATTGTCAAGTCAGAAGATGTCACATTTCTACTGAAATAACGTTCAAACAGTATACGCAAAAGTATTTTTTCTAGGAGGCAGGAAACACTGACAAAAATTTTGGTGAGTCCACAGACTCGCCAACATCTTATCCGTGTTTAAAAATACCTGAACACAAAGCAACACAATGTTATGTATCTGACCACAGAAATAAATTAATTGCTTCTAATTTCTCACCTCTGAGGTTTTTACAGTGCAAAAATAGGTACCTGACAATGCAGATAAAGACAGAGTAATTGCCAAGAGAATATTAAAGATAATCGCTTGCATTACTCAATGACCAGACAAGATTAGCATTTATTTTTTAAGCTGATATAGAAAAATTTTTAGCTTTTTTTTTTTCCATTTGCCTTCTTATTTTTGTCCTGAGTATTCCTTTTTTTCCTGTTATAAATGAAAAATAAATTTACCTCTTACTTGGTAGCAAGGTACTATCTGAGAAAGAACTCCATTTAGTGGCCATCTGACTTTGGTTCGTTACAGCTCAAAAGTTGTATTCTTATTTTTGCTACTGGCTGCTTGTGACTCTGAAAAAGGGCTTATCTATATGACTCAGTTTAGCCATTTGCAAAATTGATAAGAAATACCTACTGTGTAACACTTGTGAAACTTAATCCTCTTTGGTAACATCCTCAGAAGTGTGTTAATAAGAGGAAATTCAAATACTCTCTCTTATTTACTTTTCTGAAAGAAAGTTGCTTCAAATGCTGTTTCAACTTTTTTGAACTCAAAGATTTTTCTAGTTCAGTGGGCATGCGGGTAGGTTTTGGGAGAGACCTAGGTTATTATTTAATGATTAAAGTCTTTCATCAACTTTTACTTCTCATTATCATTATTTGGCAAGACTGCCTTTGCCTAGTGACCAGGAATTAAATGCCAGACAGGAAAACATCATGAAGTCACACAAATCATTTATGATTTGATCTGCTTTCCACAACTTTTATTTTGCAGGTAACAAACACGCGTAGCTTTGTTCATTCTGTTCCCACTTCTCCGTGAAGGACTAGAGATGGGGCTTAGCGAACATTAATCTTGCACTATTGTATGTTGAGCTGACTTTGAAAGATGCTTTTAAGCATGCATGGGTGATGTAGTTGAAATTTGAACTTCAATATATTATTTTTACTGCAACTTTCTTTAATTCTGTAGAGATCTCAGACTAATGAGTCATGTAATAGATGACCAAGTACTTAAGCAGAATGTGAAATGATACAAGGTGGGGACATAAAATAAGATCTGTGACAAGCTGAACACATTTATTACACAAGAAGATATTGAAAATGAAGAAGTAACTACACAAGATATTAATCATTGACTGAATTCCAATCACTTGAACCTTACCAAGTAACAGATTTTAATTTTGGGGTGGGGAATTCTGTTTGGTGGGTTTGGGGATTTTTTTGATAAGAAGTATTTATGGCACACCTAGTCACCAACACTATCATTTAAACAATCTGGATTAATATTTATAATAAGGCACTAAGGGATAGCATCCTGATTTTAACTAGATTAGTCATTGAGTATTGGAGCAGTAAGCAGCACTAAAATTAATAGAAATACCTGGAAGTTGTTCTACTTAGCACTGCAAAGCCAATGCCTGGATCAAAGGCATTAAACATTTACCTACCCTGTCCTTCTGAAATCAGTGGGCTTTAGACATGTAAATAGATTTGACTTTCCAAGCTTAATTGACAGAGACAGTGAGAGGCTGAGACAATCAATCAAGTTACTACATTTTTGCTGAGCTACAGTGTCTCCCAGTCAGTAAAGTAAGAAAAGTGTCTTAGATTAACATCTGATTTCAATTATCTTGTATTTGTGACAGCCCCAGAGCATTCACACAGGACAGCAGTGGTGGAAACGCAAACTAAGTAACTTCTGTGAAAACAGTAAGTCTGTCCCTCCAATGATTGAACCCTAAGGGTCAGAAGTGATTTACAACATTTGGAAGCCCAAGCACGAAATTCAGAGATTTAAGCATCTAAGGTCCTGCAGTGTCTGCTTTTTGACTCCTGGGTCCAGACCAGACTCTAGAACTAGAAGAGAGATGCACACACTGTCTGTGCAAGCTATGTGTATAGTCAGTGCCTCAAGAAATTAAAAACTGCACCCTGAGTACAGAGTACTTGAATGCAGTGCAGTGACCTCACTACAGATGCAGTGACCTCAAAGTAAGCACCAGGGAAATGTAGAAGGTTGGAGTAAGTTCTAAATCCCATGCATAAAAATACCTTATATACAGCTGTAGCAAAGAACCTTTTTCACTCAGACCCATGGCCATGAACTAGCAACACAAATGAAAGCTTAAAAATCAGTCCTGCCGTGTAGTTTTACTCATTTTGCTTGAAATTACTTTACTAAGGAAATACTACTAAAAAAAAAAAAATCACGGTTTTGAAAATGTGTTTGCCCCAGTAGCTTACATCCTGAAATAATCAGTCTTGTTGCTCACCATCTGCAGCAATACTTTGTAAAGTAAATAAAGCTGTAAGAACAACTGCTCAGATTAAACCTTTACATTTGTCAAATGACAGTAGCCCATTTAGGGTCTGCTCCTGCTCAGCTAAAAGATTCCCGTTACCTTCAGTAGGATGCAGACTGAATTCCTACTATAGCCTTTTGTGAAAATGAGACCCCCTTGTCATAGGTAATGATCAATACTATTTATTCAGCAATCTTTGCTATTCTGTAAATTCCAAAGACCTTTTCAACACTTCCATGGAATTCAAAGAGGAAAGCAGAATGGGGTGAGATGTTTCATTAGCAATATATAAAGTAAGAAGTAGACAAACCAAGATGATTTGAAGCCTCAAATCATTGTCACATATGCATCATAGAACCAGCAAAAAATTCCTCTCATGCCATTTTTGATTCAGCAAAATTTGTTCCTTATTTTTGTCTTCAGTAGCTTTTTTGATTTCAGAAGTCTTGGAATCTTGTAGAACATTTAAGATAAACTTTTTGGACAGCAAGTTTTCCTAGATTTCATCCAACCTTTATCTGAATGCATAAGTTATTCCCTTTTCTGCTAACCGCTTTCAGCAGCAAGTATGACCCCAGTCATCATGTCTCAAACTGGAAGCAGGACATTTTCATTCACAGGCAGTAGTTAAAAATGCTGTTTGCAACTCTACTGTTACACATCTAAAGAGAACAACACTCAAGTGCAAGTACTGAAGTCGTGTTCCAGCTGACAAAGAACTGCTGAATATTTTGCCGCTAGTATTGAGACAGTAATGAAGTGAAGATGACAAAGATCACAAAGCAACAGACTGCAAATCACTTGAATCATATTTTGAGTGGTGTATTATGGTAACCTATAAATAACTAATTGCATAAAATTGCTTTAGTAGTTTCTAGATGGCAGCTTTAATTAAAAGCACCGGAGACATTTAGAAGTTTAGAAATGGATGGCATGTAATTTGCCCTTTTACCAACCATAAAATGGTAATTAACCAATTTGATTCACTTCTTCCTATTAAAAGTTTTATGAGAATCGCAAGTTCCTTCTAAATACAGTTTTTCTTCAGCAGAAGGTGGCATTCTCTTTTATCAGTCCTGACCAGCAGTTTTAGATGTTCTTTTATAAATTCTTCAGAAGTTTAATTAGAAGTTTTCAATGTAAAATGCTCATTTGCAAAGTTTTTAGCTGAGCAAAAAGTGTAAAGTAGAATTTCCAGAAGCGGGCAACACATAGCTCTAGCTGCTTTTTATTGATGTGTTCGAAAAGGATTTGTTCCCAAAGAGTTTCTTAGGACACAAGTGCGGGCTATGATGTGGGGGGAAAAAAAAGAAAAGAAAATATCTTAATGGGGAATTTACTGTATTACTTTTAATCCATATTTTTAGCACTATAAGTAGCTCCATTAACATTGAAATGCCAAAATTTCTAGACTGAAAGATACGTATAATAATCATACGTATTTTGAATTTATACCTGTGAGAACTACACATAAAAGTGATCAGTTTGCTTTCAAAGTGTTATTTGCATTTGTAATCATGTACATATGTGCACTAAGGCAGATCTGTCAAGGGAAATAACCCTTTAACCAAAATCACTTCTGAGAGCATGTAACAGGAGAGGTTATAGTCAGCCTTCTGTGTTTATCATGGATGTGCTCAGCCCATCTACTATTTTGTGCAGAAAACCGTTATAAAGAGCAAAACTTTTTCTGCAGAGTCTTTCTAGTGATGACACTTAGTAGCCGTGTGTGATTGCACTAGCAGCAGTTCATTTTTAATGTTAGTTAGCAGAATTTGAATGATACTGATTAAAAAACCTCTAAGCGTTACCAATATTGTTCTAAGATGTCTGCACATAAATCTACTGGAGGTAGATGTTCATAAGAGCTACTCTTTCACATTTAGGTAAAACAATCTAGTCCTATGTAAGACAGTCCCAGTGACTAAAAATGACTAAAAACAGTCCTTCAGTACAAGCACGTTACTCAGAAAAACAGATTGTGCTCAGCCCTGAGTCAAAGAACAAGACTAAATCCTTGCTCAAGTTTATTTGGTCCTTACTCAGACATTAGTGTTTAATGAGGAATCTCATATCCAAGCAAGGTAAGTCTGTCACTTGTACAATAGGTCACATTTGTGCCCAACGACAGCATCAGCTGGGCATACAGTTTAGTGCTAGTTCCTTAAAAAAACAGAATCAGACTGAGAGCCTAATACAAGCTACATCTCATTCTCTGTGCAAAGAAAAGATACCTAAAACTGACCTTTTTTACTCACTCATGGAGTGAGCAGTGTTCCTACTTGCACTCAGCATGTGCACGTTTCCTCCGAGTTCCTCGGTGATTAAAGCACAATCAAAGTGCTGTGTGTGATTTGATTCTGCATTACGCTGTACGTCAGAAAAGGATTAAAAATAAGCTCTTGGAGTACAGATTATGTGAAGCATCAGGCAAGATGTGACAGGAGCATTAATGAATCCAACTCTAATAATGAATAAATTGGGACAGTTTAGCCACAAATCTGTATTTTGTTTTCCAATGGATGCCTTATGTAGGGTATTTGTCAACAAGACTTAAATGCATAAGTAATTTTTTTCAAATGGGTAAAGTCATGTTGGTTTAGTATACAGGAGTGAGCACTAGAAGCAGTAGTTCGTTGCTGAACATATACACACTGGTACTAGAAGAAACTGGCTTATTAGGAAGTACCAGGAATTTATTCTATTTCGTACAAATACTGAAGACATGAGCTTGTTTATGCCATCACACTGGCGTACGTACTTCCCTTGCTGATAGATTGCCTTTCTGCAATGGCCGGAGAGCAAAATGTACACTATTAACATTAAAGGACCTTTGGTTTTCTTGTATAGTCAGTGTTTGAAATCCATTCAGCAACACAGCTGAGTAGCTTTATTTCATTGCAGCATAATTTTTGATTTTTATATAATGGATGGTTTGCAGCCAACACAGCCATCTGTTCACAGGGAAATTGCGTAAAACAGAAGATGCACTTGCCCTAGCGATAGATCCTGGCCTCGTGTTATCCATGGCATGGATCCGATCCAGGTCTGCGCCACCCAGGCGAGAAGCATAGCTCCTTGCTCACCACGCAGCACCACCCCTCTGCAAAGGCAGGCTGAGACACAGCACGTGTGCTGTGGTTCCCACCCACATCAGGTTTCTCATTTGAGCCTGTGAACCACACTGGAAAGCAATTCAAATCCCCTCTAGTATTGCTCCACAACACCGATGCTCCACATCGGTAAGGTTAAAAACACCCCCGACAATCATAGCTACATGCACACCGGAACAGTCACGTACAGCGGTCCTTGCTCCTCACACCTTCCCTGCCACAGCAGTCCAGCATGGCTTTTTCTTCTTAGGAGGAGCCTTGAAGAGACTCAAGAAAGTAGTAGGAGGCTGGGACTGAAAACACTTTTGTCTCCAACCTTCACACATCCCTGGAGAAAAAACCCTAGAACCATTTCCTAGCAGCTTTTCCATTTACTAATAATCCCTTCGCATGCTTCAGCTTTACAGCATAAAGCTGGTCAGAGCAGGACAGAGCCCAGGCAGGAGGGCGGGACCCCCTCAGCACCCCAGCAAGAACAGCAGAAGATGCCTCAGAGCCCAGCTCCACCAGCTCTGTGGCCCCAAACTGCAGTAGCAGAGTCAACACAGCCTTTCATTTTTTTAAGAGAAAATTTATCCATATACAAACTAAACTGCAGCTCATGACTCGGGCCTTTGGGAACTATCATCAGGAAAGCCTCTGCAGACTTCTAGCTGCACCACAGAAGGTGCAGTCCTTTCAGTGGGGTTTGCTCTGTTGGCTTCTGCCATGCGCATTCCCTCAGAACAACATTTGGAAAAACCTCATCAGATTTATATATTGTTTATACAGTCATTAATAACCAGGCTGGATTCCTTTTTGCTTCAGTTGGGGTTTTAGGGTGGATGTTTTAGCAGCTCAGTTGTATCAAAAGAGATTTTGCAGTTTGCTTTGCACACCTAGCCTTTGTTTCTGAAGAGGCGGCCGGCCCTTGGCTCCAGCCCTGCGGGCACCCCTAATTCTGGCCTTTTGTCTGTACACATCTCTTCAGTGCAAAGTCTCTTTAGCGTGCATGAGGGACAGACGGAGGTGCCATCCCTTCCCAAAAGCTGGAACACACAGGTCACCCCCCACAACACCAAAACGAGCCCTTTTGCTTCTCAGATGCACTCTTTACCTCATCTCACTTTCAAACCTTCAGCCTTTTGGATTTATAATTGGTCTTCTCAGAAGCAGATGACAGCCGTGAGCTTGCCAGTCATTCTGTAGTTTCTGAAAGCACCATTAGTCTCTAACTAAAGACTAAAGATCCTCTAAGGGAGCCAGTGCCAAGGAGGTACGATCCGAGCTCACAGCCCAGCAGGGAGCCAGACCCTAAGATGTCTGTTCTTCCTTTAGCCTTTTTATAACCTCCCAGATTCCCCCCAGCTGACCCACCCAGCCTCCCCAGGTGATTTCAGTCCCCCAGGTGATGTCTGTCCTGGGGAACTGGACATTTCAGTGATCAGCTGTTTCACATAACGAAGTGATGTAGCCTAACCTCGTACCCTGCAGCACTTCAGCAGCCTCTGGGCATTTTTTGTCCTGGATGGAGAAGGTGGCAGGGTGGTGAATACCCCTCTTCTAATGGCAGTTCACAGCCAGATCAATACACTGAACTGACAATTTAAAGAATTAATTTCAACTACCGACACTGTGCTGATAGATAGCTTGAAAGCTGGACATAGTAGGAACGCTAGACGCTGAAGTTAACTGCTGTGGCCTTTGTATTTTGTATTTTGTGGTGATACCCTCAGACCTTTGCAACGTGCCTAAACGTCACCTGCGGTGAAGAGGCACCTCTGGATGGGAACTGGGCGGTGGGGGACGTGATGGCAGGGTGTATGCGAAAGCCTGTCCCCCTGCAAGGCCTTTGCAGCCTTGTTCAGTGCCTCCCTCTCGGCCAGAGCGAGGGATGGAAACCCTCCGGCGGCGGCGGTCAGCCTGCTCCGGCAGAGGGGAGAGTCAAGCTCTCGCTAACCTCCTGGCCACGACAGAAAAACTGGTGTGGACATTATTCCTGCTTTCCATTAGAAAATAAGTGGTCATGGGCAGTTTGTCTTGGGGCCCTCCCACTGGGTGTTAACTCTGTAAGAGAACACGTGTTACGCTAAAATGTGTATGTAACTCAAACTCAGTCCCCAGCCATTTCCAGCTGCCAGGTACAGATTTACGTAGGGGCCTGGGGAGACCGTCCCCCCTTCTCCCAGCCCAGTGGGAGATGCACGTTCCCCATCGGGGCCGCCTGGTCCTGCCCCTGCCCCCCAGACTGCTTACTCTCCCTTGCCCCTGGCTGCAACTGCTCATATATATTTAAAGAAATTAAATTAAGTATAAGGAAATGAGGCTGGGAGGTGAGGGAATTCAGTTTGGGCTTTTTTTCTTTTTTAATGGTGTGCGGAATTGCTGTGTGAGATCCTAAACTGGCATGCAGACAAGTGTTTTGTAAACTCAGAGTACATGCAGCCTTTGGTTGTGCTAAATGCAGGGGACAAAAATCAAGAACCATATAAGCCACTGTCCAAACCATCTGTTCAAGTCCTCTGCCTTTCATTTCTGTGTAGCAGAACATAAATTCATTATTAAAATAGCTTGGCTGTGCACAGCAGCTGCTATAATTGCAAAGTTATGCAACTTTAAATGGGAAATTATGAAGTAGTTTAAAGCAAGAAATTGAGCGGTTTCGGTAGAAAGGATTTCACAAACCTAACATGAGTAGAAGTGCCTTTCTAGCTATATTTTCAACCTTTCAGGGAAAAAAGATCTTACTTACAGTTCATGCAATATAGAAACGTCTAACAAATTGAATGCAGGAAGAACTAGGGAGAAAGTGTTAGACTGGGACAGAGCAGGGCCAGGCATGAGTTGTGACATGGCTGTACCAGACACTGCTGGTGGGAGATAGCAAGGCCTCTGTTCCTCAGTTTCCCCACTGAAATCCAGAAGGCCATGACCTCTCTTTGCATAGCCCTCACATTTGTTGGGTCCATCTCTCCTGTGCCGTGCAGTGCAGTGGTGCTAGAGCTATTGCAAAAACAGAAGGGGGGGAACTGCACTGGCTCCTGCTGAAGCCCACTGTTGTCATGAGGCTGGTTCCAGTACATGACCGTCATCTTGGGCAACACTGCACTGCAATGTATTCTGCAGCACAGATATTCCTTCTGCCTGCTAAGCAGAGCCTGCTTTGCACCATTTGTACGTATAGCCCATATCACGACAAAAGTCTCTCCTGCTTTCCATAGGTGATTCTTCCTTGCTCAGATGCTCTGATAATTCAAGCAGTACAGTAATAAAAAAAATTTGCCTCTGCATGTGAATTAAGAAAGTGAAAATGAAGAAAAATCAACTGTAAGATAAGTTTTTAGAAAAGCTAGTCTTGTCCCACTCTGTGATGGACACGAAGCAAAGTTATTGAAGAGCCTAATTCTATGTATATAGAATTACATTACAAGCAAAGCCTCTGCTGTTTTGTTCTGTTTCTTCCTCATATCTTCCCTCTTTCTCCGTAAGTCAAAGCCAGTCTGATATATGGGTATGATCTTGCTATATACAATTTGTATAAGCCTCAAATAAGCAATGGGTAGGAAAAAAAAAAAGTCATACTTTTTTAAATAGTCAGATTTTCAGAGTCTAAGAGGAGAGGAAACATTTTAAGCTCATACCTTTTAATCGAGATAATGTCAGTACTAACACTCTTTTTTACCCTTTCCCTTCGTCCAGGTATCACTGTAGATAAGCATGGATTTATTTACTTCGTTGATGGTACCATGATTCGGAAAATTGATGAGAATGGTGTGATCACAACAATAATAGGTTCGAACGGCCTCACATCAACCCAGCCATTGAGCTGTGACTCCGGAATGGACATCACTCAGGTAGACACTCGGTTTTCATGTGTTGTCACTTTTCTACACATTGTGGAGACAGATAACTTAGTTTCTTGTACAAGGATTATATATCAGAATATGCTGGATGAATCAGATAATTCTGGACTGCACAGTATGGAGTGGATCTTCCATTCACATGGTTATTTGAAGGTGTACCACATAAATGCAAAACTATACACTTGATTTTCTTCCAGTACACGGCATATGAATGTGTAAAAGGGCTTGTATAAAGAATACTTAATGCTTTAGAAAGTTGCTTGCTACTCTGAGATATATCTTCTGAGGAGTTTATCAGAAGTTTAGAGTGCTTTCCTTTAGTCCAGCATTCAGATTTATTTGCATGAACTACTAAATGGAAAAAATATATATTCTGTTTACATCTAAGTCTGTTCTAAATCGTGGAGTAAGTAATTACACACCAGCGGTATTGTAGTGAAGCTACTGCATTTCAATACATTTCTCAAAGTGCTTTTCAGTTCTTGTTTCAAGAGCAGTGTAAAAGAAATTGGACTAAAAGACACTTACCGTTTCTCTAGTTTATGCTAAAAAAGATACATAGATAAACATGAAGAAACAGAAATGGTACTCTTGACTAGTCAGTGAGCCGCACTTACAGGTAGCACGAGGAAGGGATTGGCCCTTGCCAATAAACACTTAGCTTCAAAATGGGGGGAAAACTGTACTTGAAAAAATCTTGAGGCGTTCAAGTAACATACTAAAGTTATATTATGGACTGTGTAAGCTAATAACCAGGATCCAGTCAATATTGCATTTCATTTTCTCCCTGCCCTTTTCTCAGTCCTTCACAATTGGAAGATCACAGTTAAAATACACTGCGTAACAATGGTAAGAGCTTGTTCCTCGTTTCTAAGTAGACTTTGAGTAATAGCAGGTGACTATGATCTTGTATTCACATATGTGAAGAATGTGGGGTCAATGGTTTGGGTAGTTCTTACCAAATTTCACAGGGACAAACAGTGGAATCTAATGCTGCTGTCACAGAAGCACTTGGGGATTTTATTACTAAGGTCAAAACAGAAAAATATGTCCTTGTTCCATTTCACTTCTCGCTGCACCCTAAGTATTTGAAAATGTGGGGAGGGGAACCTCAGCTTCCCTGTTCCCAGTTCTGGAATAGACAGGCCTTTATACTCTCTCTGGTCCCATAGACACATAATTCTTCCATGTAAAGCAGGACAGGGTCAGCTGGCTTACTTGTGCTAAACCCAAGCTTAAACTAGCCTAGTAATTGTCTTAAGATCATATGGCTTCTGGACACCTTGGCTTCTGCTCTGGCACCTCTTCTTGCGGGATAGCCAGTCCTGCAGATGAGCGGGAACCCACTGCAGCAAGCAGTGCTCCCCAGCTGGAGGCACTGACTCTCCGCTCCATTGCTACGTACCAGCTAGCAGGAGCGATGCTTCATGGAGCTCAAAGCTGCCTGAAGCACATTTGCTTGCTTCTTGGATACATATAACAACCGCCTGGGGCATCAATAACCAGATTAGAGATCTCTGAGGTGCAGGGAACGGTGCCAGGTGCAACGTCTGCTCCCTGCCTTCTCCTTGTGATCTGCATCTCAGGCTGTACCAATAATTGCTTTACTGGCCGTGTAATGTGCGGCTGTGTATTTATGTTCAAATTTTTGCTCATTTTGCTCAGTAACAAAATGTCTCACTAAATCTGAAATGGTGAGTTTTGATGGTTTTCAATTCCTTTTAAAAAATGCAAATACCCTTTAGGAAATAAGTTGCAGCAGGGGGATTGGCAAATGCAGAAATAAAATTATTTTATTTTTTTACATTAAAATGAAATTTGAAAGGTAAACTTTTTGGTAAGTTGGCTACTTGCCAGAAACAGGTTTAGTTTACCTTACTCTACAACATAGTTCCAATGCCATGGAGAAAGGGCTTCTGCAAAATTATAGGTAAGAAAAAGCATGTCATAGAGCAAATTCATCTTCATATTGCTCTCAGGACATCAGCATTCAGCTTGGGTAGGGCCTTCTTTTCACAGAAGCAGAAATAAACTTTTTTTTTCCCCATGAATAATCCAGGTGATTCCATGCTGCAGCACCTACAGGAAACTATTGCTGCATATTTCCCAAAATTTTGCAAATGTTTCAGCATTCTGCAAGATACATTCTTACACATAGATTGAGATAATCTTCAGATAAATTGCGAATGCATGCCAGTAAATATTCTAAAGAACATAATAAATGATGGCATATTAAAGTGTCCCTAAAAAGTGGCCAGTCTCATTTTCTAAGTCTCAGTATAGTGATACTTACTGTATAATTTTCTGTCGCTGATAGGTGAAGTCACATTGTTGACAATCTGCAGTCCAGCTGTACGTATAGCTTTTGGAAGCATTTCTTGTTTGGAGGATTTGTTTTGTCGGGGTTTAAGTGAATGTACTTATTGAAATTTTTCACAAAATCCATACTTTTGAGGTTTTTCACATACACAGTAAAACACAGACAGGAAATAAATGCCAAGAATGCATGTTCTGAAAAGTAACTGTATCAAATTTGCTCGATAGTCTTCTTCCAAAATTGTTGCTGATAACCAGAAAACTCTATGAAATAATCACATCTCCTTGAAGTCAAGCATGTTAATCTGAAATTATATCAATGAAAGTAAGGGAATGATATTTTCACTTAGTCAGAAGCAATCGTATATCCTTGCAAGACTGCTGAGTTTATTCCAGAACGGCATAAACATAAATGAAAAATGCATTTGGCCCATCTCCACTTAAATTGTTTTTTGGCTAAATTACAAATGGCATTTACATCAAGAGAATGTGGGTTGCTCACAAATTGTGTGTTTAAAGGGATGTATGAAACAGGTTAATAAAATCAGTTCTCAAAGCTAAATTTGTTCTGACAATAAAATCAACGACTTGCTCAAAATCAATATTTCTTGATTTACCAAAGTACAAAAATGTACTCTTGAAGTAAACACGTAGAATAACTGCCCACTGCGAAAACTACCATAAATGACAAGCTTTCACTTTAAGGCATTCACTGTAATAAATGAGTTGATTATGACAGGGTTTAATCATTTATTCCAATATCAGTTTTGATGGAAACACTTCTTATTAATCATTCCGTGTTTGTTATTCACCACCTTCTCATTCTTAAGCGTAGTATTCTGCATTCATAACAGGGGGAGGGAAGGACAGCTGGGGCTGGAAAGATTATATGTTGTGGCAAATAAACCACCAAGCTCTGACTAATTACTTTGATCTCATACTTCACTGTGAGGATGTTAATCTGAATTTAGAAGGAAAAGGACATTCGTTTGAGGTGTTTATATGGTATGCCAGCGCTCTCAGGACTATTTCAGCATTTACAAAACTTGGATGACTTTTCTTCTCAGCACAGATGATTTTAGTGTTCTTCAATTAGTTAATAAGGAGCAAATCTAAACAAAATGGCTCTTCAGAGCTAGATTTATGAATATATATGTGTATATACTCACCACTCATTATTGGTGCCAGGATTTTAGCAGGCACCTACATTAAAATCAGTTATTCCAGTGTCTTTCATTCTGATAGAGCTGGTCATATTTTTTGAAAATGCTGCCTCTGAAACCCTGAATACTAGAACATGAGCAAGAGCTAAATTTTAAAGGCAAAACATTTTTCAAGAATATCAAAAGGTGTTGTTGGTCTTCATTTGTTCTGTGATTTTTAATATTCACCTCAATAACCTACAGCACCCAGAATCTGAATGCTGGACTTTTCAGATGAGTACCCCTGCTGCTTGGTCCTTGGCTTCTTCTAGGTCTGGCTCTCATTCTTCATTTCTTCTTTGGAAGCTGTTTTGTTGTAGGTTAATTAAATGAATAACAAACCCATGTTGAACCTTATACTTTTGCATCTGAGCTGGAGGCCCCATGGATTGGGCTAACTGATCTCCCAGCTGTATGGTCTACTGAACATCTCCTTCTGTCAAATTGAAGCCCAGCTAAAAAACACAATTACCTGCTACATCTCCTACCTTCTCCATACCCTTTGGATAGGAAGACCATTGTAGGTACTCTAAATCAGGGACATAAACTTTAGTTCAAAATACTCCTACTGACTTTTCGAATCGCTGCACTGTTGACTGCTGTCCGAACTTGCACCAGCAGTGGGCTGGCTGGGGGGACCACCCCGCAGCAGGACCTGTGGCAGGGCCTCCTGGCAACAAGCCGCAAACAGGAGTGCTGAGGGAGGAGACTGGGATGGAGAGTGAGAGAAGGAAAAGAGAGGGGATCATCATTCTGTTTCACTGCCTGATGAATTTGGGCTTGATCTTGGTCTAGGTCAGAGGCATCTCTAGGTTGCTCTTTTTCTCAAATGTGCACGCTCTCGTAGTGTTTGCTGCATCCCTGGGGTATACAGAATTTTTTTAGCCTGGTTATTGATAGCAAATGAGAGCACATTGTGTGGGTATGTCTGTCTGTCTGTCAGTATTCTTTTCCTCGCAGTAAATCAAAATCTTAGGCCAATTTCAAACGAATTTGTAGAGGAACGCCAGCCTTCACAGCAATTAAATTCCTCCACATTCCATAAAAATTATTAATCCAGTTGGAGGAGAGAGACCTAAAGTGCCCTTTCAAAAGGAAATATTGCAGCATGAGCTTTCTTTTATTAAACTCCAGAGATTCCACTCAGGATCTAATAAATGCTCCATTCACAGGAAAAGCTTCATTTGGTGCTTGGATCTTATTAAACTCCCGAGTCAGTCAGCCGTGAGACGGAAGTCCTTAGGAAACCAGACTTCATTAGATCCAGTGTTCATAGAAGTTATATTGACGTTGTGGGAGGTTTTGTGTGAAAGTAAAAACACTTCAGCTCAGCTTGACCGATAAGCTTCACTTCTCTTCGGCCTCCATTGCTGTGGTGAAAGCTGAGGAGAGAATTAGCAGATATTTCTACCATCTTGCAATTTCATCCTATATCTTTCCTCCCCTGAGAAATAATGTGGGCTGAATTTCCACCACTCTGAACCTCAAGTCATTTATATCTGTGCGAGTGGTAGCAGTTAGTATTTGGGAACTGTTTAAACCAATCTCGAGCACAGTCCCTGCAAATATAGAGACCAAGCATTTGCAAGGCAACAGAAAATTAATCCCAAGAGCTTTCTCTTAGCCTGTAACCATGGCCTTGTTCTCCTGCTGATGTCAGTCCCACTAGGCATGAGTCTGTGCCAAAGCAATAGCTCCAGCCTGATTGATGGTGTTAATAACTGTCACTGCTGTGTTCCAAAATGAAAGGTCTGGTTTGAAGACTTTTTCTTGACATTTGCACTTCATCAGCCTTTGTTCAGCAGTTCTCCACGTGAAGGAACCATCTATATTGTGTTGCTTCACATAAACTTCAGTGACACTGCAAAATGTTTTGCTCCCTTATAAAAATGTGACAGTGTTACTTACGTAGGCAATTTGCTTGCATAGGTCAAATTAAAAGACGGATTTCTAGAACAGGGTTTAAAGGCGACCTGCACGTGGCAAGAATGCCGTGTCCTGGACAGCCTACTTTGAATGATGGAGGAGAGGGGAGAGAGCAGTAAGTAATGCTGTTGATGACCTACTTGAAATAGTGAAGTGAGAGACAGAATGCTGGAAAGCAGGAGTAAAGATGATCAGAGTTGGCTGAAAATGTAGTATATATCTCAAAAATGCAAACGCTGACATGGCTTCTGCAGTCACAAGTGCTGCAGGCGCTCCCCACCAGCATCTGCAGAGGCACAGTATGCTTCAGTGGCATTGTGGAAGCCTTTTGAGCAGAACAAAAAACTCCCAGGACGTGGTGACCTCGCTTGAAAGCAGCAATGAGGGTCTGCTCATCGGAGCAAGCACAGCCTGAACAGAACTTTCGCTGGGTACATTTGGAGGCAGGAAAGGAAAATGTGAAAGGCAAAAATATGATCTGATGAACAGGTGAGAAACAGGGGAAGGGGAAGCGAACTGCCAGCATAAAAAACAAATTGATTCTAGGCTGAAGTACTTTTAAGCCAGGTTGAGAGTAGGGTATCACAAAGCAACTGCAGGATTACGTGGAGCCACTTAATTAATTAGTGTCGCAGGCCAGAGGAAGACACACTATCCCTTTAGGTTCTTCTCTACATACCCGACAGTATATATTGCATTCTTGTAAAAGCAGAAACGGCAAAACGCTTTCTCATTGGCTTTTTTAACACTAGATGCATAATATTCTAATTGTGTTAGAGAGCTGCACACCATCAAAAAGCAACAACTTTGTTTTCACTGCAGCAAAGTATTGCAAAACTACCCCTGCTCTTGATTTTAGTCCTCTACCTGTGTGAGGCTTTTGATACACTGTTCTAGTTATGTGTAATTAATGTTTCATAAATATCCCAAATCTCTGAACTGTGTTTTTCAGTGCTTTGCAGAAAAATGTTTTATGTGTATTCATGAAACCACTGAACAAAAAGCACACAAAGCAGAAATGACAATTTATAGGCCCTTCAATTTTTATTTGTGGTCTTCCCTTACAGAAGACTTTCAGAGCTTTTTTCTTTTTAGAAAAGATTGTTTTTTATTATTATTTTATTTTTGCTGCATGAAGGAGCCCAGAAAAGCTATTTCTTTCCAGTATAAAGTTGTCTTATTCTCTGGTTCTTTTTACTCTGCTGCTTAATTTCATGTTCTTTCTTCTCTGGCTTTGCTGGAGTACCAGAGAAGCTAACTGGAGTGGAAGTCGCGGCCCCAGCAAAATCAGCAACTGCTTTGCCACTGACTTCAGTGGAACCAGGGCTTCTCACTGGATGCTTTTCCAAGCTTAATTGAAAGGGTAGTGAGTGGCGAGTGTGTAGCAAGGAGCAACTGTCTCCTAAGAGAACGTACGTGTTTCTGAAAAATAGACCAAACCTCTTCAAAAATGAGCCCCCCCCCCCCTCAACTAATTAAGTGTTAGTCTTTGGAAACCATAAGCCTATACAAAATAATTCCAGCCATAATAGCATATGCAGGAACGAGCAGTCACTAGTATCCATACTTTGAAGCAAAACCAAGCTGAAAGCCTTTTTAAAAAAGGATCTTCAGGTAGAAGATAAAATAATCTTTTCCCAGGGGCAGGGGAGAGGTTAAGTAGCCTCTCTTTAACAGAAACCAAGAGAAAAGAGGCTCATAGGATTAGGACCTCAGGTGGAAAAAAGTCTGTGCGAGCTCATGAATCAGACTTGTAGGTGTATAATATGAGTTTTAGAATATCAAACAGAAAGCTAGGTGGTTTCATCACAGCTAATTTATATTCTAATCAAATTATTCTATCACTGAATTTGAAATATTAGTCATAGAAGCAAGATAGCGTGCAATGAAGTCACACTGCAATTTCTTCCTTAAAGCCCAGGTGCTCTTTTTATATTGGTCACCTGCAAAACAGCAATTTATTTCAATTATCTGCCATAAATAATGCATTACTACTGAGTAAAAGGACTATGTACATTTTAATCAACTCTTCCAGCGATTGCATCCTTTTCTTTGATTGTTGAGGCAGGGAGTGTTAGATGCTTGATGGTGGAGTGAAGGAGACCTGACAGTCCTCTGCTCATGACTTTTCTCTTACTTTTTGCTATACAGAGCCAGATTTAAATTGTTTTTTTAATCGTTTGTTTCTAATGAGAAACATTTAGAGATGAGATGCTGCAGGGCAGCATCCAAGCTGCCCTGCCACCCCGGGGCCTCCTCCGGCTTGCCCACCGTCCTCGTCTGGCCGAGGCCCTAGCACACTGCCCAGAGCCCCAAACGCTCTTTTAGCTCTCCAGGGAAGGGGTTCCCAGCTGAGCGGCCTGGCTCCTTTTGAGGCTCTCCTGTCAGTCTTTCCCAAGCAACCAGCTTATCTGGTTGCTTCACTTTTTATTCTTTATGCACAAGTAGCCTTTGATTATCTCTCTCATTTAAATATGGTTTCAGTACGATGCAGTCTAGCTGATGAGTTATTTGTGGCAGAGGGTTTGTATCTGGTGTGCTGAATTACGCTGCTGAAAATGTTTAGCGTGGCTTTGCCAGACTGATGGGAGTCTGCAATGAGTTGAGATATATCAGTGACTACATCTGACTTTTTTCATTTGTTGAGGAGACATAGTGTACAAAAGGTATGCATGAAGAATATATATACACATAATATATACCTATATATGCATATATAACTATGTCTGTATACATATACGTATATGTGGTTTCTACGTATCCTGCAGAGCTACCATAAGTAATCAAGTAGTGAAAGCTGGTCCCTGACAGCCTGGAGTCCAAGCCCCTGGAAGGTCTGCTGAGAAGGGAATGTCGATGTTGATGGGAGCATGCAGAGGCAGGCTGAGGAGACAATGCTCCTCCTTTTCCTTCAATCCAGTTGTCCATGCACATACATTAATAACAAGGCCTGCCTGTGATATAAGAAATACCTGCTTTGGTGGAGGCAACTCCTACCTTAGCCATTTTTTTAAGATTGTCAGGGCTGGTACTGTGTGTATGTTGCTCTCCTCCTCTCACCAACCAACCCTTCACACATCTGTGGGGTAAAGGCCATCCTACAGATGCAACAGATTTTGTGTGCTATTAGGTGAATAACTATAATAATCAAGCTTTCCATGGGGGTGTCTGTACTGCCTCTATTCCAAGCCTTTCAGATTGCCCAGTGTATTCTGATTTGGGCTTTTGGAAGTGTTGCACAGTATTAGGGGGAAGGAGACCAAACGGGCTGGCCCAAGTCTGGAGTTCGAGTACAGGGCAGGTTTGAGGGCAGCAGTCACCAGCGGTGGCGGTGTCCTTCCCGCAGAGATGTCGCGTGCTGCTGGGATAGAAATTGTTGCATTGAGTAGGTCGGAGGAAGATTGTCCTGCATCTTAGAGGAGTGAGGACTGGTCTTTGGACTCCTGGTCTGTCTTCACGGCAGCACAGATCAGGAGAAAGCTTACAGAAATAAAGGCATAAAACGAGTGTAAGTGAAAAAAGCGGTATAGGCATTTAATTCTATTGTCAAGTCATTGAAATTTTACATAGCTGCAAACTGCTGTATTTGAAAGCTGTAAAAGAAAGTGTGGGTATGGTTGTATGACTGAAAGCATTGCACTGCAATAACTGGCAGAAGGGGGGGTCAAAAAAGCCAGCGCAGTGATACTTCTGGCCTGCAAATTGCTCCAGGTGCTAAGGGGAACCTGAAAGCCTACAGATCCTGTCAAAACAACACTATAATAATAACAGCTTACAAAGGGCAGGACTTTGAAGCATGTCAGCATGAGGGAACTCTTGAGGGTGTTGTTCCCTTGCTGCCTGGGTACTCCTCGGGTCTCAAAGCTGGTTATAAACAAAGGCTGAAAAGGGTTTAGTACCAAGAAGTGTTGCTTTGGAGGTATTAGTGATATCTCCAGCCTTATTACTAGGACTGAGTTTGCCCTGAGTTATGCTTACAAGCTGCTGAAGGCAAACGAAAGTAAGCTGTGACAACCACAGAAAGTAACGTGGCAGGAGCTGCAGCCCGGGCAATGACAGCTGAGAATGCCTGATTTCCCCTCCTCACGATACTGTGTTTGCTTCAGCATCTTTCCTAGCCTTGTTTCTGCCAAGGAAAAAAACAATGAAAAGACACTGTGTCAGTGGAGGAAAAATAATGCAAATGTCAAGACAGAAATTGGTTGTATCCATTTGTAGTGTGCCATACGGAGGCTGCATTTGTAGCTGTGCTTTATGAAGTTTAAGCCACAGAGAGAGACACAAACAGAATGATAGAGAGCGTCATTTTATGCAGTATGTTACTCTGACAATAACATTCACATTTACAAACAAATTAGCTAAAAATGTCTGAAGGACATTCAGCTTTTACAAACTGGGCCTCATCTCCTGCTGATAGATTCCTTTGGGATGGGTATGGCATGCAAAATGATACACTGCCTTGGAGAATAAATTTATGAAGTTTAGCAATGTAGGTCACATTGCAGGAAAATCAGAAATGTCTGAACATCACTCAATAGCCATTCAATCAACTGCTCAAAGCAAAATGGGAAACTGAACAGCGTGTAGCTGTCTCTGGTGAGAACTGGGGAAAGTCATGATATGATGTAAAACCCTTTAGGTCCTCCATCCATATGTATTTCTTTTTTATTCTATTTTTCTTGCCAGTTCAGAGTTATATTTCTGTGTCCATATCAATAGTGACAACAAAACCAACGTGGTTTTTGCTGTTACTACCATGAACTGCCGTGTGCTGGGTGGCTCATGAAAGGTATGCCAAAAATTTGGGGAATCAGGAGAGGTCAAATGTTTGAAACTCGGTATAAGTAGCCTAGTCATAAGGAGCTAATTTAATTGTGAAATTGTTTTTGTATGCTCCCATCCAGAAGGATTTGTAACTTATGCTATTTGCTTCAGTCTTTTTGGACTTGATTTGAAGGAATAAAGAAGACTTTTTAAAAGGAAATTTCTAGATCTAGCACTGTCTAGGGATTCCTGTTGCTTTCTAGATCTAGAAATTGCTGAGAGCCTGAGATCCAGAGATTTAGAACTTTGCTAGAGATGCCAAGAGCCTTTCTGAAGACATCTAGCACCTTTGTAGATCTGGGGCCTTTCTAGATCTAGAGCTTTTTGGAGCCGGGGGTGGGTTGGGGGTGGGCATCCATAGCTTCTGGAGCACATCTAGAGACTCACTGGATCTTTTTCCTGGGATGGTTCAGAAGCCTTTTAGAGCTTTTTCTCAGAGCCTACCCAACACTTCTCCGGAGCCCTTCTGCAGCCCTTTCTAGCTCAACAGGCTTTTCTAGATCCAGGGCCCTTATGGGCCCTTTCTGAATGTAGAACTTTTCCAGGGGCCCCTTCTAGGGCCTCCTGTCCCCCACCCCTTTATTTTTGTTGTTTTGCAAGAGGCTTTGTAGAGCTTTCCTGAGCCCTTCTAAGTCTGGAGCCTTTCTATGCCTTTCTAGATCTAGAGCTCAGCTACTGAAAATCAGAAACTTTATGTAGCTATCTGATTAGGAACCTGTAGGAAACCTAATGTCAGGTGCACTTTTAAAATCTTTGTCTAGAGCCTTTTTGGAAGGCAAGCAAACCGAGTGCCTCTCCTTTTACATCCAGGTTGTATCCATCCCAGGCTTGAGATACGTTATTTAGTTGAGTGGTATTTCTTGAATTTTGCTTGAAAAAACAGTAGTCCTAAACTTTATCCTTGTAAGCTTTTCTGATAATCATTATCACGGTCTGATAATGTATATCCAAATATGCATCACAGCAGTAACTAATGCCCTTAGCTGACATAAATTTAAAGCAGAGTGCCTGCTTGCAGTCTCAGACTAGAATCAAACACTCTCCATTTTCTTGCGAGTATCCAGTCAATGTAAATGCTCACATAGAAGGATTGCTGCATGGAATGCAGTTGGCTTGTTTGTTCTGCAAAATGCAAGATGCCTAATGTTTTCATTAGCTATTGGAAGTCTAACAGCAGTATGTGGTTGCTTTCAATGCAGCATGACAGCTAGTTAGATCACATTCGTTTTGCTCAGTTGAAATATCTATTGTGTAAATCCTTGTGAAAAACTAGTTGCAGAAAATCATGTTGTGATATCAATTAATCTTGGTGCTAATTTCTGTTAAAGTAAGGACTCGAATTACTTCAGTTGCTTTTTCTGCCTAGAATTTTTTATATCCATGTGAAAAAATATGTATAATTTAAAGATAAAAATCAACATTTTGTATAGTTGTTTTGCTTTAACTCTCTGCTACAGTTTAGAATTAGTTCACTCTCACAATGGGTTAAAAAAAGCTGTTACTACTGAGTTGTGTATTATTGTAGGAATTTGCCATAGAAGATGCCCTGCCATAAACAAGAATTGCAGAATATCTATTTTTCCCATCCTTCTTTCTTTCACTTGCAGAAGTCATGTTCGTGAGTTTAATGGTGTAACTCTTAAGGGAAAGCTTAAATCACAGAAGTGAATTTGCATTTTCTTGTGAAAGCTGTGGAGTTAGCATTTGTTCTGATCCTTGCAGGAATGTGTTTTGCAGCCCCGATCCGGCTGAGGAGGCAGGTGTGGCTCCCGCACGCCCGACTGGCAACCTCCTGGCGGCGGCTCCTCACCCTTCGCTTCCCCCGGTCTCGCTTGCTGCCCAGCCCGGGGGTCAGGGGAGCGCTGCCCTGAGGAGCGGTGCTGTTGTCAGAGACAGTTTCCTGGGCACATATCTGTAGGAAGTTTTAATTTCAAGAATTTAATTTAAATTTTAATTTTGAGTTTGACCCAGGATTCAGGGCAGAGTCAGAGTATTTGGGTGATATATTCACAGCGGCTGGTGTTGCTCAAAGGCAGGGCTTTCAGTTTCTTTGGTTTTTTTCAGTTTTGGAAATTTCATTTCTATGTATCCTCTCTTCCTCTCAGTTTTCAGGCCAGATGCTTTTATGAACCTCAGTAGTCATTGGAAGCAAAAGACACCATAACGTACTAGCTCCAGCCTCCACTGCTCTCAAACAGCTTTTAATTACTGTCTCAAATAAAGCTTTTCAGGATCTTCCTCCCACCTTTTCTTCATTGGCAGCACATTGGCTTTCTGTATCCAGAACTTCTGAGCCCAAAATGGAAAGACGAAGCCAAAACTAGTGAGAGATTTATTAAGATTTATGGAACCTTACTTTTGTGCCGCCTCATCTGACAAGTGCGGGATCTGGAAGCACAGGTTAGAAAGTGAGGCAAAATGGAAACAGTCCTGTTGTTAGCTAGATTTCCACCTGGTCCCTCTCCCTCCTTTTGGCCATGCAAATTAACTGCAACGGTATGTTTGGAGGACATCTATTCCCACTCCAGCACTGGAGACGTGTTTGGGTTAGATTCAAATTCATCGTCTATTTTGAGGTATTTTAATTGAAGAGTCTTAAGATCCCTCCTCTCAGAGGTACCAGCCTGCTCGAAATACTTTGGTAATTCCTTCTGCGCATTTAACAAAGTATTTCTTTCATAGCCTGTGTAAACCATGGGTACCATGTTTAAACAGACTTAAATGGCTTAGGAATCTTAAGTTCCATTTATTTTCATAGTCAGTAGGCTTATGTGATTCTGGATAATATTCCCTCTATTATTAAATAAAGACAGTGTGAAACCTGTCCCCATAGAAATCAACTTTTCCTGTCGATTTAGTAGACCCAAGATTCCTCATACGGTCTTTGAAGTTGTGAAGCAGAAAAAATCATAAAAAAGAAATTAGGAAACAAGAAGAGAGCTGGAAAGCGAGAGCGTAGCGAATCTTGTGGCAAGTGAAGCGAAGACAAGCAGTGAAAACGGTTGGAGTGGTGCCTGGCCTTCGCGTTCCTGCGCTGGCCTCATCCGCTGGAAACAATTGTCGGCAAAGACATGTTGGTGGGGAGGCTACCCGAGCCGTGATGCTGGAGAAGGGGTGGCCTCAGACCTCTGAGCCGCATCTGTAAATGTGCCACAGCTGCTTTCCCAGCTCAGGGTAGAAAACAAAAGTCGTTAGGCTGCAAAACTCATTTATTTGGGTTTTTCACTGGGGAACAATGAATGCAGAGAGAGCAACATTTGTGAAGTTTAGAGGGACTGCTACAGCTGAACTGTATAATTCTGAATTTTATAATACACAGTATCAGGAGCATTAGAAACAAAGGCTCCTCCGGCGTGGGAGGAGGCTGTAATCCCACCACGGGGAAGGGCTCCCCGGTGTCAGACCGCAGGAGCTGAATTGTGTCTCTGTGTGCCATTAAGAAAGAAGCTAAGCTGCTGAGAGGAGCTGACAGTGTCAGTGTCAACAAAAGAAAGAGCCCAGAAGTGAGAGCAAACTGACAGAAAATGATGAAAAAATATCTGTGGTTGTCAACTGTGAGAAAATAGAGAGAAATACGTACAGTGAGACATCCTGTAAAAAGTTCAGGGAAGCAGAACTGGTCTCCTTCAGCCTTGTAAACTACGCGCTCGCTCCTGATGGACCGCCTATGCGCGTCCTTCCTCAGCGCCATTTCTCTCGCAGAAGGAAGGAGAAAGAAGGGTTTGGGTGGGAAGAGAGAAAAATGCTATTTAGAAGGATGCTGTGGTGAGTAAAAGGATTGGCCTGGAAACAACAGCTGAAGTGAGTATAAATAAGAGGAGATGAAAAAAGGAAGTTAGCAGCAAAAGAGAAATGTGGAGGATGTTATGATCAGGTCTGCAAATGCGTATCGTAGAGCTGAATAAAGGCAAAGGTAGCATAAACAGAAGTACCTGAAGCTGAACAGTACAGATAGGAAGTAATCCATCAGTCAGGACTATCAGAAGAATTTTGGCGTGAATTTCATGCTACTACATGAAATTGAATCAAAATATACAAGCAATGCATGGCGAGAAATCAAAGCAATGGTGAAGCCTTTTTAGGGATTTATGCAGCTTCTTTTAACCCATGATAAATGAAACTTATCCCAGTGAAATTTACCCCCGCAACCAAACAGTTAAGCTCTTGAAACCTGCATCTGCAGACAAGGATAAATTTTTTCCTCTTTACTTTTCTTACTTTGATGTGAACGGTAGAATTTGTTTGATCTGATTTGTTTAAAATAGTACCAAAAATGCCACAGCCATAAAATGTCATGCAAAATGTGCAGAAAGTTTTAGCCATATGGTCCAAACCAAAAGTGAAACAGCATTCTTCACAAGCTAACACTTAAATGTGTGTACACGCGCAGGCATCTATGTTTAAGAAGTATAGGAGTGCAGGCTCTCCTATCAGTGCTACTTTGCACAAAACTCACGTTATGTATTTAGTTGAAAAGCTTCACTGTGGGAAAAATATTTAAATGTTTCAAAAACAGTTAGATAGGGAGATAGGTAGTTATACAAGCACATGCATATTTTGCAAGAAAGAAACAAACAAAAAAAATACCATTTGAGGGTCTGAGAGCTATTTAACTACCTAAATGTAGATCTCCCAGTGAAAATTCATTTAAACTGAAGCCACCTTAGTGCACTTTATGTTTTCCAGAACAGTTGACATGAAAAAATGTATTAGAAAGCCAGACCAGTAGGTGTTAATTTTGCACTTCTCAAACCAGAGACTGATTATTAAATATAGCTGGAGCCTTTATCTTGACAGTTAAATGCTGAATTCCCAGAAAAGTTGACATGTTAATAAGTATATGCAAAAGGTCTCATTGCTCAAGGGTTCACTTCTTTCGGCAGTGATTTTCATTGCATATACTTAGTCTCCAGTGAACCAAACCAGAATTGTCCCCTGAAAATTTCAGTCTGTGAAGAACATGAGGTACTGACTGCTACGGAACAAGCCTTGTCTGTTTGTTTATAATGGGATAATCGGCAATGCCATTTCTGTACAGTGCTCAAAATAGAACCCATCAAATGTAAGGAAAAACCCTTGCAATTGGCGCAATTTTGAGTTATAAGAAAAACATACATAAATGGGAGAGGACTGCTTACAGGGGCCTATGAAGTACTGCTTCAAATTAAAAAGTATATTAACGGATTTAATAGTCTAATCCTAACTGAGGTTTTGTCTGGAAAAACTTTTTAATAGGCACAGTCATATCTGATGAGAATTGAAGTGCTTCTCTGTAATATGTTTATTGGCTCTGAATGAAGCACAACTGATGGTTTGGTCACAGAAACCTGCCAGAGGGCAGCTTGCTTTAAAAGAAAAGAAACAACCGGTGACGTTTCAAGGTAACAGTGAACCTGAGGGTGCAGTTACACTTCAGTTTAAGCTGATTTAGGTGATTAGTTTTTAGCCAGCAAACCATCCTGAACCTGCTCTCTGTAGGAGCACATAAACACTGGCCTTGCTGCTGGGGGCTGCACTGGACGAAGGGATGGGGTGGGACTGCAGCAGCCCCAGTTTACACCAGTTTAAGGTGCCTTGAAGTCTTATCCTGACGTGAACAGTGCAGATTTTTTCTAAATCTGTGAAATTCTTCTTCAGATTAGGAATGCCCAGGGGTTTGTGTTTGTGTGTATGTTTAATTTTAATTGGCCTATTTCACTTTCTTTCCCCCTCCAGTTGCACTAGCATAAGCTTGCAGTGAGCAGCAGCTGGGGTTTGTGCTGCAATCTCCAGACACGTACCTGCTAGCTTTAATATTTCACTGGGGATTAAACCATTAATACATCCATGACCGCTTTAAACCCAGGAAGGAGAAGCTGTAGCCATACCTTCTGTGAGCTTTGCAGAGCAGAGAGCTAGGCAGCGGTTCTGGTGTAGTAACCAAAATTGTCTAGATGTTCCCAACTAAAATTTTATTTGTTTTTATCATAATGCAGCTAGATTTACAGACGTGATCAGTAAGAAAGCAAATCTGCTTGCAGTTAACAGCTGTTGAGACTGAGCTTGAGGCACATTGCTGCAAGTGAAACGGACAGTTGCATAAAAGTTTATTCTATCTTAGTAAACCAAATCAGCCTCAAATCAACCAGAGAAAAAGTTGCTTTGGCCCAAACCAGTCCCGATTTATCTGCAAGACACCAAGCATACCTGCACAGTGGGAGGACTTCAAATTATTCACTGACCAAAGGCAATGTGGCTGGTCCACAAAGGAAAAACAGCTATTAAGACATGGCAGGTGCTATGCAGAGTCATTATGGCAAAAATAGATAGTTTCAGCCCAAAGTTTTTATCACTAATTATCTGGTTAGGGTTAATCAAAGATTATTTTTACAGCAGAGCAATCTGTGAAGGAGACCGTTAAAGTTGAAGGTGTCTGTTTCCCATTAAAAATAATCCATTTACTTCGATAGAGCGATCAAATGTTCTGCATTAAGGGTGCATTGCAAATATGTTTTTTTCCAAGTTTCCTGAAGATAGCCTTGTAGAGATTTTTATGCTAACTAGTTTTATTTGGTGTCCCAGTGAACTCTCAGTGGAAGCACCAGCTAACGGCAGCGTGTAAACCAGCCCTAGCACAGCGGGTGCAATCTGGGCAGTCTCACACACGCACAGAAATCATCACCTTTATGGGAGGAATCTGCTTCCAGCTGTTTCACCACATTTATCATCATTTGGAAGGACTGCCACCTGGTTCAGAAGAGATCTTGAACCCAACAGTGTTGGTCTTAATGCCAGTTATTATGCTGTCTAGTAAAATGGACTGGGCACAAGGAGGAATTCAATTACTCCGTGAGCCGTCATGATTCTGTGGTGCACCACGTAACCACACAGGGTGAGACACGGTAGCCGCAATGCCCTCACTTTATTAAAACATCAATTATCAAACCAGCAATGTACTTCTGGAAATGAGATTATTCAGGAAATACTGATGCTTGAGAAAGGGAGAGACTTGGCCTCCAGCCTGGTTCCTGAGCTGACCCCAGGCAAGCAGGTGGCTTGTGATGGCCACGCACTCCACCATATGTTATTCCTCAGTGCTGAGCATTGTAGTAGCATCTGCAGTCTCTAAATTCATAGATCTTTTAATTAGCACAGTGGAAAAATGAGCGAAAACAGCAACAAAATCAGTAAATGAAATAATAGAAGCTTCTATGGCATATAAAGCATATAAAATCATTACATTTTAGCCTGGTATTTATTCTCTTCTGATGACTGAAATATTTAGTCCAGAAAAATTCCACTCAGATAAAAGCAGCCATCTCTTCATGAAGGATAACAAGCAAAGCATCTTGAGACAGACAAAAATAGGCTGTCTTGCAATCTCGGTGGCTCAGTTGTTCTCTGACCTTTCCATAGACAAGCTGCAGTCCAAATCCTTCACTGGCCATTAGCTGGCGAGAGGGACCGGTCTACTCTGTTGTTGTTTCCCAGTTCAGCAATCCTGCATTGCCTACTGAGCTTTCTCAACAGGAGGAATTTGAAGCTCTGGCCACTACATGCTACAATCGGCAGCCTACATACTGGCTGTCTTTCAGGTTGACCGGCTGCCCCACCTTTAATTGGGAGCATGTTTAATTCCTCCAGACCCTGATGCAACAGGTATCAGATGAGTGAGGTCATTCTTCTAGCATTTCCTCCAGTGTGGTTTGGAAACTTTGCTTGGTTGGCTCTCTCACCTGCATGGCAAAAGGCAAAAAGCTAACCTTAAATATGAAGAATTTACTTAATCCGTGACTGAAATACTGAATTCACAAAGCAAAATCATTATAAGTAATTACGGCTTGGCTATTGTGTCATGTGAATTGTGATATATTGGTGTTTTATTATATTACAAAGAATTAACGAGCTTATATTTCTTATGGCATATAAGTCTTATTAACATTTCTTGTTTAGTAAATAAATTGTGGAAATGTGTCGTACTCTTCTAGGATGTCATTTTCCTTTTGTACTAACAGTCAGTTAAAGTGTTAGGACACTGACAACCTCTGTTTTCCAGTCTGCCAGTGTGGACTGCAACCTTGAAACAATAACATTCAGACCTGGAAAATTTTCTGGCTGATGTTGCATGACATGAAGTGTGTGTTTTTATTTGCATGACTGCATAGGTATAATAAAGTTCCCACCTTAATGGACTTGTGCAAATACCTCTCAGAGGATGCTAAATTACTTTTCAAATCAAGCTTTGTTCCACACTGGACCTGGACCACAGAAAAGAATATGCTTGTTGAAACTTCTTCTGCCAAACCCAATTAAAGGTACATACTAGAGAAGCAGTGCTGGGTGAATCCACTGAGTGCCTTGATGACTTGATGACATCTTGATCAGAGATGGTTGAATGAAACTGCCTTGCGGTCTTAATCATTCTTTTTTTCTTTTTTTTTTCCCTGCCTTCCCCTTGATTTTTTTCCCAGGTGCGGTTAGAGTGGCCAACAGACCTCACAGTGAACCCTCTAGACAATTCACTGTATGTCCTGGACAACAACATTGTCCTGCAGATCTCTGAGAACAGGCGTGTGCGAATTATTGCAGGCCGCCCCATTCACTGCCAGGTGCCAGGCATCGACCACTTCATCGTCAGCAAGGTGGCCATCCATTCAACCCTGGAGTCAGCCAGGGCCATCACTGTATCTCACAGCGGGATACTCTACATCGCAGAGACAGATGAAAGAAAGATCAACCGTATACAACAGGTCACAACCAACGGTGAGATCTCTATAATCGCTGGAGCCCCATCCGATTGTGACTGCAAGATTGACCCTAATTGTGACTGTTTTTCAGGTAAGGCAATGCTAATTATCTCCTGTCTCTTATCTGCTGAGATCCCCTGGCACAGCTGCAGATTAGCAAAGTGACACAGGGAAGGAGAGACGAGCAATGGTTCGGTTTCCTTGGAAAGCTGAAAACCTTATCAGCAGCTCTTTGTGGATTTAATCCATGAGCATAGAGATGTGAGTCTTCCAGTTGGCACTGGAGGAAGCTCAGGGTGGTCTTAGCTTTTCCTCCTTTGATACAGAGATTACACACCATTCAAAATTAGCTCCAAGTCTGCCTTTCTGTGTCAGCTGTGTTTGCCCATGTTGAAGATGGTACCAGCCCCAGTGCAGATTGCACCTAAATGCTACTGGGTCAAGCAGCCCTTCTCACCAAGAAGAGTGCCAAGGTGTTTCACATCCAGTGAAAAACAGTAGCTTATGCCATCTCATCACTTGTGTCACGCTGCAGAACCAGCAGCACTTAATGTTCAGAATTTCTTCTTCTTTGTGTGTTTTAAACTGGAACAGCCAGTCAGTGCCAGGCCCGCACTGCGCCACTGGACATTCTCAGCAGCACAGCTCCTCTCCCCTGCCTGCACCAAAACAAACTGTGGCTTTTTTTTTTTCATAAAAACATATTTCATAGTGGGACAAAGGACAGCATTCCCATATACCGAGGTGTGCAGTACGTTGTCATCTTGTCCTCTCTAAGAACCACTGTGTTCAGCTCCATAATGTCATCATAATTCTTAAGCCTCCCATTTCAAGTAAAAGGTTAATTACTGACAAGAAAACATTAAGTATGTCAAGAATGGAGAGAAAAAAAATGTAAATGGTTTTTCAGAGAAGGTGAGTTGCTGACCCAGTGTTGTAATGATAATCAAAGCTTCATGTGCATTGCGAAGTGCTGCCAGCTTCAGTTACAGCTATGGTAGACCAGTGCTGAAAAGGATCCTCCTCAGGATTCCTGTTGAGGGAAACTGCCGTCGGTGCTGAAAAATTAAAAACTGTGGCAAATCTAATGATTGTGCTGGTGCTGGGTTGGTGAAAGGCAGGGTCAGAAGACCAGCTAATTTGTCCATCTCCAAGAAAGCACAGGTTATGCTCAAAATCTCTACCAAATTTCATTTCTCAGTCAGGAGAAGGGGAGCAATACAAACAGTAATGTGGTTTTCTCTAAGAGTGAGGTTTAATATGCTTTCCTGCTAGTTACAGAAAATTCTGCTCATGTAAAGTCATTTTGATATGCATAGACAGCCCATGATAATGCAAATATCCTCCTCAAACCTTAAAATACACAAACCAAGTAAATTCTCAAGTGATACTGGAAGGGGTGGTTTCTCAAGGCCCTTTTGGACTATTATTCTTGTTTTGTTTTCCTCTGGCATTCACTAATCTTTGCTTCACTGTCATTTTAGCTGAATTACTGTGTTTTACTTTCTCTTTGTTTTATTTATAACACAATTCTACTTTAACCACATGCCAACAGACAAATAGTAGTGAATGAAACATCAGGTGTCATGGTTTTTTTCTTTCACAATTTTGCCATTAATGTTTTCCCGAGCAGCAGGGTTTTGACCTTAGCAAAAGTGGTGTAAATTAGATAATTTATATTCTTGTTTGTCTTCACTGAGACTGATTTAGAATTGCACCAACGTTAGATAATATGGATTTAATTAGTTGGAAGAAGATACTGTTTTATTGACCTGTAAATGATACTGAGGAGAAGCAGCGTCAGGCTATGGGGATCAGCTTAAATATGGACATTACAGATTACTAAAATTGCCATTTCTCCTCCAGGTGATGGTGGCTATGCCAAAGATGCAAAGCTGAAAGCACCTTCTTCTCTAGCAGTCTCTCCTGATGACACACTGTACATTGCAGACCTTGGCAATGTTCGCATCCGTGCAGTCAGCCGAAACAAGGCTCACCTCAGTGACACGAATATGTATGAGATTGCGTCGCCAGCGGACCAAGAACTGTATCAGTTCACCATCAACGGCACCCACCTGCACACGCTGAACCTCATAACGAGGGACTACATTTACAATTTCACCTACACCGGGGAAGGGGATATTGGCACCATCACCAGCAGCAACGGGAATTCGGTTCACATCCGCAGAGACACGAGCGGGCTGCCCCTGTGGGTCGTGGTGCCGGGGGGCCAGGTGTACTGGCTGACAATAAGCAGCAACGGGGTTCTGAAGAGAGTTTATGCCCAAGGCTACAACCTGGCTCTGATGACATATCCTGGAAACACGGGGCTTTTAGCAACCAAAAGCGATGAAAATGGATGGACAACTGTGTATGAGTAAGTCCCTGACATTAAACGCCTGATGTAAGGAACTCTATTATAAATGAACATTGAAATTATTTTAGTCAGTTCTAGTAATTTAAAAAGACACTCTGCTACTAACACCGCAGGAGAAAGGACAAGTAGTGCTGTTGCACAAGCTTTTACAATGAAACACTACCATTTCTTAAGTGCTGAAGCCTGTCACATGTAAAAGCTCTGTACGTAGTGCCCATTAAGTGTAGCAGAAACTGCCTGAAATTATACTTCATTTGCACTTTATTATTGTGAGTCTGTTTCTCTAAATGAAAATATGATTGTGGATTTTTTTGTAACTGAAGAAGTAGAGGCAAGTTGTGATATGAATCAGGAATTTGCAAAATTCCTGAGGAAGGCAAAAAGGGGAACATTAGCATACTTGTCGGAGAAGGGAGTGTTGCAAAGGAAATTGAGAATCTCAGTGGAAGGAATATTCAAAGGCAAGAGTAGTCTTGTCTCTGTCAGAAGGGGAAGAGGATATATAATAACAAAAAGATATGTAATAGCAAAAGGCTGTATATAAGGGGAGTAGGAATGGCCTTGTAAGCAAGATGTTCAGGAGACCTTTGGCGGGACTTCTAAAGAGCAAGACAAGACAGTTAAAGATGCAGTCAGAACATCCCAGTCTGGTCCCAGGGAGAGAACAACCCAAGAGGAAGTTCATTTTTGATTTAAAGAGGTGTGATGTATCAGGATTTCTCATTATTCATAATTAATTGTCATAATCCCTGTTTGAGGATGTGACAAGTGATGGATGGAAATCATATGTTAACGTTGCAGTATTAGTTCAGAGTCTTCAAGGACTGCTTTCTGTGAAGCATAGGAGTTCATGGTCAAAAACTAAAATGAAAAGCCATCCAGGTGAGGTATGAACAGAAAACACATTGAGGAGAATTCAGTTACTGCATAAGTCACCTGGAGAGGTAGTTGAGTCACCATCATTACAGGTTTTTAGAATTATATTTTCTTAAAATGGAAGTAGAATAAAAGCAGAGAAAACTGCTGCCTAGTGCGTGGGATTTTTTATTCAAGGGGTTGTTCTTCCATCCTGCCCTTTATTATTCTGCCAAAGACTAAACTGATAGGCTGGACATAAGTATAAACCATTAGAGAGGGCCATTTTGGACAATATGTGGGAAAACAAAACCATACAAGGCCTTCCTGGTTCAGTTCTCATTATCAGGCATCTATTGATACAAATTTAAATTATCTTGCAACAAGACAAAGCTCACTGTTGTCCTGGTGCTGTTTAAACACTGATCTGAGCGTTACCCTTTATAAGCAGAACTGACTTAAAATATATGCTTCTTTGTAATAATTTCAACACTGAGAGTGATCCATTTAAATCCCTACTTGAGGATGGCATCTATCTAGACCGTGGACCAATGACACTTTCAAAAGGCTTTTACAGTAGCTCTAAGTCATGCCTATTACTTCTTAAAATGCTGAACACCATGCATTGTTGCAGGGCCTTGATTGTTAGAGCATGTTAGAGCAAATTATTTGTAGTCATGTGCTTCTCAATCTCGGTATTTTTCCACTGTCCCATTGACATCGAGTGTAAACCATTTCACACAATTATTGCTTGTTACTGTTGTCTTCTGGCAAGTTGTTTGTTAAAGTATGACTCAAGCATAGTAAGATCTTTTAAAGGACTTTACCTGCTTGCAGGTGCCTCCCATTATATGTAATACCAATTTCTTCACAGATACCTGTGCCTTGAAAGGATTGATATGGTGTATATGATTAACACAAAGAAATTTTGCTAAATTAAACATTTTTTCATACTTTCACAGCTTTAACTGCAGGCTAGGTAACACTGTCCTTGCTGATGTTTTGAGTTGTCCAGGCTTTGCACAACCGTGCACCTCTGCCATTCTAGATCAGTTGGTAGAAATTAACAGAATTACAGTTGTTAGCATTACAAAAACAACAGCAGAATTAAATAGTGAAGTCGTGTCATTAATATTCATGTTCAGGCCAATATTTTAAGTCATCTTCATGATGTATTACAAATTCCTGAATGGCTGATACACAGAATGTCACCCCATTTGCTGCAGTCAGAGGGGCAGTTGACTATAATCAGCGCTGAGCTGAGTAGATGTGCTTTCAGGAGATGCTGCTCACCTTCTGCCATAAATAGGTCATGGGGCGTGATGGTCCTTAGTTATCCTTTAACCAGACATTATTTTCCTGACAGGTCACATTCTGAACTGACACCCGATTTCAGTTTGAAAATTAGATTTTTTTGAAGGGGTTACTTATATGTGAATTGCTTCCGAGTCCTGTATGAACACAGTATTGGAGCTAAGAGAATTATGATGTGAGCAACTTTCAGACTGCTTGAAATCATCTTCTCTGTTTAAGCTAGATTTGCAGTCACATCCAAAAGTTCAACCCATGGCACTGTCAAGCTGAAATAGGGATGAGTTTGTTTAACAACACGTATCACACATACTTGGGAATATGAGCAAAGATAATGAACTGTTCAGAACATCTACCTATATGTCAGATTCACTCACAGAGGGAAATTATTAAGAGGTAGAAAACCACCTACAAAAGTACTTGTCATCCATCTACTCTAATCTGATGGAATGGAAGTACTGAAAGAGCTCTTGCATACAATTATAGCTAATGTACAATTTTCAGCCATCTAGATTTTTTTAATATTGTATCATTAAAGCTGTAAAAGGGGAGGGGGAGCACTGGGCCTCTATTAAATCAAGGACAAGAAAACACCTGCAAGAAACAACTCTCTCTGAAAAAATTAATTAGACCGCTTTCCCTTTGAAATGATATAACTCTTAACTGTGCTACACATAGAAATGCAAATGGATTGTGAAGCTATATCCCCAAGTGTGCATTTCAAATATTGGTGAGCACTTCCTCATGTGAGTACTGAAATCAATGCAATTATTTGCATGATTAAATGGTCACTGACATGATTAACAGTGGCATAACTGGGCCCCAAATTAACATTAAGAAATATGTCATGATTCTGCCCGTATTAGTATGGGTAGGACATTGCTCTGCAGGAATTGAGTCCCAGTGTGCTACTATTCATCATGTGAAAGGTGGCAGAACCTGTCCTCGGAGGGTTGGGTTTCTTGGCACAATCTGGAATAAAAAAAAACCTTTAGATGGTCACGCTGTGGAATCGTTACTGAGACACTAATCTGCATGTTCTCCTTGAAGCCAGTGGGACCATCTACACGAGTAAGACTCCACTGGCACGTGCTCTGGTCTCATTATAATTCAGTACCATATCTGGCCAGCCATCCCGTAACACTTTATCCCATTTTCAGCTACACAGGGAGTTTTGTATCTCATCAGCAGCACTATCAGCAGCAAAACTGGATCCTTAGCGAAAATGCATCCCGAGTCTCGCACACCAGTACATTCCAATACACTGGCTACATTTACGCCACAAAAATGCATGATTTGGGGATTTTTCTATGGTACGGTAGAAAATCCAAATAACCTAGCAAGCTGTCATATCTGTTTGATGAAGCGGTAAATGAAATATAACTGCCCAGTGTTCATGGAGTTTTCTAATGATGAAAAGTAGTGATCTGAGTCAATTTTAATTGCTGGGTGTGGCACCCAGTCAATTTTCACAGAACCGGCGTAAGGGTGGAATGTAAATAAGTTCCGTGATGTATGTGAGGGCAGTAGGAGGTGAAAGAGAGAGCGATTATATTGTACTTAATGTTTGATTAATTTATTTGTCAAAAAACACAAGATGGCCACCAGTTCGTTCTCCAGTGTCTCGTTTGAAAAGAACAGCTGCTCTTTTTTTTCTTTTTTATATTGGGGGGAAGAGAAAAATTCCTGATTTTTTTCACCAGCACTTCCTGTGACGTATAGATTTTGTCTGGCTAGTTAGGGGGAAATAAAGATCCTAAGGAAATGATGGCAACACATTAAAGCGAAGGACATAGCCAGATCGTCTGCTGATGTGAATTGGAAGAACTCCATTGGAGGCAGCAGAGCTTTGCCGGCTGATACACCAGCTGAGGATATGTTTTGTGAATGAGGGGAGACAGTTAATAAAACATGAAAACTTAATTATGCTTTCCTACCTGCACAAATAGGCTTCTGTTTTGTGAACATGGGTTGGTTTTACTCATGCAAATACCTCTGCAGTATCAGTCAGGTGTCTTGGATGAATAAAAATGCGTTAGCGTCAATAAGGTTTTTAAGATGGAAGGCATTAATATGAAACAATATCAAGCACCAAGCAATGTTGTGCATTGTTTTCTGTGTGAACCACCAGAAAGAACAAATATATCTGTAGAACTGAAAAGACCCATTAGAAACACTGCTCCAGAGCTTTTGAATTAATTATTGACTTTTTCATAACATGGACCGAATCACATAAGGTACCTTAAACGAAAATAATTTCTTTAGCACTGATGAAATTTAGGTGAACTGAAATGTGGTGCTCTAGATTCTGGTGCTGTTACTTGTGATGAGAAGTTCCTGCTGATTTGAGTAGGCCCGTGGGAAACGTAACACAAGAGTAAAAACCATGTAGGCAACTTAATCGCTGCAGATTTCAATCTAATTTTATCGCTATTGTTACGCTTTAGGTCCCCTTTTTAAATTCACCATTCATATTATGTACTTCACACATTAGCAACAAAGGCAGTTTTTGAGTGCTGCGGAATCTAAGAATTGGTTTTATTTAAACTTGCGGGCAAGAAAACGCCTTGTTGGGGGTGAGTTGGTTGCCTGAATGCCGAGTGACCTCCAGCGGCCTCCCTCCTGTATCACATCCCAGCGGGTTCCCCCGACCCTCTGTGCACAGCGCTGAAACTCTGGCAGAAGCTGAATGATGTAGGTAGCATCTCACACTATTCCCAGTTGTATTTATATGGAAAAGAGTCTAAGCAGGAATTCGGATTAGGGAATGAATGCATTCTGAGTGAATAAATGGACCGATTCTTACCTTTTGACTTATTGCACAGCCTTGACAATGCTTCTTACTTTTTTCCCTTTTTGTTTCCTTTTAGGACTATCTGTGAGACAATAGTGATGTATTTTCATGGCTTTTTATCATCACGTCTTGCAGGTATGACTCCGATGGCCATCTGACCAACACGACCTTCCCGACCGGGGAAGTCAGCAGCTTCCACAGCGATGTTGAAAAACTGACACGAGTGGAACTTGATACTTCCAACAGAGAGAATGTGATCACAGCCACAAACTTCTCAGCTACCTCTACAATATATACTTTAAAACAAGGTAATCAGAGCATTTCTGTTATTTCTTCTCTAATCATTACCTTTCAAACCCTAGACATTATTGCATTCTTAACTGTTTGCCAAAGACAGACATTAGAATTAGTTCATTTGTTTCTTCCTTGCTTCAGTACAAATAGCTAGATACTACTTATAATTCTCCTGGGGTACCAATTAGAAACACACCACAAGTGAATTCTTTTCCTCCTAGAAGAGTCCCGTGGAGAGATTCTAGTTATTGAAATCTCCGATGTCTCCAGGCTTTACGTGCTACTTTCTACTTCAGTGTCTGGAGGACTTGGACTAACCTACAATACACTGAGCTTTGTTATTCTGAGAAATAGTGCCCAGAAGAATGACATGCTCCACTGACGTTTTAGCACTGAAATGCCTTGTTTGGCCAATGCTGTGAATTCTTTCTGGTAGTGCTGTGTCCTGGTGACAGCGCTTGGAGGAAGGAGGAAAGCATGACCCACCTCTGCTGGTGACTGCCTTGGGGATGAGATTTTGATTCAGCCCCTGTAGACACCCCAGTATTTCCCTGGCAATCTCATATCTGTCGAGAAGACTTTACTCTCTGCCTAATGGAAGTGCCCCAGTGTCCTCCTCCAAGTTTTGCAGATTCATCACCAAAGTTCTGGTTTTATACAGTTTAATCAATCTGGGGTTTTTTCTCCTTGTTGATTTTTTTTGTTGTCAGTGGATTGTTCAGGCTTTGAGAGAGCAGGTGCTGGGAAATAGCTCTCTGATTTTCTTCCAGGTCTGCTATAGAAAAGCTTTGTAACTCTGAGCAAATCACAGAACTTTTCTTCCTCTCCGGTTTTGAACTACAAAAAAAAATAAGAAGAGCTTACCTCACAAGATACTCGCTCATTCCTCTTCACTATTGCATTGCAGAGACAGCACTGAATAAGTGGAAATAATTATATTATGTTATATTGTTGTATCGCCTGTTAGGCTTTGTCCAAGTGACCCCATCTGCTCTCTGCATCATCTACTGACTGCCTGATTTTATGTCTGTCCTTAAAGCTGAAACTCCTCAAAGTTGGTATCTTACCAAATTCTGTCTCAGGAAAGTGCTAGCACACTATGGGCAGTGCCAGAAACAAACAGCTGTAGTAGTTATTATACCTGGCATATTTATGAATTCATATAATTTGCATATTGCCATATCTCTGTGAAACTATCACAAACTATCCCTGTGAACAACCAGTCAGACATGGTATCCTTACATCTGAGTCACAAAGTCTCTTCTAATGTAATGCCTATTGTCTTCACTTTCTGACATACCCAACTATTTTCCATATATTCACATCTCAAGAGCTGGACCAGTTACTTCTGAGTGGACCAGCTTAAAAAAAAAGGATGCTTTTCATAGTCCCTAGCTGATATGAATTCAATTGCATTTTAAGGGTGAGACTTTGGCTTTGTCTCTTAGCACTAAACGTTGAGGCTCATGATGGAGCTGTCCTCTGGCAGCTGAGCCACAGTAACCTCCTGTGTGCGTATCCCTAGCCTGACCAAACGCAAGGCGATGTGGCACAGCTCTGCATGCAGCGGAGGAATTACAGCGCCCAGGCAAGAGCAAGGGAGCGTGCAGTGGCTGTATGCCTTTGCATCCTTTCCGTGGAGACCTGCTCTGGACCCTCCGCATGCTTCTGGCAGTTTTGGGGAGGAGGAGGAGGTTGTGCTAGGTCATCCCAGCTGCCCTCAACAGCCCTCTGCGGTACAGTCCTGAGCCTCTGGAGCTGCTCACTGTGCCACCGTTGCTGACCCATTCATTTTTCTGCCAACAACCACTTTCTAGTGGGTCTCTCGCACCAGGCTTCAGGCTCGTGGCTGACCGTCACTGTGCCTCTACCCCAGGCTCCTGCTGCTAATGGTGAAGAGAAGGACGTTTTAGTACAGTGATACAGGGAAAAGGGACAGAATGGGAGACATCATCCAAGACATTTTGAAAACAGCTTTCATGGTTGACCTCAGATATTCATTGCAGTCATTCAAGCAGTACGCTACCCTGTTAACAGATCCCAACGTGCTAAAATCATCAGAATATCTGTGGTCAAAACCCAGCCTATGTGTTTACGTACTTTTAAGCTGAAAGCAAAAACTCTTTATTCCTGCTGCAGGAAACCTTCACAATGGAAATCATCAGGCCAAATGTAATAAAAAGCTCTTTAGACATGGGAAGGCCTGGAGGGTACAGGTTGCAAAAATCACACTGTGGTTGGTGTGTGTTCTGCTGTCTGTAACCTCGGGACAAAGCAAGCCCTATTGCACCTGACATTTGCTTCCTAAATCTGGAGATCTGAACTTTTCTCTGTTCCCTGTTTTTCGTTGTTGTTTTTTGACAGATAACACGCAGAATATCTACCGGGTCAGCCCAGATGGGTCCCTGAGAGTCACCTTTGCCAGTGGAATGGAAATCACGCTTAACACGGAGCCTCATATTCTAGCAGGGGTTGTCAGCCCCACTTTAGGAAAGTGCAATATCTCCCTTCCTGGAGAGCATAACTCAAATCTCATTGAATGGAGGCAAAGGAGGGAGCAGACCAAAGGCAATATCTCCACGTTTGAGAGAAGGCTAAGGGTAAGGCTTCCTCTTGTGTAAAGTGCAGTGTTCCCTTTGAAAGGCATTGAACTAAAATGATGTTGAAATATTTTACTTTGTAAGAAGAGCAATGGAAAGTTTGTATCAATTGTGGGCCCCAGCCATGAATTTCAAAACCAAACTCCTCCGACAGTCGCAGGGATGTTTGATCTCTGTTTGATTTTGGTTGTGAGTCTTGACCTCAAGACATAATTACTTTTTTTCTTCCTCTTCTTTTTCAACTAAGAACTTAATTATGGCTTTGGAAGAAGCTGTGAGCAAAGGACGATGCGTAGTTACTCTGGCACAGCAGCAGAGTTGGAGCCATGTTCTACCTCTCTCAGATCTATCAACCCTCTTTCTTCTCGGGGAAATAACAGGAGCCAGCCCCTGCCCGGGGCAGAGGGTCTGGCTGGGCACACCTTGGGTGTCCTGGCCAGTGCTTCTCCTGCAAGCCAGAGGGATGTAGATCCTCCCTGTGCATCCAGACAGGCTGTGTGTTCTGCCTTCTACCACACACTCTCAAACCTCCTCACTCCCTCTGGCTGGGTTACACTATGGCTCTAATAAAGAATTACTTTACATTGCATCCATGGTTTATTTTTATCTGTGATGAGAACTCACAGATTACAATGACAGATGGTCAACATTCAGCATTTAATTAGGTAACACTAAGATTCAGAGAGACTGCTACCTTGCAGAACAGGTTTTTTACAAAATCAGTTCTGTTTTTCACATGAATACCCCTTAAAATGCCTGTACCAGTAGTACGACTGGGAATTTTGGCCTTAAAAATATTGCATTATTAACTACAGCCTTTCTGGATAGGTATTATCTTGGAAGGTACATCTGTTATCTCTGAAAATACAGAGATGGTTACTAAAATCTCTGGGTTGTCTTTTGGTTATGAGATACTATATATTTTTTAAAAGTGCATCATCTGTTTAGTTTTTAACTGCTCAAAAACGCAAGACTTAGATGTTCTGGGCAGACTGGCCACTGCATGTGAAACACATGTTTGAAAGGACATCTTTCAGATTTCACAGTCGCAGTTGTTTTATTAGGATCTTGCAAGTGGGGAAAAACTTAATTTATTTTTTCTTGCCCATCTTCTGATTGCCTCCTCTCTAGCCCAGTGTGAGTCCTCATAGCCCTGTCTAGGGAGGCAGCTGGACTTATGACAGTGGCAATCGTGTGTTAAAACGGCAGGATCCAAACTATGGCCTCCATGGCTCATGTTACCTAATCGATTTTTGTGTGATTTTGTGCTTATAATAACTGTATGGCACGTTTTTCTGTAAGGCTCTTATGTAATAAAATCTCAAACGGAAAGGATGTAGTCAGTCATCTATTCTGCTTGCATTGCCAGGGCCAAGTTGTACATGACAGTTATATTTAATGTAAGTACTTCATCCTGCACAATTTTCTTATTATGCAGTTTATATTTTCTATTGTTGAAATTGATTGCAGGTTCTTTTAACTCATTTTCACTTGCTTCTCCATGATGCTTAATATTGCCTGCCAAAAAAAGGGAGGAAATTCACAAATTGGTCAGGATTAAAAGGATTCTGGCTGGAGGCATAAAATGTTCATTGAAATACTGCAACACTGCAGCTATCCAGAGCTCAGCTGATTGACCTGCCTCTGGATCAGTCTGTTCGTGCATAGAACCACTCGTGTACTCCTCCTTCTCCTCCTTCACCTTCATCCAGTGAGAGGATGGAAGGCGAAGGTGAAGTGTAAGAATGATTTTGATGTGTGCCATTGTCTTATATTCTCCATCCTTCCAAAAGTACCCACGAGCATCACAGCAGTTGACCATTGTGTTGTTATTTCTGTAAGTTGTGTCTTTTTATACCTACCCAAGATCAAGGGGCCTTGTGGATTGTCCCTCCTACTCAGAAGGAGAAGTCAGCTGCCTGTATTACAATGTTTTCCCCTCCCTTGACTGTACTGAGCTCTAGGACCATCTGCCTGAGGGCTGTCAGGGCAAGGCTGGAGGGAACCTGGTGGGATAGCACATTAAATGAGGATTTAATAGTAGAAAGGAAGAGAAATATTCTGCGCACAGGATGCACCATGTAAATAGGCACAAGAGAAAGGGACAAATGGACTATCGAGGCTGTTACTGCCAATAAGAAGGACTTGGGAGGATAGGTGAAATGTATGGGTCCTGGAGTTCAGCTTTAGCACTGAGAAGTTTGCATGGGATGCTGATGGGGTGGGGAGTCAGCAGGGGTGGAAGAGCTGGAACAGTGCAGCTGGCGAGGAAAGCAAAGGAGCGGGAGATTGTACCCAGAGACAGCTATCTTGCCGTGGTGATTAAAGGAAATATGCAGGACAGCAGGAGCAAAAATGCCATCATATAGTGTGTTTGAAGCAGTACGCCAAATAATGAAAGGGATTTAGGGCTTACTGTTGATGGATCCTTGAGTACTGCTGGGAAAAAAAAAAATGTGGCATCATTAGAAGCCCTTATGCTGGATGAGGTTCTGGTGAGACCTTCTGAAAACTTCTAGTGAGTTATATTTTAAAAAGAAAGTTTTTAAACACTTAATATGCCATGACTGGCATAATAGGAAGTGTGTTAGAAAGCTTGCAATGTAGGGCAGAAAGAACTATACTGAACTTTGAAAATATATGTAAGGAAAAGCTCTGGGGATTGGACCAGTTCTCAGTGGAAATGAACAGACTTGCAGGAGCCCTCAGTGAAAGAAAAAAAAAAAAAAACAGCACAATGGAAGAGTTTTCTGAGAAAAAAAAAGCAGAGAAATGAGGTTTAAAGATGTTACTTAGAGATCAGTCCTGACACCGTCATTGAAACAAACGGTTTTGAGTGCTAAGAGCTATAAATTAGAAGGCAGGTAGCTGGGGATGAGATAAAGGATGACCTAGTTGAAGAGAAGAAAGCTTTTCCTTCTCTGTCTGGTCCTGACATTTTTAATTCTTAATGGCAATTAGCAACCATCTTGAAAGCATGTCACTCTATTAGTGTTATTTCCAGTTTTGGAAAGAGGCCACTGTTAGCACGTTCTGAATAATGCTGTAAATGTTGTGTTTTAAAAAGTGGGATTTTTGCATGGTGCGAATTCCCTGCTCTAGAAATAGAGCAGAAGTGAGTAAGTTAACTGAAATGCTAGAACAGACATCTAACTTTATCTCGGTGTCTAAGTCAATGTGGGAAAGAGGAATTAATCACAGTTTCCTTTAAGTGCAGAACTGCCTGCCCTGGCGCTTCCTGAAAGTATATAAAACAGTCTGTAGGCATGTATGCATTTTATATGAATAATAAATCTATGTACAATCAGGCATTTTAACATCAATCTTAATCTAGCAAGACTCCTTTTTTATCAATTGAACTGCTATTTTAATTGACTTCTAAAAATGAAGCAAAGGCTGTTGTTAAAACCAATGAGCATGATGCATAGTAACACACTGATTAGAATGCAGCTCTGTTCCCTCCTGTCTTTTGCGTAACTTAGAGGAACTTGGCATTGGATGCAGTCCAGGTTTTATAACTGAATATCTGCGAAATTGAAAATTGAATGCTTGGCCAGTCTTACTTATTTTTGCTTTAATAACAAAAAAGGAAGTAACTCACTGGCCTCAATTCCAAAGTCCTGCAGATGCAGGCTTTGACAGGTATGTTTATTATTGCATTTAGCAAATTATCTCCTGTTATTTACCAGTCTAACAGCAAGCTGTAACGATAGGACCAAATCCTCTGCCAGTGTGTATCAGTTTATGGTGACTCAAATCAAAACAGAGAGAAGGAAATAATACGATCATCTCATCTGATTTACACATTGTAGACAGTTCAGGTTTGAGAATGAAAGTCGAGAGAAGTGCACATTTATGTGACTATTTACACTGCAAAATTTCTAGCTCTAAAACCAATGGAAGTGGAGTCAACAAATGTTTAAAAATATATACTAAATATATCGTTTTATGTACTACTAACATTATTATTGAAGTCAGCTGAATTTTCTCCCTATTTTCATCAGCTGAAATTCTGACCTGACATTGTTTTCAGAAACCAGTTTTCCCTGGCTTGTAACAGAACACATGAGCTCCAGCCTCTCACAGGGGCTCCTTACTGCATTTTATGTACGTTGGAGGAGTCGTCTTTAAGAAGCCCCTGGGATCTGAAATCAGCTTTTCAGTGACAACGTTGAAATGAGGCCTGCTATCCATGTATCATCCTGTCTTGTCTTGAGAAGGGTGTTAAATTTAACTTAAATCTAAGAATGTAAAGAAATGACACATAAAAGGTGGAATATAAGGGAAGTAATGGCATCCACCCAAAGCTTGTTTTAACTCTGTGAGCTTTCAAATGCTGCTGCTATCCTCTTCACTGCGAATTCTGCCTCTGTTTGGTTTTCATTCTTATTTGTTGTATCGTCCCTGAAGTTTAGATTGCAAGCAATTTGTATTCAAGACTTTCCTTCCTCCTAACTGCATTCTACAATAATAATAATAATAGCAATAAGAACATTAAATATGTACATAGACAGTAAATGAATATGAGCCAGAGTATATCCCCTGCTTGCTTTTCAGTTATTTTACCACCAGGAGGATTTGTTTTCAGAAATTGCAAGAAGTTTGTGAAGAAATATAATAAACTTAATCCATCAGACTGTATACAAGCAAATATATAGTTGAACTGAACATCACATTTTACTTGGACTCCTTAACTATCATTAGAGCATAAATTGTAATAGTTACAGCAGTCTACAGGGGTATATAGGTATTTTACAGCTATTGTAAATGAACTCTATTAAAGTTAGACATCTGTGTATATAAAACCCCAGGAATGGTAGTTGAAGAAAGAACACCTGCTTCTTCTAGATTTTCAAATTATTTTGTATCCAAAAACAGAAAGGGAAAAAAAAAATGTTCTTTCTAATCACTACCACCATATGATCACAGCTTGAATTATTAAACAGGTATTCTTAACCATTTACTTCACGGCTATGCCTCCAGGTCTCAGTGAGGACCAAGCACTGTGCTGTGCACTCTGCTAACGCCTGCCCTGGCATCGTCTCCGCTGTAAGGAATATATTAATTGGAATAGATTAATACAAGTGATTAGATAAAATGCAGTAGATTAATACAATGAGCGCATTGAGCCTTGATCTGAAAAAGACAAGTCAATGAACAATGTCTTATGGTTCCCTAAATTATATCTCTGATTTAAATGGAGTTTAATGGTGATTGCCCAGTGACTGAATGATGTAAGGAGGAAGACGATGAAAGCATTGGATAAATATATTTTGTCTTCATGAATCTGGCTCAGCTTTGAACTTGATTTCAAATTGAGAATTGTCTGCCCCTCTGCATTTTCCTGTTGGACGATAAATGTTAACAGATCGTAGCACAGTCGCTCTGTTAGCCTGTCGCACACAGTGAGTTTAACAAATGTTGCGGGTCCCAAATGTGGCGAGAGAGCTGCAACAAGGAATGCGGCTGGCACCCCGCACCGCTGCCACTGGCTTTCATGAGCTCTGGGAGTGGGGTGGTTTTGTGGATACGAAAGTACGAGGGTGCTGGCGAGCAGGGTCTTCGGGAGCTGCAAGCACAGCTCTTCCCTTCGCAGCATCGCTATGCGACCTGGCGTGGGCTAGCCCAGCGCAGGAGCTGACCTGGTAACATTAACGGAGCTTGAAAGAGAGGATAAGAGATAGGATATCTTTGTTAATTTGTGGGCTTAACTACACATCTTTGGCTGGAATCAAAAACTCCATCCGCAGAGAGATGGAAGTTGAGAAGAAAGAAGAAAAACGTAGGAAAAGTAGAGGTGAGGGTTTAGCACATGGAAATAGGCAGCATCCTGTAATGCAAAGTATAATAACACTGAATGCAAGCAGCATTTTGTTCTTGGTCCTCCTGTTTCTCATCTGAATATTTTTCTGTTTGCTTGTCTTTCTTTAATAAGGCCTAAATTCTCCATCACAATGTTAAACCATTGCACATTTTGACTAGTGCTGACACAGAAATGTTTGTGTGTGTGTAATTAAGATGCATTGCTTTCTTACCTTACTGTATCTTTAGGCCCACAACAGAAACCTGCTCTCCATTGATTTTGATCATGTAACCAGAACAGGAAAGATTTATGACGATCATCGAAAATTCACTCTTCGGATTATGTATGACCAGACAGGACGCCCAATTTTATGGTCACCCATCAGCAAGTACAATGAGGTCAATATCACTTATTCACATTCTGGACTAGTCACCTATATCCAAAGAGGAACCTGGACTGAGAAAATGGAGTATGATCCAAGTGGGAACATAATTTCCAGAACATGGGCAGATGGTAAAATATGGAGTTACACATATTTAGAAAAGGTAAATCATTTAAAAAGTGGATTGTTGTACCAAGGCAAAAATATTTGGTTTGATATTATATTGTGAACTGTGTTATAATGCTATCTCTTGCACGAGTATTTAAAACTTTTTAAACAGAAAATGCATACAATTACGTAACTAGATAAAAATGTCTCTGGACGTGCTGAGACCGATGTGTCATGAGTTCAAACCTGGCATAGTTTAGTTCTGAAGAAAGTTATTAGCACCTCAGATTTGTTTAATTGGTAAGTAGAAATGACTTCTCAGTCTCAATCCAAGTTCAAGCGAACAAAGGACACTCTCACTGCTGAAAAACATGTTGCCGCTCTGTATAATATAGTCGAAAATAAAACAGTCACTTAAAAGGAACTGTTTCCTCCCCACAAACACAGTTCTTTTAAGCCAAAATTATGAGGCAGTGAGTACAAGCTTGCACCTGCTCAGTGCTGCGGTGTGAAAAAAGAGATTGATCCTGTGAGGAGAAAGATTACTTCACTATTTATGAGGGCTGTTTGGGGGGGAAATATTAATATGAAAGGAGTTATTGCTCTGCTTTTATAGTGACTTCGTGTCTGAATTGCCTGAGTATTGTAATTTTCATTTATGTCTATAGGTAATGGTCACAAGATGGGGGAATAGGTGTTGTACAGACTAAGGAAGAACAGCGTCTCATTCATCTGTAGAAGGATCTCATTTGGTATCGTCTTGTCTCTCAAAACCAAAAAGCCAATCTGTATTTTTAAAGCTTTCAGAACTTCGTGTGAAATTGTATTCAAACAGTGTCCTTTTAAACTTTTTTTTTAAATAGCAACATCTTGGACTACCCAATATACCCTGAGTTTGCAGAACATTTTCTCTGAACCTGTTAACCACAGGGAAAGGCTAGGAGGGGGCAGGTGAGGTAAAACTGATAGGGGGTATTGCACGCAGGAAATCCAATCACTTTGAAGTTATTTATATATTTAAAAGTTCCAAATGTGTACTTTTAAGATAAACTTTGCTGTGCTTATTTTGAATGTGTTTAAGCCTGATCCTCAAAAAACTTAAACCTAACCCAGAGAAAAAAATGATTTAGACTGGAGAATGTATAAAAATGTGATTCGTCCCTTGTCTGCATGCAGTATGGTTCTTGCATGTGTTAACAAGATTGGCAAACCCTAGAAGCTTCAGAAGTTTGGTTCAGATAAATTTGTCAAGGCTTCTTTTGTCTGTATGCTCTTCTGCAAATTGCAAGTAAACAGGCATTTAGTACAGCTTTCAAATATTCGGGCAAAGTGCCTTCCGGAGGAATCTTTTATTTTTTCTTTGGGCCTAATGGACCGTAATTTTGGAAAGATGTATGCTTCTTATCTTTCCAAACCACTTTGTCTGTTCTTAGTTTATGACAAGCTTATAAATAAAGTCATATAACTTAAAATTGTTATTCTGGAATTCTGCACACGTGGCCAAATCCTGATCTTGTAGAAGCAAATGGCAAAAGCTTACTGGTTCAGGTAGCAGCAGGCTTGGGTTGTGCTGTAACTTGTCATCATAATTACTGAAAGTCATATAAACCATGGACATAATCTCCCAGCTATTTAATGCACTTTCATCACTGTTTGTTCCTTGTGCCAAAGAAAGATGAATTCACTGTCAAAATTAGACATTGAAATATCATTTTGTGGCTCCATTAAAGTCAATAATTCATTGTGTTAATTATGTAATGATTGCTAAAGGTTGTCTGAAACCTCATAAGACCCAATGATTCCTTTTATCAAAAAATCAATTACACAGTTCGCTTCCAATTCATAGCTATTTAATTCTTCATTTTTTAGCACTTGATGAGTTAATTGTACATCTTCAAAAGTCTCTACCCCTTCCAAAATTAGCTCCAATAATTTAGGGTTTAAAACTCACTATGATAGTAGCACTGTAAATAATTTTTATTGATGAGATTCAGTTCCTCTTGGTTTGGTCACTTTCCTCTATTAGTTAATGGTGTTATAACATCTCCTGAATACTCCAAGCTTGCTTCCAAAATCCTGCCGTTTCCCACCAGACAAAAGAGATGAGCGGTTGCACGTGTATGTTGGACAGAAATGACACCTAGTGGTGATGCTCAGCATTTCTGTCTATTCCCAGTAGAGCTCCAAGTAATTGCCACTGGCTGGTTGTCTCGATATGCCATGCGGCATCAATCATTACGTGGTTGACCAGGCTCTGGTTGCTTTTATAAAATGACAGCTTTTTGGATGTTTTATGAGCTACCCTCTGAAATCCTTTAAAACAATTAGAACCCAATTTCTGCAAAGAGTTGAGAAATCTATTGTAATATTATTAGGATGAATTGGGAATTAATTTTTGGTATCTTTATGGTATCCTCTAATAGGCTAGAGGGGATACGAAGTCTCCAACTCTTGTACTGTCTATCCTTTTACTATCCTGGACAAAAGTGGAAAAGCCACAAAGTGCTGTAAAAATGGCACACAGGGGCACTAAAGTTATATTAGAGATGTTTCTGATCTTGTTATTCATACTCTGTCAACGGCAGACAGCTTAAAAACAGGCCCGGGAGCAGTATATAGAGGCGTCACATCAGTGCTAGGAGAGAGTTCAGCCAGTGGTTTACTGCAGACTGGGGACTCTTGACTGAAGGTGAAAACAAAATAAACGCTGCGCGTGTTAGAAATGCTTGGCAGACCAGCAATAAAGCGATCGGAAAAAGCTCGGTGTAAGGGTCTGTCGTCACCAGCTGGCAGAGGATAACTTGCGAGCGGCATATGTTGGTGCTCGCTGGCTTGTGTGCAGGTGACAGATGTCTTTCACCAAGGGCAGGAAGAGATACCTCTTGGGAGGGCGAGGGGCTGGGGGTGCAGAGAGGGTGGCCAAGGCTTAGCCTATCTGTGGTCCTTTGAATGAGCACTGTGGTTATTTCTCAGAGGAAAGTGGCTCAGGGCCAATGTTACTTAACACATTGCAGGGCTGAGGTCTCGGTGTTTCCTTCCCAGAGAAGATTTTTGAGCTTAGAGGAAAAAAAAAGCCTTTCTTTCTGATTTCTTTCGCCAATGCTCTGTGAAAAAGCAGTCACACTGTTCCTCATAAGACTTTGTTTTGCATGATGTCTCAATCATGCAGAAGCCTGACAAATTTACTTATGTGCCTGGTAGGTTTGGGCTGTGAGCTAAGAGCAGTGCAGTATCAGCGCTCCGTCTCAGCTCGGACAGCGTGGCAAGGATGTGCACGGCTCTGGTCCAGCCAAGCCGCTTGCTGGAGCTGGGGGAAGGCTACAAAGTTCCCCCATACATTTTCACTCTGTGTTTTCATTATGCTTGTTTCAACAGTGACTGTCCACCAGCGGGCTTGTACTCTGTGACAAGATTTGGGTTTACAGAACCCAAACTTTAAATTTGCACAGAAAAATGTCTGCCATGCTTACACGTTCATCTGCCAAACAAACCAACCAGATTTCATTGACCAGCCACAATTAACCAACACAGGGCAAATATCAAGTACTTGTGTAGAAATTATATTCTTTGTAAACATTAAAAAACAGAGAGAGAAGTAGTCACACCAAAGAACCTGCAGACTGTTTTCATCCATCTGTAAGCATGGAGATACTGTCACCTCTGGGGCAATGTGCATTGCATAGAAAACATACAGAAAAAGGGGTAGGTGTGTGATAGAGATATGTAGAGTGCCATAAAAGCTAAACACCTTGTACACACCGTTGAAAGTTTCCCCTTTCCACCTCCCCTAGAAACATCTGCTGGTGCAGATGCTCTGCCTGTGTGTGAGGAAGAGGTTGCCTCTGTTTTTGCTTCCTGGGAAGATGACCTAAATATTTCAAAGCAACATAGCAAGTCAGCATGAGGCTGAAACGCTACTGAGCGCCACATCTGCCTTCCAGTTTGGAGGTCCTTACCTCTACACTTATTGTTATTCTCCTCCTGGTTTGTACCACCTTGCTGGCCAGGTCTCCTGGAGCTGAAAGCTTCACTTGGAATTGTACAGACAGTAAGAGCAAACTACAAGAGTGGATGGTTGTTTCAGGATTTCCTTAACCTTCAGGCACTCACTAGATTAATAATAATTTGCTTGATCAGCCACTTACACTGCCATTCCTGTTTGATTGCAGTCCGTGATGCTCCTGTTACACAGCCAGCGCCGCTACATCTTTGAGTACGACCAGTCCAACTACCTGCTCTCGGTCACCATGCCGAGCATGGTGCGCCATGCCCTGCAAACCATGCTGTCCGTCGGGTACTACCGCAACATCTACACCCCGCCGGACAGCAACGCGGCTTTCATACAGGACATCGCCAGAGACGGCCGGCTTCTGCAAACATTATACCCTGGGACAGGACGCAGAGTCCTTTACAAATACACCAAACAGTCCCGACTTTCCGAGATTCTTTATGATACTACTCAAGTCACGTTCACCTACGAGGAATCTTCTGGGGTTATTAAAACCATACATTTAATGCACGATGGGTTCATCTGTACCATCAGATACAGGCAAACAGGTTTGTGTAACTGTGACTACTTTGCTAAAGTTTTTGGCCCTGATCCTGCACCTACCTGGCATGAAATTCCATTATTTTTATGTCTACAAGTTCTTATATTTTATGTTTCAATAGAAAAATATGTGTGTATATCTCTATGTCTGTATCCATAGGCATATATAGCTGTCCCATTTGAAATACAGTTTTCTTTTTATTGCTTGGTACGGAATAGCTCTTATAATGTTTGATTGTTTTTATTCCACTGTGTGGATATTTGCTAAATACTAAATCAAGTTGTTTTATTGTTTGTATTTTCAAGTTTCCCTATTTATACCGTAATATAACATAAATTCAAAAGGACTGTTTATATGAGGAAGGAAATCACCATGTAAAATAAATTTAGTTTAGAATTATCTGGTAAGTAAATGGAAATCATAATTATGAATAAAATAGCATTCATTTAAACAAATATTAATAAAATATAAATATTTTGTACAGCAAGCATTAATAAAGGTTTGTGAGACAATAATTAACATATTCTTAGTTAATGGTATTTTCTGAGACAGTCAAGCAGCAGTAAGGCTCAAGGGTATATTTGAGTTCGTCGTTTGTCTGTGCTAGATCTGTAGAGTAAGTATACTGTGGACATAATTAATCATTTTTCTTGCTTTTCTTCTTTCCCCTATTTGTTTTGGACAGGTCCGCTTATTGGTCGCCAAATCTTCAGGTTTAGTGAAGAAGGGCTTGTAAACGCCAGATTTGACTACAGCTATAACAATTTTCGTGTCACGAGCATGCAGGCCATGATAAACGAGACGCCTCTTCCCATAGATCTGTACCGTTACGTCGATGTCTCTGGCAGGACTGAACAATTTGGGAAATTCAGTGTAATTAATTATGATTTAAACCAAGTTATAACCACCAGTGTGATGAAACATACCAAAATTTTCAGTGCCAATGGTCAGGTGATTGAAGTACAATATGAAATTCTCAAGTCTATCGCTTACTGGATGACCATCCAGTATGATAATATGGGTCGTATGGTGATCTGTGATATACGCGTAGGCGTAGATGCCAATATAACAAGGTATTTTTATGAATATGATGCTGATGGTCAGCTTCAGACTGTGTCTGTGAATGATAAAACCCAGTGGCGTTACAGCTATGACCTTAATGGCAACATCAACTTGCTGAGCCACGGAAACAGTGCGCGCCTCACTCCTCTGAGATACGATCTGAGAGATCGCATTACCAGACTTGGAGAAATTCAATATAAAATGGACGAAGACGGTTTTCTCAGGCAAAGAGGCAATGAGATCTTTGAGTACAACTCTAATGGTCTGCTGAACAAAGCGTACAACAAAGTGTCTGGCTGGACTGTGCAATACTGTTATGATGGTCTTGGAAGACGAGTCGCAAGCAAATCAAGCCTAGGACAACACTTACAGTTCTTCTATGCTGATCTCTCCAACCCAATAAGAGTTACTCACTTGTACAATCATACTAGCTCGGAAATAACATCCCTATATTATGATCTTCAAGGTCATCTCATTGCAATGGAATTAAGCAGTGGAGAAGAATATTATGTCGCTTGTGATAACACTGGAACACCTCTAGCTGTATTTAGCAGTCGAGGCCAAGTCATAAAAGAAATTTTGTACACCCCGTATGGAGAGATCTACCAGGACACTAATCCAGATTTCCAGGTTATCATTGGTTTTCATGGAGGGCTCTACGATTCTCTTACTAAATTAGTTCATCTGGGTCAGCGGGACTATGATGTCATTGCTGGTCGGTGGACGACACCAAATCATCATATATGGAAACACCTGAATGCTGTCCCACAACCATTTAATCTCTACTCATTTGAAAATAATTACCCAGTTGGCAGAATCCAAGATGTTGCTAAGTATACAACAGGTAAAAATAACACGTTTCTCATGAAAATGCAACTTTTGATCAAATCCTGGTATGGATTCAAGACTGCAGAAATCTTTTGCATACATCCAAAGTTACTATTTGGCTCTACTCTTACATATATTAAAGTCTTTTCTTTAATAGATAACATCTTACTGAGCTTGATCTGTTTTCTATAGCCTTTATGGTAACCAAGAAAATAATTGTTTCTGCTGCTTTTCTAAGTGCTAAAATTAGGAGAAGAACGGAGGTAGCTTAATTCAAATTTTTTCCATTATAAATAGATAGAAGGTACACTATTGATTTGAGTATAGCTATGCTTTGTAATAAAATAATTTGTTTGCTACAATAAATGCTGTAACCAGTACTGAAAACATAAATTGATGTGAAATCTTTATTTCTGCATAGCCGGGATTTCTGCAAACTACGCTCACTTTTTCTAGGATTTATGTGCCTTATTGCCAGCATCCTTTTCTTGTTTTGTAGACATTGGAAGCTGGCTAGAGCTGTTTGGTTTCCAGTTGCACAATGTACTACCTGGATTCCCAAAGCCAGAGATAGAAGCTTTGGAGACAACATATGAACTTCTACAGCTTCAAACAAAAACTCAAGAGTGGGATCCTGGAAAGGTTAGCAAAAAACTGTGTTCAGCTGCTTCTAATACTAAATTAAGGAATTTGATTAGAAAATATTGGAGACCAAGGAAACAACGTGACTCTGTCTTTCAAAGTAATAGGCAAGGCAAATAGTCTAACAATGCTAGAATGTTGTCACATTCATGTACAGGCATCAGAGCAGAGGAGAGTTTTAAGGAGAAGCTTTTAGGAACACAGTGAAGAAACTTTGCAGCTGTTTACAGAGAAACCACCCAAATTTGAGAGGCAGGATAGGGAAAAGGATAAAGGTGTTTGTCTGAAAATTGAAAAAAGCTACAAAAAATTGTGTGGAAATAAAAAATTAAAGCCACAGATTTTCATCTTTGTTAGCAAAGATGCCACAAGAGATGCAAAATCACTGAGGGTATAAACAGCTTTACAAGTCTGTACCTCTGCATAATTATTGCAGGAAAACAGAAACGTTGCTGTGGATTTGTAGCGGAAACTGTAAAACTCAACCTTGCTCCAGGGCTTATTTTCAGTAAAGAAGAGCCATGCAGCAGCTCTCAGGGTCTAGCAATCAGTGTAGCTGCAACAGGACCAACTACCGATATTCTGAGCGGGTGTTCATGTTTTGCATTTGACCATATGAGCATCTGTTAACAAAGAAATACGATTTTGCGAAGATGAGAGAGAAAAGATGTCTTTCCTCTAATGTAGTCGGGAAAAAGAAGGAGAAGGCGTGGTGAGTTCGTGTTAGTAGCATTTAACACACTTCCCATGCACAAATGACTGCACAAAGTGCAGAGGGCTGGAGGGTCAGAGCTCATTCCAGATGGAGGAGCCTGTCCATGTAAAATTGTCACTGAGATATTAAAGAAGCTATTACAAAGGCACAGAAAAAGTGTAGTGATAGGTATAGTGTTAAAAGACAAATAGATGGTTGGAGTGAGGGTTTTTTTTAGCCTCAGTGGGGAGCAGGATCTACAGATCTGATGTACTTGCGTGCTTCCTATTGTTCTAGTGTCTTGAGACCTTCACAGCCTGCTTTCCTTAAAGAATGGGCTATAAAAAATGTTATTGCTGTTTTACAGAAGACATAATTAGACACACAGAGACTAAGCATAGAATCATGTGAGAGAGTACAGCTTTGAGTTCAGGTTTCCCCATGCCTAAGAGTCGAAAGACCAGCCATTAGAGTAACAAAGAGGGGAGGAAGGAAAAAAAGGAAGAATAAATACAAAAATAGCATTTGTGATAAACATATTTTCCATTTGTTTTCTAGAAACTAAAGAGTCCAAGAGACAGAAAGCAATACCGTAGGTGATTATAAAGCCTGTGCGTATATCCCGGCTCTGTAGATGTGCACAGTGTTTCACAAACAAATTGGAGATCCATTCTAAGCAATTAAGAGATTAGTAAGGTCTGTGAGACACTATAATGAACTGCAAGATGCCTCTCCTGTAAACTTTATTGGTATTTTCTTTTCCAGACTATCCTTGGTATTCAGTGTGAGCTACAAAAGCAACTCCGAAACTTTATATCTTTGGATCAACTTCCTATGACACCCAGGTATAGTGATGGCAAGTGCTATGAGGGAGTGAAGCAACCGAGATTTGCAGCTGTTCCTTCAGTATTTGGAAAAGGCATCAAATTCGCTATAAAGGATGGTATAGTGACAGCTGACATTATAGGCGTGGCTAACGAGGACAGCCGGCGCATTGCTGCCATCCTCAACAACGCCCACTATCTGGAGAACCTGCATTTCACCATAGAGGGCCGAGACACGCACTACTTCATCAAGCTGGGGTCTTTGGAAGAAGATTTGGCCCTAATCGGCAACACCGGAGGACGACGCATCTTGGAGAACGGCGTCAACGTCACAGTGTCGCAGATGACTTCTGTGATCAACGGGAGGACTAGACGCTTTGCTGACATCCAGCTCCAGCACGGCGCGCTGTGCTTTAACGTTCGGTATGGAACAACGGTGGAAGAAGAAAAGAACCATGTCTTAGAGATAGCCAGGCAGAGAGCCGTGGCTCAGGCCTGGACTAAGGAGCAGAGACGGCTGCAGGAAGGGGAAGAAGGTATTAGGGCATGGACAGATGGAGAGAAACAGCAGCTTTTAAGCACTGGGCGGGTACAAGGCTACGATGGATATTTTGTTTTATCTGTGGAGCAGTATCTCGAACTTTCTGACAGTGCCAATAATATTCACTTTATGAGACAGAGTGAAATAGGCAGAAGGTAACAAAGAAAATCTCTGCCTTTGCGTCACCAAAGACTGCCTGTTTTTAAACGTAAAATGGTTTATTGTATTGGTTTTTCTAGATCAGAACTCTGTATATATAAATATAGAGGAAAAAACATATCCAACTGCCTTTAAATGTGACAGAAGATGGTATTTTAATATTGTTCGTTTAACTCTTTGAGAGATGACAGTGACGATTTTTAGTTCTTGTGTGGCAGTATTCAAAAATTTCAGAAGCAGAGTCCTGACAGCTGAGCAGCGCGACCTGCGCGCGAGGTGCCCGGGGTGACACCGCACATCCCTGCGGGGTAGGCGAGAGCGCAGCGTGCTCTGCCTTCTTCTAAAGAAACACGACTTTTTTGTTGTTGTTGATTTAATAATTCACCAGTTATTTAAAAGGTTACAGAGCCTGATTCTGCAACCCGTGTTTACTGGGTGGTTTTTATCCCGGTGAGATCTCCCGTAAGTTCAAGGGATTGCATACAGAAACCAGACTGTGTACGGAAACTTTGTAGTTGCTCACCAACCCCGCACATATCATTCCTCACAGCTATGATCTAAGGGATTTTCTAACCTGGGAAACCCGACTTGTATTGGATACAGTACAGAAAGGCTGCCCCGTATGGCCTTTAGCTTTGCTCAGCGGTAGCCATCTCTCAGCCACGCAGCGATGAACGCCACGTCGTGTCAGCTTTTGCAGGTGGGGGCCCCTCTCCCAAGGTTTCCCTCGGCACTGGGTTACTCTGGAGTCCGGCAGCACACGTAGAGCTGCCGATCCGCCTGGCAGAGGGGTGCAGGGTGGCACCGCACTGCTGGGCTTCAGCCAGGCATCGGAGTGGCCCAAGAAGGGCTTTGCGAGCACTATAGGCAACATCAGCGTGCTCCAGACCGGGCTTTAACTCAGTGCTTTTGGGACGACCCTCGTTACCCAGCTGAGAGGGCCCACACGGTGCAGTAACAAGCAGCCGTGGAGGATCAGTCCTGACTGTAGTCATTGGGCCAGGACTCGTCTCTTCAGAGATCATTTGGAAATTGCAGTGTTGTTGGGTTTAGGCATCGCGTTCTTTTCATCTCAAATTAATAATCCTGTTGTATTACTCATTTTTTCGAGTCTGAAGAAGATTGGTGGGTTGGGAGTTGATGAACCTAAGTGTGGATAGTAAATATGTTGATAAACGTAGAACATTTTGGGGATGACTCTTCACTTTTCAGCTCAATATCTAGAGCACCTAGAAAAGCATTATATTGCATGGGCAGAAATTTTTATTTCCCAAGGTATCATGCGCTGCTGGCACAGTTATTTCATAGCAGAGTAGGTGATCCTTCTTTCAGCTTGTCATTTTTAAAAGACCTGATTATCGGGAGGGGAGGGCACACGGGGAGGGGGGACGGGTGAGCAGATTTCCTTTACTGACTTTCAGAGGGAGCTAGAAGTCTTGTTATAGAGCCTGTGTATCCGTAACAGTGATGTTATTGCACATTTCTTTCAAAACAGACATAGGAAATATATTGAAACAATTTCTGCTCATATTTATGGAAGGCAACAAAGTGCTTTCTTTGTCTTTCTTCCTTTCTTCCCACTTTTCTTTTTCCCCTTGTTTTTGGGCAAGTGGAGCAGACTGTACCAAAGTTAGAGATGAGCCTGAACTGGCACCCGAGAGCTGACCCCAGCCAGGGGCTCGGACTCGGGTCTCAGCCTCACACCATGAGCGTCTCTTTCCAGACTCCTTCCGCTCCCCCGGGAGCCAGCGCAGCTTTGGGGGTGCAGGACCAGGCTGAGCGAGAGCCTGGCCCCTAAAACCACCCTCTCCTCCCCAGCCAGGGGGAATTGTGGACCAAAATCTGCACATAGACATTTTGATCGGGCTCATCATTAACTATCGTACAGAATTGGGAGCTGACAACATCCAGGTTTGACAGCTCTGATTTCCGTAATTTTCCATACAGTCATGGAGAATTTGAATACCTCCACACCAGCCTAAAAATGGACCTTCGAATCCTTGAGCCTCTAATATGCTTTTAATCAATGGAAGAATAATTTATGAATTGTATATAGAGAGTGCATTCATAAATGTGATGATGTATTTTATCACTGATCCAAGATGTCAATATTAGAGTCTATTTTACTTATATTTTAAGCAATTATACTTTTTTGCAATTCACTAATGAGGTATCATTTTCAAACTGCTTTAAATATCCATTATAAACAAATATTTGAAGCTATTAGAATTACCTTGAACTGTGCATTTCTAGTATGTAATACATATTTAGTTAGCTTGTGCCTTTAGTTTCTTAAAGTTATATTTGTATTATATGCAGGAAATGCACTTTGTATTACCTACAGCTGTGGTTTTTAATACTGCCTTGATTACTGTTGTTCTCATACTATGCCAAAAGGTCAAAGAGTGAAACGTGTCACAAGTTTGTCGCTGAAAGTAGGTTTGGCATTTTCCCAGTTCCTGGGTGCAGTCTAAGGTACATTTTTGAACAATATTTCTTATGAGAATATGGATGTATAAAGAATCACATGACATTACATGGCCCGGTTACAAAAGCAGAAAAATGCCTTCATCGTAACAGTTTCAGAAATTTAGGAAACTAAATAGAAATGTCGTGTTGAGATGACAGTGCTAAAGAAAGGAGTTATTACTGAGAGAGCACTGGAGACTGAAGTCGCAGCTACCCATGGGCCAGCCAGCAGTGATTCATGAGAACTATAGCAAACAAATAGCTTTGGACCATCTTGTTCACGAACAACCTCAGATGGAGGCAGGGAATATTTCAGTCTCCATATTTTTTTTTTCCTAGTAGTTAGACCAATTTCTCAGTGTTGTTTTTTTGTAGTTTTCTTTTTTCTTTTTTTTTTTCTTTTTTTTAATTTTGCACTATAGCCTAGAGACCCAAATGAGAAAAAGCAAAAAAGAAAAATAATGGCATGGAAATTTATACTGTTATTTAGATCAGATAATTTGATGCTAGCGTTCTGCACTGCGAACAAGGTTCTGAAAGTGGGGAAAAAAATAAAATAAGATAAAATAAGATAAAATAAAATAAAATAATAAATAAAATAAAAACCACTATTGCACACTATCCTGTAGCAAACACCTACCATGAGAAATACGTGCTATATTTTTTATGACAGCCAAACGAATAGTGTGTACAAGTAAGGTTTCCTTTGCTTTCATATTTATTTAGCAAATCTAGAACATTTCAAAGGTATAAATATATATATATAGATATCTATGTAGAACATAGCCAAATAAATATATATGAACTGGTCAATGTGCAACTCGGTATACACATCCTAGCTGTTTGGTTTGAGCTCTTTAGCGTCCTCTCGGTTGTGCACTAGCTAGGTAGACGTGGCCTCTCTTTTCGGCCACGAGCGCTCCCGACGCTCTGGCGTCCCGGCCCTGCGCCCGCCTGCCCGCCGAGCCCCCGCTGCGCCGGCGGCCGGGGCCGGGGCTACGGAGCAGCGGCTCTTCCAGGCTGATCAACGGCGCCCAGCGCTGCTGGAAGCCAAGGTGCGGTTCCGAAGGGGAAAGGGGTTTAGGCAGAGGAGCTCCTATTTTAGCCTGAGCAAAGAGAGAGGGACAGGTCCCTGGCAGGGCGTTAGCTTGCTCGGGGGGATTCGCCGTAGCGCAGCTGACCCAACGCGGTGACGCTCAGATCAGGCTGCCGCCGACAGCCGTAAGGGTTTTCCCCGTCAACTGCTGACTGTTATTTAAACCCATCCTTGATACTAAACATTACCAGGTCGAAAGCGCCCTGACTGTCAGAGGAATCGCTTCTCGGCAGAAACTGGGAACGGTGGAGTCGGACTCGCTGTGGATTTGTCCGGGCATTTGTCACCTGCCATTATTTGTCTAAGGAAATGTGTTTGACAATTTCCAGTTTTTCCTTAGATCTCGTGGTGGACTTTAGCCTTTTAATAAATGTTAGTATATCAGATCGTGTCCTTGACAGTATTTTACTTGTATGAACCATGATAAAACATTAAAATCTTCATACTCTTCAGGCAGAAGTGTCAATAAACGAGAAAGAGAAGCATAGCATACAATATATGTCAAAGTAACGTTCCTTTTTAGCTTTCTCATCAACAGTAAAAATGTTTACAATGTATGCCAAGATCTTCAGTTTCTGTCTAACACCAGTTAGAGGTTCTGATCTTAACAGAAATTGTGTTATAATGGCCTCAGCCTCGTTGCTAGGAAACAATAGATCCCAATTTTTTTATTCCTGCTCTAACTCCTGTGCTGAATAGTGACTGGATACTGTACAGGTTTATGTTATATGGCTGCAGTTAAATGGTCTGATGCATTTTGCTCTGGGTTTCAGACCAGAAGCATGCATTTTCTACAAGAACATCCCAGCAACACGCTGTAAATATTAAAAGTTAATATATTATGTGTCGATATTTGAAAAAGAAAGTACTTTGACTATTTCATTTTTAAAAAATAAAGGTGCAAACTGATGGCGTGTGACGTTGTCTTTGTTTACACCATGTATTTGGGATATCCCGGTCGTGCCAGTAAAAGGTGCTTCCATACAGTTAAATAAGGGCTTCGGACAATATTGGCTGATTCAGAAGTTGGGGGGCATGGGGTTGCTAGCAAGGTTTAATTTTACTTCTGATTGATTCACCAAAGTTCATGCATATAACTCGGCAGGTTTCACTGCAGGAGAGATCACAGCCAGTTGCTGTGCACAGGTTATTACATTTCATCAGAACAAATGTGAGAGAGAAAAAAACAATTCTGCTAAACGCCTTTGCACTCCCAAGAACTGAGTGGGTGAAGTTGACAGTGGTGGTAGGGGATGAGGAGCAAAGTTAAAGTACCTGTATGTTCTGTAGAGCTGCCTCAAATAGGTGATGCTGAACAACTGTGTGCATCAAAAGTGTGCACAGGAGGAAAAATAGCAAGGGCAGCGCGTGCAGCAGAGAGGAGGAGACAGTGAACCGGAGGGGCAGAAGGAGTGTGTAAGGCTAAAGGAAAGGTTACGTGGTGAAAACCAGGTCGGAGCCGCTGGGCTGGGCAATAACCCAGCACGAGGGCTGAGGCTGGAAGAGCTGTGTTGGATGGATAAGAAGGCAGCGAGGCCAAAGGGGTGCTCTAGTAGAAAAGGGAAGAAAACCAGCCTGGGAGACGGTATTGATTTAGTGCTGCAGGAGGTCTGTCACAGCCGTAGCCGGGGAGTAAGGGAGGGCTCAGTGGAGGCAAAACCAGAGCTGTGGCAGGATTAGTCGCTGCAGAGGAGCGGCATCGCCTTTGCTGGGGAGAAGGCAGAGCAGGGAGGGCCGGGGCAGGGGACGCAGAGTCCCTGCGGTGAGCTGCAGAATCCGCTGTCAGAGCCGGGGCTGCGGCAGCCGGGGAAGGGGGGACGAGGCAGAGCAACCGCAGCAGCGAGGGGCTGCGTCCCACTGCGGCTGCAGCCCGGCCGGGGCGGTGGGAAGGAAGCAGGTGATACAGACATTACCTGGGAAGTCATGCCCACAAAATGCGGCTGCTGCTCTCTAAAAGGATCTGTAGCTCTTCACACCTAAGTGAATGCATAAAATCTATATAATTTCCATACAGCTGTTCCCATAACCAAACATCGACTCCTTGTCCCACGGGTACCATGAGCTTCTCTCTCTGTTTCCACCTTGTTTAAGCCTACAGCAATTCCAGACCCTTGGGTACCCAAAAGAAACAACACAAACAAGCCTCTGTCTTAATAATTTACATCAGAAACTGAAACAACATTCTCAGCTTTAAATAAAAATGGCAGCTCCTGGCCTATTTTATGTATTTTTTAGAACAACAATGCACTTCTGGAGTCAACCATAGTCAAACCAGTTATCCTCAGCTCACTGCACCGCGGAGCGGACAAGCGGCTGCTGCTCTTGTGCTACAGGGTTTGCACATGCAGCACTGACAGCCTCAGCCTTTGCTTGAAGTCAATAGGACATTTCTATAGGAAACAGCCCTGGGGCAAAGTGCTTCCCACTACATTCATCCCCACTACAGAGCAATCATCTGCCAGGGACCATTTCCAAGCACACCCTTGCCTGCTCCCAGGAGAGGCCGGGTAAACTAGGCGTTTAAACCCAGCACTTAGAAAGCAAAAGGGCTCTCCCGGGAAGCCTGGGGACACACACGCACTCTGCCAGGACCCAGCAGGTCCGTTGGCTTCAGGGAAGGATGGTTCGCAGGAGCACAAAGCCGGAGAGGAACGGCCAGGGACCAGCCGCCGCAGATGCGCAGCAAGCTGGGAAAGCTTTAAGGCACAGAGGAGGAGGAGAAGGTTGAGTGGGCACGAGTGAGAGCAAAGCTGCGGGTGCTGCAGATGCTGCGCTCCGTGCTGGTGGTGGGCAGTTCAGCGCCTCCACGGCTGGTGTTTGCTGAATGATGTAACGAATAAAAAAAACCAGCTTTGAAATATTTTATTAAAGAATAAATCAAGCTGGATCTGTCCCTGTATGGCACTGTATTAAGATAAGACCCTTGTTTGAACTGACAAGCATATGTAACAAGGAGGCGCAGGGCAACACACGCACACATGCTGTAAAATAAGACGTGACTAGTCGGGGGGACGGGACATTTCACCGCGAATGAAATTTGGCCTTCATTTCGACAGAAACTGAGTAATGAACTGAAGTTGTCACAACTTTGCAAGGGTATTGCCCACCAGTCCCTGTTACGGTGGGGCTGTTTATTTATTGCATTTATTCCCAGCACTGGTTTACAAGGAACTTGTGCTTCACAGAAAATGCTTTATTGCTTGCACTTTCTCACTCACACACTCTCTTATACATACTCACACACAGTCACTTACGGAGGGGGGAAGGTAAACCTTCCAGCCTTACCAAATGCTCTTGGAGCAGCGTAACCTTGCTGAATCCTGCACTTGCAGCCCATTTAGCTCTGTCACTGTTGGCATCCAGCTTGCCTTTAGTGAGGTGCAGACAAGGCAGGATCCAGGATACCAACAATTAAAAGTAGATTATGGGTGGAGGGTTTTTCTAACATCCTGGCGAAGGAGGCCCCCCCATCCTCCACGCAGACGCGAGCACACGCCGGGCCCCTCACAGGGAGGCCCCAAGCGGCTGCGGTGCCTCTCACCCTGCCGCCGAGCCGCGGCTTGGCCGCGTCTGCTGGAGTTTGGTCTGGTTTGCGCTCCTGAGCCTGGTGTTTCTGGAAAAAGCCTCTTTACCTCTTAGGAAACGGTTCTTTCCTTCCAAGCTGTGCAGAAGAAATTGGAAGGATAGGCACGACGTATTTAACCAGAGCAACCCAAAGGCGGCTATACAATGATGTTTAGAGCTGCATTTTTTATAAAGATATGTATTTTTGTAGTCCGTTTGCAATCACTGTTAGTCTTGTGCTTTGGAAAGCAGCACGGGAGAAGTACCTTTTCTGGATACTCAGGACCATTTGCGTGGGCTGAAGTGCGACTAACAGTGGCACAAACCAGCCAGAGCAGATGCAGCCCTTTGCAGACCGAGCGCCCACAAACAAGGCTGGGCTCCGGCTGGGGTCCCTCCCAAAGCTCACAGGAGCTCACGCAAGTCTGCCCAGCAGAAACCCACAGAGGGAGCCCAGACCATGTCTACCACTGCTTGACTGCGGTGCAGACACGGTACCATCTCCTGAAACAAGAGGGCTGTAAGACATCCAGTCTGTTCAAAAGTGGTTCCTGCTGTCTGCCAGTTCAGGCAGGACAGTGTCATCGCACTTTTCAAACCCTGCCTGTAAAAGGCATGTACTCTGCGGCTCCGGTAGCCAGGTGCCAACCCTGCACAGCTGACCGGTCCTGTAGATTAAAACCTCTCCTCTAGGAGCCCAGCAGCAGCATGGAAACACACACGGACAGGTAAAGAAAGAAAAACAGAGAGACTGTCATGCAAAAATAATTTATTTTTTAAAATGGTATGCAGGGATGGTTTCTTTCAAGTACAGCAAATATCTAAAAGCAAAGAATGATGTTCTCCACTGCACTGGTTGTTCTCTGTTACTCGGGGCATTGCTTAAGCTCTTGATTGTTTGCACAAACTACAAATTTTGTACAGCCAGGCAGTGGTGGCCAGTTCTGACGAGTTACAGGGCAGAGGGCCTGGTGTGATAAGAAGTCATAGTGGGGAGCCTCATGGTGCCCCTTCTGGAATGGCTTTAGGAACTGCATGAATGACAGTCACCCAGCCCACCCAAGGCAAGGACGTCTTAAGGTAAGCAATTTTCCTAAGGCTATAAAGGGGGACTTGCCCAGTTCTGCATAAATGCCAACCAGAACAAAGCAAAGCAGGGTCCAAAGTAATGTAAAATGAGTAACTAATTATTAATTAGGAACTAATCTTGACATGAAAAATATTTTGTACTTGAGAGTACAAAGAGAAAAAGAAGACATTACACTATTTACTAGTTGATTTTTTTTTATCCTCTCTCTTACAAAAAAAAGAAAAAAATTCAAAACATTCTGAAACTTAAAACTTAAATTTTGAGCTAGAAATTCTATGAAATACACATTTCTGCAAATGTTACAAGAAAACTCATGGAGTTGTATTAACTATCATATAAATCGTTCTGTTCTAGAGCATGGACTAGAGGAGACGCTGGAAGATACGGTTATGTCACGCTTGGGGAAATGTCTTCATGACGGCTGCAGGTGGAAGTCATGGCCTTCATTTCTCCCTAAGAAAAGTGACCACAAAGATATGAAAGGATGAGCACTGCAAGAAAATGGACAGATGAGAAGGTTCATACCTACAAGAGCGAGGGCGCTGGGGAGGGCAGGTAGCCACCGCCGGTATAACATTCAGGAATACATATGCAAAATCCATTTTCTCATCACAATGACAGGCCCTATCCCTAATGAGCACCTAAGTGCCAGCATTTCGATCACATACTAGCATAGTTAGGGCATATTTTTGGCGATGTCACCCTGCTGGCCTGCATCAGGTCAAAGATGCAGATAAGTCTAAGACCTCCATCCCCGCCGCTGTGGAGGGCTCTGCTCAGCCACAGCCGAGGCCCCCTCTGCCCCATGAGTACCTGGGGAGTATTTGGCTTTTGCGTAGTTGATGACTGGGTGCTGCAGGGGCGTTATGATGCCTTGGTCGGGTTTCTGGAAGGCCGAAATGAGGTTGTGCACTTTCCGAAAGAGCCTCCGGTGGACCCCGGGCGCTGTCTGCAAAGCCAAAGGGTGAGAGGTGAGAGGGGATGCTGGGTGCGAACTTGGGCTCGGGGCGCTGGCACAGAAGCCTTGTCCTCAGAAATGCACACACCCCCCAGGGAAGGAGCCAGCCCTCCCCTTGGACCCCCTGATGTGCCAACTTAAAATGAGTCCATGAGCCATACTGCACTTCTCCTTCCCCCGGGGCATCACAGCCGCCCTGCACTGAGCGGTTTCCAGCAGCGTGGTGATATAAGGCTGGAAGAGGGACGATTTCTTAATCACTACAAGAGAGACCCAGAGCCTGCCGTGCTTATTAGGCAAATTCCCAAGTGATCTTTTGCTATTTCTGACCCTGATTTATTGCAGCCAGTGATTTAACCTCCAGCCTGGGGTTTATCGATAAGATACTTCCAGCCTGGAAATACCAGTAAGAAAATCTAGAGAGCTACCTGGACTTACTGGGGAGGGGGAGTCCTTACACCACTAAATTCAGGCATGGACACAGCCTCTTTGCAAGCCTTTCTCTGCGCATTCAGTACTGGCTTATGTGTTCATTGAGTATTCCTGGCTCTCTCTTGTACAAAGGCAGCAGCAAATTGTTACCTATTTATTAAAAGTGGGAGTTTTTCTATCTTTCTACGTTAGCATCTTTTCAAACACTGTGAAATGAAACTGTGTCTGCTTTTAATCAAAAATCCAATGTTTCTGTTAAATCCCTCAGTGCTTTCTCATAATAACTCCTCCCCACCAAAGTCGCGGGAGGACAAGCATAGGTCCTACCGGCGTAGTCCCACCCGAGGGACGCTGCTCTCACTCAGCAGTCGTCGGCTAAATCCTGCCTCACTGGCACCAGCTGGAGGCTTCACCCTGGCTGGGATTTTACCAGCACTGTTTTAATTTCCCTGCCTCGTCCTTGAAAGATGGGTGCGACCTGAGCTTGCTCAGGGACTAACCAGCCACAGGGAAGGAAGCAGAGACAGGAAAGCAGCAGCTGCAGCTGGAGCCTGTTTTGGCCTTGGAGGCACATTTCATGGGGATAAGTTGGATTTAGGCTGCTGTTTCTAACAGCTGAGGCCAGTGTGGTCTTAGCAACATTTACTTAAAGGTTTCTTTTTGCTTAAAGTTGGTTGGTATCATGGGTCTGTAGCTAGCACCTTTCCCTGCAGAGGATGTACTGAGAGTCCCGGGCCTTCAGGACAGCTACGCTGTGAGACATGGACAAGGTTTGCCTAAAATACAGCGAGGGAAAGCCCCAGACGCATGCATAGGAAGCCAGTGGAGGTCGTGGGGGAGGAGTTGTAGCAGGCCTATATAACACCAGGAAAAACTCACTGCAGACACTGATGTTACCTGGGGCCAAAGCAGGCTGCGGCCACACTCGGGGAATTCTCTCCCACCAGTGGAGGTCCCTGGGGGTCCTGGCATCCTTCCTGGGACACCAGTGCTCGCCCTGGCACACCGCGTCCCCTACCCAGCCCCGAAAACCCTCCTGCTTGGGCAGTGCAAATCTGCAGGATGCCTTGCAGGAACAAATGAGTGAATTCTTCCTGGGTACCATTCCCAAGGGTGACATGGATAATTATTTACTCCGCAGTAATGTGAGTCACTTTTACGCCCTGATCTGCTTCTGAGTAACCCCAGAAATCAGTCTTGTCTTCTAGAGCACTGCAACCACTTCTATTATAATAATGGCCAAGGAATTACGCCTGTCTAGAAATTATTTAATGTTTGTAATCAGTGTTCATTAATGTGCAAACAGAAAGCTAATTATGAATTAATACACAGACTAAACCCAAAGAACAAGACCTTCATAAAAGAAATAAAAGTTAGCATCTCGATTCCATCAACCCAAACAGTTGTCTGTATTGCAAATGGTGTTATTCTACACTTGAATTACCAGTTTCTCATCAGATGGGTGAAAATATATTTTGTATCAAGTTTTGGCTACCTTATATATGTTTTGCACTAATGATGAATTAATCTGGAGAGAAATTAACATTAAAACACTGTAGATGATTGAAAATAATTTCCTTAAATATTCTGACATTAATGGTACGTGGGATAGAAAGGAACTGATGGTGCTTGTCAAATTATAAAAACACAATATTTTTGCCATTTAAAATGATGCAAAAGAATGCACTATTGCATTATGCAACAGCTGAAATCTAACAGGGAATTAATTTATGAGTTCAAGACTGTCAGAAGTGGCACCAAGACATCTTAGTGATGGGCACGCTCAAGATCAATTTCCTTCGATGAAAATCAGACTGTGCAGAAACATGAATAATTTGAATATATTTCATTAAATCAATACAAACATCAAACAAACAAGATGTAGAAATTTTCAGAAGAGAAAGAAGTACCCACCTCAGCAGTCCAGGACCCAGTTTCTGTCTTGGACACTCTGTAGGTATAAACATAACCCTGATGCCTGTGAAAAAAAAAAAAAATCAACAGGTATTTATTCCTCATTTCTATGGTCAGGTTTCAGAAGAGGTACACTCTGTTATGCGGGAGTCAGTTCATCTGCTAACCTTTCCTTAAAAATAAATTCCCCCATAAAGGCTCTAGGTAGATAAAAAAACCGAGACGCAGGTCAGAAGCAGGGTTCAACCTGCTGGGTTCTTTTTGGATGAGAGGGATTGGTCTGACTCAGAGCTAGTTTAGCAGTATTCAGTTATTCTAGGTTAAGTAACATTGCTTTCATTCCTGCCTCAGCATTTTTGTTATTTTTTTTTTCAATGACCTCCTTTTACTGACACACACCAGACATACTTTCCCTGGAAAAAGAGAAGGTGTATTATTGGCAGATAGCATTACTGTATTGTGATTGATTTAAATGCAGATGTTCCCAGAAGCAATAGCATGAGTATAATTTATTTGGAAAGCTAGACCCACAAAAGCAACATAAATTACTCTTTGCCTTGCCCATACATTACTAATTCTCAAATACTGATAAAGGAGCCTTATAAGAGCATGGAATCTTCTTTCTTTTTAAGTTTAATTTGAGTCTTTTGAGAATAAGGAGTCACACAGTAACAACACAAGACATAATCGTGTCCGGAGCCAGGCTTCCTTCTCTTACGAACCCAACACAGTGAATGATTTACATGGTAGATTATTATACCGATATCCAAAAATGTAACTCAGAATCCGAGACAATTGATAGTAGTTCCATGGGTGCAACATTAGTTTAGATGGTATCAGATAAGAAAGATTGTATTTCATACTGCATAGCTTTACGTTAATACATAGCAGGATTTTAGGGACCATTCCCTATTTCATCATCAATTCTTATTCTTAAGAAAGCAGAAAAATGCTATATATCTTTCCAATTATACATGGCATTATAGTAGTTACTACAAAAATAGCAGAAACCATCAATGACACAGATACCGTATGATTGCAATTACTTACGCTCTGTGTCATGCCTCCTGGATAAATTCTTGCTAAAAAGTCATTGCAGCAACCTTTGCAAAGCAGTGTCTGGTATAATTTACCCAAGCAGGACGTTGTTAACAGTTGTCACACTGCTACAACCCCACGAAGTGGGAGCAAAAATGCCTGTCGTGATTTGTGTGCTCTCCTCCCACCACTCGACTCCCACTGTGATTAAATACGGAGGCGGAAGACACAAAGCCGTTCCCCCGCATCGGGGCTGCCGCGGGGACAAACTCCCTGTGCAGCAGCTGAGACGCTGCCCTCCTCCTCCTGTATGAGCATATGCCTGACGCAGCCCCACGATCCCACCACAACTTCAGCCACCATCATGTTAACCAAGGGAGCATTTTCCCCAGAGACACGACTTTCCACCTGGCACCAGATGGACATGAAAACTGGCCGGCCGTGCTCACTTCATGGAAACCTAAGGAAGAAGACTGCCACCACTACCCCACTTCTTCCCCCAGCAAGCTCAACTGCTGCAGTCCATCAGGGATTTGGTCGGGCCCAGAAAGGGCCTTTGGGAAGAGATGTAAGCAACCTGCTGTGGCTGCGGGAGGCGGGAAGGACATGGAAGGACAACACTGTTCTCCTCTCCATGCCATGGCATCGTGGTCACTGGTGTTTGAGGGCACAGCTCAAGCCCGGTTGCTTAAAAGCACATCCCTCTCAGCCACTAGATATGTTCATGTTCAGGGAATCCAATGTCTCCCATTTGGGTCCTTAAACAATCTCGTACCATCACATCCTTTCTTAAAACCGCTGAGAGCTGTGCCTGTATTGTCAGCTTTTCACGAGTAGCTGATGTTCACGTTAATCTTTTCTTTTTAGAAATCACGAGGGGCTTTCCTGCACCTACTACATATGTAGCACACCAGCCAATATATGGTTACTGAAACTAGGATTTTACAGGCCATAGTGTACTGGGAAACACCAGAGAGGACCTGGCATTTTGTCCCCTCTCTTTGAAGTGGGTATTTGACCATCTTCACAGTGATTTTTTTTTCAAGCCTCAAAACTAACAGAATCAGTATGTAAAAATCTAAATCTCACTCTCTTGCCTCCTGTTTTTAATAATACACTGTGCATATTACCCATGCTTGTTCTTGGTTGTCCCAAAGCATTCTGACTGCTTCAAGTCTCTTTAAAATCTGATTTTTCCACAAATGGCTCAGTTGTCTGGAAAGCTACCATCTGTTGTTTCTTTCATCATTTTCTCTACCCAAGAGATTGCACGATTTGAAGTGGATGAGGGGCTGGGGTGCTGCCCTGACTCTGAAATGTCTGATGGCTTTCAGCACTCTGCCAGAAGGGTTTACTAAGCTGGACAAATTGAAAAATAGAGGTCAGATAAAGTAATATTCAAGGCCAAAGCAGGGTGAGGTATAAGATAGGCACCTATCCTGTATTTTTCAAAAAATTCCACTGTCAAATATTTCAACCAAGCCCAGAGAAAGCACAAAGGATAGCTCAGATTAAAAACCCACGAGATAGATATACAGAAAAAGGAACAAGAATTTGGGAACATGGACGCTTTGAGCACAACATGAAGAATGGCAGGAGTGTGACATTGCTACCCCGGCCTTGCAAGGGACAAGTGAGACGTCTCCACTCCTCTGGCAAATGTACCTTTTTTTTCCCAGAGGAGGAAAGACTGAAAGACCTGACGGGGTTCAATGTGCTTAAGCTGAAAAACACAACATTGTCATCTGTTGTTGGCTCTGAAGCCATCAGTAAACACCGCCACCAGGTAGATGGGAGATGGCCCAGGACCACCACACCTCCTTCTTCAAAGGAAATGCACAAAGGAAGGTGGACGCATTTCGTCAAGAAGGTGAACAGCTAGATCTTCCCATGTAACTACTTTCCATTGGGATCTTTGTTTCCACAAAATGAATTACAGCTCTTCTGATAAGTACTCTCCTAACGAATATGATCTTATCAAAACTTTCTGTTAAGCAGCAGGAACTTACTTCATTACCACTTCAAAGTGCTTTTTACCTTCCATGTGCGAGTGACATGATTTTGATGAGCCAAGTTCTCTTTACAGCTAAACGGGCACAGCCTCCCGTGAGAAAGGTTTTTATGATTTAAACTACCCAACCTTTACTGAGATCAGTGTGGACTGAAGGAAAATCAAGATGTTTTTCTTAAAACGAAAATTAAATACAAAAATTAAAATTGAGATTGTATAGAACATTACCTTCCAAAGAGCAAAACACATAACACTGGGCAAAAGCAGGTGGAAAAGTGCATTTACTGCAGCTTAGGTCTCAGGAGACGAGAAATTCCCCAGCCACCATGAGGGGACAACTCAGTTTCCCACATTTTACTCAATTCATGGCAGAAAAAAGCTCCTAGTGTGACACAATGTTCCTATATGTGGTGTGGCCACGTAGCTAAAGCCAAAACCCAAACACCATGTGGCCTGGGCCTGGTGCTAGTCACGTGGGGCCTCTCACACAGCTTATGCTTTGAAGCCATTACCTGGTGAGATGCAGGCCAAGTCCACCTCTCAGTGACCTGAACTCCTCTCTCTGCTGGACAAAAATCAACAGGAGATGGACACATGTCACTGAGAGGAGGGCTTCAGAGAGCACTCTTACAGTGACAGGGGCGTACCAGCATATCTTGGAGGAGGACCAGCTCTTGACACCCAGGGAAAGACCCAACGAAGGGCTCCCCCATCCCTTCATCTGGCCCAAGGACGGCCGCAAGCCTCACTCACAATTGCAAAGCTCCTTTCATGCCAGTGAAGCTCAAGGGACGGGAACAATCGTGAATTAACAGCTTGATGAACGAGGCCCTATAAATGTTTGATCAAAGGCAAAAAATGCCAAAATGCTGATGAGGGGAAGCAGAAAACAGCCATTGCTGTAAGGACAATATTGGATAGCAGTTACGAAAGAGTGGTTTGGTCACCACTGATGATATTTTTATGTCATCTCACATATTTTTTCATCTCCATAACAAAGGATGTGTTATACCAGCTGGGAACTTCACAATCACTGCCTCTGTTGCAATACCATCACTGAGAAAACTTTGTCAAAGGAAAAATCTAGAAAAAGTTGCTGTTACAGGAAAGAGTCCACTTTATATTATAGGCTTTTTTCTCTATAGCTAGATAATTCCTCCCAAAGAGCTACAAAGGCATCATTCACAGATGACATACTGAGACAACATCTGTCTACCTGTCCTCTCCACTCCTCCTTTTCAACTGTGATCAGACTTGTTAAAGCCGCGTTTACTTTAACAGGTGAATAATTACAATCTTCTGCACCATTGAAATAGCCAGAGGATATTAGCCGCATGCTGCAGATTAAAATTAACTGTGACATTTCAGCTGCATGGTATATTTTAAAATCATTTCCAAATGTTTTGTATCTCAGTTGGGAAATTTTATTAAACTAATTTGTATTCATTTCTGGGTCCAAAATGGAACAAATATAAAGGGAGAAAGACAGAGAGACAGGGGAAAGCCATATCAGCAATAAATGACATCAATTTCTTCCTCTTAACATAGCTTTCTCTTCTGATGTCTGCACTATATCAATCAGCTCTTCATACTTGGTATATTTGCATCCTGACCTTACCTTGGAATTTCACTTTACATTATTGCTTAAGAACCAGACAGTGGTGTGGCCTACAAAGAGCGGTCCTGAGCATTATATACTGCCCATACTCAGTTTCTTATAACTTTGCCACATTGCAGCCTTTCGGACTGAAATTTTGTTTCTGAGGTGTTTGCCTCAACATTATTTAGGGATGGAGAATGCCAGAAAAGGGGACGTGTTAGGCAAAACAATGCTTTTCCCACATTTAAAAAAACATCTTCCAATTGTTGGGGGTTTTGCCCAGGTTTTAGAGTAAGATGTAAAATTTATTTGAAGGAAGGTATAGCTCTTGCAGCCTCCAAGAGAAAGCGGTGGTGGCTGTCTAGGCTGCAAGAGAGATGCTCTCTAAAGGTTGTTAGCAGTTGTAGCTGCGCTGTGCCTGGGCTGGCTGTACCATGGGCACTCAGCTAGGCAGTGTCCACCATCTCAAGCTACGAGCGATGTATGTGTGTTGCCTGGCCTGGATCAGCAGGGGGAAAAAAACAGAAGGTAATTTAGATATTGGGCATCTTGGAAAGGAAGATTGGGACTGGGTGGGGTGGATGTGGAAGGAAAGAATAGGGGACCCACGTCTGTGTAAGCTGGGCAAGGAAACAGCAATGAAAATTGAACCCCTGGGAGAGAGTAAGACTAAATGAGTAAGGAAGGGGATATACAGAGGTGAAGCATGAGGGGGTTTGAACTGGGAGCAGCACAAAATGCTGGAGGGGTGGAAAAGCCAGGAACAGAAGATAGGTGGTTTGGAAGCAGATGTAAGAAACAAGGAAATAGCCCTCAGCAATGCAAGCAAAGTCAGCAGGCTGTACAGAATAACGCTGGGTAGTCTCAAAATCCATTCCCATGCCCCTCACATTGGGAACCCAAAGCTAAAGGGTACTGCAGACATGAGCCTCCTTTGTCACAGTTTCTCTTGTGTGAAACGGAGTTAACAAACTGTTCATCTCACAAACCGAGATAATGCTTAGAAACCACTTAATACTATGGAGATGAGTACTACTAATGCTATGGAGATGAGTACTACAGGAGAGCTCCTGGGGGACTCAGTACATTGGGACTGGGGGGTCAATGGCACGCAGCAGATGATAACCGAATGAGCATGAGAGGTCAGGCTGCAGCCGCTTCTGCCTTATCCGGAGGTTGCAGATCAGCTCCTGAATGCCCAGTCAGAGGGACTAACCTTGGGCAGCATCCCAGTGGGCAACCCTGGACCAGGAACGTGGGCAATGGCATGGGCACCACAGTGGGCGAAAGGTGGGAGATGGCTACCACAGAGCCGAAACTCATGAGGTCAGGGGAATCCACAGCAGTGCCTGGGAGCCTGCACATCCCACATGTGTCCTCACATCAAGGTCTCCACTGCCCAGGGTACCCCGAGCTGCATGGCCTCCCCTGTGCGACAGAAGTGACAGCTGCCAAAGTGATGAAAGAGTCAATCCAGTTGTCCACTTAAACTTCTTTCTTTTTAATTGTTTCATTTCTTTCCTTTTTAATTGTTATATTTCTGCTTGGTTTATTAATCATGGAAAGGCCAAAAAGTCTTGTTATTTAATGTAGGAGAAAATCCTATTTAAGCTTACAGCTCCTCGCTCTGTCCTGGAATTTGCATTTTCTGGTTGACAAGCAGCCTGGTTCCTGCCTTATTTAGGTCTCAGACATACAATCAAGGTACAGCAACTTAGCAATTACCACCCATCAGCTAACCCAAGCTGAAAAAATAGCATTCACATTGAGATGATGTGCAAGATACAAGCTCGATGTCAGCAAGAGTGAATAAAATAGTTTAAAACAGTGTTTACAATGTCTGAAAAGCCCAACAGAGTTACTGTAGCTTAACTCACGGCAGCACTCTATACACACCCACTTGAGTTTACGCTTCGGTCACTGATTCCCCTACCAACACTTCTTGTGGCAAAAATTTACCCATGGTACTGAATCAGTAACTAGTATTAGCTTGTCGTAATGCTGTAGCAGTACAAAGCAAATCCATTATCTTGATTTTCTTTTCTGAAATTAACAGAAGCTTGAAAGAGCGAGTCAAATCTTGTGAAATGCCTCTGAATTTATGCACAGATTTCTGTGGAAGATTGTCAGCATCTTCACCACTTGAACACTCGTAACCATCGGTAGAAATGCCGCTGATTTACCTAAAGAGCAAGTGTGTAGCCTTTCTGAGCGGGGTTTATGTTGGTCTGGTACAAGGTGATGCCAGCCAAAAGCAATGCCTCAAAGAGGAATTTCTTCAAATTTGGAAAAAAAATGAGAATTTATTCAAATTTGAGATGCTAAATAGAAGGAAATTACTATATGGTGGGCCAGTAACTAAGCTTCATTAATTACTATGTCCTCCAGAGTAGTACCTCACACAGGCAAAAACTCGTGCAATAAGGTTATCTGGTGAACTGTCTTTCATCACTTTAGGCAAAACTCACAAGAACTGCCATAGATAAGACGCTGTCAATAGCCCTGTAAATGTTACTCTTTCGTATTTCTATGAAACATTTCTCGGTTTGTTGGGGAGTAATTCAGCGTAGCTCATTTTCAGATTTCCTGTTTCTCTCAGAGCAAGGTAGGCATGGTCTGACCGTAAAATCCTTGAACCTGAAATCACTGCTTCAACTAAATCCTCCAAACTCAAGCCTACAAAACCAAGGTAGAGCTAATCTACGTTCTGTTATCTAACGATTGTACCCATTCTGTCATTTACAGATTTGTTAGCGTAGCAGTTACCCACCGTTCAGGCTGCCTACCTTTCTAAAATCTTTCCAAGAAAAGCCATTGGGATATCTGAAGGCCATTAGCCAAGTTATTCTCAGCAAAGATGAAGCTCACTCTGATTAGCAGGGAGCTGAAATGCTCACCTCAGTAGAATTCACCTTTGTGCTGTAGACTTTTTTCAAAGCTGAAAATAGTACGTGATATTTGCAACAGCAACCTTGAATTGAGGAGTTCCTCCTCAGAGAGAAGCTTTTGTTCCAAATTTCATTTTAAATGATGATGATTATTATGTGCAGTGTTATAATAAATGCAATTATTCTGCCATTTCTATCAAAAATATTACATGGGAAACAAAAGAAATGCTAAGCTGAAGCTGGCTCGTGATCCTGTATTACACCTTCACGCTGTACAGCTGATACATCTGCCGCATCAGAAAGTTTCAGCACGTTGCCTGAACTTGTGCACTGTGATTATGGTGACAGGAAAAATAGCACACGTAAAATCTGATAGGACTGCAGCCTATCCCTGTTGCCATTACAGGCTCTAAACAGCTCTCTATTCCAGCTTTTGATTATTCTCCACAAATTGAATGCAGCGCAGTACATGAATGGCTGGTTTCAAACAAATAATCTGAACATACAGTTTGACAAGTATGTCATGTTTAGCTTACTTAAAGGTCTGAAACAACTACTAACATTCCAAGTATTTTCAAGTATATGAATTTTAAGACCCAAACTACAAATGCTTTATCTTTGCCAATTCAGGCATGAGCTGCTTGTTTCTGCATGTGTGCTCATATATCTGTAAAGGAAAGTAGTGCTTTTGGCACTCTCAGGCATTTTATTTATGCATTTTTCAGGCACAGTTTAAGAGGCTGCTTCTCAAACTAGCCACCGTTATTGTGTCCTGTGTCCCCCATTGACTTCATTAGGAGCGGTGTGCACAGAGGATTTCTGAGGGTGCTAAAAATGTCAAACGGGATATTGAGTAAAGAGGAAACCAGACCAGTAAAGAAAGCTCCCTGGAACAATCAGGTTTTGATACTAAAACCTTGGCGTACTGCATGTAGTGTCTAACATGTTTACAGGTAAAACGTGTACATTTTTTAATCAGGACCAGCAAAAATCTTCTTGCTTTTCAATGCAACCCTAAAAAATTTCCAGGAAAAGATTGTGCTCCTCAGTTGACACGTTCAAACATGACAAACAACATCCTTAAAGTATATATTCTCAATTTAATAATGGCATTCATACAATGAAGATCTTGGGATCACCTGGTATTAAAAAACTTTGCTAAAATCTGCAGGCAGCACCTCCGTTTGCAAGACGGGGGACACCATTGCAAATCAAAACCTTTCTACTCTTTCATGCACAGTTTAATTGTGTTCTTAAAATATTCATGAAAGTGGGTTCTTCGTGCTTTGCCACGGCCACACCAAAAAACACTCTCTCTTTGAAGGCTTGCAGGCATGCCATGTGCACACCGTGACTTCGGACAGCAGAAAGCAGCATTCAGGGAAGATAAAGAAATACTTCAGGAGAAACAAAGAAGAAAGAAAGCAGAGTTTTCGAGCCAAACACTCCAACAACAGGGGCCTGCCTGCCACAGTTATCCGTCTCTGTAGGTCAGGTTTTATGCTACTACCTGTCTCCTTTATGCTTGCCCTGCAAAATCAGTGTCAGTCGCAAGGGATTCATGAAGTCTTTGACTCTTCTCGTTTTGAAAGGTCAGGGCTCCACTTTTTAATTGGAAAAGCAAAAGGCGAATGAGCCTGACCGTGAACACTGCTGCCCTTATTATGTGCCTTAGGAGGCTCAAAGAGTGGCCAAATATGTTAGGGCTTTTTGGGGGTGCACAAGGGGGACAACATGGCATTACAAACTTACGTAGTTTCTTGGAAAAAGGAGGCATTGTTTGAGCCTAAGCAGGACTTACCAATTACTGTACCTGGAGCTGAAAGCGCAGAGCGGCCACCTACGTGAATTCAAGCCGATGACAGTATCATCATCCACATATTTATTTAATGGCTTTTTTGATAAATGTTCCTTTTCTCTTCATCAGAACTGTTCCTTTTAATTTTGACAACTGCCTTCTTTCCCCATGGTAAAAAAAAAAGAACCCTAAGAAGGCTTGGATCTGGGGAGCTGGGGGGGGTTTAGGTTTGTTTTGTTTTACTTCTCTAGGGAAGGGTAGCGAGAAGGGAGAGAAGACAGACTGAACATGTTTTGATTTTGGAAAACTGGACTATTTTTCTCTTTTTCTTTTCTAAGAGCATTAGAAACGTCGCTGGCAGTATGAAACAGTTTGACTTCTGTTAGAAATTGTCATTAGAAACATAAAATTTTTTGTTTAGCTCTGACACATTGCAATATATCTAATGGCTGAGTCGCTTTGTTTCTCATGTTTCAAAGATCACTTCAGTACTTCCAGTAAATAATACATATTTTTGCCTAATCTTGATATATCTAGGTATTCCTAGAGTGATCTTCAGCACAGATTCTGAATCGAAATGTAAATTTCTTAATAACTTTGTTCTTCCTAATAATTTCCGTTATTTATTTAGAAGGAAGTATAAAAAAGCAGAGAAGTACTTACTCTTTCTTTCATTTTCTTAAACAGTGAATACAGCAACCGCACGTTTCCCTCAGATTTTACCAAAGCTCTCATGCACATACATGCCTGACACCTGTTTCATCTCTGTGCATGATGTTCAGACTGGAATTTGGGAGGTTGGGTCCATTGAGTTATCTTGCCAAAGCCAGGCTTAGCATCCTCCATTGAGTACATATCTACATCTCTCATGCCTTCCCTACTTGCTCCTCCAATCTCTCCACTAAAGTGCTCTGCTTAGGTAAACTTTTTCCTGTCAAAGCACTTTGCTAGTTTATGGCTCACATTTCTTTAAACTGTCAATGCTATCTTCAGTGTGAGACCATTTCCTCGTATCTTTACGATAACTGTCTCCAAAGTTATTGTGTGATATGTTGTTTACTGTATCTGCTATTTCTTACATAATGCTCTGAATTGAAAGATTAAGAAGTATTGGAACCAAGGCTTAGCTCTAGCATTTTTCAGCCACCTTTCTGTCTATATCAGATCATACTCATCATAACATTTTTCATTTAATTTTTTATCTGGCTTTATCCAAGATGCTATTGAAAATTTCCCTTATAAAAAATTTATTGAGGATCTATATTCTATAAGAAGCCTACATAACATTCATCAGTAATATTTTTTGCTTTTACCCCTTTGCTTATCATACATATGTTTGAATGCAACATAACATGAAGACATGAGTGGCCCGTAATTTCCAGAAACAATTAGGTAGGGCTCTGTTTCTTACTGAAGTCTCTTTTCTTTTCCTCCAAATATTGCAGAGCTTCATAGTTAGCAATCCTTTCTGTTCTTCCTATTTTCATTTTATATATTTTATTTCATTCATGAAATTTCTTCCAAGGACATAAATTACCACTAATACAGCAAAAAATCCCAACTGATTGTGTGCAGATGAAAGACATTGTTACATACCTACACCCTGATTTAGACTAATGGTAAACTAATTTTAGGATTCTCTATTTTATTCAGCATTGTAACATTCTGCCTGACCCTTTCTCTAATGCCTTAGTGTTTCACCCTCACTGAATGACTTCTGAGTGTTAAGGAGATATATCACCATTTCCTCTGATGGTTATTTAAAAGAGATTCTGCTTTTATTGCCTATTCCAATCATAGGAATCATAGCACTCCTTACCTCTTGCTATGTCTATTCCATTTTCATTTAACTCAAGATGCTTCTGATTTCCCAGTTTTCAGCTAGCTGTTAAGGTATCTGTTAGCAGTAGTGCCTATCTTGGTTCACCTTCTGATTTCGTGAAAGAAGAAAAAAATACATCTTCTGCCACAAAGATCTTCCCTGAAAAGAAGGTTGCGTATTTCTGGATTGCCTATAACCTTCTTGCATGCCTCCATTTACTGGTCTACAACAGGGGAATAATAATGCCCAGCCAGGGCTTAAATAGATATTGTTGAAAAGGTATTCAAGACATATGGGGAAAACCTGACTTAGGGCTCTTCTTCCTCTTCTGTTTTTTTGCCAGGTACCTCAGTGCCCTCTTTTAGCTAATTTCTTGCTGGCCCTAAAACGTTTTTTTCTTGTATTCCTTCTCCTACTGAAGTAAGGCGCAAGTGTGTGTTTAGCCTTGGTAGACACTTCTTTGTTCTTTCGATGCAATGTGCTTCATTGTACAGCGTTATCTCTCAGGACTTCCAAGACTTCTGCTTTTGCCAAAAGTAGGGTAATTAAATTGTCTCATTAAAACCAGGTCCTATGCCTATAAAGTCCCCCAGCTCTCTCAGGGAAACCTCTCTACCCTCTCTCTGACAGACCACCCCATCAGATCTTTTCCCTTTCACTCTGCTTGATGAAACATTACCACTTAGTTCGTTACCGATCAGTATTTCATGTACTTTACCGGTAGTTTACTCCAAGCCCAATGGCTCAAGGGACACACAGCCTGACTGAGAGCGTCCCGAAGCAAAGGCATGTTCTGGATGACAGCAATCCACACTACCCTTCCCGATGACAGGGGACGCTAGGGATGTTGCTAAGCACACCCATGAGTGCATTGAAGAAGCAGAAGACAGTGGGCAGAAAGCAAGAGGATTATCCAGCACAAAGAGGCAGCGCACGCCATCCCAAGTCAAGTTGCCTGGCTCTTCTCCATGGCACCTCGCTCGTCCTTCCTACGTGCTCCAGGCCTGCTTTCTCTTTTTGTTTTATGCCCGTAGGAAGTGTGGGCTCTGCAAGGCAAACGCTGCTCCTCTTCACTCTGCAAAGGACCCCACACCAACCCCTCTGCCTTGAGTCAAAGTGAAGGAGCTAAAAGTCTCACACATGTCTGCAAACAGTAATTAGGATATATTTTGTCACTGTTAGCAGGAACACCCCATACTGTGGATGCGAAGGTTGGAAGTCAACTACCACCCGACCAGCCCTTGCCGGCACTCTGCTCCCAGCCCCACTGCCCTCAGCTGCCCCGCACCACAGAGAGGTGATCGGAGCCGCGCGGCGCCGGCTGCACTCACAGTACACAGAGGCAGTAGACTCCCGGGATGCTCTCGCTGTCCCGCAGCAGGTAGCTGCCATCAGTGCCCGCTGCCAGCAGCAGCTTCTCCCCAGCCTCACGGGTGATGCCCCCATGGTAGATGGGCAGCGCGTCCATGCTGGCGCCGTCTCTCACTGCAGGCAGCTCTCCCTGTGCACGGCGGTGCCTCCGACCACTCCTCAGCCGTGTGCTCCCTTCAGCATCTCTGTCTTGGTGGCAGATGTAAACAGGATGTGTTCACACCTCTGAAGCCTCCGCACAGGGCGAGACAGCGCTGAGGGAAGAGTGAGGAACGAGCACAGCTTTTTTGTGGTTTTTTTTTCCTTTGCCCCTTTTTGTTTTCCTTTTTCTCAGGCTGTAACATCCTCATGGCGTCGCAGCTCATGCACAGAGGTGTCATTTCACAGCCCACCGTCACCCACGCGGTTCCCCACTTGGCACGGACATGACACGTTGAGGCGCACGATGGCCATGGGGCCGATGGCCACCCTGGGTCAGGGCAGGGAGGCCAGAACTGTGGCGCCATTGTCAGTGGCTGCTGCCAGGCATTTGTCTCCTCTGGCGTTAACCCAAGGGGAGACAAAGAAGGGCGAAGCAGGACCCTCTGCAAAGCAGGGATTATTCTTGAACTTCTTATTTTTAAAATCACCAGGGGTGAGAAAGCAGAGAAAGAAAGCTGGCGTCATTGTCCCCACCCTGCCAGGCCACTCACCTCAGGCCGTGGGTGCTGAGCACAGCCCCTGCTCCACGGTGGCTGGTCTAGCACCGCAGACACCGGCCCCCGGCTGATTTACCTCACAACTGGTTATTCTGATAGGCTTTGGTGCTGTTTAATCATTGTTAATGTCAGGAGTGCTCATTATTTCTGCTTGGAGGCAGGCAACAGCCTCAGCACAGACAAGGAGGCCCCTCACATCCTCCGTGACGCCATCGGTGCCGCTGCCACCTTCGTGCAGTGTGCGAGCAGGCAGCCAAAATCCAGACACATGTCTGAAAAAGCCATTTCTCTCACCTGCTGTGGCCACAGGCATTTCCTCAGTACGCTTGTCACTTGAAAGCTCCCATACGCATGTGCTTGCAAATGGGTCTGTTTGCAAACAAGCTGAAAATGTGCTTTTATACCCCCATCGATATTTCCACCCATGGAAAAACCAAGCATGTTTCCTGGCGCTGAGCGGCACAGCACGGCAGTGCCAAGGCGGCACTGCCCCTGCAGCCATGGCCACCGGGCCGGCCCCTTTGGGCTGCAGCGAGCGCAGGGCTGGATTCCTCCCTGGCACGAGGCTGCTGCACTCCCCTGATGAGCTACGTTCTCACACCTGGGTGTCTGAGCAATAACTCACTAAAATATAGCGATAAGTCCGGGTGGTGCGTATGATTGATTTGTTTCAAATTGAGTTTGCTAGCACGACAGGGCAGAATGAAATCATCTCACCCAGGTGTTCATAGAACGCGATGTCCCGGTTGAAGTTAAGGATGGGTGAAAAAATAGCTCTCTAGATACACACATTTCAGGAAGAAAAATTAAATTAAAAAACACTGAAAATAAGGGCTGCTCTTTTAAAGTTTCAATCAATCAAAATGTTTTCTCTTGATTGTTTCACAGCACGTGTCTTTCAGTTCTGACCTTTAATATAGTTTTTCCCTGAAAATGTTTTTTTCGAACGAGCTTTAGCTTTTCCTTTTGAGGGATGGGCATTTCTGACCAGCGAGTCACGGGGTAGCTCACACGCCAGGCACTGCACCAAAGTCACCGACAGCAAAGCTGCAGCTTTCGGAGGCACCGTGAGCCTCTTGCCCCACAGGGAGACCCCGGCGAGCCGCTGCCTCCCTGCCCGGCGCCTGAGCGGCCGAGAAAGCTGCAGAAAACCTCAGCTGAAGAGGGACTGAAAACTTCCACCACCGTGTTTATGGCTTTTCTATCTTGTTACGCAGGTGTTCATTACCCTGTTTATGCGAACCTGGGGACTCAGCTATCCTGCTCGGTTTTTTAAACCAGTTGTTAAAGTATTTGCACAAAAAGGCAGAGCTGCTGCCTGCTGCAAATGTGATTAATGTGGATGGCGACAATGTAAGCAAAGTACTGTTCCCTCATAAAGCTGCTGCCTATTGCTTCTCCTTTTCCAAACTACTTGTACTCTTGGGGATTTCATCTAACTTTCCCATTTCTTAAACTTTTCTCAATATTAATAGTTGATTTCAGAAAAAGGATGTGTGTAGTTAGCTGGAGAGGAAAAACAACCAGAATCATCCACTTCTGCGGATCTCATTGCCACACTCATCAGGTTTCAACTAAAGCATAGGTAGAAAATCATAAACTTTTTACTATGAGATGCTCTGTTAATAAAGGAGTCGCTACATTACCAGGCCAGCCTGCATACTCCCGGCACTTTGATGAAGCAGTATCTATTGCTATAAAAGAGCTGTAAACACCTAATTTTGCTTTCGTGGGTAAGGAACCCATAAAACTCCAGCTACTGAACCCCAAAGCCCGGGCTTCCATACAAATCCCTTTATGGCCACATTGACTAGGGGACACGCAGCTTTTAAGAAGTAATGGAAATGCTGGATTTTGGAATAAGGGACACTGAGCAAGCCCTGAGGCACCAAGCAGGATAAACCAAACCAAAGGACATAGGTCCTTCCTGGGCTGAGAAGAGAGAAACCATGACACTGCTAGCACAGCTCTGCACCACACCACCGAGGCTGGAGAAATCCTCCCTTCTCCCAAACAAGCCATCTTCACTGCAGCTTTGCACTGTTGGCACCCAGTCAGACTCACACCGACTGCTCCATTTTTTATCCATTTAATCTTATGCATCTAAACTGTTGTTTGCCATCCTATTTCGTACTGCCGCATGTGTGCAGTGGGGCTGAGAAGACAAACTACAAAACAGAGCAGCAGGTTTGGTAGAGTAGGAGAAACGACAGAGAACCAGGCCTCAAAGGGGTGCTGCTCCTGTTTGGACTTAGTCCCCATTGCCTTCCACTGGAAATGATGATTTCTTTACACAGCCCGAGCCTTGCCCTGTAGGATGCCGGACACTTCTCTTGTTTTGTTTGGAGAATATTCAGCGTATTCTGGACACCACAGTTTCGTGCCTTCCCTAAATCAATCCAGCCAGCAGTCCCTGCAGTATACTATAAAAAATTTATCTAAAAAATACATGAAGGAAAGGAAGCACTTAAAAGTGCTCTGAAATACTTGGTCATGAAAAACAGGCTTAGAAAGACAGGCCTGCATAGACCTCTTGGGTCATCACGTCTACTTCCCTGCTATCTTAGCCAAACACATCATATAATCCCTTTCAGAAACTCATTATACTCCGTCTTAAAAGTAGCTTGGGGTTTTTTGTTGTTGTTGTTTCCACAGTTCTCACTGGAAAGCAATTGCAGAACATCGCTATTCTGTTGTTTGGAAACCTGCTTCCAATTTCCATCCTAAATTTATTCATGACCAATTTATACTCATTTGTTCTTGTGCCAATGTTGTCCTTTAGTTTAAATAGATGTTTTCTCTTCCTAGAGCTTATGCCCCTGCGGTATTTACAGCGGCCTCCCTCAGCCTTCGTTTTGCCAAACTCCTCTGACGCTTAAGGCTCTCCCTTCCCATGGTCACTCTAATCGCCCGTTTCAGTATCTTCCCGAAAGTGAAGGGAATCATTTGTGAATAGCGTGCACTATCCTGGCTGATTTCTAGCATGTGCCTCATACACCATTACCGGCGTTTCATTACCCTGGTGAAAATACCTTGCTTCGTATGTTCTGTGTCTTTCCCCTCCTTATTCTTTTCTCACCTATGAGCATGCAGGTATAGTAGAAACCTGGTTAACAAGACCCAGATGCATGAACTTGTACTCAGATCCTTCTGAATTTAATCCAGTTTATCCTATCCTGGTCCTCAAGGTCACTCGGTTCTTCCTAAATGAGAGTTCTATTTGTCTCTGCAGTGACAGTACCTCCCTCCCTTATGCCATTGGTAAATTCCATTAGCACATGCTTATTTTTTATGGGATCATCATTAATAAAAAATTTTAAATAATGTCAGGCCCGAGACTGATGCTTGGGAAGCTCTACTACCTTCTTTCAGTACTGATCTTCTCCTCGCACTGCTTACTTTCTTATTCACTTTTCAATTTCTGTACTAATCTCCCATTTTAGCTAATAATTATTTCCCACGTGGCACTGTACCAAATGCTGTACTTAAGTTTAGATAATTAGCTCTAAGCACTTCCTTTGTCTAGAAAAATCAATTATGATGATATTTCAGGCACCGGAACTTGTAGAAGTACCTGAGAAGTGGAGGTAGGGGAGACAAAATGAAATTACCTTAAGTTTTTTTAACACCTGCAAAGATTTGGGCTGATTTTCATTTTCAGATGAACTGCTTCATTCATCCCTAGCGATGACATTTTCATACGTTGTTGAATTTTATAACAATTCTGAATATTATAACACTAACGCAGGAGCATCATTAAAATTCTTGGATATTGTTATTTGACTGAAAATAAGAATGACCTTCAGGACCTTTATGAAATGAATGCTACTGCAGAACTGTTGTAGGAAGGCCTTGTATAAAGGGCTATAAAGCAAGCTAAAAAGTAAAATACCTGTATTGGTAGTTTCGCTGATACAGCAGTAGTATCGTAAATGCCATCCCTGTAGAAGTACTGAAAAAGCAGCTTCAAAATCAGCAGCTATTGCAATGTTTTTGAAAAATATTTAGCTGGCAAAATGCCACATTAAAACACAGCTAACTTTAAATATGATTTTCATTATTTCATGTCACTTTCATTTTTAGTGTAATCTGACAAAATATTCAGAACAACTGTATAGAATAGTAGCTGCAGACAAAGACTTGTTATTCACATAGGAAAGTAATGCTGAGATTCAGTAAAATGTTGTTTTTTCTACAGAATACCTGCAGAGTCACCGTTATCATGTTTCCTTTTTGAGCTGAAATGAAAGAGGTTGGAAAAAGCAGGCTACAATTAGCAAATGTGTAATTAGCTGTAAGGTTCTGAGCACGGATGCAGAAAGAGAATCCAAAGAAATTTTGGCTTAAAGTTCACAGATTAGCATATATTTCTACAGCCTCCGTGTTAGTCATGATATTCTATGTATGTTGCTTGGGGGAAAAAAAAAGAAAAAAATGAAAGATTGTTATAATAAACAAAGTTTGGATGCAGGTGCGGATTCCAGCGTTACACTCCAGGATACGTACATCGTTCAGATCTCATTTGCTTTGAGAAAGGCCAACCTATAAGACTGGGCTGTCACAGAACTGCTCAAATGTTTGGATATCTTTGAGGGTGGTTGCAGATCCAGGCTTTTGCCCCCTTCAAATTAAAAATATAGCCCAGGGAAAATCTCCTTACCTCAGCATATTAAGTCCTCAAGTGGCACATTAGCTACTGTGAGGATTTCTGTAGAGTGCTCAGAACTTGAAAAAATAAACTTTCTCATCACCTGGAAATTGGGTGTTCGGTGCCATCAATCGGAGTTGATTCTGGGGGAGGACTGAGCATACGAAAGGTTATGGACCTTTATGAATGAAACTCTTTATACTCATCAACATTTGTCTTCTGAGCACAGGTAAATACACACATCCCATAAATGACGACATTTCACTGAACTTTAACAATATTATTTCCTCTGTGTGGTCTCACTGCTTACCTGTGCAGTTGTTTTGAATGCTTTGTGAGTGAGATAACACTAAAATTGAAAGCTACATAATATGGTGAAATTCATATTAAAAGTTATCTGCGTTTTAATGCGGTTTCTTTTACCGGTTAATATTTCGTACTTCTTTCTCCAGAAGCATTGCAACAGCTGGCAATTTTGCAGGTGCATGTGCATTACCAAGCAGAGATGCCATTTGTGATAATGTCAGCATAAGTAAAACTACTCATAGAAGCTTGCACCTTTTTATTTTCTGCTATTACTCTTTCAACCCCTTCCTGTAAAATTTGGCAGTGCACAGGTAGTCATAAGCATTAGGCACCCAGCTGCTTTGGGGACCAGGACCTCCACGTCTTTATAATTTCACTGAATCAACTTCCAAGTCAACAGGGCTAAATCTGTAATGACGCTCTCAGGGTGGAGTAAATGTCCACGCTGGAGCTCTTCCTGGGTACATTCCTGTGCAAGCAAGCCTGGCATTGAATATAAGCTTTAGAAACTAGATTTCCACACAACACACACAGAGTAGTTAAAATTGATTTGCTGACATCCCATCCGAGTTCCTAACAGATATTTATCTGAATTACAACAGCACCATGTAATTAGGCATAAATAAGGGCCTTTGTTCTGGAGGGGAGGAAAGTTTATCAATTCTGAACCATATGCAATTGCGTGTCTAATCTCTGCCTGCAATTATTTCAAATGCACATCCAGATGATAGCATTTATATTCATTCTGAGATTCATTGAGTTTGAGGCCAGAAGGGATCATTATACCATCTGGCCTGACCTCCTGGATGTCACAGGCCATTACATTTCCCCAATTACCTCTATATTGAGCCCTGTAACATGTGTTTGACTAAAGCATAACTATTTTTGACTAAAGCTTATCTCCCAGAAAGGCATCTAGTCTTGATTTGAAGCCATCAAGAGGAGAGAATCCACTACTTTGTGGGTACTTTGTTCCAGTGGCTAATCACACTCACTATTAAAAATGTAGGTCATGTTTCCAATTTGAATTTGTCTGGCTCCAGATTCCATCCACTGGATCTCGTTATACTTTTCAGAGTTAAGTTAAAAAGCCCTTTGGTACCCATTATTTTTTCCCTGTGTAAGTGTTTATTCTCCGGAGTCTAGTCGCCTCTCAAATATTTTGTATTGTTTTTTCTAACAGACTTCACTGAACTCTGAAAAATCACAGGGTAAAGTGTTTTCTCTAGTCCTTCTTGTCTGTGTATTTTTATTTTCCCTGGTATCTGTTTCAGCAGTGCCCAGCCCCTCCTCGTGGTGCCGACGATGCACACAAGGAGCGCGTGGAAGCACATACTCAGTCGCTTTCCTGTTACAAACCTCTGGTCTATAGCAAAGTCTCTCCTTCCCAGTACACAACTGTAGGGTGAGGGAAACTATACTGTGCTGAAGTTTCATAAATATAGAATTCAGTATGGCCCATTTGATCCCAATGGGACCAGTTTATTATATAAGCCAGGTTTCTTTTACGACTGCGCTCACCTCATCATCCTATGCTATCAATTTGTGATGCGCAAACCGCTTCACCCAAAACCAAACATTGCTCATGGCAAAATGAAAATGCACTGCGTGCACATTCCTGTTTCCAGCTTGCCTTTCTGATATTTTGAGATGCCAATCATAAGTCTACCTGTAACAGCACAAAGGGAAAATATCCAGATAGATTTTTTCTTTTACATTTTTAGGTTTTAGGTGGTTTATTAGTCAGGTTTAAACTAAATGTTAGAGCAAATAGTTCAGTACAGCCCTGCATGTACTCTCTCTTTGCGCTAAGGAGAGATTTTTCACTTCATAAATCGTTCCGAATCTATTGTGGTGATGTTACATTGGTCTCAGTACAGAGAAATACACACACACATACTCCCACTCTGAGTATTTTGTGTAGAGAGCACACTGGCAGTGGAATTCACTGCATGCTCATATCACAAGCCAGGCTGTCAGCAAAACAGACACGATCTCAATAAGGAAAAAAGAACATATTCTGGTTATATTAATTGTTCTTTGAAAGTTTTGCCTTAGCATTTTGGGCACAGATTGCTTTTCTGGCCTACATCACAGCAACAAGAAAAATTTCACTTCTGTCCTAAAAAGACCCAGAACTGAAGATGTGAACATATATGTGATGCTTATGCATTTTAAAATACCTGTGCATATCAAATTTCTATTTTTTTTCTGACAGATCCTGAAAAATGCTCTCATTAAGCTTTATCTTTTCCCACTGATGAAAGACTGCAATAGAGTTACTTTGCTTCAGCCCAGGAAAGAAAACGTGTATTGGACTTGATGCCGGGCTGAACCATCAGATCATAAGCTATGCTGATAGTAAGATGATAAGTAGATCTAATTCTGTTCTGACTGAAATAAGTAGCAGAGCTGTCCTGCTTGTAGCGAGAGCAGGAGCAGATGAAACTTCTCTCGGCAGACAACAGGAAGCGTGTGTTTTTGGAGAACAACAATCTTTAGGCAAGGACTACCCAGCATTCGACTTCTGGTTAGACCCTTCCCGTGCTGCACGGTGCGTAGCGCAGATTAGCAGAACCCGGCAGATCTGGCATCTCCAAGCAGCACAGTGAAAGTCTGTGGGTGGACTAAACCCACGTACTTTTCATTTCACTATTGATTGCAGACTAAATCAAACACAGTGAGAGAAAAGAGCAAATGAAATTGAGCTGGCCAAGACAACAACATTTACATGCCAAGAGAGGCTCTTACTCCTCATATCACTGTCACGGCTCTGTGCATTTAAGGCCATTCCCTAGGGCAGATGTGGGTTTTTCAAAGGTTAGAAGCTAAGCAGATGAAGGCTGAGTGATGCCGAGGATCCACGTAACTCCAGGTCACTGCTTTCAACCCATACCAGATGGGTACCCTCTGAGAGCCAGCACTCTCACACAAGTGCCTGCAGAGAACTGTTTTCCCCTTGGCTGGCATGCTTTGGCAGCCCCGTTGCTTGGGAAGCCGTGTCCCAAGCATGGCTGAACCCTCCATGTCAGGGTCAAGGTGAGCCAGAAGGACAAGATGAGGAAGACTGCATGTGGTAGCTTGCTACTCTATTTTAAGATAAATAAAAGTGCCTCAGGCACGAAGACACAAAGTCTGCAAGGCTGAAAGGAAAGCCTTTGCTTTTGCCTCCCTTTATGGGTCTCCTGGCCCTTGGGTCACGTCCAGGTTGAGGAGGCAATGGCAAGGTGGGGAGCAGGGAAAAGCTTGAGGCACCAAAGATGCCATCCTCCCTAGTGTCAAAGGGGAAGTTTTACTTGGAGATTAAACTTGCTGCTTGACTTGGCATAATATACCCATGACAGGTTGCTAGCAGGTCTACGTGAGGTGGGTCCCAAGTCCCAGCCAAGGTAAAGAGCCTTCATGAGTCCCTGTGGGACTGGCTCCTAAAAAACAGCTATAAAGTACCTCACACCTGAGTCTTGTTTCATTTGTATGTTGTCATCATGATTCCCATGGGGATAGTGTCTAAGCACCCTGATGGCGTCTGGGGACAGCATCCTCATCCTGAGCTCCTTGCCTGGGTGAGATCAGGCTCCCCACTCCCTGGGCCTTCATATCCACAGGTACTAACAGTCCTTTTTCTGAGGGAACTGTCCTCTAAAATATAGCTGAATACCCTCACTTCTAGTGGTACAAGGAAAATCCATATGAAAAAATGGGAGACTGGATCAGTTAGATACATTTTTTTGCCCAGTGCTTATCACAAATCCCCTTACAGCAAAAATGTTAACTGTGTCTGAACAATTTGCACTCAGGCTTTCCAACCTGTAGTTCAAAAAATGTAAACATTGGGCCGTTAAGATTTAATTGCTTTTTATATTCTCCGTGGAAGCTTTTACTATGAACTATTCATAAGCACGCTCAGGGCTGTCCAAAAAACACATTAGGGCTTTGCTGACAGAGGAATGCGCTCAGGAATATTTTCAGGCACTGGGTTGCAGCAACCTGACGGCCAGAAAGACCCCAGCCCACTGGAGGGACCCCAGCCCACTGGAGGGACCCCAGCCTGCTGGAGGGACCCCAGCCCGCTGGGCAGCAGCCCTGCAGTGGCAACGGAACAGTCAGGGACCACACTGGTGCCCGGTGAGGACACGGTGCCAGCCCTTTGCCGCTCAGAGCGTAGCAGGCACATTATTCTTTTGCTGCTAAATGTAGGTGTTGGACTTCAATTTCCTGCCCTTGTTTGACAGCTAAAACAGGCAGAAATCTCCTGCCTGAAATTTTTCCTGCCTCAGAGAGCTATTCATCAAATATGAGGGGTTTTTCCCCCACCAAGATATTGTAGTGCAAATTTTAAAGCAAAATACAATTCTGATTTTATTTTCATTTAATTAGTTTCTACATAAATATTTCATAAAATATTTGCCTTTTTGTGTTGTTGAAACTCCTTCTTTACTGTTCTTCCTGCAATATTTTCACCCATCAGTCCTAATAGACAGTAGAATAATCCTGACAGATTTTAGGGCATCATATTTTTTTTTTCATAACTTTTCCAAAATTTCCTCAATTTTTGCAAAAATTTCAGAGATGTAAAACTAACTTTTTTACTCTATGATACCATGTATATACTTTAACTGAAAAACAACTGAGAAATTACTGAGTGAAAAAAGGAAAAGCAAATAAAAGTACAAGAAATGAGATAATTCTAGATAGCATGTTTCGCTTAACAGAAAAAGGGGAGAGTCACCAAAAAAGAAAAGAAAACCAACAGAACGTGTGCTTTTCCCTTGACTGAGCCATGTCAAGTTTACAAGGAAGTGGAAATGTTCCTCTTAACTTCCAGGCATTTGAGGTCAGATAATTTCATGGAGTATCACATTTTTAGCCCACTCCTTTCTTATCAGTTGTGCCCCCTTGAACGAGTCATGTCTTTCTTTTGTAGGAGTGCATAAATGCCCCCAAGGTCGAAGTAGTAACAATATAATTATAGGCATGAAACCCTTCCAATTCAGCATCTGTAACACTCTTATCTGCCTTAATCTTCAAGAAGAAAGGACAGATGCTTAAAAAAAGTTCCCATGTTCCCAATTAGTCACCAGAAGGTGAAAGTAACTTCTATGGAGATAAGATGCTTTCTTTACATGTGTTTAAATGTCATTCTTCACTTCCAATGGCAAAAGGGACAAAATATTTATAGTACCACCATAAAAAAAAAAAGTATCATAATCCATTTGTTCTACACAGTTGGTGCTCTATTAATGCCTTGTGTTCATTGCTGCATTGATCGGGGAAAATCTAATAACATGGAACTAGATCGCTAATTTTTGACCTCTTACTTCTCAGTTTCCTTCAAGGGGTAAAGAGCTGTTTTACTGAAGCCTTTTTAAATTACATTCACTGAAAATTATACAGTAAAACTCATTCAGAAGATTATTTCTTTATAGAGAAAATGTGAAATTACCTAAGCCTAGAGCAGCATCGGGAACAACGTAATGAGCCTTTAGGACTGCAATCCAGATCACCTGCTAGTAGATATCACCATTTTTCCAGAAAATAGCACCCACTAGTATATAATGTGCATCTACCTTTTTACCGCCCAGAGGTAAGATTTGTTTCCTTCCCTTCAGCTGATTTTCCCTGTTAGTACAAACTCTGCTTTTCCTCTGTCTCTCTTCCCCTCACTGAACATTACCTCCCACACCTTCACCGTTCTGTCCTCAGCTTCAAAGAAACAGAAACCTCCAGACAGTTATAAGAAATAAAGTCAGTCCTCCAGTAATAGCTCCTGGTCTAGCCGAGATGGTGGCATTAGTGTAGTTTCTCACTTCCCTGGCACTTTCCCCGCGACAGGCGACGCGTCCCCCTCCACCGTGATACACGGCAGTCGGGCTGAGCAGGCACAAATGCAGGAGAGGGTGAGCAGAGCTGAGGCACCATGGTTTTCTCTAGTCCTACCTATTTATCAAAGTACTTTTACGGTCCCTGTCCAAGCACTATCTAAGCACTACAGGCAATTAAAGGCTGGCTCTACAGGAGAAGGATTTAATTTTGCAAAAGAACAAGTAGAAAGTCGATACTCCCATGGATTAAAACAACCAACCAAGCCAATGCCGGGCACATGTCCCTCACCCTCCTGAGTATGTTTTGTCCAGTTAGACAAAACAGAGCTCAAAACTGCATCCAGGTCAATGGATGAAGACTGCTGTATATCACCACGAACTACAGAAGGAACGCACTTTGGGTAAAACAATTCTGAGAAATACATGTTTGTGAAATAGTTTAAGATCCCTCCATGTAAGATGCAACACGTAGTCTTGTGTATACATTTCTAAATAACTTGTATCTCATATACAGATTTCAGTCATCACACAGCACTCACTTCCAGCACGCACTTGTTCATGCGAGCCTATGGCATTTTCGGTTTGCAACAGGTACTCCAGAGTCACAAGCTCAGCCTGATTTTACAGCCTGATCTGTAATGTTCACCCAGCAAACCGCATCATTTTATATGAAGACCAAGAAATTACTTCAGCTATTAAACAACTTTATAATCTTGCTTAAACCATTCTTTTGTTTCATTTCTTCATCTTCCCCTACAACAGTCTTTTGGTCCTTTTTGTGTGCAGGTCTTTTATAAAGATGCAATTAAACACAAAGTTGCTGCTGAAATACATAAGACTTGTCTGCTCTGGCTGCTGAGAGCTGTTCAGCTACAACACCGTCTTGATTGCCCGGGCAGGACATGTGAGAAGAAAGGGCCTAAGGTTCCACATCAACTACCAAAAATTGAACAGTGGCACAATTATTATCCAAACATTGGAAAGGTCAACAGCTCCACCCTTTTTTTTTTCTTGAAGCAGCAGTTCAGGACATAATTTGCTGATTGTCATAACTGTAATGTTATTTAAATTGAGTTCCTTCTGAATGTAATTTACTGCCAAAGTTTATTGAGCTTATTTTAACACCATAGTGGAAGATTAAAATTTAAACTATCATTTTAACTATTTTTATAAAGGTTACATAAGTACATTTCATTTCTTTATTGCTTTACTGAATGTCAAGGTGCAGAGCACTCAGCGAAGCCTGACAGTGACTAAGAGATATAAAGGTCATGTCGTTTACATTTGCTTCAAAAGTTCAACCTTTGTTTTACCTAGAAAATTATTCACAAATTACTGCCTACAACAAAAATTAATAAAAGAAGAGGTCATCCACACCCAGAGCACCAGAGACACTATAGGAAATTCTGACATGGGGAAACCCGCCAGTCTTCAGGGCTGTCTTTCCATTTTCATTTCAGCGGTATTTTAAATTTGCCCGCAAAGCTCACCTCTGCCTACATGGAGCGACAGGAGCACGCAGCAAGGCGCTTCGCTGCTGCTGGCTGAGCGCGTTCAAGTTGCAGCTGGAGCGTGAGGGGTTTGTCAGCCCTCCCTTTGATCTCCAGAGCCCTGGAATCCTTCTGAGGGCCAGAGCAATAATAAATATTAATTTGCAAATTAACTATTAACAATAATAAAATACATGATGGGTGATAACATAACAGGTGAAAGCAGTAATAAATTCACATTGAAGAACGTGTCTGCCCTAGTCTTGCCCCGAGTACCCACACGCGTCTTTTCTTTGTCATTCATGTATCTTAAGATAGTAATTTAAAAATTAATTTAAAATATGCATCATCAGTTGAAAGTATTTTTTGTCAACTTCAAAAGAGCAAATTTGTCGTAGCAGGGTTTAAATTGAATTAAGAAATGAAGTATTTGGTTAACAGGGCACTTGATTTTTATTACAGATGAGTATATCACTGTTAATGCAGTTTTAATCTTCTCAGGGTTTTCTTCAGGAGCAGCTCTGAAGTCATTAGTACTTGGGGATGTTTTAAAATTCAGGATGTGAGTAGAAGCAGGGCAGGGGGCTCATTTCTGACAAGACAAGGAAAGAAATGTTATGGGGTGAAGCCACAGCCAGCTCAGGTTCCCCTGCACCAGTGGCAGCATTGGGGCTGCTGGCTTTCACTCGTGAGGCTCTGCTATGAGCTGTGCAAACCAAGCTGCTCACCACTGCATCAAGAGACACCGCAGGGTCAGACGTGAGGCTTCAGCTGAAGGAAGAAGTCATCTGCAATGGCTGTAGAAGCAAGTCTTCTGCCGAGAGAAAGATCATACTCAACATGGGCAAGGAAACGCCATCCTCCTCCTTTTCTCCACCCTTTCTGCCCTCCTTCCCAACCGAGTCCTGCGCCTTTGAGCCTGCTACCCCACCGTGAGTGGCTGAGGCGCCAGGGCTGTTCCACAGCTCCGACCCCTTTGGCACCCATCTGCACAAGGCACAAGGATGGTTGCATGCAGGCAGCCCTCTTGCAAGCCCCGAGAGCAGAGTGGCCATCGCTGCCAGCCAGCTGCCCTTTGCATGGGGCACCAAGAGCCCCAGGGCAACACGACGTGCCTGCAGCACCTTGAGCAACCGCAGCAATAACTTGCAAATGGAGTCCAGCAACATGCGACCTATGCAGAGCTTCCCAAGCCCTGGCTTCAAAAAAAAAAGGCTTTAGTGATAGTGTTCACACCACAGGAGCTGTACAGGGGTGAGACACACTGGGGCTCCTGGTAGGGTGAGCTTTTTGGTCGCTTCTCCCCTTGCACCATCACCACAGGTGTAACAGAAAGCAGACACCATAAACCAAGGGAGTTCTGTGCAACCGGCTCAGAACACAATTCAGCAAGACGTAAAAACCCACCCGACTACAGGGCCAGGCAGCGTTTTGGCTGCGCACTGTGGTTGCGTGTCCATTCCACATTGTGTGCTCTGAGTTGTCCCCAGGAAGCCGCTCCGACACCTTGCTTTTGACATGGTGTGGTTTAAGTTAGCTTATTTTTAATTCTGTTGTTATGAGGTTTGACACAATTGCAAAGATGTTCAACTGAAAAAACAAAGTGTTGCATGTCCACACGACAGGGAGCACAGAGCTTAGGCCCTGTGAAAACCAGGGTGCTGCAACCTTTTAGCACATTCTGCAGAAGACGGCACAAGACCACCTCTGAACGCACCAAGCCTTGCTTTCAGCTAAACCAAAACTGGGTTGCTCTTGCCATTTGAAACAGGGTTTTTCTCCAGTGGGGCGGGAGTGTATTGTTTGATATTTCTTATGATGCCTTTTTTTGGCCGTTTTCTTTCTGTATCTGGCTTATCTTCCTATTTTTCCTACTTAGTCTTCTACATAAGCTTTCTAGGGCCCTGGACATCTCTGTACATTATCAGATACAATGGCCTGCTACTCTTGAATGTGCTTAAACTTCAGAAGTTTATTCTCAATTTGACATCCCAAGTAAATCAAGATAATTTTTAGATTGAGAAGTCTTTCTTTTTGAATTTCAAATATATAAAAGTCCTATTAATGAAACACATGGGCCTCATAGAAATGCACGAGCCAAAAAGCTAAAATTCAGTAGGTGCTTTTTCTCCTGTACAATTTGTTCTTCATTACAACAATGCAAAACACTGGAAATAAAAATGAAGAAGAAAAATTAGAGTCTGGTTAGCAAGAGGGATATAAACTAATACCAGCCGCTATTATACTTCCGTATGCTGCTTAATGAATCAATGCTGGCAGGAAAAAAGATTGCTGGAGCCTGAGGCACTTAATAACAGTGTGTAACATAACATGCATTTCCCTTTAGGTGTCACTCTAAAAAGTTGGTACATACAATTTCTAGTTCTAATGTAATGAGAGCGGAGGGTGATGCTGTCAAGATGAGAAATTTTGGCAGCACGGCGTGAAGCTGCACGCAGGCAGCCGGTTCGTTAGGCAGCCAGGCAAGCCGTCCCGGCGCAGCGCTGGGGGCAGGATGGGCGTCCCGAGGCTGTGTGCCTGGCGGCGAGGGCAGGAGTGTCCTCCCCACCGTGGGCACTGCCGGAGACCTGCCGCCACCCCCAGCTGAAGAGATGTCAGACGGGTTTAGAAATGAGCATGTGAGCTGCTCACGCAAGACGTAGCTGAAGGCGTGCGAGCATCAGCTGCTCCCATCAGAGCCTGCACAGCCTGGAAACAAAAAGAGAATGAACATTAACAAAACGCAGTGCATGGAAATGCCTCTTGGTTAGCAGAGATGCTGCAGGCGCTGTGTGGCACACCTAAGGGCATCTGCCTGAAAAAAACTTAATATTTGGCCCCATCTTCATGATGTATCACAACTCACGTATTCCTCCCACCCTGGGACTTTTGACTTTGCTTTGGCCTCCACCTGGCAGCTTCCCCTGTACAAATTCAGGACCCCGTGGATGCTGTGATCACCTCTGAGGTGCCATCGTTCCTCCCTATGTGTGGCTGCCTCCTGTATGCCCAGGTATGCTCTCCAAAGCATCCTCATTGGTATGTACAGCCTGTAATCAGCAGTGAAATACTTTAGGATTCATTTCAGTGAAGGATGTAAGGCTTGAATTGTATTATATTGTCTGGTAATTAATACTAAGAAGAGATCCTGCACAGTATAACAATAGCTATAAAATTGCTTCAACTACATGGGATGCAGAGAGAATAAATGACACAATATGATCATTATTATTATTTTTGCTTTTTTTACTTCTGCTACATCTTGTAACATCTGTCATGAACTTACTTCCTTTCAAAATGACTTCTTGGCAGAAAATGGAACTAAATCTCTAAACGGGACATCACATTATTGCAGAATGAGTAAAGGTCAGCCAGTACATTTTTTAAGTACAAAACTCCTAACTGCTCCCTGCTAGCCAGGGAGAAGCTACCTGTGCTGTTCAGCCCGCCAGATGCCATGCCTGTGCAAAGACGGAAAATAAAAAGGAGCAAATGGGAGGTGCAGAACAGTACCAGAAATACCAAATGACCTGGTGTTGTGGGGCGAACAAGTTTAAAGACTAATTTCTTGTGAGTTGCAGTGAGAGAATCTTAATAATATTGCGATGGCAGAGAAGCATTGCCCCGCCACAAATCTCCTGCGCTCTTTCAAATACCGGTTCCGCAGTGACAATAACCGCAGCCGGTGGTTTGTGTCCTTTGACTATGAGCCAGTTTATACAATTAATAACGCATCCCTGCCCAATCAACAGAACGATCCGTCCTTGCCCCCAGGTACTAATCATGTGTCAAGGCAATTAATTGCAGGGATGTACTATGTGAGGAAGGTTGCCCTTAATGTAAAATGTGGCAATTTTTCTGAAGGGCCCAAGGCGGCGATCATCTGAATATCCTCCCTTGCAGTAACACTACCCTCTCTAAATGAGAGAGGAGAACTTAGTCAACACGAGACCTAAAAACAAACCTCCCTCTGGGTTCAAGCCCACGAGATCCGTTGCACCCTGCCACCTCTCACTGAACAGGATCGTGCTCTTCAGCAAAGGTTACAATTTTCCACTCAGATTGGATCAAAAGTCTCTGGATGGCTAAATTTAAAAGCCGATCACCGCAAAGGAATTTTAAGAAGATTTTTTTTTTCCTCCCATCGACTTTGCTAGTTCACAAGAAGCATTTTCCTCGCAGCAGCTTGGTCCTGCACCAAGGAAGGCTTGCCATTGATTTTCACAGAAGTATGATCAGATCTTCCATTAGTCACCATCTCGCTGGGCATGTAATTGGGTGCAGATGAGGGGAGCTAGCGGGGAGCCTGAGGACACAGACTTTGGGTATAAAAATGAGTCAATATGTCAATGTGCTCTTTGTTTCACTTTGTCTTTTCTTCCTCTTCTTTCTCAAAGTGAGAGGGGAAAGTCGAGTCCGCCCGAGGAGGGCAGAGCTGCCTCCAGCGACACCCTCCCCGCCTCGACCTCCCGCCATCTGCTTCTGGCACTGCTCCGTACTGCACACCGCTGCGGGGGGACAGCCCTTCTCAGGTGAGGGGGCCAACTCGTATGGCTGCAATTAGAGAAGGAGCACCCACAACCCCTTTGCCCCATCTGCAACCAGGGCTGCCTGGTTGTTGGCAGGATCCCTCCTTCGGGGTGGGAAACAGCCCCGGCAGCAAGAACCACGGCGGAGGGCTTGGTGACTGGGGAGTCGCTATCTCACCACTGCCTCACCTTGTATTTTGATTTTTCACTTTGACTCATTGCTCCCAGACATCGTTGTCATCAATAATAAGAGGTGCTGGGGCACATTTTACAAATGCGTGTGCTTAATCATCTTGATATCTGAAAGGAGCCTTGTAGATAAGAAGGGCTGTTATCTCCATTTCACAGAGGCAACGTGAACCCTCCAGGGCTGCACAAGATGACTGCAGCTGCACAAGGCTCTGGCAGCAGCGTGCAGACATCCCGTTGTGCAAAACCGAGGGGAGAAAAGCCCTTCCAGTGCTGCAAGGGGTGGATTTAACCTCACACGCCGCTCTGGGACCTGGTGAGTCCCACCAAGCCCTTCCACTACTGTAGACTCAAGATAACCTTTCCCCACTTTGTCATACCTCTGCTTGGCTCATCCTCACCAGCAAAGGACACAGTCAGCCTTCCTGGCTCCTTTGGTACATGCTATTGTGAGTCACACCCTGCCTGGAAAGTGTTGGTCTCCTCCTCGTCCCGCTGCGAAAGGCCACCCGTCCCCCAGTCATCGGTTTCTTTCACATACAACAAATTGCACTCATAATGGGAGAGCCCAGGCAGAATTCCCCTGAGAGTCTGAAACGACATTTTTCAGGATCTGACAATAAAACACCACTTGTGCTCTGCCTCTCATCTGTTCACCCTTTCAGTTAAGCTTTCACCCCGTGCATTACAAAAATGAGTCATCTTCACCATCTCTCATGCACTCCCATTCTCAGTACCTTGCCTTAATCTTCAGTTTTTCACTATCACCTGAAATATATGCTCCTTAATCTCTAATATTACTTTATGGGGAAAAAACACTAAAAATAAATCACAGTTATAATGAGAAGCTTCCAAAGACTCTAATCCTAAAACGCACTCCTATAATAACACAGGGGAATCTCCACACTCAGTATTACAAGGGTAATTTTTCAGTGCATCCCCAGTTTCACAGATACACACAGCTCTTCATTTTCGCCTGCAAATGACTCCATAGATTAACAGAGAGACAAAACCCAATCAAGCATGTCTGTCGTTGTGATTATGGCCTGGCTGTAAAGCAATTTCACGGGATGGGAGAGGACCATGATATACCTATCACAGCTTAAAAGCCTTCCTCACTGCGCCAGATTTACATAACTTTATTCACTGCTGTAGATTAAAGGTTCAAAAAAATCATATTTGCCCATAGGGATGGGAAACGAGCAAATACTTGTGATACTGGAGGTAGTTCATCATTTGAATTGGGTTTTGCACCTGCAGAATTCCCCTCTTTCTATTTGGTAATACCTTCTGGCTTGCACAGACCCAATGACTGCAAGAGACTATTTGTGTATTTGTATTTTCTATCAAATAAAAAAATAAAACTAAGTTGGAAAGGCTGAATTAGAGACCCCAGTTTTTCAGTCTGACTCTGGAGATCAGTGGAGAAAATGTAGCCCTTAACTCTCTTAGGAAAATACACCAAGATCCATGCACTTCTCTCTGCCTGAAGATCTTCCAAAGCAACTTTAGCATGCCCTCAAAAATCCCCTACAACTGCAGTTTTAAAGCCATATCTCTCAATGCAGGTTGCCATGTCCAACCATTTTCAAATTCTGACATGCCCTCAAATCCTAAATCTGACTTAACATTTTTTCAAGCATTTTCTGACAGTTTAAGCTAGAAACTTTGACTTTTTAAATAAAAACTGAAATTCTTATTGTTATGAAAACACTAAATGACGTGAGGGTTGACATCTCAGTCATTCTGGCTCTGGCATGAGAGTTCATGCTTATTTTACAAGGAAACCAGCAGGTGTGCAAAAGCTCCTGCAAGCACTGCCGAGCCGATGCAGCTGCAGGAAGCAAAACTCTCCTTCGGCCACAAGAACCTGCCCCCGCTCCTTGCTGCAGAGCTGCTGGGTTTGGGCTGCTCCGGCCCAGGCGGAGCATGGTTGGGCGATGCTGCGCCGTCCTCCTGAAGGAAATAGAAAACGGGGGCGCAAGTCACAGCAGGAGTCTCTCCACACTGGCAAAGTGAATGTTCTCCTTCGAAAATCCCAAAATAGCCAGCTCTGATTTGGTCAAATCATTGCAACTGAAGGCAGCGACTTTCGAAAAGCTGACCATTTTTTATAAGGAATGGCTTAACCATGCCATTTCCAGAGAGAAAGCCACAATTCTTGGTGGTGTGCAGCTTGTTCCCATGAAGGCAGAGGAAAAAACCAGGTCCAGGGCTGCCTCTCCAGTGTAGCTGCTCAGAGGTGCTGCTTTTTGTTCCTTATTATGAAAACTCATTTTTGCCTTCTTCAATACAAGATGGAAATCTGATGCCATTTCATTTCGCCTTTTTCCAGGATCCTGTTTCTGCAGCGCTGAAGCTGAGCTCCCTTGAACGACTCTGATGCTGAAACATGTACATAAGTACTTTGCTGAATCAGGCCCTCTTAAAGTATAAGGAGGAAGATATTCAAGCTTTCTAATCCAGCAGCACAGCGGGGAAACTGCTTGTCTCTGCATGATTGTGTAATTGCTTTTCAAAGAGAGAAGCGAGTTTCCCTATCCACGTAGCACTGATAAACCTCAGAAGTCACTTTGGTCTCCTAGCCTAACTTTCAAGATTATTTGTTATGGATAAAAGGAAAGACACTTCTATTTCCATAGCTGACAAGCTTTGCTTCAGGGCACGCATTTATTTTCCATGCTGTTGATCTCTTCCTCCTTGTATCAGGCTAATTCATCAGATTAATAAAGGACGATTTAGCTTCCTGCAGGGTGTTATTGATCTCTCAGGGAACGAGGCAGTTATTTGCTATGCCACCTTTCCCCTGAGCAAAGGGGATGATTTTTAAATATTTCTAATGCTTGAAGGCTGCAGCTGGCTCTCACCAAGCAACTATGGAGGAGCTAAAGGCAGCAGCAAAGGGGAAATGCAAAACGTATCGCCTCGATCCCTCTGCTTTCCCCTGCCTCTGTACTCATCGGTCCAGAGCACACAAAGCCACAGCGAGGAAGTGGGAGCGAGCAACTCGCTCCAAGGCGGGGCTTTAGAGAGACAAAGCTCATCTGGGCTGAGCTGCACACACTTAATCCACCAGCACCGGGGATTATTTGAAACATGCAGCGTATTTCATAGATTATAAAGTCAGAAAGGACCCCTGTAATCAGCTCCTGTAACACACCCCAGCCGGGTCACTCCTCGCTCTGAGCCCTCCGAGCGAATTGCCCCTGCCGGTGCTTGGCACCCCCCTTGCTCTGCATTTGCCCACCTTCAGCTGTCTGCAACAGGATCTCCTTCTACCTCTGACAGCATTTACCAAAGCTGCGTTTCCGTACGTCTCTTCGGAGCACCTCTGGAAGGCACCGGGGTTTCGGCCCAAGGATCCCCGTCACGGTCGGGCACGCCGAGCGAGGCCCAGGACGTCAGCTGTGCCGAGCAGCCAGCACGCCGCTCAGCCAGCCCCGGGGCCGGCCAGGCACGACGGCGGCTGCACGGCTCCCTCCCTCTCTGCCAGGCAGAAACCCCAATGCACGGCACTCTCCCATCTCCTCCGGGGCCTTCCACAGCAGCAGCGGTTTTCTTAAGAGACTTGAAGTGGACACATTTCCGAAATATTCACGTGCCATCCAACACAGAAACAACAGCGTCTCCTTCCCAGTGCTGCAGTTCCTCTCTTTATCCCACCAAAATTATTCCTATAGCTTTAGGCTACAGTGCTAGACGAGGAGCTTTAATTCACCATAATCTCTCAGTCGTTCCCTGGCTCCCTGCTTGTCTGGGCAGAAATCCCTGCCCTGCAAACACAGCCTGGCTCCTGGCTTCCAGGATGCAGGGCTTGATGTTTGACCTCATTAAAAACAAACACCGTTTATTTGTGCCAAGCTACAAAGCCCAAATGCTCAGCCTCGGTGACTTGCTACCTCATTCTTCACCTTTCTTCTGGTTTAATGTCACCTATGAATGTTCCGTTTTCTCACCAAAAACACTGACAGCCATGTTAAATCGTGAAAGAGCAAGACCTGAGCCCCACCAGACCTGGGTGGACACAAGCCCACTTGCTCCCCTGCTTGCAGCTGTGTTGCAAGGCTTGTAAATCCGCCAGCTTGAAATCCACTCAGTATGTACTGTATTAATTTTATATAATTCTAATTCTTTAATCAATAGCTTTGAAGAATCAAATATCTCTGTAAATTACAACAACATTATTACCTTTAGCAGTCTAATTTGCAATCTCATTAAAAAGATATCAAGTTCTTTTCTGTAACCCTACAGTGATGGAATAACTCTCCATCCTTCATTAGTCATACCCTTGCACACACTGTTACATGTTTGTCTAGGACTGATGTCAAGCTGGGCTGTCCCCAGCTGGTTTTCAAATCCTGGCACAGCAGCAGATTGCTTTCATTGCCGCCCAACCGTGGCGACCCAGGCGCCACTGAAAATTGGTACAACCAGTTCAGAGAGCTGCGGGGCCAGTACCGGTGACCAGTCCCCTGGACCCACTGGTGCAGAGCGTGCAGTGGTGGCCCGTGCTGCGCTGCAGACGCAGGGTCACCGTGGGACTCTCCATCCTGCGGTACGACCACAGCTGAAATTTGTTTTCCCCAAAGATGACACATTTATTGAATGTTTCTGCAAGTATCGAGCACCTTTTCTGCATTATCAATGGCTTTTCTGCAGAGTTTAGCTGGTACCTGACCAAATAAATGTCTTTCCTTCCCAATATATTCTGTAAATTACTGAGCTCTGCTTGTATCATTTTCCTTCCCATATGAAAGGAAAACCCATTTTCTTGAATATAGAAGAGTTTTGGAGCCAGAATTAGACAAGGAAATGTTTCAAGAGAAGGGGTCGGGGACTGGTTTCTCCCAGCGGCGGGGGCTTGCCGGCAATCTGTGCAGTTAAGCCGGATGATTAAAGACTGGACCCATCCCGCGAAGCTGCCTGTGTCTGACCACTGCCTGCATCCCCAGTTCAGGCACATTTCTCATCATTATCCCTTAACCCCGCAGTTTCCAGTCCCACTTAATAAGGCTGTGTTTATTTATCTGGCTTTTAGCATGACAGATAAAACAAAGCTATGCCAGATTTCAGTCCATAAATCCCAGTAAGTAGATTGGATGGGCCCAGATGATAAAGGAAAATAACTGCAGAGAACTTATTTTGGAAAAAAAATGAAGAGTCTTAAAACTGATTTGCTGACAGGGTAGACCTTGATGTCATCCTTCTGTAAGTGGGTTATGATTCTTTTCACAATTGCAAAATGATATGCAAATATATCCATCACATCCTGCTGCTTCCAGTTTTATCTGCCTTTTTCCTAGTCTTTTTTTTCCCTTCCCCTGGGGTCTCCCAGAAGCTGATGAGAAGCGTTTGTCCCATGTACAAGGCCAGGGCTGAAGAGAGTGGAAAAGGAAAATATCCTGCACTACACCTCTTCTGACAGGTACAAGTTTCCTGATGGTTTATGTCCGTATCACAAGATGCAGGGTTTCATTTCTGCCCTTGAAAAATAGATCAAAGACCATTGCCAGTATATATTCTTCCTTGACAACTTTTCACTGGTTTTGGAAAATACGGGGAGTTTATAGTCAGCCAGTGTCCCTCCTACAGTGACAACTTTGCTGTCCCGGGTGGTTTGGAGCAAGCAGGAGTCACCAGGACTGCCAAAAAGTCTTCCTCAAACTCAGAGCTGTTTGTAGCATGAAAACCAGCAATGCTCTCCTGCAGAAAGGAAAATATGGGTGGGTTTTTTTTTTACTCCGCTCAGTGCTATATGTTATCTTTAGGGTCCCCAGAACAGGATTGCACTCAAGCTGAACCTCTGTTCAAAAATCATGGGGTTTGTGCCTCGAGGTTGATCGGACAAATTTGTACCTAGCGAGGCACCAGAGGAGCCTTGGCGAGGGGCCGGGAGCCCTGGGCCAGGCTGCTCTCCCCTCTCTCAGGGGTTTTCACCCACGGTGGGTGGGTGCGAGGCAGGGGCCGGGGCTGGCCCGTGCCTCGCGGGGCGGCTGGTGCTCGGGCTGCCTCTAGGCAATGTGCAAGCGGCTCTGTGGGAAGCGGCTGCTGCTCCTAATTAAATAGCGCAGATCCATTCCTGCTCATCAGTCTGACGGCGGTAAGCCCTTCTCCCGCCTCGGGTGCTGGAATTAATGCTGCTGCGAGACAACATAAATTGCAGCTTGAAAATGGCAGATCAGGTGTACACTTACTGCTATTAAAAGGCTTTAAATTGGTTTAGAATTGAAAAAGAAAAAAAATCTGCCATAAAAGATGCAGATATGGCTGTAAAGGGCGGAATGCAAATGATAGAGTGAAGTTGAATTCAACAAGAAGTTGCTTTAGGATTTTGCGATGCACACCCACAACACCGGCCCTTAGCAAGGGACACAGAGACTGGCTCTGCTTAGCAGCCAAGTTTTAAAGCAGTGTCAAATTAAGAAACCTGGCTTTGAAATACTGGATGTCTCCTGAACAACTTTAAGTCTGTTTTTGTAATGTAGGATCAAAGTATTTGAAACCTTAAGACAGGCTCAAACTGCAGAAATTGTGGACACTCTCCACACAGAAGGATCTAAGATCTGTGCTGTTAGAAACTATTAATACACGAGTAACCTGTTACATGATAGCAAAGTGAATATATTACATCCATATTTTTATTTATATATATATATTAAAAAGTGTATATATTAGGTCTGTGAGCTACAAGCACATTTAACAAAGGAGCGACCAACTTTAGAAAAGTTCCTAAAGTTCAGCCTACAGTGAGAATATTTCCGTTTCAAAACCACAAAATAGTCATTGGGTAAAAATCTATAAATAATTTTAACACAAATGTCAGAGCCCAGACTGCTGTTCTTCCAGGACAGCCTGAGCCCACCGGCCGTGGTCATCCCCTCCCAACCCAGTGAACCTCCTCCTGCTGCTGACTGGGGGGGCTTAGATGGGAGCAGGGCCAGCGCTCGTGCCCAGGGCAGCCCAGAGCCTGACAGCGAGGGACATCTCCAAAAACGGGAGATGTGAAACCGAATCGTCTTGGGCAGGAATAAATAATCAACTCGGGGTGTCTCACACCTGTTGCAAACACTGGCTCATTGTGTCAGGGGGTGATGGACCAGTCTCGTCTCCTCAGCCTTTCAAAGGAGGGCTGTACCCTTCACTGTGTTTTTACCCAATCTGTCTGCAAGATCAGCACTTTTTGACTATTTTGCACTTTGTGAACCTTTAAACATCTTCCAGCTGAAGAACAGACCAACTTGCAGGGAACACAACCCAAACGACCATTGATTTGCTCTCCTACCTACCTTTCATGGAAGGGTGGGAAGAGAAGTCAGCGCAGGGAACTTACAGCAGGGGGATAATGGAAGTCTGGAAGAAGATGCTGAAGCCACCGACTCTTTCTGCTGCCATGGAGAAACAGAAGGGTCTCTCAGCACCTCAGCATTTCAGGTCAGTGCTGGGGACCCTCTCACGTGGTGGCCATGCCACCGGCTTTCCCCATTCCAGGCTGGCCAGGGACACCCCTCCTTCCACAGCGGGGGCATTAGCACACACCCAACGCTGCAAAGCACATCCTAGGGAGGATGGGATTCCTGACAGAGGCCTTGGCCAGCACTGCAAGAACAGATGTATTTTACTACAGAAACAGTGAGCAAAAGAGAATGACCAGGAAAACCCATGAGACATCAAGGGAGAGAAAGAACAGCATTACAGTCCCAGTTCAGCACCCATTAGCTGGACACTGGTGTAACAGGGACTGAACGATTCTCATATAATGTTTTCTTCTGAAACATTAGCTGCAGGCAAAGATCTTTCTCTGTATGAATTATGAAGTATTATTTCATGTTTAATTGCATTGATTTGCATTGAAAGCTTTAAACATCAGCCTAATAATTATCTTAAACCAATTTGTCATCCAGAATACAATAAACTATTATCTATGCCAGTGCTTACAAGGAGCTGATTCTCCTGCATCAGAGGAACTGGAATAAAATAAAAAGAAACACTTAAAATGCCAGAGTGCGCGTCCAGGTTGCTGCATTTAGGGGAAAAAATTGTGAGAATGACTGCCAGTAACGATGACGGTAGAAAAAAAACTTCAGAGCCAGCAATGGCACTTATTTATGGAGAAACATCCAAACGGTGGTCAGGGGCTGGCACCGAGCTGTCCTGGCTGGAGCCGCGGCTCACCCTGCTGCCCTCGCACCCGCCGCGGGGCTCTCCTGCAAGCCAGCGCAAGGGGACTTGTGTCCCAAATCCTCCTCTGCGGAGCTGAAACCGGCCATGAGTAAGGTGGGTGTGTGGCGGTGGTTTGTGTTGCTGCTGGCAGCATCGAGACCGGCTGCCTTTCTGCCTTGTCACTCCCCCTTCCCTCGCACACCAACCAAGATGACGTTTCTGCTTACAGAGAGAATGTCAGCAAATATTTTTAATAAGGAAACTTCACACCTCTCCAACCCCTGCTCTTACAAAAAGTCTGGCTATTTAAAACCAACACCAAAAAAACCTGGCTAGAGGCATGGAAAATTTTGGACAAAGCAATTATAGCCTCAGCAAGCTACGAGACACCACGACAAGGAGACGGCAACACCAGACATGTTATAGGGAGAGCTGTTGGGCCAGGGTTACTGAGCAGGGCTCCCACCCAGCCTGGCTTTGCCGGGGGGACAGGCTGCGAGTCCCCGCACCCTGGAGAGGAGGTGAAAATGATGTGTGCTCTGAGCCCCCAAAATCCCTGCGGGAGCAAGAAGAATGAAGCAAAGGAGAGCCATAACAGGATTTGAATATTTTAAACTCCTTTGACAGCCATGCACTGTAGTGCATTTTATCTGTGTGAGATCTTGCAGCAATTGAGCGCTTTACAGCTCCTGTCCAGGGAGCAGACATTATGCAGTGCTTAGCTTGCAGCATCGCGCCAAATTTTACTACCACTGCAAAACTTCCCCCTCGCCTTGCAACCAGTTTCAGCATAATGGTCTTTATTTTGCAGAGTGATCTTGAAACACACACAGCGGTTTTCAGGGGCAGGATGAAAGCCTGATGTGACTCATGGTGGTGTTCTCAGGGGGTGTTTCCAGGGCTGCCCTCCCCACCAGGAAAAGGCACGTCACAAGGCTGCCAGCTTCGCCCGCCGGAGGCAGAGGGGATGGGGCACACACCGAGGGTGACAGCCCCTACCCTGGGCGCAGCCGTCGTCACCCTGTGCTGCAGATCTGAGCTCTCAGGTGGCATTTCATCCTCAGCTGGGAAGCCCTTTGCATTGCGCAGATCCATCGATGCCTCGGGATTTTTATTTGATTTTCTTGAGGCAGGCAGCTGCCCAGCAGAAGGCACGGCGCACCCGATGGGCCGGCTGGGGAGCAGGGCCGCGCCGCGATGCGAGCGGGGTGGAAGCAGCCGCGCAGGAACATCTTCCACTGGGCTGGGGCCTCCTGCCTCCACCGCAACATTCATTTCAGCCTACAGCCCTTCATATAAAGTATCATCAAATAATTTACAGTAGGTGTCAGCTGCAAGCTACAGCCAAAGAGAAGGTTTATTTAAGATACCATGTGGATTGTTATACAAGGTCCTGATGGATTATTCCTATCTGAGAATTTACAGACACTGCAGGAGCGTGGCCAACAATTTGGATTAGTTTAGATTAAAGTCAGACTGGGTTGTTTTTTCTCCCTTAGAAAATCTCAGCCCTAGGTCTACAGATTTTTTTTAAAGGAAAGATATAGACAAAAACAACTTTTACGCTTTCGAACAGGCACCTAAAGTGCTTTTTCCATCAATCACCTTTGATGTATGGAAGCAGAAGTGTGAGTTACTTCATTAAGAGCACTCACACATAACTGGGTACATTTACATATTAATCAGACAGCTGAGCTGCTAATCTTTCTGTCTTATGTGCATCTGTAACCATTAGTCAGAGCCGGAGTGCTGTTAAATACTCCAGGTACCACTGAGGGCTCTAAAATCAAGACGAGTGCAGGTGACAGGGAAAGGCTCATATTTACAATGCTCCCGTAGAGCCGAGCACTGTTAGCTCTGCAACGGTAATATAAATACATATATCTAACACCGGGAGCTTTAATCCAGCGGGAACCCTAAGCGAGGCGAGGCACTCCCACTGCCTAGAGACTTTAGTGATTCCTGGGGAAAAGGCTGGTCCCAGGCCAGCCTTCTCCAGGCTCTTCGCTGGTGTCTGAGCGGCACAGGGCACCCAGCATGATGGACCCTGGGTACCCCGGCACGAGACCCTGGGAGATGCTGTGCTCGGGGGGTCCCCACGGGCACCAGGAGCTAACGAACACCTGAGGGGGGTTTCAACCAAATGCATTGCACGCACACGTGGGCTTACGACAAATTAAAAGGTGCCAGTTTAGGTGTGCGTTTCTGTTTCCCCCTTCCCTGTGTTTCTGAAATACTGTTTTGTGAAACTCATCCGTGCGTAATGACGGTGAGGGTCACTGCACACCGCTGCTCACCCCGTCTTCCTCTTTTTCTTTCTTTTTTTATTTTGGAAAAGAAAAGCTCCTCAAAAAAAGAAACTCTCTGCAAGTAGTGGGCCAGCTTTAACAAAACTAACATTTCTCCGGCGGGAACGCAGGAGGCCAGGGACCATTCACACCAGCATGAGTCAGAGGGCCGAGCAACCCTGGCCGCTGCACTGCTCCGCTTTCCCGGGGCCACAGAAAATGCTGCACAGCCCCACTGGACGGGGAGGAACCAGAGTCAACTTTTATTTGTCCTATCAAAGGGAATAAAGGAAGACAGAGAAGCAGCTTCCCTCCACCCCGACAGCCCACTGCCCAGCCCCAGGGCAAGCGGGGCAGCGAGGGCACGGGGCCACCCCCTCCCAGCCCTACCTTTCCCACAAGCACCTTAACTCGGTGCTTGGTGGGGTGGGAGAGCCCGGCACCAGTTCTTCTCGCTGTCCTGAGCCTTTTGCAAAGTCCAGCTGGTTTTCTGGACAAGATTTGGTCCCTGGGTTTGGTCCCAATTACAGCAAAAGGGCTTGAAGAAATGAGGAGAGGCGTGGAAATTATGCTCCAAAGTCAGTAATTACCGAGATGAGCAACCCACATGGATCTCGACTGAGGATGTGGGGGCTCTGCAATCAAGCTGTTGCTCACTGTGGTGCACCCAGCACCCACCTCAGGTACACCGCAGTAGTAGTTTGGTTTTTTTGCTTTACCTGTTCACTTGCCAGTCCAGGGTCTGCAAACCCACATCCTCAGCACCCCGGCTCCCTCCCTCCACTGCCTCACACACAGCTCTCCGCCTGGCTTGCATGGTGCCAGGCTTTGAGCTGCTGAATTAAATTCTCTCCATCTTCCAAGAACAGATAATATCACCAGGTTTGAACTTTGGGCGAGAGCACACCGCCTGTTCCTCCGCATGACGCACCTCGCACCCACCTTTGCCCCGAGGCGAGGCACCCAGCGGCGAGGGCACCTGGGGAGCAGGGGCAGCCCGTGCCCATCAGTTACACACCTACGGCTGCAGATTAAAACAAAAAATACAGACATGTAATCATTGCCTTTGTCGAGGAAGCGATCTGTGGTATCGCTTCCTCTTTGCAGAACCGTCACAGTTTACGTTTCCTGGGCTTTAGTGAAACAAAGGAAAAATGTGGGTGGCTGTAGTGGTAACACAGGCTCTGCAGAGCGGTCTGACGTTCCTTGCTTTGAGGCTTCAAGTTTTTATTTGCCACTTTCTCCAGATTAAATTGATGGAAAGGTTAGCCAGACCCCGAGGAATGGCTTTGTGCTTTGCCATGAGACATCACCTGGGTCATCTGCAGCTCTCGGTGCTTGATACGGCATCGGGCTGGCTTTGCTGCCCGTCCCCAGGTACGGGAACCCAGCTGCACCGGGGACATGCTCACCCACCCCTCCGCACCTCTCCCTTGTGCCCAAGCAGCACCAGCCCTCAGACCACCACCAGCCCTCTCTGCGCAGGAGGGTGCCGAGGCGCACAGGGACGCTTTGGAGAGCGTGAGCCTTTGCACAGGCTCTGCTGGCATTCTGGGCCCACAACCAAGAGGTTTTGCCAATGGTTTTGGTTCTTAGAGGCATCCTCCAGATGCCCCGCTGATGCCATTACAGCCCTACACACCCCATCCCAGCAGCTGGAGATGTTAACGCTCCTATTCCTCACCCCATGGGAACAGGCGGATTTTGGAAACCGCCAGCAATTCACGCTCCTTGTCCAGAGAAGCTGCGTGCAGCAGTGGTGCTTTACAGCCAATGGATCTATCTGCCATCTTTCACCACTTTTTGTAATGTTTTATTGATTGGTTTTGTCAAACTATTTTATCGATTGGAAGTATTTCCAACCTCTGCAGTCTGGACATAAATATTAAAGAGATGAGGGAACACAGGCTTTACGATGAGCCCTGGCTCAGCCTTGAGTCCGGCTGGAAACCCAGCCCTGGCCCAGTGCCCTTGATTGACCCAGGCCAAAAAGTGGGAGAAAGGAGCTGGGACACACTAACACCCACGTCCATATTTCTACCTTCCAGACAGAGGCACAAGTACAGCAGCTCCATTCAAGCTGGCTAAAATAAAGCCTCAGCCATGACTAACCCTGTGGTGGGGATGCTTGAGGGAGAAGGGGGGTCACAGCCGCCACCGCTGTGGCTGGGGGACCCAGCGGGTGCCTGGGCAGTGGCAGTGGGAGGCCGCAGACAGAAAAAAACAGCCAACAAACCCAACCCACGCACCCCTGGAAAGACCAGGGGGAGCGGCCGTGGGCCGTGGCACTCGCCCTGCGGCTGACGCTCCATGCCCGGGCTCCCCTGCGCTTCTGCTGCCTGCTTACGCCTTTCTCCTGCGTGCAGGAGGAGGAGGAGGGAAGGCAGTGAGCAGCCAACGCTGGCACCACGCGCCTCTGCCCGGAACATCGCCTGTGCACCACAAAGCCAAATACTCGAGGAGATGTGGGGAAGAACCAGGCGGCTTTTGAAGCATCAGAAGCAAGCACAGCTCTGCTTCAGGACAGCCCAGCGCCTGCTCAGCCACCATCCAGGGATGCGCTCGCTTGTGGCTGCACTGGGTTAATTTGATGAAGAGGGACGGAGATTTGAGGGGAGGGGCAATCACAGGCAGGGTAGAGAGGAGAAGGCTGTGAGATGGTGCAACAAGTCGGGCTGGGATGTCGGCGGAGCCAGGGACCAGCTCTGAGCACTGCCCCAGCCCAAAGCATGATGTGCAGCCCCAGGGACAGTGCAGAGCAGCACATCTCATGAGCCCGGGCTCCTCCTCACCCCCTCGCACTGAGGATTTTTCCACCATCAGCTATTTTATCCATGGACCCCCCCCTCCTCAGCCACTGCCCCTCGCTGTGTCGCTCCCCCAGCACAGGCGGAGCAGGGCCACGTGCAGCCCGGGACACTGGCAGCTCCCAGCGATGCAAGGGGCACAGAGGTGGATACGCGGTGAGGTTGCTGTCTGAAATACCACTCTGAATTATTGTCCTTATCGCACATCTCACCCCTGCCATCTTCGGCTCACAACGGCGGATGGATGCTCTACCCCCTCATGCGGCCGCTGCCTCGCTACCCACCCCTCAGTCACTTGCCTTGCTTGAACATCCCCGTCCGTGCCGAGGGCGACTCGGTGCTCGGTTAGACACGGAGGGTTCAGGTTGGCCTCCACCCTGGGATGCAGCCCCATAAAGCCTGGTTTGTCTGGCTCAAAACCAAGAGGGACATGCCCAGGGTGAGCTGTCATGCAACTCGCTTTTGGGTCAGGATTATTTATTCTTCACATCATTTTAAAAAAATGAGCTTTACAGTTTGGTTTTGACTTCTAACACTTGCCTCTCCTAAGAGCATGTGAAAGAGAAACACCACAATGAATGCAACCGGGCAAAACCTCCAGCCCGTGTAACACCAAACCACTGAAAGATGGTCACATTTATCACATTAACGCAGGGAACAACATCTCTGCTCCTTCCAGAGCAGCGGCGGTAGGCATTACCATGAGGAAGAGCTGGGTAAACCAGAGAGGAGCACACATGACGTAAGGACTCCCATTTCATACATGAACCATTAACAAATAAATAAAACAGACCATAAAAAGCACATGACTGCCTCACTTTCTCATGCAAACCCCCAGCTAGAAAGTTTTACCTTTGCTGTGGTTTAGTTGTTTGGTTTAAGCAGTGGAAACAACCTGGCTTAAGATGAGCCATGCCTCTGGCTGCTGCTTCATACTAACAGCTTGTATTGGTATTTTCCTATAAAATCCAAGCTCACACGAGCACGTCACTGGGGGCTTACCATGGCGTAAGCTAAACGCAGTCAACCACAGGCACCAGCTGCCCCTTGGTCCTGCTCGCCTGTCTCGTGGGAAAAAAACGCAGCTTGTTTCTACCTGGATCCTACAGCGGGGATTTGGTGGCCTTTTCCACCTTTCCTGCAGGAAGGCAAAGCTGAGCTCCCTGCTCTTATTGAGGAAACCCCAATTTCCATTTCATTTCATCAGCTCTCCGCAGCCGCAGGGATCGGCGCCCTCCTCCACCTGCCCACGAGCCCCGGCAGCACGCCGGGGGAAGGAAACGGAGTTATTTTTTAATCATTGTTAAGCACAGTTATTTAATAGCTTCCAAAAGCTCCTAAGCTCTGGTCTTACTGCTTTCCCCCTGTCCTCAAATTACACATAACAAATTAAATTTGCACTAGCCACTGCTGGGAAGGGTGGATGAAGCTTTTTTTTTTTTTCCTTTTTATCAGGAAAAAACATACAGCCAGAAAACATAGTGGCAAAGCCAGCTGTCCTTTAGGCAGCTGATTTCACAGATAAGTTACTCCCCAACCGCGCACAGAATAGACCTGATCTTGCAAGTGGCCCCGTGGGGACGCGTCCCGCTCCTACGCAGAGCAGTGTCGGTACAGGACAAATCAATGCAATGCTGCAGCGAACAAAACTCATCTTAACGCACACATTTTTTAGCCTTGATTAAGCCTCTTGAAATCAATGGAAATATTTCATTTGCCACGTGTGCCTGCATCACGCGGATCCCTGTGGCTTGCGGGGCGGCCGCAGCGGGGCCCTCCCCTTGGGGCTGCACAAAGCCCCCCCGGTATTTAGCAGCGCACAGGGGGGGCCCAAAAGGCCCAGTGCTGGGTATTGCCTCCAGGGGCAGCAGCAGAGCTGCCTTCTTGTCCAGCTCCTTTCTGCCACCTTTTCCACTTATTTATATAAATGCTGCAAAGTCTCCTATGGTTCCACCAAACCGTGGCTTTATCCACGGGGAAAGCAGACACCGTGCTCCTCTTTCCCCTGCAGTACTTGTCTGTGCCCACGAGTGACCCAAAGCCCAGAGGACACGGCCTTACGCGCTCCTGGGGGCTGTGGGTGCCTGAAGAGCTCTTATCTCAAAGCAAGTGCAAGATTATGGATTTTATAACTTTTCTCCATACTATAAACTCAGTTGAACTACACTGCAGTACTGCATGTTACTTCGTTAGTTTTATTTAAATAATAAAAGCCTAAACATTCCCCCCAAAAGGAGGCTCCTGCTGCCACCTTTCATTTCTCAGCAGGGCCAAAAGCTCTGAGCCCTGACACAGAGCGCAGGCAAACCGGACCTTTCCAAAGGCTCGCAGCCAGCCCAAATGCGCGTGGGACTTCCCCAGAAAGCGCGAGGGCCGTATCCCTGGCTGTGCCCTCCATCGGATTTCAGCAGAGTAAGAACCGCTTTGTGACATATGGAAAAATGTGATTTTTGCCCCTTCTGGAGCCCAGTTGAAGCTCCCACTCCCCAGGGCGCTCGCAGAGCTGGGATGTTCCCACCTTGGGGAGAGGGGAGGTGGGCAGAGGTGCTGCCGAGCACCGTGGCCCCATCGCAGCCCTGTGAGCGATGGGCTGGGGAGCGGGAATCCTGCTACGGTGCTAACAGGATAGAAATCTAAAAAAAACACAAAATAAATCACTGAACAATTTCAAAGCCCTGGGCAGAGCTTCCAGGCTCTATCTCAGCCTGTTCACAGTCCCTGTGCAGTTTGGGAGCGGCACGGGAAGGTGCAGGGTCTGCAGGGGCTCCCTGGCCGGAGGTGCTCCTTGGCTGAGCATCACCAGCCCCAGCGCTATTTTTGTTTGTCTTGAAAAAAGCAACCCCAGCAGAAGCTGTGGGCCTCGGGGCCACAAGAGAGTGGCAAGGGAAGGGTACGGGGCTCTAGGGCGGGCAGGAATTGAACAGAAAGCAGCGTCTTTCTTCTTGGCTGCGGACCAGGGAAGGGCTGGGTGTGGGCAGCAACGCGGGGACTTGCCTTCCCCCTGTCCCTCATGCAGCTCCTTGAAGAGGCAGCACGAAAGGGCTGAGCTGCAGCTCCCATAGGAAGGCCAGGCTTGTAAGGGAGAATAAATAAATAGAGGCGTTGAACTGTTTTTTCTCTCCATCATACTCGCGCTCCAAACATAAATAAGTTAAAGATGCTAATAATAGACTTCAGTGCTTGCAAATACCTTCAGAAAGTACACAGTTTGGGGGAAGGGTGGCACAGCTGATGGCTGTTCTGGGCAGAGGGCTCAGGGTCGCTGCTGCTGTGCCCAGACCCTTCTTGCTCCTCCGTGCAAGCTTTGATGGCAGCTGATGTTGCCCCGTGCCTAAAATATTTTAAACGGCCTAGCCACCCCAAATGTCTTGGCAGGGAGCAAGGGGCTTGCAGCACTGCAGATATATCACACTGCTATTTCTGGGCTGTTCTATAAATATGTTTTTTCTCTAGAACCAGCTCTCAGCAGCACTGAGGCCAAACCTCTTCCCAGCACTTGACCTCTCTTTTTAGGAGCCGGCCCCTCTGCTTCCCTAGAAAATCCCCTCCTGGATTAAAAGCTGGTTCTCCCCAAATACAGCTATTGAGGGAGCTGGGAGCCGTCGGGCAGGAGCCCTTCCTTCCGCCCAGTGAGCCCATTGCCCCAGCATCTGGCCTGCAGCACAGTCACACACCATGAGCTGCAACGAGGTTTGGGCATATTTGCAAGGGAGGAGGGCCCCTATCACAGGTTTCCTTGGAGCAATTTTAGCACCTCTCCCAGTGCCAGCAGAGAAACGAAGCCCAGTTTGGGGGCCAACGGGCCTGTCCCAGCACTGCTGCCCCGCTTGCTTTGGGATTGTTGCTCTCAGGCCCTACATGGGCTCCGCTTGCTAATCCCCAACACGCTAAAACACCCCTCTCCAGGTGCCAAGGGGAGAAGGTAGGGCATGGCCGGGGAGCGGGCAGCAGGTTTTGTGCCCCCTCCTCCTCAGGACAAACTAACTAAAGGCAGCTCGGCAGGCAGCACGCCCTGAAGCGCACCGGCAGCGGGCTCAACCTCGGTCCAGCACAGACATTGCAACTGCAAAGAGTCAAAGCTCTTGCCTGGGGAGGTTTGGTGTTCGCTGCTTCCTTCCTCGCCCCCCAGCTCTGCTCGGCAGCGAGCCGGAGCCAAGAGACAGCCTCCTGCCGCCTCCGCCCTCCGGGACACGGGACACACGGATTTACCACCAAGCAGCACCCAGTGCAGTGTCAGATTTATACAGCCTGAACCCTTATTTACACTTCAATTTAGTCACTGCCTGTGCACAAACACAAATCACATTGCTTTCCCAAGACATTCTCACCAGCAAGGTTGCACGCGTTTTCTCCCCTGGCATTTAAGGGTGGAGTGTAGCCATACCAGCAGCTAGATATTAAAAATAAATAAATTGGGAAAAAAAACAGGAGCTTGCAGCTCTGATTGAAGATGAACAGGTATTTGGATTTTCAAAGAGACAGTGCTTTGACTTAAGCACACGAATGGCTGATCACATTTATAAGACTGTTCATCTGCTTTGTACTTGAATTAGATGATGCACTTTTAAAAACCCATCCCCAGGCGAGCGATGGGCTTTTTTGGAAATCTGGCACAAAAGCACGAGACAGGCACGAGTCACGTGCCAAGCGATGAAACGCAGTAATCGCTCACCAGGTGCCGTCCCTCGCGCCTGGTGCTTTGAACACAGTTTGAAACAGAAACACAAATATCTATTTTTTAATAGTGACCCAGCTCAAACCACTTCAGTTTGATCGCAGAGATGCAGCATGAACAATTCACCAGAATAAACATTTACTCAAGTGCCTGAAAGGCTGATATATCCCATAGGAAGAAGGAAACTTTTTTCCCCCAAAAGTCACACTTTTTTTTCGCCCCCCTCCCAGAACCGTCAGGAAAGGCCACGAAACCTTTCCACAGACTTTTCTTACAAACCCAGAGGACTGGGGGTTTCCTCACCAGCTGGCCGTGCCCTGTGCCAAGATGGTGGGAGTGTTCACATCCAGGCTCCAGGGCACGAAAAGCAGGACAGATGTCCGTGGTGGACCACACGGGACAGACAGACGCAGGACGGAGCCCCGCCTGGCAGAGTACAAGTGTCAGGAGGTACGTGGTGGGGACCGATCTGCCCGTCCCCACCAAACACCTTGCCCTGGGGACAGCACCCTCCAGCCTTCCCCACTTGAAGCCTTTCTTCCACCAACCTGCAGCCTGTTTCTCAGGTAAGACCTAAATCCTTTATCCCTCCTCCCGTGCGGTGGCTTCGAAACGGAGAGCTGCCGGCTGGGTCCTGCTCCCCACACGGCCCTCCATCGGTGGGAGCATCAGCGGGCCCTCGCCCACCCCGGGGGCAGCCCCCGGGCGCTGCGGGGAGCGCGGCACAGCCCGCGGGCACGGCAGGATGTCGTCAGGGAGGGAAAACACTGTTCTTCTCCCCAGCAAAGAGAGACATAACTGCTGGGCTGGAGGCGTTTCATTAAATCCATTTTTAAATCACCTCATCTCTTTCTTTAAAAAAAAAAAAAAAAAAAAAAAAAATGCTGCTCATTTTATCAGGTTTGGGTTTGTTTTTTTTTTTTTTTTTTCTTTTTTCCCTTGTCCCCGGAGGAAGCAGCAGCACCAGCAGCACAGCAGAGTCGAGTCCTTTTCCCTGCTGCCAGCACAGGGATGAGGAGGGGGCCAAGGCGCCCGTATCCTGCAGAACAAACCCCCGGGTTCCCGCTCACTGCCCTGCGGCACCAAGGAAAGGTCTGATTAACCTCGCTGTGAAACAGCGGGTATTACATTATGTACCTTATTATACTTAATCCAGAAGGATAAAACCATTCATTTAGATATAAAATGGATTCCTTATCCGATGAAATCAGACAGCCAAAATTTAGCATTTGATCTGTGCTAATCTATGGTCTGTGCTGCTTGGAGCAAACATCGCAGCTCCTATCATCACCCTCCCGGGGTTCCCGTATTCCCATATGCACTTGCATTTTAAGCAGATCAATAAAACCTGCCAATCCCACAATGATACGGTCTCCTCAGCTCTTGGCAGTTTGCACAGCTCATTACAGGTTTCAGGGTTTTGCAGAGGCGGAGGCCGCCCGTGCCTGCGTGGAAGAGCAAAGGGGACGAGCAGGAGCCCCCCGTTGCAGTGTCTCTTGGCACAAGCCCCTTCTGCTGCGCGTCCTGCACGCTGGAAATCTGCGAGCTCTGGTTGCCACCCAGGTCTCAGCTGCCTGCCCGCAGTCGTCTGGTTGTGGGATGGGGGCCATCGGCAATCGCCGCCCTTAGCCGCACGGCACCAGCGCCCAGAGACCTCCCAGGCACGGCTCCACGCACGCGGGGAGGCTCAAACCAGCCGCGCTCGCTGGCAGGAGGGGCTGTGCCCACGGACCTCGCAACGCCAGCAAACCCATTTCAGGCTCGGGGAAGGGCTGAGCATTCCTCTACAGGATCACACAGTGCTCGGGGGCTGCGAGCCTGGAGCGGAGCCAGAGCCCGGCGCATTTGTTGGACAAGCTTTTCTCTTGCCCGCTGGGGTTTGGACTAAGACCTACAACCAACGAGACAGGGCCTCTCTCATTCATCCAATACACATGGGATTTTGGGATGGAAGAGCTTCAAAAAGCTGCAAGAGACCAACCGTGATGAGCATTACAGCCCCGCTGCCAGGGGAAGCTTTCCCAGCCAAAGGGGCCTGTTCTCATGCAGGCAGGAGCTGCCTTTCCTGCCTTCACCTACCTGAGCAGGGCTCCCGCTGTCTCAGCGGTAATGACCAGGTTTCTGCAGAGCCTTCTGCCTTCTGCGTAGCTCTCTGACTTCCTCTTCCTTTCCATTTTAGTGACTTCAGATTTTCCACCCAACACTGCAGTTTCCTTCAAAGCCCAGATTTTATAGAGCAGCACCAGCAGCTTCCTCCTAAATCACATCTCTCTCCACTTGCTGGCAGGTTCCTTTTCCTTTACAGCTTCTTTCCTGGGACATGTGCGAGTCCACCTAATTCCCAGATAACTAGCTTGACTGCTATTAACAAATTTCCCATTTTTCACCCCCTCTTGGTATTTTTTTTCTAATTTGTATCTCATTCTCTCCCTCTTTGGTTCCCATCCCTCCTCTTCTCCGCTTCCAGGTCCATCCCCCCAGACACAAGGGACTCCAGCTCTCTGTGACCGTGCAGCCCAGCCCACCGCTCACCCCACGATCTCACACTTCACATCACGATGGTTTTTTAGGTGGATGCCCTGTACAACCTCTAGCGTTTTCCACCTTCATTTATGGATGTAAGTCAAGCACAGATCACCACCACACTGCAGAAAAACAGCAAAAAGGAGTCCAAAGGCTCCTAAATTAACAAAGCCAATTGGTAGGTGAATCTGCTACCGTCCCTCTTCTCTCACCCCGTTTCTTGTCCATCTGTCCCGAGGTTGTGCAGCTCTGGCACATCACTGCCTCTGGGCTGGGTGGGCTCCCAGAAGTTGGGAAGCCACGAGCAGGGGGCTGTAGCATCCCCTCCTGTCCATGGAGGGCACTGGGTGCCATTGCGTGACGCTGCTTTCGTACAGATGTGCCTGCTATGTTGTGAAATAACCCCCAAATTTAGAACGTCTGTGTTCTGCTCGACTACGAGACACTGAGTTATTCAGATGTACGTATGCAGCACTTGTTCAAGAGGAAGGTTGATTTTAATTTGCATGTAAACTTTCAAAAGCTGTAAAAGGTGGTCTTTTGTGATACACTGAAAGAGATGATTAGGAAATGACAATTTAGGTGAGAGGCTCCATGTGGCTTCCATCAGCCTTGCAGAGAATCACAGACTTCATCAATACTGCAAGATACTATAACGATTCCAGCAAATTTGTCCAACGGCTTAGACACCGTTCTGGCACCGGAGAAGACGTCTGTAAGTCAGACACCTGCTCGGCAGTCCCCGCAGCTCAGCCTTCTGTCGAGCAGTTGCAGTGACAGAGGATCCCATTTTTGCTAAAATTCCACTTTGGAGCGTATCGAGCAGCTGACATCACCTGCTGAGCAAGTACCCGACCCTCTCCTTGTGCGAGTCTCCGAATGTTCACATCCACAGTTCCCATGCAGAAACGCTCTGCCTGGGGCGAGACGGGGCAGCACCAGACCTGTGGTCCCACCGAGACAGCCCATGAAACCATTCTCAGGAGAAGTTCAAGCCCCCCCCGCCCCTCCAGCACCTCCATCTCTGCTGCACCCAGAGCGCTGCAGAACCTTTAATGTTCCACTGTGAGCAACTGCCCTGCTTAACACAAAGCATCTCTTAAAACAAGCTAAGCAGAAGCCTCTCCATTGCTGACTTTGATGTAATGGGGTGGTGAGAATTCATCTGTACAGAAAGCTTCCAGCACAAGCCCTTCCTAGAGCACCACTGCTGCCTCGCACACCCTTTCACGGAGGGCAGTAAGGAGCAGTTTGAAAACCCTCCCGCCACCCCCGGAGTGAGGACCCATCCTCTCTCGGGCACAGCAGAGGCTCTGCTGGGCCTCGGTTTCCCCCGCTGATGAAGAGCGCACCCATTCCCGTGCTGCCACAGCTCACCAGCCACTCCTGGCCCGTCTCCAGTAAACTGCGCGCTCTCCTCCATGGCTCCCCAGCCCAGACCCCTCCTCGGCGCTGGCCCCGGGGAGCACACGGGTGCCGAGCCACCCGCTCAGCTCCCACGGCCACAACGCTCCGCACAGCGGCACTGAAGAGATGCTGTAAAGCATAAATCGGGCTTACAGAGCCAATTACGTGAAGTGTAAAATGGAGGCAAAGAAAACTGATTCAGTCCAAGGTTTTATGATCATTCCTTGAAAAAGAAGAGGGTTTTGCTCCCACTTCCTCTAGCATTTCTTTTTATTGCTGTAACGGTGCCTTGCTGATTGGAAGAAGAGCCTGCAGAGTTTTAGCCTGGCTTAAAACAAATCTATCTACAGCACCAAGGAGAATTCGACTACCACTGAGAGAGGGTGGAGAGAGAATCATTCATTATTTAGTGAAAAGCATATCAGATTTGATAGATCCTAAATTCCTTTTTAAATGACACCGATTAGTCCTAATTGGTGCAGCATTACCTAGGTCCCGACACCAGCTCAGGAGCTGAATGAGAAGACAAATAAATTCCAGTTTAAAACTATTCAAATTTCAAATAAAAATTGTGGGTTTTTTTTTTTTCTGTCTTTCACTATGCCAAGAACATGTTTTGACAATTAACTGTACAAATGTCTAATGAGTTCAGAAACTGTAACAATTTTAGGAGGAGAAAGGTTGAAGTAAGGCAGTAAAGTCAAGGACAGCACTTTGGATAGGCTCCCGATTTCATAGCCAAGGCTGAAAAGAACTGATTAAGTTAACTGCTATTAATGAAACGATATACCTGCATATCTTATGTCATCACCTAATATATGGCAGTAGCCATGCGGTTTCTCATGTTACTGCGTTTATGCTTCACCGGTATCCACTTCACAGTGCCTACTGCTTCGAGGTGCCACTGCCGGGGCCCGGGCGCCGGCGGCGTGGGTGGGTGGGTGCCCCCCCACGACACCACGCTGCAAGGCATCCACCCACTGCTACATCACGCAACCACACAAGGGGGAAAAAAAACAAACAGACAAACAAAAATAATCAGTATTTTCCAGGCTGAAAAAACCTTGCAGCCATGACAAATCCATTCAGAAGAGAGACCTAAAGAAAAAGGAAGTTTCAGGAAAATATGGGAAGTTGGATAACTGGTTTCTGTAGAATTTCCATCCCAAATTCCTGCTGAACGCGCTCAGACCTTTGAATTTATTTTTCTTTCTAGCTGGAGGACCACTGAGAGGACACAGTAAAACATACCAGTAAAGAAAACACAGTCCAAGAGAGGCTGATGCACATCTCCTTTTTTCCCTGATGATTTGGAAAGAACCTCTTCCCACAGCCCCAGCTAGGGCCCACTCCACTACAGCGAGGACCTCCTGTTTCAATGGAGTATTATCTTGGGAAGGGCCCTACAGGAGAAACGGGGAAGAGAGAGTTGTTCCTGTGTTGGAAATGGAATAATCAGCTTAGACAGCATTCGAACCCCACTGATCCATAATAACATGTGTTATAAGGACCCGAAACAAGCCCAAATCCTTCCCCAGAAGGCATTACGGTGAGCGTGGGACTCGTATTGTGGTTTGAGTCTCTCACGGGAGCCCTTCTGGTGGCCATGTAGCTCTGAAAACCAGCGAGATGACCACACTGCTGGAGCGGATCGCTTTACGCTGTGGAAGCACAGGCGTCTGTCAGGCTACTGGAGGATCTCTAAGGGGAGATAAGTATCTGCCCAGCATAATGCACCATGACTTACACTTCTGGGCTATTTTGGGTCCTAGAATAAATTTAGTTACCTTTATGTTGCACTTAAGCCTGAACAAAAAGTATTCTCTTCCCCAAATTTCTGGCCAAAGGAGGGAGCGATGGAGTCCTCTCCCCGGGAGCCGAACATCACTTACCTGACCTTTTCTCCGGTGGGAAGTACAGCAGTCTTCACCACAGTGATGCTCCAGCACTTAAAACATATTTTCCATTACACATCTAAACCAGAATATCTGTAAATCACATCCTGACAGTATTGAAAAGTACAATCTGTTCTCAAATTTCTCAGTCACTAAAATGATGTAAACATCTCCTGTTTTATCTTTCTACTCTGCCAGCTCCTTTATTTCTATTAGAGGCTTCTGTAATTTAATATTTTCCTAACATATTAATATTTTCCTAAGACAGAAAAGTCAGCCCATTTTAATCTAGCAATTAATTCCTTTCAGCTCCAAAAGTACTTGCCATTTTGTTCATTAACACAGAGGTAATCCTCCATCCGCTGCAAGGTGAAGGCTGCCGGAGCACGCTGCAGGGCTGCTCTTGGGAGAGAAGAGCATTAAGCACTTCGTACTGGAAACATTGCTGCTGGGACCAGTCAGACACCTACACGCGCACCCCTTCACGCTGCCCCCCGACAGCTCCCGCGGCTCAAGCGACCCAGGGAAAGATGAAGTCCACACACAGAGCCTGTGAAACACGGTGGAGAAGCCTCGGCCCTGCTCTCACAATACAAACCCTGAAGTATCCTTTAAGAAGGTTATTTTCTTCATCGCTATTATTCTTCTCTATGAGGAGTCTTGTTAACCAATTTTATCTTCACCCTGAAGTGGCTTATCATGACCTTCTTTCCTCTGAAAAAAGGATTATTTCTTTCTTACCATAAAGCAACAAGAACAGCTCTGCTTATTTGTATGTTCTTTCAGAGATTTACAGTTTGTGAAGATCTGCAGGTACAAAGTGATGGGGGGGAACCCCGGAGACCTCATCCCAGGCTGCAGAGAGCCGTGAAGCAGGCGCGGCAGCGGCACTCGCGGCAGGGGCATCAGATCGATTCTAGCCCAAAGAAACACCCAGGATGCGTACGTGCAGATGGACAGGCCCCGCAGGAGGGGACGTGCCACACCACACCTTTTACACTCTGCAACTGTAAGGTGCTCTACTTGGGAGTTTACACAGGAGTATCAGAGTTAACTGGAAATATTTGAAAGAAAAAAAAAAATTTTATTACGTTTAAGTCTTCCCGTGCTCGTTAGCCTGATGGGAAGCAGGCTGCCTGCCGGGAGCGGGCAGGCACCGCACCTCTCCAGACCAGCGCCTCTCATTCCGGTAGAGTAAATCTCTGCTCATGCAGATCTAGCGACTGAACAGGCATACACGGAATATTAAATACTCCCTCAAGTAGTGATATATTCATATGACGTACAGTAAAATACATTTGCCTCATAATTCTGGAAACGCCTGCTGAGAGTTGGCTGAATGTAAAAGTCGCTTGATCCTGGCGTAAGTAGATTAAAGATGATCTTCCATTCCTTCACGGCAGCCTGCCTGGCCAGCAGATTGAGGCGTTACGGTCCCTGCTCCCGGGAGGTCACGCCTGGAGTAGCGTGTTGACCGCTGGGCTCCCAGTTCCAGGAGTGTGAGAAACTGGGAAAGCCCAGCGGAGGCTACGAGCGGGTCATGGCAAAGGGCAGACGACCTCCTCGGAGAGGGCAAGGGAAGGAGGCCGTGGGGGCCGGCAAGCGGGCGCAGCCCCCCAGCAGCCTGGCTCCTGCAGCTCAGCTCCCGACACCGCGGGGTCAGGCTCCTCCCGGCTGGGGCAAGCGACAAAGACGGGGCAAGAGCTGGGGCTCAGCGTGCTCCGCGGGGGGACACGCAGCTTCTTCGCCAGGAGGGCGGCGCAGCAGGCTACTGCCGTCCTTCACAGTGCTGAAGGCTCAGCTATGAAAAAACTGTTCCGTTTAGGCTGACTTCAACTGGCCGTCTTAAACTTACACAGAGCAATGCTGGACCAGATGATCTCTACAGATCCTTTCCAATCAATATTTCCATGCTTCTACGTTCTCATTAAAAATTATAACCATGTTGGATGTTGTAAAGCAACAAGATGTTTGTTAACATCGTTTTGGATATCATAAACACTTCCCACTTTTTCTCAATCTGGGTGGAGACTGGGGGCTGTCTTAAACCAAAGTCTCAAGCTGTCTGCTAATACGAAGGTTATCTTCGCTCAGTAACGTGTTAGGTGTCAAGAGCTATACTGACACAGCGTTAAAAAGCCTTGGTTCTCCAAACAGGTTATTAAAAAAAAAAAAAGACAACAGGGACCAAAGATAACTAGAAAAGCTCCCTGTATTTTGGAAGGGTGGCAGGAAAAAAAAATAACTGCATCTCAGCCAGGGATAGTAGCACCAGAAATAGAAGTTCCTGAAAAAACACCCAGTGTTTCACCAAATCAGAGAGGCCAAATTCCATTAATAAGTTACCACAAATTATCTATCCAGACCCGATTCTCATACAAAGCCAGGCAAATCTCACCCCTAAATGCTACGGTACTAAAACGAAAACAGAATTAATACTTTGACTTTTGCAAAAGCTACAAGACATCCCTTGGAAAATACCATACTGATTTCAGCTGCACGGTATTACTAACTTTGAGATTTACTTTGCATAATTGCTAGCATCGTCCTTTGAAAGCAGAATTCTTTGTAATCAGCCGTACCACGAACATCAGTCTACTTAATGAGTCGTATCTGCCTTGAAAGACAAGGCTCAGTTCCCCAAATCATGCAGTCCAAACTCCTGCAACACGCACCCTCCTTTGTACCTTAAAATTGTATGGAAAAAGTCCATCGTTACAAGAACGAACGGCTGTTCTTAAATTCAGAAAATAATCGCCCTGTTTGACGCATGCCGCTGAAAGAGGGCATCTCGGGATCTGCCTGCTGCCTTTTCCATACCCCCCGACAAACACTTCTGCCCACTTTCCATTACCTACAGCAGCGCCTGAGGACGCAGACGGCAGCGGACTCGCAGCGCTCTCCTGAGCGGGTACGTACCCAGCGGAGTACGAGGGGCCTTCCAAATTCGGGCTGAGAGCAGAGAATAAAAGCAGTGACATTTTCAGTCTTCATTTCGGGAGGACTTCTTCAAAAATGAAGTAGGAATGAGTTAGGACTACTTGTAATCTGAGTTTTTTGAAGATGTCGTCTCAGGTAAAACATTAGCAGTACGAATGTCCCCACTCCTCTCTCCCAGCAAGTCCTACAGGGATAAGAGGCGTACTTTACGCTGAGGCATCAAATCTTTTTATTCCTAAACTACAATAGTCTGAAAGCCTTGGCCCAAAACCAAGCTGGTTTATTTCTCTCACGTTTTTTCTGATAAAAAATGGATTTTCTCACTCCCCAGGCAGGAGAAACCTGCCTGTGTTTGCCCAGCTCAAGCTGACCACACCAACGAACCTCAAATGAACTGGACAGCAAAGGTAACTTTTTTGGTGGAGTCAGAAGGTGGCTGCCCCAGGATCACAGGACTGGCAAGGCCACTGGCAGCTTGGTGGCAAGCTAACATAGGGAAAAAAATTAATTACCCCTTCAGAGAGGAGATAAGCACCAGGCACGTCTGACACCACGCTGAAGGCAGAGCCTAAGGAGGAACCACGGTGTGGCCAAGCCGTCAGCCGCGGCCCAACACAGTGACTGGTCAGAGTATCTTGTTCTCCAGATCCACGTCATGCTGGTGTAAACGCGGCCTGGTGCTGCGATTTGTGCGTACGTATGTTTGTGTTTTACGGGACACAAGCCATTATCCACCCGCAAGACCCATCCTGCCAAGTTACTACGTTCTTGATTATGCATCTCTGAGTGGTGTGGTTTGCTTGTATGGACCACTCCACACATCATTCACTTCTGGTAAATGAATAAGAGATGAACAGAAGTCTGACTCTCCTTCAAGGTAGGGATTTAAGAAAAGTCTAAAAGACGTGTCTTTTGAACTAATAAAGGATCAAGTGACCTAAATCTAATACTGTTAACTAAAGGAACAGCGCGTGAAGAGACGATGCTTCTGAACTGTCTAAATCCACAAAACTGTGGGTCTGTGACAAATCAGTAGTGTGCCACAGCAAACGTAAACAACCTATTCTCTTTGGTTAACTCAACCCAAATCCCAGGAAAAGGAAGGTAATGCAAAGAGCTGAAATCGCGTCCTCGGCAGGCTCTACGGGGCACCACTTCTGTCTGTCAGATCTACAAATCCAACCCAGGTGAGCTAGAGAACCATGCAAGTTAAAAGTTGTTCTGAAGTAGAAGATGAAGTGTTGCAAGGGGGGGGGGGGGGGGGGGGGGAAGAAAGAATTTGTAACGAAAGCAACTTTAAATAGAACATCTGTTCCTTTTAGCTTCGCGGCACTTCAGACAAGCTGCTTTCACCATGTACAAGCTATTGATATGAGCACGAAAAAAACCACAGTTCCTAAACAAGAGAAACTACTGATAGCCCAAATCTGTAGGCTTCTCCAGTTACAAGCATGCACACAATAAGGCCTTCAACCGTAACACCATCAGTACCTCCAACAGCAGGGAAATGACAAGGTCGCGTTTTCAGCGACAAAGCCACTTCCCCAATCCACGCTGGGTTTCCTGGAGCACTTCAATTCCTGGCTGTAATGGAAGACTTCAGTTAAAAACCGCCCCCAAAAATCTGCTTTTTGAGATTCTAAAGATTATAAGCCAGCAACAGAAATAATGAAAAGACAGGTTTTGTCAGTTGATATGCAAGAACAGTTGTGTAAAAGACAGCTCGGTATTTTAAGATGAAAAATACAAAGAGCAGGCTAAATATAAGATATGCTTTTGTGCATGATATGAAAAACAAGTGGATGTGGTTTGCTTTTTTGCTTTTGGTGGAGTTCAGCAGTTTAAAAAGAAGAAAACAGAATGTAAACCCGTGAAAAGAGCGTGTTAAAATAATAGAGAGAGATCCGCGCATACGTCACTCAAGAACTGTGGTTTAACTGCTACTTAAAAAGCAACAGCAAATTGCATGGCTTCCCGGCACGGCCATATGGTGTGGTAAATAAGAGGTTTCACGTGGAGCTGCCGACATAGGACCCAAAGGCTGAGGCACCTCAGATGAATGCTCCGGCCGAGCCAGAGAGATCAGGAGGCCGAGATGAAGCCCCACCATACGTCCCACCGCTCCCAGCCGCCCCACAGCCGCTATTAACGGCGTGACCTACGGCACAGCGTTCGTACCGATTCCCAAGGAACCGCCGCCTTACAGCGCCTGGTGACGGATGTTACGGGCCATTTTGAGAGAAAGGTACGTGGAAAAAAGTCTAAGTTAAGGTCAAATGTATTGAATGAGCAGCCAAGAGAAGGGCTAAAGAAGCACAAGGACACCTTTCCTGCTAAAATTCTGACAAATAAATCATAACAATGTTAGTATTTAACAAAAACAAACAAACAAAAAAACCCCACCAAACCAAAAAAAACCCCAAACCAAACCCACCACCCAGCTTTTCCAAAGGAACTCGGTAAAGAATGGAGATGAATGAGACATCGGTCACTTATTCAAGAGAGCATTCTAGAGATGCCCACAGCCTACCAAATTTGAAACAAGCTGCTGCCGTTCGCGTTGAGCTGACCTGTCATCTGTCACCACCCACCTCAACACACCCGTCGGCAAACTAATGAATCGATTTCTCCAAAACCTTGTTGTATTACTCGAATGCCTTCATGAAGTAACTACCAACTTCACATCTCCTTCCTAATTCGAGATGTTCTAGGACCCCTAGAGGTTTTATTTTGATTTATAGTTTACTCTAATTTTTTTTTTTTTTTAAACAGCTTTTCTAAAAGTGCAGAATTCAAGCTGTTCACAGCTAAACACAAATTTCACTTTTAAAACTGGTAACTGCAGATTTTCTTTGACAAAAATAGTTAATATAGGCAAAATACGATGGCCTTTCCTCCCCTTTCCCAATCAAAAAACGCTCGGAAAAGCTTAGCAGAAATTACACCATCAGCTTGGGGAAGCAGGACGACATTACAAAGAACCGTGCGTATCCTCCAGAAGAACAGGGGCGCTTTCACGGGGGTCCGTCAGCCATCCATCCCATCGCTTTAACATGCTTTGGGCCATTTCTCTGGGAGTGGTTACGGCTTCTTACTACTCTACTGCCACTACGATTTACATCTATAAAATCTGGCAGCGGCTACACCCAACAAAAAAAAGGCACATGAATCTCTAGTTGGAAGGCCCTCATTTACAAAATCTATAACAACTCGAAGTCTAGCTGTTAAAAACTGGAAAAAAAACCCTACGATTTAATCGATTTAATCAAAGACATACGTTCAAGAAAGCTCAGCAACCTGAAGAAGGGGTACAGGAGAGAAAGACAGCTGAGGAAAATGACAAGCACAACTGACACTGAATGGTTACGTTTTTAACAGAATTGTTATTACTATAGAATTGTATTGTCCTACATTACCTTGTTCTCCAAGTAAGTGTCATCACCCACCTCCATCAAAGATATGATCCCTTTTGGATGCCAATAAATATCAGAAATTAAACAATCTCCATACCAGAGATTGCTTAGGACTATGAAAAAGGAGGGAATGGCATAAGCTGCATTTCAGTATCATAAATTGATTAAAGAAAATTAAGTTAAAGCAGTTAAGTAGGAACAAGTATATTTTTAAAGAACCGATTTGTCTTTTATCAAAAGAACTCTGAAGCACAAATCGACAATTTTGACAAAGGCTTCAAAGAACGAACAAGCCCATGACATTCATAGGCTATTAAAAAAAAAAAAAAAATAAAGTAGCTTTAGGTTGAAAAGCAGCAAAACACTATTGTGAATCAAAGCATCTCAAAAAATTCTGTACACTTTCTATGGGTAGGAAGTTGAAGTTAATGGTATTGGTATCCTGAAGTCCCATCCTAGGACAAGCGTACGTGTAAACTATCAGGAAAACAGAGAGGAGTGGATTTTAAAGGGGCAATTATTTAGTTATACTGAGATTGGAGAAGATGGGGATTTACTGGCTCTAACAAGCTAGAGGAATCAGCAGCACACCATCCAAACGGAAACAAACAAACAACAGCAATCACTAACTTCTTACATATTGTCTTTGGTTGTTTAATATCAAGAAATACTTTTTACAGAGTATGTGAAGACTAGTCCTTTGAATTTCGTTCTGTGTCAGTATCTCCTCTGGGGCCTCTTTGGTAAACTAGAGGACAGGCTTTACTTTCTCCGAATTGTTTGTTGTTTTCTACATTTTCATCACATACCTCTTCAAACCTCAAATTTCTTTCATTTACAGGCTTTTGTACCAAAATGGTATAACTAGAACAGACTTTACATTGTATAGCAAAGGTATTTTTCTTGTGTTATGAACTTAGAACCTACTAAAACCATTTTCCACAAGATACTATTGAACTTACAGCAGGATTTAGAGACAGGAATGAACATTTATAATAATAATTTAAAAAAAAAAAAATCCAAAGTTACATTAGCAAGGATTAGAAGTATTATGTCTACGATTTTACAAAGCCCTGTACCAGAAAGGAGTTTTCAGCACGCAGCCGGAGCTGCGCAGTGGCTGAGGGCAGCGGGAGGGGAAGAGATGTTGAGGGTTTTCCCCTCGCTTCCTTGCCCTCTTGCCAATTAAGCTTAGAGTGTTCACCGGGTGTCTGATAAATGTAAGAAATGGAAAGTAGCATACGCTTTTGGTGGTATTTTTCAATTGGACTATACACAGTATCTCCAATGTCTGAATCAAAAGCATTCTGAATAATGTCAGATAGTTAACAGGAAAAGGAAACCAACAGAAAGGCTATTGATACACTTTTAAAAACCGTAACACAAAAATAATTAACCATTGATTTCTTGGCATGTAAAAGTTCTATACAAATTTTAAAAATTTTATTTGCAGGTACTAACCTCTCGAAAAGCTCATTCTGTATTTACACTAATTCTTTTAACAAGTTTATCTCAAATTAAAGCATATTTAAAACAATCATGATTGCATTAACTTTTCTACTTTAAATTATTACCCAATTAGTGCTTTATTCACATTTTAAAAACTTGTACAATTTATTACAAATATAAAACAGTGCAGTTTTTCATACATTATCCCAACTCTGAGACAAACACTTAAAAGACATGGAAAAAGATTTTGATTTCTATTAACATAACATTTGCATTACTCACACCCCTTTCTTCACTGTCCTCCCCTAGCCCCGATTTAAAAAGATCAAACATACAACATACTGTAGGTTTATTTTTATTCAAAAAGTTACTGTCTCAAGACATAAATACAAATCAGAAAACAGTACAATTAGGACAATAGAATGTGGAGGACAACAGGTTAAGGTAAATATATAAAACATTTTTAGCTGGTTGAAAACAAAGCTGTAAGAACTGCTTTCACAAAGAAACACTCCTTCAAGAGTAAGAAAAATCAACTTAAGTTTAAAATCATATATACAGTCCTCTCAGCAGTTCTATTAAATGCAGTGGTGTGAAAAACAATATAGGCAGTACTTTTAGACATGAGAGTATTTATTTATGTAAAATGAGTTAGGCAGATCTAGTTTTGAGTTTGTTGTTACCCCATGACTTAGTAAAATAATTATATTTTATCATGATCCTTTAGATAATCTATGGTTTTTGGCTACCACAGCCGAATGTTTAATTTCTGAGTCTAAAAACAGGAAGCCTTTTTGTATTCACCCATTTGGGGAGATTCTTGTATTGCAAGCATATTAAGGCATGGAATGATTAAAATAATATACCTCAAGAACTGAGAGACAACTGGCAAAAAATATACATATGTAATATAAGTTAATATTTCCTTTAAAATGATGTCTAGCTGCCTAAGCCTTGCAAAATGAGTCGATGTCAAAATGGCATAGATCCACTTTCTGTTTTAGACCAAATTTAATTTATTTGTGAATGGACACAAAATGAAGTTTAAAGCTTAGCTTTCAAAGAATATTATGGGTTGTTTATGAATTTCTATTATCCAATCTAATTTACATACAGAGGAAATGTACTGTAACCTGTTAGAAGTATCTTTAACCTGAAGACTGCTTGCAAAGACAGATAGATAAAACAATATAAAATACAAATTTAAAAATCATTTTTAAAGCATGAATTCTCATGCTCTTCTATTTTTAAACATTGTTAAACTTTCAATATATTTCTGAAACCTCATAATTTTAAGTTGGAATTTAAAAGTAAGAAAAAACTAAACAAACTGCGCAATTATAAAATCAGCACCAATTTATATATATATATAATTTTATTTAAAATTTAGATCCCTATTCCCACACTCTAATAAGCTGTATAATTTTTGTTTAGAATTTTTCTGCAAACATACTACAATAAGCTTCTTTTATTTGGAGACAAAATACAGTGGCACTACTGGAAGGAATTTCACAACATTACATTTTTCTTAAAGGACAAGCAAACTTTCAGGGTTGGTAATGGGCAAGCATATGACTGAGATCTGTTACTTTCTGGTAGTTCATAGTTTACGGACCTTTCTGAGAAGGCTAGCATGAAGCTTTTGGAACAAAAGTGTGTTTTAGATTAAAAAGCTGTTAAAATTCTGCTTTATGTATTTTTTCCATGATTAATTAATACAAACCTTATGTCGCTGAAGTTTGCATTTAATTTAAAATACTGACACTCTTCTGGTTCTATCACTGTAAGAAAACCAATCCATCTATTATTTCAGTTCATGGATGTAAACAGCAATCCAGCAGAGCTCATGATTATTTAGTATAGCCAGCAAATGTATAGAGAGGGGCTCAAATCTGTACCAAACACCTCTCAGACTGTTAGATTAAAACTCAGAGGGAATACTTCTTATGATCCGGAAATAAACTGATAGCACATAAATAAAATATTGACTTTTTTTTTTCCCCAACAAAAAGTGTAGCTTATCCTCAAATTGTTTACTTGTCCTTTACATTTCTTTTTTTTTCAGGCAAACAAAACTGCCCCTTCAATGCACTTGATCTTGAAAGCATGTCATTCTCCTTAGAGAAAAATCTGTTCAGAATTTCACTGTATCTACCACAATTTTGTATTGAAAAACTTCCTCTTCCACTTAGAAAATGACTTCACCACTGATTTATTTGCTGCTCTGGTATTAAAACATTGACACCCCAAGAACCTAAAAAAAAAGTTAGAAATGGTGTCAATTTGTAGTCTACTACACATTTAACAAAAACAAAGCAATTAGTATATGATTTAAGATTAAGACACTTCAAGATATGTTAAGGCATTATAAGTTTATTTTTCTTCCAAACCAGATTCACCACACTTCTGATTTATGTAATAATATGAAAAGGGCACCTCATTCATTAGAAAGTATTTTTCCCCACACTTGAATTTCACTAGGTCCAGTAGGAATGTGCTAAAGACTGTGCTTTAATTATTTTAGGTAATAATTGCAAAATAATTTTTAGTTAGTTGCCTAACTTAGACTTCTTTGACAATGGCATTCTGTAGGCCTTAACTTGAAATCAAGTGTGTAGGTCCCAGCAACTAAGCCTGGGACAAAACACTCTACACACTGGCTGCTGCCCTGTCTGTGTCATAAAAGCAACAGGTCATCTTGCAGCACCTAGCCAGGACACAAACTTAGTATTTCCTATTAAATATATCAACGCTGTCAGGAAGACAGTGGAAAAAAAAGTCAAACAATAATCAGGTAAAATCAAAATACTGTCCTTCAGGAGACTGTGTGATTAAGTGAAGAAAAAACTTTCCTGAAACAAAGAATCAGTTTCCACTTCCCACGTGGGAGCAGCCATATAGTTTTCTATGCCAATGGATACAGGTATCACCACTGATAGGCCAAAAAAAACCCCCAGAAGATCCACATCTTGTGACTGTCCTAGCTTTTATAGGGCTTTATAAAATCAGAAAGAGCCATGAGAGACTTAATTCTCCTGAACCTTAACACTGCTGTTCACATTTATCTGTTTACAAACCAATTTTTACTGTTCTTGGTATTAAATTCACTTTAGATGCATCATACAATATAGCACACTAGGACACAACTGCCTCTGGTGCCAGCAATAACTGGACACATCAAAAAATGAGAACACAGACTAAAATTTTGATCATAAACCATGTGTATCTGAATAAATTAAACAGCTTTATTATGTCTAGGTCTATTATAAACAAGTGCAACAACTCCAAGAACAAGGGACCTCTGAAATAAATTATATGAATAAAGCAAATTAACTTTATTCAGAATAGAGAAGGTTTTTTTGCATTTATGAAATTGGGGGGGTATTACATTTAAAATACTGACTGATAAATTCAGCTCTGATGTAATACGGATTCCTGTTGTCTCCTAAACTATTAGCAGAGCTTTCCCCATTGAGGCAGTTAAATTCATTTAGGTGGGGTTTACGCTAAAGAGCGGCTGTTTTCCGCAGCGCCCTGCTTCCAGGATCACCACCCCTGCTGCACCCTGCCTGGGAGAGCGCTGTGCTGGACGGGGCCCCCGACCGGACCCGCTCGCTGCGGGGCACCGCTGCTGCCTCCCGGCAGGGGCCAGCCCCCAGCTCGCCCTGCTGGCCCACGCCAGGCTCCCAGGGCTGGCTCCGACAGCTTGCGGAGCCATGTGGCTGTCACCGGCTGCCCTCATGTGGTGCTACTCCCACAGTGCAGCTAAGGAGAGCCTAGCAAATCCTGGGCTCACGTGGGATGGAGGAGAAATAAATAGGAACGAAACCTAGCTACCAGTAAACCTATTCTAACTATTCTTAATTAATTTTAGAAACTGAAAAGCTGAAAGGTTTCTGAACTCAATGAAATGCACCTGTAGAAGACCCAATTTTCGGCATTGGCAGAATAAAAAGTGACTGGTATTTCACATATCAATCAATTAAAAATCAAGTAGGGGAAGGGAAGAACTACTTTAAAGCAGAACGTCAGAGAACAGGTTATATACTTTCTTGGTGTTACTTCAAGAACAGAACACACAACAGCTAGATGTACAACCTAATCTGATTCATCACTACTAAAGCAAAGGCCTACTGGTACAAAATATATGGATTTGCATGTAAAACAGTATTTAAGACTTCTTTCTCCCATAACAAGAACAGGTTCACACTGCAACAATACTGTAAAAAAATACATAACCGTCTTCCAAATTCCACCAAGCTGTCCAAGATTCCCAGGAAGCCTTGTTGTACTGTCCTCTGCTGGCTTGCTGCAGCTTGTTATTTCCAGTGTAATTTTGTACCAGCTACACAAGGTCAAAAATGGCTGCATACATTACAAGTGGTTCAAGACAGAAGGAATCCCTCATGCAGATTTTTAAAAGAGAATAGAGACTGCAGATTTATCAAGTCGGAAAAAAGGGCAACTGCAAGCAGAAACTACAGACTTCGGATGTTTTGGACCTAAAACTTTATATGGAAAGAAAAAATACCTCTCATCTCTATAAACAGATATCTGTATTATCTCTATTTTCTCCATTATCTTACTTATGCACAAAAGTAAATATGCCAATTTAAAAAAAAAATAAACAAAAACCAAAACAAAACCCACAATGCAAACCATCCAATGCTGGCAACTAGTAATGACATCAGAGTCACTCAACTAAGCTCATCACAACAGGAAACTTGCCTTTAATATTGTGTATGCACGATTTTTTTTTTTTTTTTAAAAGCTCTTTGCTACCAACCTCTGCAAGGGTCTTTTCCATACCAGATGTGTTTTCTTCTCAGATTCAAAGGCTTTTGATTTTTACATAGCTACATATAAAGTATTAAGAACAAAACTCCTATAAACTTGCAAAGAATGTTGACTACCTTAGAATTTATGAAGCTGAATTACAGCATAAAACATTTCACTGACTGTACCAGTCTGCCAGAATAAGCTAATGAAGACAACCTAAAGATTGCATTCTTTCCATTGAAAATTTGAAGTAAGAGAGTATTGTAACCTTAAGACTGATTTTACATTATTCTCCTCTTATGTAAATTAACCTACCGATTCATCCATGATTGAAGCGGGGTCAAAGAAATCTGGTTTTAGTTCCATTCTTTCTCTCCTGTTCTTTGATGGTGGCTTTAGAAAGCAAGCAAATAAATGTGTTAACTGTGATTTCAGAAAAAAACAGTTTTTAAACTGTAATAAATGAACCTGAACTCTCAAGGGGTAAGAATTTACAGGGGATAAATGTTCATCTCACATTATTATTATTATTATAGGAAGTATTCTTCCTTTCTGTATGGCAGTTTGAACAGATGGCGCTTGTATACAGACAGTGGCACAGCCATTTAAGAATGCAGAGGTCAACAACAATGATTTTTCTGTTTTACCAAAAGGTAACTTTGATTCAATTATCTTATTTTAAAAGCAGAAATACAAAGCCAAAATCCACTAAAAAGACAAGTAAATTTCTTACTAGGTCTATGTCCATGGTGTCAAAATCCATGCCTTCATTGAGATCTTCAATCCGCCCTTCTGATGACATCATCACATCTTCAACAATTGGCTCTTCATCATCTTCCATTAGACTTGTGCCACGTCGACTGAAATGAAAAGAAAAAGCATATTGTTTAGCACTAAATCGAGTTAAGTTTTATCTGAATATTTAAAAAGCTAATGTTCAGTAAAGAACTGCCAACAAATTATAAATCAACTAGACAAAAAAGAAATTAATTAGTTAAATAAATGCAAAACTACCATTAAAGAAAACTGGTATTTAACCAGCTAGAAGATACTAAGAGAGTGAGGGAGAATGACTAACAAAGATCAACTTATGGAACTTTGTGGTACACCTCTAAATAGGTTTTTCTGAGAGGCTGCAGGAATTGATAAGCAGATCAAAACCACACCTAATTCAGAGATTTACATGCAAGTATTTATGCTCAAGTGAGAAAGAGCATAAGTTTTGCCACCTAAAGAAAAATTGTTCCTGCCTTATGACAAGCCAAGGAAGAACGTCTTTGTGATAAAGTGGATGCATAAATTCATTTTCAGACGTTCCTGTACAGTCCTTCATCCTCTTTCCTCACAACTTCTACGTGCAACATCAGACCTTATGAGAAAAGTAAGGAGTCATTCTAATTATACTAATTGGTGTCACTATATTAAAGAAGAAGAAAAGAAAGAAAGAAAGAAAGAAAAAAATAACCAACAAACAACAACAACAAAAAAACCAAAACCCACGCACACTATGTTACATGAAGTACTGGTATTAAAGAATTAAAAATAAGCAGAGATGCAAAAAGATGCAAAGCTCCCCAATGTATATGTCCACAGTTTTAGTTTACAACTTGTACTGTGTAGAACCACAGTCTTCATTAAAGCAGAGAACTTCTAAAACTAGTCTTCCCCTCCTCAGCCAAACTAGCTCTGGAACATAATTTCATTACCATGCATGTCAAAATGCACACGTGATGGATCACAATGAAGTAAACGACACTACAGTAAGAATGTATGACCTCTGAAGGACAACATTCATTTAAGAAACATTAGACTGTCTTCATCTTTGTCCACAATACGGAGGACTTCACAAGGTTTTTGTGTGTTTGAGTTGGGAAGTTCTACAAAAACTGCTACTACAGGATTCTGCTCAACTTTGGTGTCAGTTTAGGTCAGACAAAATCTGTATCGATCAAGAAATGCTGAAGACAGCAGTTTGTTTAAAAGGAATACTTTTCTCTCTTTTTTTTTTTTTTTAAATAGAAAAGCAGCTGAACTCTAAACTTAGAAGTCGAAGGAGAAAGAAATCATAGAATTAAACTGAGCAGAAACTTTCTGCTTCACACATGGAACACCTATTTTAACTCATTTTTAACGTTCTATTTCTAAAAATGATTCTGCAGATAGGAATACATAACGTAGATGTTTCACATGTTGCATTGATTAGATGTATCTGCCACAGATCGCATTCAGTTCAACAACCAGTTCCCTTTATTACAAAGCTCACTACTATTCAATTTTTCTGGAATTTAAGTTCAAAAACAAGCAAGAAATCAAACAGATCTATTCTGCTAAATGCATCACCATGCACTTTTACCACCGCTTTTCTAAGGTAACTTAAAATTTTTAAGACACAGAAAAACACTACTCAAGAGCTAGAACGTGTATCCCTCTTGAAAGATACAAAAGTAACGCTGCATTTAATAAACCCTCCCCTCCCCGAACCACTGAAGGAACAGCTCACTCTCACTCACATAGCGTGTTGCAAGTTGGTTCTCAGCTTGACGTAGTTCATCGCTGCCCTCTCCTGTTGTTGTCGCGCGGCTTCTTCCTGTTGCCTTTGAGCCAACATCCACGTTACTTGCGTGCTTAAAAAGACCATTATTCTATTTTAAACATGAACTGGTTTTTGTGTATGAACACTAACACAAAGCAGACCTACTCATCTACGTACTTGTAATCGAGTGGAGCTTGGTGGTGTTCAGGCTGCATAGGATAGACACCCATATAACTTTCTTCAGGTCGCAATCTCTTGGGCTCCCTCATTATTGTGGAAGTAAGCTGAGGTGTCTGCATCATGACTGGTGTGTGCATTGTCTGCTCCCTGTTCAGCCACATACTGTCACTACTGCTGCTTTCTTCAGCTGGAAGGAAACACGGGACATCAGTAAATTTTTCCAAACTAGTCTAAAATTGAATGTTTAAACATGACTTAAACGCACATACTTTCTGCTTACTGAGAATTAATTTCTTTACTTTTTGCCACAAAGTCTTACATGTGCCCCAAAAGGCCTGAATTTATAACCACCGGCCGGAGTATTTTAAATACTTCTATATTCTGTGACTTAACGCAGCATAGTGCCTTTACTTCTTTTTGTGAATCAGTGTTGTGTTTTCCCACTAAGGGACATAAATGCACAGAAGTTATCCTGTTTTAAAAAAATACATTAAAGCATACAAATTCACTCAAGCTAATAAATAGGGATTGACATGTGTAGTTTACATGAATATCTACTCTGGTAAATCTTAAGATGAGAAAAGTTCTACCTTCAGGTACTTTCCGTTTCCCTGTTGCTGGCTTTGTCTTCTTATTTCTTACTGTAGATCCTCGACTACTAATTCCACTAATCACTGACATAGTATCATCATCCCCACCAGCTAATAAGGAGTTTCTGTAGGACATGAGAGGAAGCCACACATCTTCTCTTCGTAGAGACATCTGAAAGGTCATAAACTTCTCCAAGTAAACATACCTTTAAATGGAAAAAATAATTACAAAGATGCAAAATATCTGTAACAACATATTAACATGTCAAGGTAAGTACTACTGAAATTAACACCCAATGCTCCTCATCTAGTTAACGAAAAGGCCTGACAACAGCAGATCCAGAATATGATTTCTGTTCATCCGCTATACAATGAGAACAACAAGGATAAATACAATTTGCCCTTTGTTATTACACTTGACTGCATTAGTGTAAAATTATCTTGATGTGCCAAAGATTCCACTTCAACTGAATGCAATACACATAAATACATATTTATTCAGATGCATGTCTTTTATGGTTATCATTACAATTATTAAGAATATTAAGAAAATACTTACACTGTTCTTTTGTCTTGTCTGAGAAGTTTGGAGGAGAACTCACTCAGAATATCAAGAAATGCCAAATTTAATGGTGGATGACTCTCACCTTGTGGATTCGGCTCCTTAAAAGCAAATTCTATACCATCCCTAAGACAAAGTTAAAAGTTAAGTCACATACAGCGCAAACTAAAGAAAAAGTTCTAAGCACTGAGAGCTATCAAAACTGAACACCTTTCCTCTACATCAAGAAAGCAATAATCCGATGCTTCCATATTCTGGCAAAAAAAGCGACCACTATTCATAATTTTAGTCTGGACGCACTCATTCTGTAATGATGTTTCTACCTTGCGTTTCAAGTTTTCTGCATGAGGCCAACATGACCACCACTGACAAAGAAGTGGATCACTTCTTACTGTTACGCATAAGACACTAAAAATACTTTCTTATGACAGCATCAACACTGCTATCATTTACAGGCTTATACAATGATGCTGAAGAACATCGACATTATTTAACATCTAGGTTTAATTCAGGGACAAAACAGCAGTAATCTCCTAATTTGTAAATGGGCTATCTCGTCTCTAGTGCTGATGCATTTTGTATTAATGAACTGATTTTGAAAGACTGAAAAGATATTCTAATGTTAGTCAAGAAGCGTTTACAAAAAGGGAAGTAATACAAAGCACACAATTACTTGTGTAACATAGCAATAGCTTCTCTTGTTTTCAACTGATCCAGTCCAAACGTTAAAGCAAAACGTCGAGCAAGTTCCTTTATGCCACTGAATGTCGGTGATGATCTGTCAAAATTATAACCATTTTCTTGAATCATTTCATTGAAAAGCTGTATGAAAAGAAAAGGGAGGTTTATTAAAAGATTATGCCAAACTTTGGACAAATCAACACAGAGCTAAGTTTCAGTAAAACAGTCTTTTACAGCTTTTTTTTTTTTCTTCTTCTTCTTTTCTTAATTTGACAACCCCAAAAGACAAACATGGAGGTTTAGGAAAGGCTAGTCAAGGCTACTCTTGAAGAGCCTGCACTTCAGAGTTAATCCTTGAAACACACACTATCTGAGCACACATCAAACTGTAAATATGTTGGATGACAGATTTCAGCAGTTCCCTAAATGAGGTGTTCTGGAGTTGAGAATACTAAAAATTAGTAGGATTCCCTGATACATACACTAACAGAGAAGAAATAAATGGGGTAAATTCCCACCTGGTCTTTAATATTACAGTTTGTCAAACTACTACTTTCTAATTCATTTTTTTTTGTATCTTTTAAAAATACAAGTATAACGAAGAAATTCTAAAATGGAAACATGTCTTCAGGGAAGTTGCCAAAGACACCAGAAACTTTGCCACTGAGGATCAGACTTTTAGCTATACATCAATAGCTGGCAAAGCTGAACACTCTAAACTTTACCACCTTTTTTTTCTTTGATCAATCCTTTTATCATCCTACTGAATTTAACTATAATTCTTGTCAACAATTTTTCTTTTATTTTCTAATTTTCTCTAACACACTCCACTCTCTCATATAACACAGAGAAAACCCAAACCAGACTTACTAGGGCTATGAACATTAACTTTTCATTTACAGATACATTTTGGCCCATAGTTGCATACTTTTCTATTATGTTGGTGTAGCTCACTGCAACTTAGTTATTCCCTTTATCCACTATCACTTCTAGTATTTCTTCTCTGGTTAGTTTCTTTTTGAAAAAGCTTTCCCGGAAAAAAATGCTAGTTACATGTTTAACTTTACATGTGGGGGTTTGTTTGTTTTTATTATAATATTTGGGTGCCCTCAGGTTACTATTCTTATTGCCGTATTAGGATTGTGTTACTGCCTCCCTGTTATGTGCGTAATCGTACTTACTACATCCACTTCCTCTGTCTGCCCTTTAAAATATATGGGGCTGGTTATTCATGAGACAGAAAAGACTAATAAGGATAGCATTTACCCAATATCTCAAAAATCTGTGAACTTTGTTGAAAAGTCAGCAAAAACTGTAGTTGCGTATTTTATGTTGCAGTTCCACCAGCTACTTAAAGTCATGCTGCTGTCAAAAGGAAAGGCCTCATCCTCCCTTGTACTGGCAATATCCATACAGATAAGCCAGCTTACGGGCTTCATTAAGGACTTTTTGTGGTTAGTTCTCAACCAGGATCAGTATCTAGATCTATATCCGCTATGTGGCTCTATGACCTCTAGTCAAAACAAAAGGTGTGGGGAAAGAGAGGACAAATTGGGGTACATTTTTCCTTTCAACAACAGCAGAGATCTATGTTGGATTATAGTGGTTTGCAGAGATACAGCTTTTATTGTTCTGATCCTGTAAATAAGATTCATGCAGATGGTTCATGTGAGCAGATGAATCTGACTCTGACCTCGACTGAATTCATCAGGTCTCCACACAAACAAGCTCATTTACTGTAGAGAGCATTAAATCATGTTTTAATTTCAAAGATGGGTGAAGCCCCTACCAAACATTAAGAAATACTGAATTACTAAAACTTCCCATTACTTCTCAGAATATTAAAAAAAAAAAAAAAAAAAAAACTACCAAAAAACAACAAACCAACCCCAAAGTAAAACAAACAAACAAAAACCCCAAACAAAAACACAAAACCCCACCACACAGGCAGGAAGCGTTTTCCCTTGTTTATCTGTTCGTGAATAAGTAAACCAGCAGTTTCACAACACATTTCTGACTATGTGACTCAAACTACTGTGTTAGAGTTAAGAAAGTATCACAGAGTTACATTCATTTCGTATTTATCAGCCCCTCACGTACACTTTTCGTAGCACAATATTTGGTAATATAGGAAGACTTCTGGCAATTTTTCAAATAGTTGCAGAAAATGTGTTTTAATTTAGACCTATTTATCCCTATCTTCCATAAGAATTTCTTCATTAATACCTCACACTGGCTATTGAACGATAGGACATGATCTACAGTATGGAATTTCATGCATAAAAATATTGTAAATCATTCTTACCTGCTGCAAGCTAAGAATAAGCGTTTTAGCACACTGGATTTTGTCTATCTGTCTTGTTTTACTCATCGTTTCTTTAATAATATCACCATAGTCATTGTAATACTAGGAAAAATAAAAAAAGGTTAACTTTCGATTTAGTTGAAAACATTGCAACTACTGAGTTTCTCAGAAAACATATAGGATTTGCTGTTTAAAAAAATTTTTTGAACACTTTCAAAAGGAAAAAACCTAACATATTCATGATTACATCAGCAAGATGATATCCTAATCCACCTCCAAAATGATAAAAAAACCCCTCAAATCTGAAAGAGTATATCTTCTTTTTATTCTTGTCGTTAGTATTATTTTAGAGGCAGAATGACCTTTTTATCTTCAAGGCCATGACACATTTGTTAATGACACGTGTTCACCCCTTCAGGGTACAAGATTAGAATCTGATCGTTTTAGTAACTCCTATAACTGTGGTGGGGAGTTTTCTATTTTCTCTGCTGAAAGGAAGCATTTATGGACAGCGTCATAGCCGTAATTTTTCCAATGAAGACAACTGCCTGTTCAGTTCTTTAAGCATTTCAGGTTCAATAAAGACCCAATTAGTTATTTAGAGATTCAAAATAAATGTAGGGCACTCACACAGACAAAAGTAGGCTGCCCAAATTTTAAATTTTTTAAGGTAATCACCAAGGACCAAAGCTTTATCATGCTCACAAAATGAGAATTCATATTATTGTGCAGCTGTGAGTCCCAGGAGCCAAGAAGGGGGTTTTATATTTAAATAAGATAGAAACAGACATAAAGATCACCTTTGGCGGGGAGGGGACAGGGACAGCAGTGGGTGGAACTCACAAAGCTTGCCCCCCTTTTCTACAAAGTTTAAGCTGCAATTATTTTATAAGGTTAGACATCACGGAGTTGATCTTTGTGAAAAGATTCTCAAAAGGCCTGCTGAACTAATAACTGAATTAAAAATATACCATCGATCAGGATAAGAAAATAGATCTATTAGAAATAATGTAAAAATAATTAGCAGGTTTCCTTCCTCCCTCCCCACTACCCACACACTGGAACTGTGAAACTTGTCTCAGTCATTTTTTCCCTTGTTACGGAAAAAGACCTTTTAAAGGCCTACAAACTACCAACTCTAGAGTTTTGAGTTCTTCACATTTTGAATCAGTTATCTTGTAAGGTAAAAAATAAATAATAATTAAAAAATCCACAGCTACTGTGTTCTAGTAGTTTTATAAAGTATCACTACTAGGCTTCACATTTACCTTCATATATTGCTTGAAAATGTCTGCAGCTGTATTCATTTCCACCACAGTATATACAATGAGTTTACAGAAAGCTGCGAGGAGATTTCTTCTTTTGTGCAATGCTTCAATTTTGCTAGCTTCATCATCCTGCTGTCCGTCTAGAAAGAGTTAGGAACGTGAAAACTGTTGGGTTTAAATACTTCATATTTAAGCATTTACATATAAAGTGATGTGGGCTAATGGTCAGGATTCAGAAAATCAAATCTCAAAGCTGAAGGCAGTGGGCTTCATTGCCCACTGACAAGTCTCTTTTCCTGACAGAGAGACATATATTTTTGTGCCTATTAAAGGTTTGGTTTATCACAATTATCCTACATGTCCCCAAAATTTAAAATGCTTTAACTGGCTGCTGAGATTTAAAAGACAAACCTACCTCTGTGCCCATGCACACCTCTCAACACCAGAAGAAAAAGAAAAAAAGGGGAAAAAGCGTAGGCAAACAAATGTATTATTTAGAAGGCAAATAATATAAAGGAAACAATAAGTTTTGTACAAACCTGCACTGTTGTTATCATCATCCTGATCAATGAAGACATGATCTAAAATAAAACTGAGTAGTTCAGATTGTAATGAAGAATCAGGAGTGTAAACAAGTGGTTCCAACATGTCACGTCCTCCTGTCATAATCTGATGACTGAAGATCATCAACACGTCACACAGAATTGTGAAAGCCTATTAAAAAAAGAAACCTTAGTAAATATTTGCTTGGAAACTGGATTTTATTTAGAATAATGTATTTCCACTCAAAATACTTAGAGCCCTATGGTGTACACAGGCCACTTAAGCCCTGAACAACTATACAGGCCAACTGGAAGTCAAAGGTGCATAGTTTCTTCCAGGAGGTTGCTGTATGAAGACTGGGTCTCCAAATAAAAATATTGCACAGATGAAGCCAACTAAACCATTGTGAGATTAAAACATGAGGAGCCTGAAACTCCCAAATTCTGCCTGACGGATACTACATTAGGTCACTAGAGAACTTTGTGGACACCAACCATAGTACAGTCTCCTTTTTTCTTTTTTTTTTTCTTTTTTTTTTAAATTGTTTCGATGACATTTGTAAAACATATAACAGCTGAGGTCATTCAGTCCCTTTAAATCCTAAAGTATGTCTTGCTTCCAAAAAAGAAACTGCCTCTTCATTTTGCTGGCTAATTTGTGCATCTGACATCAGATTTTGTGCATCTGACATCAGGGTGCATTAGGCAGAGTGTGGCCAGCCGGTCGAGGGAGGTTATCCTCCCCCTCTACTCTGCCCTGGTGAGGCCACATCTGGAGTACCGTGTCCAGTTCTGGGCTCCCCAGTGCAAGAAAGACAAGGAACCACTGCAGAGAGTCCAGCGGAGGGCTATGAAGAGGATTAGGGGACTGGAGCATCTCTCTCATGAGGAAAGGCTGAGAGATCTGGGTCTCTTTAGCCCGGATAAGAGACTGAGAGGGGATCTTATCGGTGCTTACAAAGGTCTTAAGCATGGGTGACAGGAGGATGAGGCCAGACTCTTTTTGAGTGAAGCCCAGAGACAGGATAAGGGGCAACGGGCACAAACTGAAACATGGGAAGTTCTATCTGAATGTGAGGAAAAACTTCTTCACTTTGAGGGTGACAGAGCCCTGGAACAGGCTGCCCAGAGAGGCTGCAGAATCTCCTTCTCTGGAGATATTCAAAACCCACCTGGATGTGATCCTGTGCCACCTGCTCTAGGTGAACCTGCTTTAGCAGGGGGACTGGACTAGATGATCTCCGGAAGTCCCTTCCAACCCCAACCATTCTGTGATTGTGTGATTAAATGTCTGTACTCCACCTCCCCGTAAAGTTCAAATGTATCAGTACCTAGACTGACATTCTTCAAACTAACAGACCAAGGCAACACACTGCTTAGTGCTGCACCTCATCTCTTTGACTCTAATCTCTTAAGTACTTCCATTTTAACAAACAGATCTGTTCTTGAACTCCTCGAAGCAAATATTACTGATTTCCTGGCCATAAAAATACGTAAGCTCCTCTGAAGTCCCTTTTGCCCTTTCACGACATTAGCAAAGGAAAGCAGAACCATGGATATTGTACCCTGTGTGACTGAGGCAGTTCTAGTTTCTAGAGCATTCACCTGAGTCAGAGTTATACAGCCTTTCAAAGAGACCTATGCAGAGCTTCAGTAATTTTTGTTACTCGCACTTTCACACCCTACACCTTGTGATTTTGGCACTAGACAGCTCTCTGACATAGAACATGCTTATTCAGTTCCAGGAATATTCTTGTTATAGCAAGAGTTTCAAAAGCTGCAGTTGTGCAACTCCGTGGACCAGATTTTCAACTTCAAGCTCAACCAGGTTATTATTACCTTTACCAGCAAAAAGGCTCCTGTCTTTCTATTTGTTTAATTAAAAAGTATACCCAGAAGATAGTTTGGTCCTTCCCCCACAGAGAGATACTTTATTTTTTTCATTTTAGCATTCTAAAAGTTGATAAAGGCATTTACTTAGAATTTATCCTGCTATCAGGACCTGAAAACTCCCGTGAGTGTCCTGGCTAGAGAACTGTTTGACCACAGACTGGAAGAGACTCAGCCCCTACAGTTTAATCTTTTCCTTTAACCCTGTTACCCTCAGAACTCAAGACAAATATTTCCCAAGATGATGTCTCAATTATTTTTGAAACAAAAGAAAAATAAAAAACAACCCCCAAAACCTTCATACCTGCATTTTTCTTCAAAAAAGCTAGGACTTTTGTCTCCTGCTTGAGATGTCAGGCACTACTACTTGCATGGACTAAATAGCTACATATTTTATGTCTGAAATATCCAAGAACTTAGTTCCGGCTGAAAGTCTCCCCCACAAAGGACAACTATATGAGGGACTGACTATAAAACTGGTAAAATGAAAACTGCTCACATCTTTTCCGAGCAGTACATCATTGTTGAGGCTTCCAAGCATTTGCTAGAATGGTCTCCAAATATCTCTGAACAATACTGTTAACAATTGACCAGTGTGTGAGTGTACCTACGGGTGACCAGAAAAAAAAAATACGACTTTCCAACAATAAAATCCCCTAGGTTACAGTGCATACGTGTGCGTGTATAAAAACACACACACACACTACGTTAAGTACCCATTCTTTTTCTCCTGATTCAGAGATCCCCAATATCCTGGGACACTGAAGAACTGAGGAATGTATTTTGTATGCAGCATCATGGTGAAGGGGAACAGACAGAGAAGTTGCCCCTGTATGTCCTCGCAGGTTTACAGCAAGAGGAGGAAAGTCGTTTTCACAGTTCTTGAGTGGACGGGCACGTATATATCACAGTACAAATTTGGGAACGTAAAAGGATTCAAGGATAGAACTACTTCTTTCTTTTAAAAAGCTGTCCTTAGCTCTTTCAGCTCTGAGTCTACAAACCCACAACCAGCTCCACCGGAGGTGTGTGTCATGACCATGTGGTGAGCAAGAGCTTTGAAATGGAACTCTCACCTAACTTACAAACCAGAAGGCTTCTAGAGTGCGCCTGCCCAGTCACTGTTTAAACAAACAAACAAAAACCCTCTTTGAATAAAAGTTTGTGCTGCCTAAAATTACTAGAAAGAATCAAGTTTAAATCGATTCTGAAATCCTACCAAATTACCTAAAGGAGGGCAAGCATACAGTATGTATTCACACTCAAAGGACATTCAGCCTAGCCATGCAAGACACACCACAATCCAAGATAAGTGCTAAAAATATTATCAAGAGCAACTTTTCAACTGCTTTAGAAGTATAATATTAGGAGACTACAAGGATAAACAACAGTCACTAACCTGTTCCTTAACAGCAGTGTTTACATTGGTCAGGTAGTGTTGACAGATTTGACAGAACACTCTCATCTGCTTCTTTAGACGTAGAAGATCCTCCTTTAAAGAGAAGGATTTCTTGTAACAGTTTTGCTTTTTCCATTTTATAGTCACATTTAGTGTATGCATTTTCACAGAGCTATCCACCACAGACCTTATATGTAGTCGTAACATTCAATTTCACTGCATTATTTAAAAATCATTATTACAAATAAAAATGGCAAGTAGCAATTTCCTCAATTTTGTCATCCTGTGTACCGCAAAAAGAACGAAAGTTGGGATGAAAATAGTGAAGTTATTTATTTAAAAAGTAGTAACAAAAACCCCCCAAAACCAAACCTAAAAAAACCTCAACCAACACGCACCCCACCCCCAAAAAAAAACCCCAGAGCATAAAGCATTTTCTCTTTAAAGTATCTGCATTTTCAACCTAGAGGATAGATTTTAGGTAGCTGTTTATAACTAAACCAGACAAGGCTACATGGTATTATTTAATTTTACTTTATTTTTTTAACTCACTGCTTGGGGATAAAGTAAAATGTCAGATTAGAGTTGGGGTTTTCTTCCCCTCTTCCATTGGAGGGGGGGGAGGGAAGTAGCTTTGTAAGTGTTGCAATAACTTCCAGAAGAGTAGATTATTGAGCAAATAAAGTATCAAATCGGTACAAATACCATCCACATGTGCGGCACAGTTGGTGTTACTTAATCATGTGAAGATCCTATCCCATGTAGAACTGGGGTAAGTCATATCACAGAAACCCAACTGTGTAACCAGCATCAGTCCAGACCAAGAAATACCCCTGAGGTAAGTTTAAGAACTATCCATGCAATCTAAACCAAAACAAGTCTCTCCCTTCAAGAAAGCAGGTAACACACTGGTACAACGCATCATTTAATCTCAACAGGAATCACAAAAGCAACAGTTGCTTCTTGACTATGAGTTTAATATGTATAATATGATTTTAGAATACCTTCACTACATAAAACCTTTTCTCTCAACATTTACTGTTCACATTACTATACTGGCGTTTAGAGAATTACACACGGGAATATTTTCTTTCCTTTATACAGAATTATTCATTTAAATTTTAATAAAAATTGAACTATTTATATAGTCTTTTATTTTAGCAGCGTATATTATGAAGCTAATTCCCATACAAATTCCATACTAATTCCCAACCTGCTCACAAACAGCAGGCAGTTAGCAGTTAATTTTGTCACAGAACAAAACAAAAACCCTCAAACAAAAAAATCTTTAGGCACAGTACATTTCTGTCACTTCTGGTTCTGTGCTTCAACTTCTTTGCTGTTATGTTCCATTGGCATTGAACAGAAATCAATGGAACTTCTGTACGTACCTGGTATATTTGGAAGCGGTTAAATATAATAAAATAGTTGTGGTTCACAAGTTAAATCTACAAAAGCTTTAATTTACCAAATTTTATTATACAGGAGCAGAAAATAGTCTCAAATAAAAGACCACTTTTAAAATAAGTTCTTTTCATTCCTGCTGAAAGTATTACAAATTACATTTTACTGCAAAATAGCTAAGTTAATCTTCATTTCTAACTTAACTTTTCAGTTTAGCTCAGCTTCTGCCATCAGGCTTGTGATAAAGCTTTAATCGCTATTACAAAAAACTCAGACCGCTGCTTACCCTTAAAAGAATAAGCTAACAAAGCCTCCAAATCCTTCACTCATATAAGTGGTTCTCAACAATCTATGTATCACCTTCATATCTGATATTTTTGGTTCTGCATATGTTAAAAGCCATTAAAACCTAGATGGTAAATTAGCTAGCCAGCCAGTGTTGAAGCAGTTCACATTTAACACACCTTCATACATCCTCATATTAAAATAAGTTTATAGTAATGATGCATTTTAATTAATTACAAATTACAATTTATTGATTATAAATTATTAATGTTGCGAGGTCTGTTTGGTTTTTTCCCTAGTAAATTGTGACAGATGCCTACAACTTCCTGTTCTTATAATTAATTTAAGTATGGCAATCAAAGTGTTTAAAAAAACCTGAAGAAGGTACTTATTTCATCTCTGACATTTAAAAAAAAAAAAAAAAAGTGTTATCAGAAACTCCAATAACAAAGTGCAACTCCAGTGTAAGTTTCCAGTGAAAGAGCACGAAATGTACCCTTCTTACAGGACTGGATAAGGCTTCCAGAAAAAGTATGTTTGATTGTAACTTTTTTTTTTTTTAGTTAAAGAAATCAAAATGTTTCAGCACTTACAAGCTCCATTCTAAACTGTCTAGCCTTTCAAAAACCATCTTTCATTAGGCAGTTCACACAGCAAACCACCTAATCACCCTCATTAAGCAATGCCATCCAGTGGATACAAGAAACCTTAATCCTTCCTCCAAGAGTTTTCCAGGAGTGAAATTAGAAAGATGACATTTGCCAGAGCTTTGCCCTTCAAGATTACTATACATAGAACCAGAACAGGCCCTCTTATTATTCCCTGAGAAAGTTCGAAATTTAACTTAATCTTTTCATATCTTTATTTAACACATTTAAAAGACTGATGAAGAGCAAAGTATGATTGCAACAGACTGAGCAATAAGAATACTACAATAGTGTGCACATTTATCTCACTGACTTGTCAATGATACTTCACAGTTTGCAAACAAATTCAAACCCACTACTTGAGGGTAGTAAGACTGACTATATCATGTTTTGTAGTTGGTATTCTACCCTTCCTTAGCATTGCTATTGTGCCAGACTAATAGGCATTGCATTCATTTACTACAATTACTTTAAAATTTCTGAAATTAAACATAAAAATATTGACATTTAAATAATGAAAAAACATAACAATTTAAAGAAATACTAGGTTCAAAAGTCAAGCATTCCACTACTAAAACTATGAATTCTGAAGAACTTATTAGAAATGCAGATTTAGGCAGGTATCGGTATAAAAAAAAAAAAATCTTAGTCTTAATTAATTCCATCACAGTTCCCGCATGTATGTACAAATGTTTATTTACTAACACAACTGGAACAAGGCATACCTTTGTGGAACTGCTTTCAGTAATTTTTGCTAGCTGCCAAAGGATTACATAATGAGTACACTGCAGTGCATGAATAACAATCTGAAATCAAAGGGAAAAAAAAAAAAAAAATGCATTAGATGACAACGGCCAATAAAAGACAGCAACAAAAGCTATTCATTGTTGTACCTAAATAACACATTTTAACTACAGACCTGTTCTGGCATGTCTCCATTTTCAATGCCAGTTTTCAATAACTTGTAGTTGCAGCCAAACAAGTCCCATCTTGATAGGTCATGAGCACTGGAAGCATTAGAAATGAAGCAAAGATGTAATTTAACTAACACCATTTCTGCAATTTAATGTTAACAACTACTAAAAACTTAACTGATTGAAAAAATATGAATAATAAAAAAAAAAACCCAGCCAAACCACAAATACCCCCCCAAACTCCAACGAAAACACCCCCCCAACAACAACACACACACCAAAAAAAAAAAAGGCAAAAAACCCCAGAATATTTCAGTTTTGTATATATTTCTTCGTGTATTCAAAATGCGTTATGTTCTGCACAACTCTCAATCATCCACACTAAACAAAAAAACCCTCCAAGTTGCATTAAAAAGCTAAGAGGTATTAAATTAAAAACAAACAAAAACAACCCACGCACACCGCAAACCCTGACAGATGTCTGCAGAAGCCTACTTACTTGTGAAAAGCCGTGATTCTCTTCAGTGTTGACAAGACTTGATATGCGTCATCTTCATCAGGTTCCTCCCCCTATTTAATAATCATATAGTAAGATATCCCAACCAATGTATGCTAAGCAAAGTAGGGAACTTACGATATTTATTTTTTTTTTTTAAAAGAGAGAGAACAACACCCCCCAAAACACCCCCCTCCCAACCAACAACCACCAAAATAGAGAGGGAGGGATAACTGCATCTAAATTATTTATCAATGACACATTTGTTTTTAGAAGAGTTAAACAGTTTGAGAGAGGCGGTAGCAGTTCGTGTTCAGAAATAGTCAGCAGCACAAGCAGAAACAGGGGAGGGAGGTAGGGAGGAGGGAAAAGGGGAAAAAAAAAAAAAAACAAACAACACTCTAGGATAGCGGAATACAATGTATTATGTAGGTGCTTCAATTTTCTCTGAAGAATCCAGCAGAGGCCACTGTCAGACAATAGATACCGGACTAGATAGGCCACAGGTCAGTACCTCAATCTTTCTTTAATTACAGAAAAAAGGTCTTTGAGAGCGGTAAGAGAAGTGTTTTGTTCTCATTTTCCCGCAAGTTCTGGCAAACTTGCATTTGGAGAAAGAAAAGGAGTAAAAAGGAAAGGGTCCAAAAAGTATCTATTTAAGTACATAGGATAAACTCTCTCAGGTCACAGAAACTCCTCCTCAGTCTATGAGAGATACTGCAAGTCCAATGTGTTTTACTGTTCTGCAGTTGCACAACCTTATCAAAGCACTACGGATTTCAACACTTGTACCCAGCATTTGCCATTTTCCTTCAAGCCAACTGTCCTGACATTTCATTTCCTTGCTTTACATCTCATTCTTTCTTTTTCTCACCAAGGGGGAAATAAATGGATTACTAGGCACATTTCTTGCATAGTCCACATATGTCTAGAGTGGAGTCCTAGCTCAGACCATAATAAGCAAGAGGAACAGGAGCGAAGCTTGATAAAATAAGTATGCATCTGAGAAGTGTGGCAAACGAAGTCGTCAGAAAGGCTCTTCCCATGCTCCTTATCACAGATGAGAAGGAGGAGAAAAGTTTTGTCTGAATGTCAGAGATCCCACATAGTGAAGTTAAATACTGTATCAGAAAATTCTCACTCTTCAGATTAGCACAGTGTGGGAACAAAGTGATTTTTAAGCTATTAGCTGCATCTGCCTGCATTCAGGAAGGGAGGGGGAGTGTTTTCTAGAGGTTTTGCTATTTAACAACAGCAACATGCAATCGCAGGCAAGAGCAGCAACACTAGTACATCTGAGGATAATCCTAGTGGAATTACAATGGCACATCTCTCAAAAACATGAGCTTCAAAACCTAAAGGTGAAAAGTTTATGTCATTTCGTAGTTTATCTGAAACTCATCTCAAATTCCCAAAACACACTTGTCAAAAGGAGATTAAAGACTCGCTGTCCTAACATTAAAAGAACAGTCCGAGTTCACATAATCGCAGCAATGATACTGTTGTACTATTGTGCTTGACTTAACAGTTTTGAAAGTCGGAGGGAAGTTCCCATCTCTAACTCATTGACTTGCATAGGAAGGCAGAAAAACATACTGGAAATATTTACAGGGGCAGGAAAAGTTGATCTTGCACATTAAAATACCTCTTGCAGGAAGTCTTCAAGAAGTCGATTAAACTTGTCTGCCAATTCATCTATTAACTGACTTCTTGCAATGTCAACCCTGTTAAAGATTGTGAATTCTTCATTACAGAGAGCGTGGTATGTTTTTGAACAGGCTTCCAAAACATCTATATCTGTGTGCTTCTCCACAATATCCCGGATTTGTCGCAGTAAGGCATCCAAATGCTACAAGAAAGATAAGGCGTGAGAAAAAAAATATGTATTCATACACACACACACACATTTTTAATAAACCTTAAGGGATTTTAAAATATAAATTCAGTTTATTACTTTTGTAACTATGACACAGAACACAAAACACTTACAGAAAGCCAGTGAAACTTCTGAGTAAATTAACAATCTATTTAGCAAAAATTAAGTAGGAGCTTGTCAAAGGCTAAAGATTCAATGCATCTTTAAAAGTCATTAAAAATTTGCAATTGTCAGTATGGTTTTATCTAACACTTGAATTTGCAATGACAACTGAACAACACAGAAGCATTCATCTCCCACTTACACAAACATTTATACATGGTCTTAAAAGCTGTATAATTGAAGATTTAGTTTCGTAACACTCAAGTGTCAGCACTGAAACCAACTTCAGTTGCTGTTATATGCCTCCCCTCAATCCAAGTTGCTCACTCCTGCTCTATCACTGCTAGGCTATGCTGTCAACTAAACATTTTATTACTTTTTTGACCCTCATGTGTTCCAGCTACTTGCTTCATAATACACCAAATAGTATATCTGAGAAGGAGAAAATGGAGACGATAACAGTTTATACCAACTTCATCACCATAGCAGATAAAATGAGCGCAGTAACTACATACTTTGTGATCTGGTAGTTTTCCCCTTTTCATGCAATGAAGATGGTGGTTTATTAGTTTCAGTGATCAGAAAAAGAACACTTATCAAACTATTTCTACAAGCTTTATCCATCAGGCAGCATACCTCAAACATGACCATAAGCCAACAATAAATGCTCTTGCATAAAGTTCATCTAACTTGCAAGATTCTCTTTTAAAACTCACCAGACAGGCCTTAGAAAACTCACACTTTCAGTATCTCTAACAACAGTAGCCAGTCACAGCTCTGAAGTCCCAAGTCTCATTCTCAATAAGGGTTACAATAAATAAAGTCCCACTTACACAAAAAAAAACACACCTACAATGGTGACTGAAATTCCAGTGGCTAAGTCTAAATTCTGGAATTTCTGCTTTGTGTTAAATGTTATTGAATGTTTCCTTACCTTTTCTAATCGCCCTGTTGTATAAATTTCCAAATCAAAGTACTGTGGCAACTGCAATAAGTTGGTGACTTTTTCTGCATCTACAGAATACTGTAAAATTGACAAGGAAAAACGTTTAAATAAAAAAGTTTTGGACAACACAATTTGTCATAGAACAATCAAATATTAACAAATACTAACAAGAAAAAAAATTAAGACTTGTGCAAGCCATGCAGTTAATTACAGAAACTATACTTGTTAACTTTTCAATAACAGTCCATCAGCAAGAAAGGGAATTAAACCTACCTTTGCTAGCAACTGAGGAAGTGCCACTGCAAAAAGTTCAGTAATTTTTGTCCTGTCATCCAACTGGGTTTTCTTTTCCTTTGCTGTCAGCACCTAAAATATTGGTATTGTGAGGATTTTACAACTAGAAGTTCTGGTGCAAAGTTTCATTATCGTTAATGAAATGAGAATTTGGTACACAGACCTTTCAATATCACTATAAAATTGGGGGGGGGGGGGGGGGCAGATTAAAAAAATCATTCAGCGCTCAAAAAATGCAATTCCAAGTTACACCTAATACTACTGAGATTATCTTGAGTGACCATCTAGAACAAAAGGTTTGCCTTCCCTGCACCAAAATACCATGATCAGAATGTTTTTCTTGACAATGAAAGAACAGCAAATCTTTAAGCTCACTTATGATTTTTAATGGTATTTACTCAATTCATAGGTCAATCTGATCTTCATACAAGTTTTCAATCTGTACCTAAACAGGTTTCTTACCAAAAGCTGCACCAGTCTTGAAAGCAGTTCCCTTCCCTGCTTAATGCCCCAGTAAAAGAGGGCTGCCTAAACTCTATATAGTCAGAGAAAAGCCAACTGGTGGACTGTCCTCCTTCCAAAGAGACTATAAGTATATACCCTTCCCTTATTTTGCTCTTTCAAACTGAAAATAGTTTTAGCTTTCCTGAATACTGATTTTTGTTCTCTTTTCCAACCAATACTTCTTTTCAAAATCAATTTACTATTACCTTTAATAGTAAAAACAAATGCATTACTCCTAACATTATTAAGCATGCACCAAAGTCCAGAAAAAGTGAACTAGCCAGGGTAGTCAGATACTGCAGGCTGTGGAGACCGAAGCTGGACTTCTGAATTCAGTCCCTTCAGCAGTAACAGCCTACAACCTTTTCCTTCTTCCCACATTGTCCCCACATAGCCATTCCCACATCTCCAGACGAGTAGCTTTTTGCTTCCTACCCTTTTCCCTGTTCCTCTTCCCACAGGAGGATGACATTCAGCTGCTTGCCGAATTGTACAAAGCATTATTTCAATCAGTGCGCTTTCCTGTCTATCCGTTAAAGCTGAAATTTAAGAAACAGATGTTAATACACAGCTTGATTTTTCATTTTCCACAAGTATCGGTATCTAAGGATCAAAATATGTTTGTTTTTTTAAAGAAAAAAAGAAAGGCATTTAGGCCAATAGCTCATTTCCTGAGGTGGGGGTGGCACAGGGGAGAGAGAAGATAAGCACCTTTTAAAACAACACAAGAACATATTTTAAATTGAGGGAATATCACTGGATGAGTCACAGGACAGGATGAAACAAACACCAAGTTTTATAATCATTGTAGTTCCTTTTCTTTTTTCAGGGGTCCATTTACTAGGACCTATGAATTACAGAATTATGCCAGGGTGTTTGTTTGGTTTTACTGTCACTAAAGAAGTGACAGTGTTTTTCCATAGGGTAGTTTTAACACTCAATAAATGAAAGAGCTTCACAAGCAACTTAGTTTCTCTAATGCCAGAAGTGCAGCCTGAACCTGTGGAACAGGGCAACTGGACACCACATGCTTTATTCCCTCTCTTTTCTCCCTCTTCTTCCCACCATTGTTCTTCTGTGTCTCACTTCCATACTAGAAGTGGTCTCTTTCTACTCTTCCTCACATTTTATAATTAGTATTAGTGATTTATTAGAGTCATGTAAAAATGGAGAATATATGGAGACTCATAAATGTAAACATCTTATTTCCTTATAAATCAAGACTAACAGAAACTGCACAGCAATATAAAGAAAGATCTAGGAAAATCTCTTACGTTCTTCTCCATTGAGAGGCTCCTCCAACAGAAGACTGTTCATACATTCCCAGTCCTTCAAGAGGTCTGTTGCACAGTCCCACATGCTGTCCACAAGATAAGCAGCATGTTCATGCAACTAAAATGAGAACAGATTAAGTATTTTTCTTTAACAGCAATAAAGTTCATTACAGAACTTGCTATAATACAGGACATTTTTCTTGCTTGGCTCCTGTCTGTGGCAAAAAACCAGAAAGTTCTGCGAGCCGCTCTTCCCCAATTAACTTAAAAAGATGAATCCAGACCAGCTGCTACAAAGCGTAGTGCTACACGATCTGTGAGAACTTGGGGGACAGGAGGGTGGGGGTTTTGGGAGGTGTCGTGTCTCCCCCCCCAATAAATCTCCTAAATCACAATTTCTTTCCACCTATATATTAGCATGAAGAATGATGGACAAATATTTGTCAGAGCAGAGCTCACAGGCTGTCTCAACAGTGTGTACTGGACAGATCCTTCAAATAAACACAACTACACAAAACAGTCTTTCGACCCCGAGGTTGCTCCAATACTAGGAAAACCAGGACAGATTCACGGTTACTAACCAATGGGTGGGGAAAAGAAAAACGACAACAGATTAATATATTTGAAACAAAAACAGGGCAAAAAAACCCAAACAAAAACAAACAAAAAACCCAAAACACACACCACAAAACAAAGGATATCCCTGAAACTCAACTTACTTCACTTTCCAAAAAGAAAAACACTAATGTCTTCACAAGATTAGCATTCGGACTTTGTCTTCCCCTCCTTTTAAGTATTCCATCATCTTCAGGATCTCTGCGGCTGAAAAGCCTAGAAGAAAAATTATTTCAGGACAAGTTTCTTCTTCATTGCCTTTGCCACAGTCAATTCATATCAAGGTACTGTTTTTTACAGACACACACTTAATACCTTGCTGCTTGGCTCCACATTTTATTTTGAAAGCAAGTAATTTGGGACAAGTATCATTTGAACAACTTCGTATATGCTGAGTTGGTATTTCACTGACTGTTTCCAGTAGAATGTATAACTACAACAAAATACTTTACAAACATCAGTGATAATTGCAGGTGCTTGAGGTCCCATGCTCCTCTTGAGCAAACTACATTTTCTGAACCTCCCCACATGAGACTTTAAAGCAGCAAAGAAATACCAGAAGAAGGTCTGAAAAGTACTTAATGGAAACTCTATTTTGTTTTCCCTACACACCTGATATATGTGTTGAATCTCTCTCTCTTTTTGTTTTTTTGTTTGTTTTTAACAGAAAAGTACTTTATGAAATGGTCGTATGAGCCAACGGCGGGGGGGGCGCACACATTGGGACTACAAATGGGAAAATCCTCATTATGATGCAAGCACAAGTTTTAGGTACCAAACTACATGAGCATTTTAAGATGTTTCACAAAACACAGGAAGGACAAGAAAGGAGAAGACAGAGGAATGTTTTTATTATATTCCCTGCAGGTACAAGCTTCTAAAGCGCAGCCTTCAAAATTACTCTCTATTTCCCATTCAGAAAAACTACAACAGTTCAAAAACTACAGTAGTGTTACATTTTCTGTAACGTATTTCTTAAGGCCACTTCATTATGAAGTTTTTCCTTTTCTCAGTTAAAAACTAATGAGAATCGTAGTATTAATGCACACACTAAAATCTACAGGAACAAGAAGTTAACTGTAATTTCTCCACCTTACTTTTTATAAAGAAATTCCCCTGCGGCAACTGCTACTGGCCGATGAGCTGAGTAAACCAGATGGTAGACATTTTCACAGTCTTCTGCAGTCAGAACTTCTTCACTACTCCTAGGGGTGGGGATTGGAGGAAGGAGAGGAAAAAAAAAAGGCAAAAAAAAAAAAAAAGCTGAGTCAATAGAGTATGAACTCTAATGAGGGCAATGGAGATGAAGGAGAATCTAAACCTTTTCCTTCAATTTATCATCCTGAAACCCAAACCCAGATAGCTTAGTTCCAAAGTCTTCCTAAACAAAAAATTACTGATAAAGTATGAGCGTTTGGTCCAAGGTTATGCTCAAAAGTTCAGCTACTGTGTAGTGTTCAGTACATCCTATATTTCTTCAGTTCAAATATTCCACGAAAGGTTCACATGAGGAAGGCTGAATTCTAAATTTCTAGCCTTTACACTTACTTAACTGTGGTAGTACTTTAAAATTCCAATTTGTTCGAGTGTAAGATGAGTAGACATTTCTCTAGACTTTGGATTATCTGAATTCTGTCAAGCTTCTGTCCTCGCCCACAGGTATAAGAAATACTTTTAAGTTTTAATACGTAGGTCAGATAAGTAGATATACATGTACTTACTGTAAAACAAGAGTGAGTAATTTTATTGCTTGGACTGCAACATCATATTCTTTGTCAAGAGTCATAGACACAATTCTATCCTAAGAACACAAAAGAAAGTGTTTTCAAAGAGGAAAGAAGTGTAACACAACTTTTAAAAAATTCATACATACTTAAAAAATATGAAGTTACACTAACCTTGAACCGACTGGTGAAGAGTTCCAATTTGGAATTAAGCTCTTTATTATAGTAAAGCCCTTGCAAAGCTGTTAGGCATTTGAGTCTTACTTCCCCTTGCTAAAATAAAATTAAGAACTGGATTAAAAGTCAAGTATAGGATACAGATGTGATCTTCAAATCATACAAGACAAGTTTCTTTTGCATTCTGAATTAATTCAAAGATGAAATGTTGTAAAGATATACTACCAATAATCATGTTAATGACATAAGAATATGTCCTTGTTTGTAACAAGCCAACAAAGGTATAAATAAAATAAAAAAACCACCCCCCCATGCCTTACTGCAGTTAGTATCTCTAAGTCAAAATAAACTTGCTTCATTCTTTAGAGATGTACTCTAAATGCTCAAGATATTTCTAAGCAGAATTCTATATATTTCCTTTCACTTAAATTAAAACTGACAACATCTACATCTTTAATGATCATCTCTTGTTAGATCAGAATTACCAAGTAGATACAGGGCGAAACATTCCTCCTGAAGTACAAAATCTACTTTAGCAGAACTTGTTTTAAGGTACAGATACAGAAATACTTTTCAAAAGGCTAGGACAGCTGACTTCACGCAGTTTCTGATCACCCCACTGCCAGAGGTTATTGTTTTTTGATACCAAACCCATGAACAGCACAGCATGAGTGAGCATCCCTCATTTGTTTCACTTCAAATTCAATAGCCTGAAGTCTCCAATGTAAGAACTGAGACAATGTGCTGACTCAACAATGAATCAAGGAGTATTTGTAAACTATATCTGTTGACCACTCCAAGCAGAGAATAATCTCTAGCTGGTAAGTAACAGCTTGAGGCACTCATCAGCACAAAAGGAGACTTTTCCCATGCTTTTTATAGCTAGCTGAGAATGCTAAAAAGTTTCTTAACTTGGCAAAACAGAGAAACTGTTAGGCTATATGACTGGATTATTCCATGTGAAATGCATTAATTTTAAATAGTTATATATTATAAAGTAGAAGTCTGTGTCAGCAATAAATAAACAGAAAAAGCCATTTCCTTACAAATAACAGTTCCTTTAAAATCTATATATACTCTCTAAAACCATTCAAAAATTCAAATCTATTTTTATATATATGTTGAAACACCAGTGCTTCTGAGTGATAAGAAAAGCAGTGGCTGATTAGAACAGTTTAGAGATCAAAATCTACTCTGGCAAGATCAACAACCAAAAACGTGGAGTTATGCTTCATGACTCTGTTCCTTTTCCTCAGTGCAGCTTACCTTATCATGCATAGTCCACCCTACGTATTTTAAGTAGCTGTCATTGAGAAAGGCGTCACTGTACATCTTCATCCATATTCCAATCTCTTCAATACAGATAGCTCTTATTTCAGCAATTGCATCTCTGTGGAGAGAAGTGGGGCAATGGGATCAAACAGATGATCAGTAAGAAATAGCTTGTCACCAGCTTCCAAAATAAATTAATGAAGCTAGAAATTACTTACTAAGAGAAACTTACCGGTATCTATGCACAAAAACACCTTTAAATATTGCATTCATCATGTTCTCTATTTCATCCTGATTTTCCTGAAGCTGAAAGAATGAACAGAGTACATGAACAGTGAGCAGCACTTTTACAGTCAGATCAGATGGTGCTGATGCTAGACAAACTAAATTAAGTTAACATTTGCAAGTGTGGCCATTAAATCCTTTCCTGAAATATTCACAAATCTGTTTCACAGTACAATATGCTATTATTTAAGGAACTGTATCTACCACAGCATACAAATTTTAGTAACTCTGACCACTGGAAATCTGTTCTTCAACTGTAACAAAGACTTCTTAAGTTTCTGCAAGCTCCTTCTTAAGCTATGCATAAGAATACTTAATTTTCTAGTAACTTTTTAAGCCCAATGTTCAGCCCAATTTTTAATACACTTACTATGTTTTTGTGTACATGTATTATTAGAATAACACTCAAATCATGTGAACTGCATTACAAGGAGTCTTTTCTGTATGCTAAAGAATTTGTAATCCAAGAAGACAAAATATAGATGAAGAACTTTGCAAATGGCTACATGAGCAGCATATACTCTGTTTTAAATACCTCCTTCCTCCTCATCCATTACTTAAATAGAGAGAAAAAAAAATGCAGAAACTGAGTAAGGTATTGCAGAAAAAATTAATTTAAGAATATGGAGCTGAAAAATAATGGAGGAGACAAATCCAGTCTCAGAGTAACAACACAAGAGAAAGACAGGCCAATGAGTTGAAAAGTGACACATGCAGTGTTTTACAACACAGAAAATTCTATTTGCTTTCAAAGTGCAAAAAAGTCAGTTAAAAGATATGAAAATAACTAATTATTGTCAGCAGACAAGCATATTCTTTTTGCAGTTTGAACTATAAAGGTAGCACAAATTGAGACAACGTTCATGGCAATAGTAAAGGACAAAGGAAGTCGGCATTTTCAAACATTAAACATGAACAACAACAAAGAACGAAACAGACTAATAACTACCTGTACCAAAAAAACAAATTACAGAACAAGATTAATTGTTGTCATTTATCAACGCTCATCCTATGCACACCAGCTACAGTTGTACTGACCTCCTTTCTTTTCTGTAGTAAGAGTTCCAGCCTATCATTAGCTCGTTTCCCAATTATTTTATTTCGTTCTGCTTCATACTGCCGTTGTGTATTGTCCATGTTAATACTAAGATTTAATGCCACATTCACTAAAGCAGTCATCAGCTTCATGGCTACAAAAAAGTGAAAATAAGGATTATTTAAAAGGTTACTTGATCTAAGAAAAATGATAAACAAAAATCTTGACACCTCCTCCTGTCAACCCTTTCTGTATTTATGAAAATGTATTCACTGTAAATTTCTTGATACACGAACTTCAGCTGTGTTTTACTAAGCACTGTATCATTATTTATCAGCACAATACTTAAAACACTGGCATGCTGTTCTTTTCTTTCTGACAATTTTTTAATACTATAAGCATTATTTTTGAATTGAGATATAGGATACACATTCCGCCTTCATTTTGTGAGGGAAGCAAGATTTACAAACATAGCCCAGGAAATATTAAAAGGATTCCATTATTAGAATCAGTTAGTAGACTGATATTACCAAATCATTCAACCTCAAACATAAAAGACGTTTCTTTCTTCAAAAGGAAATGTCTTAGACAACCAACGCCACCATATCACACCATTCTTCTCCCTCCAATTTAGTTTTAATGAGGGGCAGTTTTCTTTAAGTAGTCCTCTATTTGCAGAAGCAGAGAAAGGACACTAGCCAATCAGAAGCCAGAGAACTGACCAAAATGTAAAATACACGTGGGTAGGATTTTTGGCATGCTTTTATTTCGGAATCAACCCTTTTAAAAAGGGTGCAGACAAATATGCCTATTGCAGAAACCAGGAGGTGGTCAATAGTATACCTGCTTTTCTTATGAACTTTTGTAACAGCAAGGCACGAAAGGGCTTGCACTGGCAGAGCACATACAGAACATTATTAAGCGTGTATCACTAGCATAAAGTTGATGAGTAAGGCATAAAGACATGCAGATATATCGAAATATCGTCACGCAGTATGATCTCCAAGGATATCAAGATGAAAAAAACATGTCTTGAGTTAATCATAGAAGCCAAAATTACCGCAAATAACAGTAAGTATGGATACAAGGATTTTGTTGGCTGTCTCTGTCCCACATAAAACACAATCTTCACGAACACAAACTGTAATCTCATATGAAATGCACGAGTAATTACACAAAATCAACAATCGACTACTGAACAAATGCGAACAGACTACCGATAAAAATTATTTTGTGTGACAAATTAACATGCAACAGGGTAACTTCCACAACTTTCATTCAGGCACAACTCAAATTAAAATAAGTAATAAAAACTTGGTTTTTAAGAATGAACATTTGTCATATGGTACAACAGTCAAACTGCTGACAGAGCAGAATCGGTATATTCTCCTGAAATAAAAGGTTTTGTTCCTCTCTCCATAATATATGCCTTGGCTAGTGGGAGTCTCACAGCAGCAGCCCAACGCGCCGTGTGCTAATGAAACAGAACAACTGATCAGATAGTCAGAACTGAAGCTAGCCATAAATCAGCCAGTTCCAGTGAAGCTAACAAGAACTATTTCCAGTGTGGCAAGAACTAAGTTTCATGTACAGTCTAAATTCACTTTGTTCAGACTAAAATTGCTATAATAAGCCTTACAGAAGTGGAGTGCTGCACAATGCCATCTGAGACCCTTCTTCATTAATTGATGCAGGTTAAGACTTCCTTATCCAGGAAGCTTATCCTTTGTCCATATCGTGATGTATTTATTTGAAACACTCCATACTTAACTCATACAGGATTTCTTCGGGGGGGGGGGGGGGGGGGGATCACATAAAAAGGACAATTACTTAAAACCATGCAAAAATTTAGTGACTATATCAGTGATGAAGCATTCCTTAAAATTATTTCTAATGCAATGAATGGAAACACTACTTTCAATTAGATTGTGCCATGGCCTCAATATACAGCACAATTTAAATTTGTAGTAAAAATTGCACCCAATTAAAATACGACTCCTGTTTGACTTAATGCAGAGCATAAACAGGTTCAATTGCATTTGAGGTTAAAGAGATACCTACACCTTTATTATGGCCAAAGACAGACTTGTAGAATCAACTGGAAAGTTTCCTTCTATTTACTTTTTCTACTAGACCTAAAGCTAACAAAAATTGAGTACTAGACAGCTGGTAAAGAATGCTCTATTTTTCAGTAATGGAAAAGTAGTAAAGACAAGATAATATAGCTGTACCAAAACAAGTTGCATTAGATGAAACCATATCACACAACGAAACGAGTTGCATGTCGAATATCAAGAAGTTCAACCAGAACAATTCTTTCCTGTGCAACATAAAACATAAAAAGAAAGCAATACACAGATAAATATAATTCACTGACCTGCCAGTGTGCTAGTGTGCCGAAATGCTCTGACTTGTGAGTCTGACAGCCCCGTAAGCAGTGAAATAACAGTATCCATCATATACTCATCATATATGATGCTATATTGACACTGTCGGACGAGTACTCCAATGAACTCACAAAAACTGGATTTGAACTTCTTCCACTGGGGACCAGCCATAGTCAGTGGATAATCTCCACTATCCTATTAAAAAACAAAAAGGGAAACAGGAAACTCTTTCAAATGTCTTAAAAGTTATTTTATTAAATAAAGATTAACAAGAGATGGGTATAACTTTAAAGCCAAATTCTCCAATGCCATAAAAACAACACATCAGAAGAACATGATTCCACAAATATGCATCTACTTTGCAGCTCGGGCTTGTTATATGCAGAGACAAAGTTGCACAAGTTCTATCATAAAAACCACACATAACCAGATATACTGAAATAACTACCAATTTCTTCTTTCTGTCCTACCTCCCCTGCCCCCCAAAAAAAAAAAAAAAAAAAAATTTGATACCCCTTACAAATCTGCTTCAGGTTACACTAGAACAAAAGCACCATCACACGAACAGGCAGTTGACATGTTTAGGAACACTCAGTTCAGGACCATAATAAAGTTTACAGGGAGATGCTTACATATCACACTGAAAATTCCTGAAGTCACAAAATGACCTACTCTAACATCTTGAATATAACAAAGCTGTGTTCCTCTCCTGATTTGGGAACCTTTACAAATAATGGTAAAATGGCAGGGGGGGAAAAATTGACAATCATTTGTATCAGTGCTTCTGTGATCAGCTTCTTTAAGAGGCTAAACAACATTACAGGTTGAAAATAAAGAAAGTATCCATGAAAGGGATTAGAAATCTGAGAGTTGTTCATTGACACAGTGGTAAACAGTGATTAACATAGTGATAGCATAACATAGTGATAAAAAAAACCCTGAACAAACAGTACCAGCTGAAGCTTTACAAATTTCATACAATATTGCCTTAGAGTAATCAAATCTATTTATGCATTGAGATAGCTCTAAGGAACACTGAAATCCTTTTAAACAAAAACATATTACGTTTTCCCCTCTGTTAAAGTTACCGATGTGTTTAGGATTTAGGCGGAGTGAAGGGGGGAGGGCATCTGTGTGTTTATTTCCAAATTTTGGGATGAGGTTTTAAAGCTACCTTTATGTTCTTTGGAACACAGGGCGAAAGCAATAACGCTCAAAAATAAACCCACCAAAAAAAAACAAAAACAAACCCAACCAAACCCATCTCATTTACCCTAACACTCAGTCAAACAGAAAGCAAGTGACAGCTTAAAGGAAAAAAAAAGTTATACTCCCCATGAAAGGCAAAGCATTAGTCTTCAATTGGAGAATAATCAGATTCAAATCCCACAATTTGTAGACTAATGAATGCATAGAAATAAATTTAGCAAACATTTTAAAAGTTAAAGAAGACTTAAAGGCCTTGCATACACAGCAGGAATGGGTAGACATCCCACACAGCCCCACAGTAGTAGGAGTTCCCACTATTCGAGAACTGAAAATCAATATTGATTTCTTAAACCATTAATAAAACAAGTTATATACACGCAAAGCTCTACTTCCTAGTCTGACAAGTTCAGAGAAATAAGGGAGTTCAAGATTTTAATTCATAAAAGTCCTGTCCTTTTTGCAGCTGACCTTACCCTTGAAAGAAACCTGTGGTCCAGTAAGATTAGAAAAGGTAACATAAAAAATTATTATCAATACATTATCAGAACTTCATTAAATTACCTCATCAAATTCTTCAGTCATTTTTCGGATTATTTCAGAATTCTGCATATGTCGGAACATCTCTGCTGTAACAACTCCTACAATTTAGATATTAGATTGTTAGCACTTTTAATATGGAAGAGGTACATGGCAGATGACATGTCTCCTGCTACAATGAAAAAATGGTCAATTTTCAGCTAACCTACAGATTATACATGTGTTTTTTAAGAAGTTACACATTTTTTATTTTCGCATCCATGTGTAACAAGCACTTGGCACTAATACTTTTTCTCTTTTTATATATATGGTTTTATTATTCTTCTTTTTTTTAAAGTGTGTTTGTGTGAGTGTACACATGCATCTAGAATTTACTCATTTGCTCGTATTCAGAAATCAACGACACTTGTGCCAGACCTCTTCATCAGCCGACAGACTACACTAATCTGAAGTGACCTTTCAGGACTCAAGATTCTAAATGGTATGAGACAATTCTGAACAGTTCTGTTGCTACTTATCATCTTCTGCACTGTAATAAACACAGTGATTTCACACAGTTTCTATTTGTCTTAGCCTCAAATTGTTAGAGTGTAAATGGTGATATAAAAAACAAAATAGATCTCCTAAAGTTTACGGCAACTATACTGCAAAATTCATGACAAGGATCATCTCAGAAAGCATTAAAAGATTCTGTAGTTTTCTCTGGTACCAATAATCAAAAGGTCACTGCTCTTGAAAGCATGGATAACCTCTGAGGAATGCTGTTAGCTTTCTGGAGATTTATGCATGTTAAAAGTTTATCAGGACAGAGAAACACTTGAGCAGAACAAATTACATCCAGTCCTACTCTATCAAGCGCAGTGACACTGCAGGGTAAGTTACCTTCTCCTGTTCAAAAGGAGGTGAGGGGAAAAAGAATGGAGGACATGGAAATGAGGAAAGAAAACCAGAAAATAAAGAAGACGACAAAATATGGAAATAAAACCTTACTGTAGACGAGCTACCATGAAGCTGTCCATAATATCTTTTAAATCAAGCATCTCTACAAAGGCTATGAAACAATCTTAAAACACTCAATGATAACAAGTAGATAAATCCAACTAGAATTCCAAGATGGAACAAGCTAAACTATCAATGTTAAAAGAGAGAAATGGTTTTCTGAAACAGTAGCCGGAGCAGAGGAAGATGAAGTGTTAAGTACCAGTACTGCATTCTCTCTGATGTGAATATAAAAGGCTTAATCTACATTTTTAGATATCATATAGTATTTCTAAATCTGCTCCCACCTTCAGAAATACCAGCTTAACTACAAGAACCTAATAAAGTAAACTAGCCACAGGGGTGGAGCAGTCCTACAGCATATGTAGTATAAAAGCAAAGATGAGAATCATACTATAATATTACTTAAATGGATGAGTAAACATTTCAGTATCTTACCTTTGCAGCCTGAACACTGAATAAAGAAGTTAATGAGATCAAGAAGTGCTATATCTCTGTCATGTTTGTATGACTCTATCCAGTCATCCACTACAGACTGAAAAGAAACAAATATAAAGGCACATTTTAGTTTTCATAAATTGAAGACAGTGTTATTTAACTGCTTTCCAGTAAGCAATTCTTGTTCCTTCCATATATAACTTTGCAGGTTTTTGATTAATACAGAACAAAATGTTTGAATGAGCCTTTACTGCCATAATAGCAGTTTTCAAGAAAATCACTCATTTTCTTCTATAAACATACACAAGTACAAAACTGACACCTAAACATAAAGCACAGGAATACCGTATAGTCCTGCAGTAAGTTTTTTTGAGAAAAAATGCAAAAATAATTGCTATATTTTACAGAAGCATGTCATCCATCCCGTCCCGTCCCATCCCATCCCCTCCGACACTTCTCTAAAGATACTATTTAGGTGTTCAGTTCCAACTGCTACAACTCCTTATACTCCTCAAAAAATGTTGCCCCTTTGATGAACTGTGCTCCACGCACATTAGCCATAACGGGATGAACAGCACTGCCTTGCACTGCATGGACATCAATTACTCCGTATTCCCTAAACCAAATAGGAACAAGAGCATTTGACTAAAACACTTAAAGGGAAGCAAATTAACAGGAAACCTGTGATAATGGTTTCGAGAAAAGAGAATTTACATGTGTGTATAGTACAAACTGTCTGCTGCAGAAGTCACAAAAACATACATCATACAATTAACTTACTAACACAGGCACAAGAGACTCATTTTAGTACCAAGCTCTCAGTTTCTAGTTTTTTAATGTGTTTATACCCTGCCCTAGAATCTAGAGTCATTCTACATAAAGAGAGATGATGGAATAGTTCAGAACTTCCAAAAGACAACTGGACTATGCAGCATCTCCAATGTTTCCTGTCTGTACTCTTCTCAGTGCTTACTCTCACAGGCAATAATCCTGGGAGGACAAATAAAACATGTTCCCATGCAGAAATATTTCTGAACAGAGATACAGCTAAACCCCTCTTCTCTAAATTTAAGATCGTTTATAGTGTGATGCACAACTTTCATCAGCAAGACAAAAATAACTAAAAACTCCAAGTGAAATTGTCATAGACTTCCCAGTAGGAACAGAGCCCACAAACTAGTACCGATTTGATTGATCTGTGGGGAGGGGGGAAATAATCTAGGAAACATCTTAAATTAGGCTTATTAGACCTTAAGAAGGCCACGGTGCAAGAACAGGATAATGCTAGGAATGGGACAAATATTGCAGTTAGGCAGCCTTGTTTTCAGAATTTATTTATTTTAAAGAACCTCCAGCAAAACAGTAGTTTCCTCAAAACATTTTGTCTCAGTGGATGAGCCATCTGTTTTTGCCAGAGAATAGACACTAACTCAGAAGAAGGTATGGAACAGAATTTAAAATAAAATAAAATAAAAGTTATTATCAAAATCTTTTCAGGTAAGCCAGCACTGAGGGCCACTGAGAAAACTTTTTACACTGAGTGGTGAGGAGGACTTTACTTTAGAAATACTTTGAGAATTTTTTTCTTCCTTAATTTTGACAAAAAATATTGACTAAGATTCACTCTATTACCCAGATATCAATTCCCCAATTCAACAGAGTAATCAGGCCTGGCAAAGGTCCATTTTGCTCTTGGAAAGCAAAAGATTTTGGCTGTATATCATTTTAAACAGTTAAAATGTCATCCAGATACAACCACTGATAATCGCCTGAAAATGTAGCGCACACAGCACCAATTAGAACAGTATCGTTTTTCCTCGTGCTTTGAAATACGGCAGAACAAAACAAATGACCGAAGTATCAGAATTTCTCCGGGCAAATGCATCAAAGTAGTCTGTTCTTTTTTAAAAGCCTCAACTAAATTTCTGCCAAGGAACTCGGGCTTCAAGGTTCCCAGCTCTAATGCAGAAGGCTGCAAATCTCGAGCGGACCGCATATAGGCCCAGCTTCCTGCGTGTGTATCAGAGAAGCTGTAAACTCTAGATGTTCAATCCCAAAGATAGTCTTTCTTCGAGGCTGCTGAGGAGTCACATGAGTGAGTCAGCAGGAAGGCTTCGCTGCGGACGGGCTTACACTTTAACCCTCTCTCTCACCCTTCTCAGTGAATGACTGCAAGATTCACAGCCAAGCAAACACTTTATTGATTTAATGGAAGAAAAAAAAAAAAAAAAAAAAGAAAAGGGTGCTAAATTTCTTAATAGACTGACTTCAGTCCCATTAGTAAATGCAGTGGAGACAGTGCCTAATGCAGAGATTTTTAACAGGTTAAAATTTCCTGACCCAAATTCCACCCAGTTAGAGTACTGCAATACACATCAGCCAAGTCAACTTAGGGGAAAGCTGAAGAGTAGCCCTTAAGTTGTAGCTAGTGATTTTACTTGGGGTGAGAGAAGAGAAGCAATGGTTTCTTTTCAGATAATTTAAGCTCTGGGAGCATCTACAAACTACAGATTTCTTGTTAAGTTCTGTGACAACCATAGGCATAAACCACATTTGTATTTAGTTACAGCCACACAAAAAGGACTTAAAAGTCATATAATCTAAAATAACCTTTCTTCATTCAGGATACTGAAAAGTCACTTTGAATCATAGTTTGAATTTCTTCATTATATATGTGATTATTCATGCCTGACATTTAGAAATGAAAAATCAGTTCGTTCAAATTCAAACCTTAACAATGCAAAGACAATTTGTTTGGGTTTTTTTTTGTTTGTTTTTTTAATCTTAATCTGGAACTAAAAACTATTAATTGAAGGAAAAAATTTACTTTAGGCTTCATTTTATTAAATTGTATGTACAGGAAAATATTGTTATATCTAATTTGTATATTCATCCAAGTCACAGAGATATCCCAAGTCTTACCTGCATAGCACTCTTGCCCATTTTAACTACCTCAAACAGCATCATGTTTTCCACACCATTCTGTTGGTGATGTCCATTCATCCGATTTGGACCACTAGGCTTCCCTCCTCCATTTCCACTTTTCCCCTTCTCTGCTGGCCCTTTTTTTCCTTTTTTACAGGTCTGCAATCACACAAGCGCACAAGAAGTTTTAGGTACCATGTAGTAATTAAAAAAAAAAAAAAAAATTACTGTTCATACCACGACAACTATACAAAAGGCGGTTTGTTTTTTGGGGTTTTTTTTCCCCCTCAGGAACCAGATTTAAAATCCAAAGTTGAAAACAATAGCTGATCCTGACTGATACAAGGACCAATGAGAATTCTACAGGTTCCATTTCCTCCTTCCCTCATTTAAAATCTTCTAGCAACTAAAAATGCAATTAGTAATAGCGTATGACACAAATATTTTTATCATGTTTAAACTGTAAAACAGATTATACAGATTTTATTTAAAATAGCTATGGCAATTCCCTTAACACGTCACAAAGTCTTCTCTGCAATTCATTAACCTTTTGTTTTTTTAATTTGAGCACAGGCTGGCAAGTGGGGGTGAGCAAGAGCAGATAGGTGTCTTTGTATTTGATTCCCCAAATCAAGTATGACTTACAGAAAGAAAAAATAATAAAAAATAAAAATAAATAAAAGGGGGGGGGGGGGGGGGGGGGGAGGGCGCACGACACAGAAATTAAATGACTGTTGTATAAAACTATTTATCGCCACCTCTTAATAACTGGGTGCTCTCCGGGTGCTCTGTACCAGTGGAGGTACACGGGATGCCCGGCGAGGCGGTCACAGCCCAGGCCAGCCGGCGTGCAGCAGCCTGCCTGTGCCGCGGCAGTGAAGGAGCTGCATGTGGTGGGTGCCAAGCCAGTGAGAGGGCAGGAGCCACCCGGGGTGGGGGGGAGGACACTTGTCCCATGAGGGGAGAAAAGGGCTATTAACTGGGTCTAGACCTTCCCACCCAGGTAGTATAACCTCCTATCTGCAACCTATTAAAAAAAAAAAAAAAAAAAAAAAAAAAAAAGACCTTTTAATTGAATTACTGGTTTCTGTTCACTTTTCAAATTAAAAGAGAGTCAGAATTAATGACACCAACCAAAAGAGACTGTATTAGCACCAATTTAAGTATAGGATGGAACACATGCAGAGAGACTAATCAAATCAAAGCTAATCTATTTCTCCCCCACATCCCTTATGCTTTCATAGCACTTAAGAAATACCATGCAAATACTCAACATGAAGCATTTCAATGCAAATACAAATATGAGCTCTCTTCATAGAACGCTCGCATTTTCAGAAAACATTCCTAGCTCATTCAGCTTCAAAGCAAGTGCTGAACTCTTAAATTCGTAACAGTACAAGTGTTTCAGTATCCCTATAAACTGAACATACTTTTCCTTTGCCTTGTTTTTGGTTTTTTCCTTCAATATCCTCAAAGTCTGTATCGGAAGAGAAGTGTGTTTCAGACTCCCTGCAAGGATAAAAAGACAAACCATTTACACATTTCATCAGGAACATTCTTAAATATACTATACAAAGTCACATTATGCTCTCAGTCCAGTAAGTCAACTCTAACAGTGAAACTGCTGTTTTCTTCTTTTTAAGTCTACTGTCGAGGAACAGATCAGACCATATCCTCGCACTCACACCCTACCCTGCCTCCTCCAAACAATTTACCTGCGAAGAAAGCCATACAGTAAGGTTAAAAGATGTGAAGGTGGATAGAAAATAGCAACAGGTTGGGAACCTTGCTTTTGGCACATGGCAAACATTACACCATCTCAAAAAGCAAAGAGCACTGTAAGTATCTGCCACAAATACTTAAAACAAAAGAGAGAGGGGAAAAACCCAACAGCAAAAAAAGAAACCACCACCTTCCCTCATAACCAAAGCCTCAGCAGATCTCTTCATGCTGTCAGAAACTAAGTAAAGTAGTTAAGAGGTATGCACTTATGTTGAAATGTACAGAAGAGAAGTTTAGGTGACATTTTTCTATCAAAATGATAGCCTGTAGTTCTGTTTAAGCTTATAAGGTAAAAAGATGTTAAACAATATACGAACATTCTCATTTGTTTGATTTCCTACGTTATTAAAATATGCTGCATTGATATACAAATCCTTTATTGCCAACATTGGCTGGGGGGTGGCGAGGGGTGGGGAGTGAAACCACCTGAATTATTAATAGAGAATGCTTAGCTTATCTATTCTCTATTTCTACATTTCCTGTAGAATACAACTTAAATGATGCTACTAGATCTTAACACACACAGGCAACATAATGAATTCCAGTTGCTATCACCAATTTCTGATACACACTTCCTGATTCAATTCAACAATGCAACCATAAAGGTGACCGGGGGCACGGGAGACCTATTCCTATGTATTTATTTATAACATTCTAAAACAATCCAAAAACTTAAGGTCTCTCACTATTCCAAGTGTCTGAAAGGAGCTTTCTGCCTTTTAACATGTGTTTTGCTATTTCTGGTTTTGTTGACTATGTACTCTGATATGGACTGGAAAAGCCTCCAACCGGGGTGGGGGAGAGAAAGAAAGAAAAAGGTGAGAAATATTTCTTCTTCGAAGCTTCTTAGGTGTTCTTATTTTCACAGGCAAGAATAGAACACAAGTTTCAAACATTTCACTAAGCAATGTACTGCACCAACAGAGTAAAAACCATTATAAACAGCTGTAAAAACAGTATTTAATATTAAACCATCTTCCAATTTACCTTTATTTCTCACTAAAAGGAAAAAAAAAAACACAGAAACAACATCATTGATACAGAACCGCATCTTTGCATCTTTTTAGATTTTATACCAATTTAACACATTTCAATAGTCTGTTGAAATGTATCCATGCCGATTTCTTGACTATTAAAAGGTGAGGAACTAGATTCTTTTGGTCTGCTTAAAATAATCACTTTATTTCTCTGTCCAAAATGTAATCTATACCCAATTTTAAATCTTGGAAATGCAAATGTCTGTTTCTTAAAAACTGTAGGAAGACTAGCAAGCTAATAAAATGATGTCAAAAACACCAAGGAACTGATGCCTGAGGGAAGCTAAGACCTTGGCTTTAACTAAAGCGTTTGGCATTAGGTATTTTAAATATTAGGCGACCTGCCCCAGTTATTAAGGGCAAATACCTCTACTACTTCCTCTCTCGCTATAAAGAGGCTTTAATGAAGGGAACTTTTTTTGGTATTCCTAGTCAAAGAGTTCTTATTCAAACATTTCATTCTGAAAGACAAAATCCTGAGAAGTACATAACAAACAAAAAAGCATCTGTCACAATGGCTTCCTACTAGCAAAGTTTAAAAATTGATTTAAAATAATTAAGCACTTCTAAAACACTTATTTTATACTGCTGAATACTAGAGAAAGAATTCAGACAACGCTTTATCAACATCTCAATAGGAAAAAATCTAGAACCCTATTCCCCCATTTTGCTTCCTTGTTTCCAAGAGAAAACCAACCATATGTATTAACACTGAAAAGAGCCAGTACATTTAAAAATGAAACTACGAATTCTTAAAACACTTACTGAAGGAGAGTAAAATCAGTTGGTATTTCTGGAGCTGCTATCATTTCTTTATCATCTTCTGGAACACCACTGTATTAGAAAGATATTCAAAAACCAGTCTGAAGTACAAGCTTACTTTTCTTTCTTCCTTTGTAGTGGACAACTTCTATAATAAAATAAATAAATAAATACAGTGAAAATTTTTTGACATACGAAGGGGTAAAAAAGTTGGAAACAGAAAACTTAGCTCACACCACCCTCTATTCCCAACCAAGCTTTTTCCTGTTGAAAGATTTTATATTTTGACTCTTCCCATGACCCTACTACAAAGTACCGCCACAAATCTTAAAAGCATCGCAGTAAAATAAAATACAAAAACATTTGGCAAAAAAAAAAAAATTCTGAATCAGATGAGCAAACTGGAATGGTTTTCATTAACACCTTGCAAGTAATAGCTTTTATTTCTAAATCCATACTAGATTTGTAACACCATGCACTGCAGAGCCCAAACTTACCAACACTAGGATATTTCTGGTTAACCAAACCAAACCCAGATTTGATGTTAAATTTGAAGCACTGTATGCATACATTTAAGGACATTATGTATACCAACTTTGTATCTCTGATTTGTAAACTTCCATGACATTTTCCACAAAGATAAGCTCTTATAACAAGTTCTTATAACCTAGCCAGCTGTTTCACAACACCCTGACTTCCCGAGTTGATAAACCAGGCTTATGACAGTTTTAACACTTAAAGCATTTGACAAGGCTCTAAGAATATCAAGGAAGATAATACTATCCACATGTTATAAAGAAAAACATCAGAAAAAGCATGGCATTTTATCAAGAAAAGGTAAGATTGTGAAATACTTGCTTTTCAACTTAATTATAATATTGCCACCTATTACTAAATTTTGCTATTTATCTAATTTTCTTATGTTTAAGGGGAAAAAAATCTCATTGGATACTTCAAATGTGAGATTTAACCATGCAAGCTGAAGTTTTCTATGTCAATTTCCTGGCGCAGGCAAACTTTATCCAGTTACGTTGAGAGCATGATGTTCAGGTATTTTAAAGATACAATAGCAAGGAGAAAAACCTTCAGAGTCAAAGTCTGCTGACTCTACAGCTTGCTGGAGTGATTAGGTATATGAGGGAAAGATTTAATTTTGGCATGCTAAGCACATGTTGCTTAATGTCTGGTAGCTATGCTTCAGAGACTGCATTTCAATTGAGTATGTAGATAGAAGCCGTACGTTATTTTTTTCCTGCAAGTGCTCATTCTGAATGCTAGGGGCCACTGTAGCTTCCAGAATTTAGAGAGCTGAGAGAAACCATAAACCCTGAACTTATTATGTTCTCTTTCTTCACATTTCACACAATTACATAAAAGCAGAGAACCAGAGTGGAAAGAAATAGTGGCAAAAAGAGAGGAGGTTCAAGATAGGCTGGTGAATCTCAAGATAGTCTGCAACTAGTAAAGCGTGTTCCATCCAGAACACAGTAGAAGATAAAGAGCTTCAATAACATCACTGCTGCAGAATGGCAGCAACCTTTGTCACCCCATTCCTCCCTTCTCCGAAACCACACGGGCACATGACCGCAGCGTTTCACCCTCGCCTGCTCCATTTATACACTCTCTTCAGCAAACAATCATTCACAGGCAGGGTAACATCCCCTCCCCAGCCATTTATCTTCGTAGGCTCTGCCATTCAGTATCATCTGATTCAATTCCCCAATAAAACGGGCAAAATATACCTCAAGAATTTTTTTCCCTGGATTATCAAGTTAAACTGGTTCAACAGCAGGTCTCCAGAGCCAATGCATGAGAAACACAAGACTGCTTAGCCATGAGCAGGGGAGGGAAGAGTAAAACTCCCTTCTTTGGTGGCAAGGAGCTACTATACCATCCAGGCCGTCTGTAAAACTATATGCTCAGTTGGTGACGTATCAAAATGCTCTACAATTTGGGTTATACTTTTATATATCTTTTAAGATTTGCTCTGATTCCTGTCAGCAACTTGAACTTAGAGAAACCACAGCACACTTTAAAGCTTTGGTCATCGGGCTAGCACCTGCGCAGAGGGGTTCCTCAGTAAGGGCAGGGGAGGGAAAATGAAGAAGAAAGAGATCCAGCCACACGAGTCCTTTTTGGGGCATGCTTGTGATTCAGTCGCAGTGCAAAGCACAGGTGCAAACTTCCAAAGCCACGCTGCTCAGTTTCAAGTTTGGCCTGTCTATCAACATGGTGTTATTTGACTTTTTCTAGTTTACATTTTTTCAATGTTGAGAAGCAACACATCTACTAAAGTGACAATCAGGATGCTTACATGCAAATTTTGTATTATGGCTCATTAACACTACCTATTTACAATGCTAAAACTACCTATTCCATAAAATTTTAAGCGCTGAGAAACAAAGCAAGTTAACCACTTGTTCACAGAATTAACACATTTTATCTCCCTTTACGAAAAGCAAATCCATTGTCCTATCAAATTTTGCAAAAAATTCCCGATAAAGTTTCTTACAATCACAGAAATATTTTAAAGAAAAAAATTAGTAACTAAATAATGAAAAAGGATGGGTACATGACTCAGGTATGTATTCGCTACATCAAACAAGTCAAGTAAATCACTTGACAAAACTAGCTGGCTGCAGTTTACACCAACTCCAACTTCCTGTAAGAACCGTTCATCTTCGTACAAACAACAAAACATGAAAGAAAACATGGCATTCTTTGGTCAGAATCACCTCATAAAATGGAAGAGAAATATCAAGTTCTTGCTAGATGCTGAAGTGCTAAGCTACTAAGATTTATGTTTCGAGAACTGTTTTTCTTGAAGGAAGAAGAAACTTGGCCCTCATGAGTGCAACTATATACTGGTATTATGGAAAAGAGCAGCTACAGATGAATGCCTTGCCAAAATACACAAGGTAAGACTGTAAGGGATCTCCAGCGTCAAGCTCAAACTCCAGCAATGACCCAAAAACCCCCTGCATTTGTCCCAGTAAAGGATAATTTTAAAAGATATTCATACATCCAGAATATGACACGGACTTTTGATTCTCAACCAGCAGGGCCAACCTAGCCCAGCACATCCTCTCTGGCAGCGGCCAACAGAAGCTGCCCAAGGAAGAACACATTTGCTTTGCTCTTATTAGTGATGTTTTCCCTGAATACCTTCCTGGCATCCAGAAATAACTCCGGGATTTTTTCAGCCAGAGAGGCTATCCCTATAATTTATAAGCCCTTATCAATATTTTTTCCATTAGTATTTCCAATTACTTTTTGAACTCAATATTCAGCAGCAATGGTATTCCACAGAACTCCACAGCCAAACTCCATACTACCAAGAGGCACGTTCTTTGCTTTGAATGCATTGCTTTCCAATTTCATTTGATGTTCTCTTGTTTTGGTATGGGAAAAGCCTGGCAGTGGTCATTCCCCATTATCCTTCATCTCAGTAAATGCTTTCTGGAAATTCCAGACTACTGCCAGCCACGTCTGCCTCATGCACATACTTGATGACTCATTCAAAGCACCCGCTTTGGGAAGCCAGTGAGAAAGGACAACGGTCCATGTAAGCATCCTATCGGAACTCCTAAAATATACATCACAGGTTCATCACAGTGCGCTCTGAAAAGAGGAAAGTGAAATCCTTGCAGATGCCATTCCAAATAGCGAAAGTCTACATTATCTACTAAATATGTTCTAAATAAGCAGATTATTTTAATAAGTTAAATCTAAACTGAAGTGCATCATACAAAACAGCTCTTCAGTTTCTTTTTTGCATGTTCACAGAATTCCAACTTTGATTTTCCCAAGCAGATACTGAAATCTCTCAAGTCTATGAAAACTTTCCGAATTCACTCAACTTTGTGAAATCATAATTAAATTATTAACTATAAAAAGAAAATGTATCCTGCTGAAAGATCACAAGGTGGAGCTCTAGCCTAAAGCTAACTGAAGAAACTCCAAAAGACAGGTCATCCAGAGGTTGACCTAGTTATTTTTGTGCAATAAACTTTATAATAGATTGCTAACACTGCAATAATATTGTGGCACATTTCCTTTCAATTTATATTTAGATTACATAAAGACACCAGAAGATTCCTGCATCTTTTCTGAAATAAATGCATATACGTTTGATTCAATGACTCTTCTCAAGATAGAAATGCATACAGCTGCTGTAGTATGACTAGTCTCAGTATTTCGTTTTCAAAAGCAAGCAGAAGAATTTCAAAATGCATTTTAAGAGCAGAAATAATGTATCCCTTTATTGTATCTTGCCATTTAAAATTTTGCTACAAAATGTTAATGAACTGACAAACCACTGGAACAACAGAAGTAGTCCAGGAACACTAATCATACATAATGTTGCCAACTCTAAACCTAAGATGAATTTCTATTTAAAATAATTTGACTGATAAAAGCAAGAGCTAAGCAAGAAACACTATAAAGAACTCAAATGTGTCTTCACTGAAAAACAGATGTAAACTTTAAAAGGTTATTTTCCCCTAATACATGAATAATTAAATCAGATATGGTTGTGATTAACTCAAATATACTGGCCAAATGTTGAGATCTGGCCAAAGTTGACAGAATTCGCCGGCACAATTCACAAAATAACACGTATGCAATCAGCAGCTGCTGAATGCTACCTGTTCTCTTGCAACTACTACTGCATGCACAAATAGGCTAAACAAACATTAATTAATTCAGCGAGCAGCTTTTCTTAAAAGAATAGGCGCGCGTGCACACACACACACACACTATAAAGAATCATGAGATCTGCCCCAGAAGCTTCTGTTAATGCAGTAACTAGAGTATTACTTAACAAGCTCACAACAAGGTGTTTCAGGTAGGCAGGTTTTAGTTTGGGGTGGGTTCCCTACACATGCACTTTTTTTTGTTGTTGTTGCTTGGCGTCTATTATCTGGAAGTCTTATAAGGCAAATCAGTAAAGTGGTGATCATTCTTCTGGGAAGACAGAGATGCAAAGTTTAAAAATGGCTACATGGCCAGGACAAAGATTTTTGAAATGTGGGATGCCTGTTCAGAGATGTATTTATTTTTCCCTGTAATTCACTTAATCACCTGTAACATCAAGGATCTCACTTTCTTAATTCAAAAAATTAAAACTTCTAAAATAGTGATGCTGAAGTGTGGCTAAAGTTCATCCCTGAATTATTTATCTATCCATGAATGAGAGATGCTGATGCTTCAGAACCAATTATGCAGCAAGTTAAAATGCTAGTCAGATAAAATTTAAATAAAGGATTAGAAGTACGTCCAATATTTTCCCTTAACTATTGTTGAGGAGAAAGCTGTTATCAACTACATTATACCCCTCACTCCTTTTCTGAGAGACTAGAATATGCCTAAACTTCTGTTTTATAAAATAAGGTTTGGTTGTTTGGTGCTCTCTCCTCCCCCCCTCCCACAAATGAGTATGCTTCTTCATATTACTTTTGCATTCATCTTCATAAAGTGAATTTTTAAGCAAGATTTTGAGCAACTGCATGACATTCCCTACAGGCCTGAAAGAGTGTGTTATTTCTACTTGTGTTATTTCTAGTAATATTACACAACCTAATATTTCAGCTGCCAATAAGCTTTAAAGCAATTCTGTAATTTGAGTAAAATACAGAAAACATACTTCAAGTAGCATTCTGTATTGTAACAACTGTGCTTTAACATGATTTAGTTATAACCATATCAGCAGTTTTGATCATATTATGATAGCATAATCAAGACTAAACTGAACAATAATGCAATTAATACCTTTAGATGTGTGGTTATCTTTGTGCTGTTTGCTTAACAAATGAGTCTTGTAATTCCCTTACAAGAAGATCTGAACTAGACATCATCAATCTAAATTCTTCCATGCTTACCAACAGAGACATGGTCCGTACACACAAAAACAGTCTATGGTGCCAAAGTCACCGAACAGTTAACACTCCAACAAAGAACCTAAACGACCTAATTTATACAGGTCTTATCTTTTCAGTCTCTTCTTCACAATTTATTTTTTTCTAAACTTCCAGCTCTTGCACCCCCTCCACACCACTTCTGTCCACACATCTCTCTTCATCTTTTAAAGAATGAAAAAGCAATGTTATGGTGGCTGTTGATATTATGCCATCACACTGCCACGTTTATTCCCTGGCCTTCTCTTGATTCAATTTTTATGATATTTGCTCTTTAGTTCATGCAACAAGTCTGCTGATTAAGCAGGAAAGAGCCATCTCAGAACATGCTTTCCTGACACTGTGGGCTGCTGCTGCAAGCAGTCGTCTTCCTTCCCGCTCCCCAAACACACAGCAAAGTTTCTGCTCCCTTCTAGCACTTCAAATGAACGAGCGGCAAGCAAATTATGAAAACAAAACCATTTCCTCCCCCCATGATTAGCTCTCCTTTGGATCAGCCAGCTGAATCAACTCATCCCACAGCCACACAAGTCACTCGACGCAATATCCGAGGTAGCTGAACTCTACCCCTTTACAACAAAGCCAATGCCGAGCTTTGCCAATGTCGGTGCATCACCAGCAGGGGCAGAGCCCTGCTGCGACGCAGGACCAGATATACGGAAGAGAACTGGCAAACTGGAGTCCTTGCATAGCTACTGCTCACGTTCCCCCCCTTCTTTTGGGAGAGGCCATAGCCAACAGCCTGCTGTTCTGTGGCTCCGGCGGGGCGAAGCAGGCCGCACGGCCCAGCTCGCCGGCTGGGCTCCCACTCACGTGCCTGCCTACCTGCCGAGGGGAGAGGCTGCCCTGCAGGCGAGCACCCAGCCCGTGACCCACGCATCGCAGGGAGACCCCATGTTCTACCTGCACATTCAGCAGGCACCTGCCCAGCCTCAGCTGTCTCCTCCTCCTCACACGCATTTCCTAAATTTTCATTACACAGCAGACTGCACATACACCTACATAACCATTTGCTTCTTACCAGCCTTCAGAGGAGAAGCCCCGCTAACAGCCGATGGCGACCGCCAGAGCCCGAGGAGACGGCCAGCCAGGAAACAGCCAAGCACACGGAAAACATAGGTCCCCAGAGGTAATGCACACATCAGTAAACAAAAAGTAAATTTTGTTTTCAGTTTTAAGCTTTTGCTTTCACAGCATTAACAGGCTTTATTTGGGGGTGGGGGGGGTGGAGGTGGATTTAAAAGGCATATGAAAAAAGTCAGGCTAAAACCTAAAGTGAAGGTTGAGACTTTACCTCAAGTTTAGAGACATTAAAAGTGAGGAACATACAAGGACCTCTGTACCACCCTAGTAACTCTGCCAACCTCAACTTCACCATCAAATAGTCCCCCTCTCATTAAAAGAGTTTTTTGGACTTCTGCTGTTTTTATTAAATAAATATGTGGAACAACTATTATGGAAGGAAAAGAGCATGCTACAGTGCTTCACAGTCATAGGATTACTCATTAAAGTACCCCTAATAGCATCAATATCTTTAATGCAGCAAGTTAAATACTATTTTGAAATATACATATCCTGTTATAGTTTGAATCATATGAGATTTTTATATTGGTATTTAGTAATTTACACTGTCCAGTAAAATGCGGGTTTAAAACACTTGATATAAGCATCACAAAATGCTGAAAAATTAATCAACTGTACAATTAATGCAAACATTACCCTTATTAAAGGGGAAAATACCTATATTACTCTCTAATGATTCTGCTCAACAGTATTCCTGAGCTTTGCTAAAACACACCTGAATTTCCCATACAACTCTAAAATGGTTTGGGTTTGGATGTCTTTTAAAAGAGGCAAAGGTAAGATATCAACAGTAGAAGTTACAGCTCATTGTGGCTGTCACATCTTTCCCTGCCAAAGAAGAGATGGCTTCCAGATGTTGCAGTCTGACTGCGTGGAAAATGAGGCTCTCAGGAAGAATAAAAGCCAAGTCAGATGACAACCAAGATTTAAAAAAAAAAAAAAAAAAAAAAAGAAGAGAGAGAGAGCCACATATGCCTACTTAAACAAGCCAAAAGAGGAGAGGTAGTTCATTTATGATACCAGGCAAGCACACCTCCCAGCTGCCTAAATGCCCTATGCCCTAAAGTTCCAAACTAAACTACAGACTAGACCAATATGCCCCTTTGCACACTGATTTTTCAAAAACGTAGTCCTTAACGCATCCCCTTAAAATTGTGGCTCTTGTAAAAGCTAGGGATGAAGATGTACGCGCACTGTCCACAGCAAGCAGATAACCAGCTACATGGTAAAAAGCCTAGAACAGAATTAGCATTGTTCAAATGTGCAGCCAACAGCGATGAATTACTTCAGGACACACGGCAGAGGCAGGGTTTTCCAACCGACAAGGTATCCCATCTGGCAAGTTCTATTTTTTGTTCTTCCACTGATCAATGTGAGCCTGCAAGTTGCCTTGCTTTATAGGAGCCTCAGCTTCCCCTCCTACCATATAGATTTTCCCCTTTCAAAGTCCAGGTCGCTAGGGCTTTGTGCCCAAAACTTTGCTTAGGCACTTCTAAGAACAACTGCATTTGATTATAAATTCTGGAGGGGGGACTACACAGTACATACTGCAATGGCATCAGCTGCTACTATAAGATACAATCAGTATTAGATGACTGAAATAAGGGGAAACCCCATAAAATAAAACTACTAAAGAGTGGAAAGTAACATCTCTCAAGCACATCTCCCAGAGTCATCTTCTATCAGCCCAGGCCATGGCGCACTTTGGGCTGTCCTTTGAAGAGCCCACTGTACTCTTCTGCACCATGATCCCAAGCCCTCTAAGATAAGAGAAGGAGACCCGGCTCAGTTCTGTTTTGTCAGCTGAGATCCACCAGAGTTTATTAGCTGAAGCTTCACACTACATAAAAATGGTTGAACTGCTTCCAGGCGATAACTAAAGAGACCAAATCCAGCACAGAAACAAACAGAACAGAATATAAGCACAAGTCAAACTCCATTAGTCTTAACTGGATCTTTAAAATAATTTTTTGGGGGTGGGGCTGGGGGCTGCCAGGGTCTGGTGTAAGAATGCTTCATGCCCCATTCCATCCTGCTTTCTCCCCCCGGCACCAGCCCAGCTTTGTTTCTAACAGGCCTGGACTACAGAAAGGGCATCGCTTTCTCGGATTCCCTCTGGGCCACCTGCAGGAACGCAGCTGCTCTGCACCCCGATGCAGCGTGCTCTCCCGTCACCCTCTCCCTCGGATGACCGCTGTCATGAGCAGTCTCACAACAGCAGTATAAAACTCTATCCATAATGAAGCTCCAAAAACTGCCATTACCTTGGTGTTTGTGTAATGTAAACAACCAAGAGCAGTCGTCCATCCTTCCCTGGCTCAAATGAAAATCTATGCCATCAGAAAGGGAAAGGAATTATATAAGAAAAAAAGAATAAATATTGTGCTGCATCCAAACCAAGCAGTATGACAGCTAAAACCTAAGCCTGTCATAAGTGGATTATGGCTCTTTCAACAATCAATCTAAATAATCATCCTTACAAAATAAAATTCGAGCAACTACTCATGTATGCAAAAGTTGGCTTCACCTCTAAAACAGGAGAAATAAAGATAAAAACCTTGTTATCTTTCATTAAAAAGTTATCTCTGCAATTCTGCCAACCTCAGAACATCTGTGCTCCATGCATCCTCAGTCGTAACTTGAAGATTTTTAATACCCAACATTTTGCTCTTGTGCTCCCTCGTAACATTTGGGCTAAAATCCCAATTGGTTTGTTCGGAGCTTTGCAGCACTGAATACTAATTTTATATGAAACCACAGTTGTGATGTGCATGCTTTTCCCCCACACAATTCAGAGAACTGAATATATCCACAATGCAGAATGCTAATAATCCATTAATGAATTCATTACTAGATGAAAAAAAAAACATATTATCATCACCAAGTCTAAAAATCGCCCTCTCTTTCTTTATTCATCCTAAACCAGAGCCCTCTTAAAAGAATTTTGTGGGAGAGATGACTGGTGCTGAAGCCTCATGTATGCAACTTGCATAGGTCCCAAGAACATTGCAAAAATATTGGCATTATTCAAATCAATAAGTTCTTTCAACTCTGTAATTGCTTACTTGTGGCAGGTAACAAATTACACTAACTGGGAGAGCTGTAACATATTATACCTATTTTATGAAAGCTAACATGAAGTATCAAAACCAGTTTTTTTGGAGACCAAACTCATTTTACTAAGTAAGCTGACAAATACTGAGAAATTCTTGATGTGTTTAAAATATTCTGAAGCAAAGGTTACTGAGAATTGTCCTTTTGAAATTATCTTCCTTTGTAAGTCTCTCAAATACTGCGCATTAGGCACTGTAGCGATACAGGCGCATCCATTGCACACAGATTTAAAATACGAAACGTACAGCTTGTTAAATCAACCAAAATTAAACCCTACGTTTCTTCACTGAATCTAAAAACAAAAAAATTATCAAAAAGCTATGCCCTTACATGTTTGTTCTTGAGTAAATTCATCATGTAAATAAAGCTAGTAGCTCCCTCCTCCTTCAAAAGGCAGTTATAGCCTACAGCTAAATTTATATTTTGTTGAAAATTTACTGGTCACATTATGCAAGTATCATAATTTGTAGTAAATATTTTCTATGTATTGAACATTGTTCAAGTAAAATATTTTTAAAACTACAACTATCACACTTATTAGCTCAGCAACACAGCAGAAGCTGTTGAGATAAGGTAGTTACTTTCATCCTTTTTCCTGTATTTTCTTTTTAAAAGAAGAAAGAAAGAGGAAAAAAAAAAAAAAAAAAAAAGGAGCAGTAGTGCCAGATGTCTCTTAAACAAGCTACATGTGCTATGATTCCTCCCCCTTCCCCCACTCCAAGACAGGCACTCTGCACCGGGGTGTACCCTATAGCATCAGCTAGCTAATACAGAGAATCGCCCCATACTCTTGGAATCGCGTGAAACCGCAGCAGATTTCTAGGACTCTGAGGTACCACTCGCTTACTAATACCCTCACCTCCAGGAGATGAAACAAGTCTCACATGCTAAATACTGGAGTTTGTTTCTTTTTCTTCCTTACAGCTGCGACAAAAATGCAATCTTGGGCATAAGCAAAGAATTCAAGCTATTGTTTCTACCGTATCTTAAACACAAAAAGAACCTCCTTTTAGTTGTCATAGTTTACTAGTTCCTTTAACACAAGGCATACCAAAACCAATTTTTCTCTGCTAAAAGTTAGTTGGTAAGTACATATAAAATGTAAAATAACATTTCCTTGCAATGTTGACTGTATTTACAGCAGCTATATTTTAATTCATACAGCAGTTTAATATTTGTGATTTTGTGTGGCAAATTCAGATAAATTTACTGCCTAACAACCCTCTCCTAGGACTCTTAACAGGCTGCTACCCAGCGGGGGAAACCTAACTAGATCCAATATTATCATTCCATTGGGAAAAAAAACCAACCACCACCACCACCCCCCCCCCAAAAAAAAAAAAAAAACCCACAAGTTTTCACATTTCATATGCTCTGGTTTACAGTCAGATCTATTAATGACAGCTCATCTTCACTGACAATTAAAGCTAATATTCTGAACAGCAAATAGGGAGGACTAAAGAGTTGACAAATCCCATTTTGCTGACTTCTGTTACATGGGTGGTAACCTCCACAGAGGGATGGAAAACTCAACTGCCACAGCAGAAGTCACCAGAGGACAACTATAAAAACGTATAGCTGTCCAAAAATTGCATAGAAAAAATGCTTCAGTCACTCACTACAGTTTCAGCTTTTAATTTATTATCTAAACCGTATCATCATCTTGTGGTTTTCAGTTGATGATCATATTTGACTTATCAGTTTGAAATTACTTCTAATTATTAAAACAGGAATTGCTAGATTGCAAGTGCTCTATCTGTCACCACGTCTTCCCCAACAATTGTTGTGGTTTCATAATTAACTGCATTCCTACTCTTAGCACAGGTTTCTCTTCCTCCGTTTTGTACCTAATACATATCCCCCCATCTCCCCACACTCAAATCAGAAATGGGTAACTCAGCAGTATGTTGTGTTCTCAACTGCTAAGTGTACAAGGCTTTTTCAGTCCTGCTAGTTTCTGTGATTTTTCTCAGTAAATAATAATTCCAGCTATTTTAAACAGTTGGACAGAAGAGGGATTATTTAAAATAGGCAATACCTCTTCCAGATTGCTTTGCTCTTTCTACTCCATTTTACGTTGTACAATGATGCAACGCTGAAATAAGTCAATATACTTTCTCTAAACCACATATTTAAATTTCTGAAATAAAAAATTAAATCTAGTTGAATTCCCCATATTAAGTCGTTCAGTTGTCCTAACTACTTATTCAAGAGCAGTGTTTCTTTGACTTAATTAGTTAGCCACCAATTACATTATTATTTATTACCCCTGTGTTGAACTCAGCAGACTCTGCTCTTACTTATGGCTACCAGATTTTGTTCTCATAAATTATTTTTACCAATAGCTTGTGATCACCACTCACGATTTTAACATCAAATCATATCATCTAACAGCAAATAAAAAGTTTTTCACCTGGTAAGAGTCTGCAAAATCATTTACTACTTACAGTAAGTTCACAGCTCCTGAAACCAAGGTCTACTTTTTAAAAAAAAAAAAAAATCTATTACATATAGTTTGTTATCACAGGGCTGGCTATTCATTATGCAAAAAAGGGAAAGGACTAAAAATTAAGTAACTGGATTAGGATTCATGCACGTTGAAAATATCTTTATACAAAAAATAACCTAGTATACCTAAGTATCATCAAGTAGCAAATTTTTTCAAGTCATGATTTTAATGCCCCAGGCACTGATTTCATAAGAACACTGGATCAGCAATAAGCTATGTTATATTAATCTCTTTACATTACTAATGCAAACTGCCAACTTTGTGTTCTGCTTACTCAAAAAGCCACTTGATGTTTAGAATTGCTCTTACAATAAATCAGCAGTATGGAACTCTCGTGCTGTTGTACCGCTAATCAGGACTACAAGTATAGTATCTTGTTTCAAAAAGGTTTCCACTCAAAATTATCTAAAACTTAAATGAAGTTCCCATACAGGCACGCCACTGGAAGTTAACATCACCTGACAAAATAGCTACACATAATGTTTAGTTACAATAACACAATGCTTTGACTGAAACATATTTACCATCTTTCCTTTACTTTTGTTTGCCCATATACAACGAAGCGTAATCAGTTTTAATGTTTCAGACTAAGGTTTAATTCTTCAGCTAACCTACATGAAAAACCTCTCACTATTTTGGTCATGATCTGTTACACAGGTGGGAAAACATAGGTTACTAATAAATCAACTCATCTGAAGAAGTAACTATAATAATCCTACTGAAACACACTGATCAGATCTGTCTTGAAGGACTCAAATGTAATCAAAGGGGTTACATCTTTTCAAGATTTTTTCCTCCCCCTGCTTCAGCATCATTGGCTGCTGCTTCCTCATGGACATCATATTAAGAAGAATTTACATATTAAGAAAACATTCTATTTGGAGTAAGTCTCCTATCCCCTCCACAACCAGCATGCTAGGGGCCACTAATATGTATACCTGATCCACGCAATTTCCTAAACTCGGAAGGTGAGACTAATATTCCATTCAGAGAATGCTTTCTTGGCATCGGACTGCCTTGGTCTTGAAACAATATAAACCGAATTTTAGCAAAAGTTAGGGAAAGAGGTAATAACATTCAATCTAATTGTTAGACAAGAACATTTTTATCCAAGTGTAAATTAGGTCTGGCGGTTGTTCAGCTTGACCTCCACTTACTATAATCTTGCCCTAGGGTATGAAAATCCTAGATCATTAAATGCTATGAATTTAGTCTTGCAAGCAACCTAAAATGAACTTGCAATCAGAGCCACCGTTTTCAACTGCTGTTATGAGTTGAAGAGACAACAGCGATAATAGATAACACCATGTCAATTTGGGCTTTTTGTTTGGTTGTTTGGGGGGTTTTGCCCTCCCCCCCTTTTTTTAAAAAAAAAAAGAAACACAACTACTGTCTCTACCCTTAGCATATCATTTTTAATTTCAGTGTATTTTTGAGATTAAGGGAAAGTCATTACCCTTTAAATTCAGAGGTCGAGAAAGACAATCTACCTTTTTAAAAAAAAAAGTTTTTTTTTTATATATATATAGTTCAGCTGGAAGTTTGGTAAGTTTTTCTGAGAAAAGATGGGTTAATATAAAGCTGCCCACTTCTTTCGGTTATGAGAAACATTTTAAAATGCCAGCTTTGCTACAATTCTCTAGACAGTCAACAGACATTTTAGGAACTGCTACCAATTCATTACTGTGAAACAGATGCCTGCCAAAAAAATTAATTACAGAACATAAATTTTATTACTATGTGAATTAACTTAAGACTTTATATGCTAAGCATAAAAACTACTCTAGAACCACAGAATCTGGTTTAATACACAGCCCACTAAGAAAACAAGGCGGAAAAAAAAAACAAACAGAAAGGTATGTAAGCACTTCTTGCAGCTGATCATAGCAAGATACACTTGCTAGGCCACAAACTAGTAAAATTCCTCTTCTGCAAGACTTAGCTGCAGGGAATGAAGAAAGGTAAGAACAGGAGACCAGCAGAGAAGGAGCCAGACAGCAACACAGAACCTTTAAAAAGGTCAGAGAAGACTGATGATGGACCACAGAACAAGCAGTAATTAGCTAACGTGAACTTAACTTCCATGGTACGGGAAGGTCTAAGAACATAGCTAGAGCATTTGAAGGACTAAAGCACAAGAATGGCAAAGTCACAGCTGTTTTAACAGCAAAATAAAACGACAAAACACAAACACCATCTGAGAAATTAAAAAAGCTTTAACAAGAACTGGAGATATCATTCGATTTACAGAACTCCGCACAGGTCTCCCAGGGAATTAACTCTAATTAAGATCCATGTGTATTAATAACAATAAGAAAGCACAGTAAGTGTTAAAAAATTAGATATCACGTCTTAGCACTGAATTTACTCACAGTAAACACATACTACCAGTGACAAACTCTAAAGAAGCCTTTTCATCCCCACAGTAGAGATACAGACTCTAGAGATACAGAGAAAGTACTCCATCAAAACTGTTGTTCACACAGCTTTCTCACAAATAAATGCATAAAACACCTAGGACATAGTTAAGGAAATAATTCTGGCATTTTATGCTGACTACAAAAAAAGCCGATCCACAAAGGACACCTTACCAGTTTAGGCCTAAGAATGTCATCAGGTTTCTCTGTAGCATATACAAATACTAATCTCTTCTTCCCAAGCAAAATAATTGAATGCCATTCTCTATCAGACCATATAATGACGTTATTAACTGTATGATGATTACAGACTACAAGTAACATTCTACAGCAACGATGGTTTAATCGTTCTTTACATTACAGTATTTCTATATTTAATTCTGTGTTACAGCCCAAGTGAGTAAACACACTTTAAAATTGCAGTCACAGTTAGTCCCCTCAAACACCCCAAAAGAACGCAGTAGGGAGAAAATTAAAGTTAGTAGTATAAATTGAGAATTTTAAAGTATCAACATATCTTCACCTGACTTCCCCAAGTATCAATTTCCTTAAGTTTAAATAGAAGGGAAAAGGTAATTTTGCTGAGAAAAAGACAACTGTCCAGCATTATTTCCAGAAGCAGATACCAAAATATTTTCACTTCCTCCAATAACCCTGAAGAAAGTGAAGTACTCATCAAGCAATTCACTTTACATACGAGGTGACTCCTTGGAGCAAGACAAGCAGCAATTTCCAGCCCAAGAAATCTCCAAATATTTGCTGGATTGCGATATTTGCATCCCTCAAGCACTAGCATAAAATGATGCCATTAAATGGTTCCCCTTTACCAAAGCAATATTCTTGTTCAAAATGGAAGCTAGTATTTGTCAAGGGAGAGAAGACAAAGAAGTGCCCTGGCTGCCTATTTAAACCAAATCTCCCACCAATTAACGCATCAAGGTTCACGCACTGTGATGACTCCCTATCCTGAAATAAAAAGAACAAATTTAAGTTTTGATACTTACCATTCCCAAAATTTACATTAGAATAACAGACTAAATAAATATTATTTATTTATTATTATTTATAAATAAATCACAACCTCATTTTATACAAGCAGCAATGGTTTAAAACATGTCCATCTCCAGCACAGTAGTAGAATGTGAACAATGTATGACAATATGGGTGTACACTGTAAGTAACAGACAAAAACAAATAGAAAAGATTTAAACCATGGTGGCTGAAATACCATTTGATGTTCTCATATATCACACAGCCTCTAACGTGCAACATGACATGCTACTTGTTAACAGTTCTCATCTAGGCAACATGAAGGCAAAACCCAGAAATTCTGGATGTGGTTTTTCAGTTTTCTGGAGCACACAAGACTGAAGGGGGGAGAACCAATATAAAGCACCTATCTTTTTAAAGAGACTGACTGATGACTAGAAAAAAGGAAGGAACTTTTATCTTCCCCAGGAAAATGAAGAAAAAACATTTTGTAGAAAAATTCATTTTGTAAAAATCTATCAGCATTTCTGTCAGCAAGACTAACAACTAGACAGAACTTATACTGGAATGACGAGTAAAGGGAAAAAAAACATAGAGCATAAAAGAAGTCAACAAAAACTAAACACACTAGAGAGATATCCTTAATAATGAGCAGGATAGAAATCACAAATGAGAAGGGGAACACTGTGTAGTGACCATGTTTAAATATTCAGTACTAATGGCTGATAATCATATTCTGTAAGCAGCAGGAACAGAGGTGTGATGTTGCAAATGCAATAAATCCCCAGGGAAACAATATGTCTTCAAGATGTTCTCTAAAAACTGCTTATGGTTGATTAAAGCAGCATCAGCCAGCTAGGCACAGGCAGGTAACCATCACCCCACGCTGCTAGTGAGAGAGGGAAAAAAGTGAAAGACCACGACTTGCGTTCACCTTCGCAGCTGAAAGCCAGCAAAACTCAAAGCGGCCATACTGCAGTACTCCAGTCCCCTCAGTCACATGAAAGAAGGGAGGCACACGCATTTTGTCGTGAGTGAAGAGAACTTACTATTAAAAACATTTGTTAAGCCACAATTAGCAAAACTCCCCTTTCACAGCAAATATTGCTATTTGAGTATTTTTAATACAGACAAAATCACTCATGAAGAGCAGTATTTTAAGACTGAAAATAATATTATTTAATATATTTAATTTCCAGTCATTTAAAACAAACCTTTCACAAACTTTATATATGAGAAAATTTTTTACATTGGATACAGGTTACCCATTTTTCAATAAAACAGCTTGAAACCAGAAAGAATAATGAAGACCCACAACCCAAAGGCCAAAGAAAACCGCAAAGCTGGAATAAAAGGTATTCATCTTCCTGGTCTTCCCCCAGCCATTTTATATTAGACAGAATTTCTGCTATGTCTGCTCCAGTGCTGCCTATACGTTCATATGTGGGGAGAAAGAAAAACGACAATGCATCGTAACAGATGATATCTAGTTCTCAAAACCTTCTTGAGTATTAACACACAGACAGCACTCACACTTGCATCTCTAACAATCAATCTATCCGCCCCCGTAGCACAGGCTCCCTACATCCTTTATGATCCCTAACTGATCAATAGGAAATCATGAGCTATGCATTTTTACAAAGTTTTTTAAATCTCACTTTAACCTGTGACAATTGCTTGGAACGTCTGACAGGTTTCTGCAATTCTTCTCTAATGAACTAAAAACAAGCACATGGAGTACGGGCAGTGAAAGTACAAATCTAGGCAATAACTCATCAGCTGATTTATTAATGGTTAGCAGGAAAAGCTCTGCCATGGTTTCTAATGCCACAAGCAAAATGGTGTTCAGTGAAATCCATTTGCAGAATGTGTGTATATTAAAAAATATTGCCTACCACAAATATTTGTAAATATGTAACCATTATTCATTAAAATAGACAGCCTTTTAACTATACCAAACTTATTCCTTAGAACAGGGTGTTAACCTAACACTCACCCTTCAGACAAGGCAAGCTTTGTATTGTTCCCTGAAAAGCCATGGTGTTCTCAACCAATGGTGTATGACAAGAAAAATGATTTTTTATTTTTTTTTTTTTTTAAATTTAAGCCGCTAAGTTACTAAGATGTGGAATCCAAAACATTTTTCTAGAGTCTACCTACTTGAATCTCACATGCCTTAGTCATGTGAAAAAAACATTAAGAAACCAAAAATACATGCAATTCCCCCCCCCCCCCCCCCAATAGGACACTAGTGTAGTTTTCAGAAAAATGCCAGAACAAATGCTACTGACAAGAAGTTAGTGGATTTCTTAAGGGACATGAGTTTTAAAATAGACCTTTAAGCTTGGTATATTGTACACAGAAATGCAAACAGTTGAATACGGTTGGCCAAAGCATGAGGAACTGGATGATCATCCACTACAGCCAGCCTACCAAGGCGGTTTTGGCTACTCTGAAGAACAACTGAAACATCATAGCACATCCCAAGTTTTAAGCTTCCCTTACTAAAACTGCATAAACCAAACAGCAAGATCACAGACACACATTCTTTTAAAATTCCTCCACTAGCTTTGCCTCAGTGCAGGAGCTACAACGCTCATCGAACAAACACCACTTCTCTCAAGAACTCAGCAACACGCCCGCTCACCAATTTAGCTGTGGCCTTCAGCAACCATTTTTCTAAGCTTGTGTTTTCACAGCACAGTTTATGTAGCACACATTATTGCATGTCCAAGTTAGATTAGAAGCAGTATGCATTTTAAAAAAAAAAAAAGTTAACAGAAAATTTCTTTAAAACGTTTATTCAGGAGTACAATACTGTACTTCTCGCTCTGAAGTAATTAATCATTTCAATTAAAGTTGACTGGTCTAATGTGGGAACCTTTCCTGAGACGATAAAAACCAATCATTTTTTCACTCTTTCCATCAATACGTACAAGAGCAAAGTGAAATTTTAGTCTAAGAACTGCTTTATGAACTTGAATTTATGACTAAGTTGATTTGGGGTCTTCACATTTCTATGGGTAGGGAAATCTATAGAAGCCTAACAATGTATTTAAAAAAAAAAAAAAAAGCCTTTGTAATACCGCATAGGAAACTGTACATCTAACCAAATAATAGTGAGTGACAAAAAAAAAAACAGGGAAAATATTTTATTTCTCCCTTTCCAGCCTTTTGCCCTAACTGGCACTAAGTGATCATGGCTACTTCCATAGATATGAATGGGTCCCTAAAAACTAGTATGTCCCCTAGGCTTTCTTCAGTTTAGCAGTTTTTTTTAAAAGGTCTTGATGGAGTTTCCCATGCCTTGTCAGTGGTAGTTGTTAATGTGGACCCATTAGCCTACATCTCCATTACTGACAACTCCCCTGTTTCTACTTGCTACGCTGAAGACCGTTTACCTCACAAGAAGAATTAGCAAACATCAATCCAAGTTTTTTTTTTTTTAAAGCAGTTAAATAGGGCAGCACTACCATGTCTTTCAGAGAATTCCAAAAGACAGAGGAGTTAACAGTGTTAAAAGGCAGATGCTATTCATAAATCTAAATATGTGGGGGCAGGAATGAGGGAGAAGGAGGAAACAAATGAAAATGGCATGGATAAAGAACTACTTCAGGAAGGTAACTGCTACCAAATTGGAATAAGATGACTAACATTCAGCCATTATGAAATGGACAGTATTCACCTACCATATAATTCAGTGTTTATTAAGCAAAATTAGTAGTACTGACTCTTCTGCAATATCTTGTGCTTTTATTTGAATTAGACTCTCAATGAAGAGAAATTTAGTATTCTAGTAATAATGCACAGTTATTAGAAACTTCAACAATAATGTAACTTATGAATTCCATTTTGTACCCCATAAAGCAATACAGGTAGATACCACACACCAACAGGTATACTCACCTGTACTGCCATCACACACAGTTCACAAGGAACAATGCTCAGGGGAAGAAGAACCCAGTCTATTGTAAGTAACTGTATGGCATTTTCAGAATAACCAACCGTCTTATTCCAAAATTAAGTCACAAGAGGAAGAGCCTAAGCACAGGAAGATCTAATTTACAGGACAGTCAAAAACTGCAGCGCGATACTTAAATCACCCCATCTTCCAGGTTTCTGCATAAACATCTGCCTTCCGTGCCAACAGGACATAGAAATAGACTGCCGAGAGTCCTTCGACAGTGATACCGCAATTGTTAGTACATGGACAAAGCAGTACTAGATCACCCAGTCATGAAAACTTGACATACATTAGACTGAGGCACACAACTACATTTCTAATCATTTTGCGTGGACACATAATGCCAGATCTGTCCTGGACAGAAGATATGTGATTGATCATTAAACCTGTTTGAGAATTATAGGTTGATTTTACAAACAGCCAGAGTAAGTTAGCACCTTCCTAACACGTCTCTGTGGCATTTCTGATTCATTGACACTTAGAGTGCTGCCAGGCCTTTTTCACAAAGGATGGGCACCAAAATATGATTGGTTTCTAAATTATAAAAACATTAGCTAACTGAAGCAATACTAAAACCAGTATTGCAGACAACAAAAGCCCTTACTTTACCAAGCACCGGCTGAATTGAGTGCTTTCTTTAAAAGAACACCTATACTAGGGCAGGGGGGAGCCAAGAATGGAGAAAATGGGGGAGAGGGGAAAAGAGATGCGAAAGGCAGCACAGAGCACCTAGCTTCAAACGTCACTGTTGCTCTAAAGTATTAAAATACAATGGTATTTTGAAAGGAAAACCAATCCTAACTTACATAGCAGGACAAAGTATCTCCAAGAGTAAAGATAAACACACTATTTGTCCAGTAAAACCAATATAGACTCTAACAAACCACAATACTGTAGTATATACCCAACAGCAATGCAAAATAGTATTTCCAATCATGTTACCAAGTACCTTCTACTACATTTTCCTTAAAGATGCTCCTTATTGCGTTAAGTTTGCATTTCCTTCAATGCTGATTTATCATTGTAACATTAAAATATTCTAAACAAGTATTTTCTTAACATTTTTGACAATTCTATTTCTTGGTCATTTATGTTTCTCCCAAACTAAACAACTTACTCTCCTCTCCTTTTGATCTCGTTCCATGTATATCCAGACGTTCCTTAGCATTGCTTTCTCAAGATTTGAGGATCTAGTAACAACACTGGTGAAATATATTTTTCAACTAACTTTTTTGGAAGCCAATAACATTTTTTGCTTATTCCTGATTACCATAAAATATTAACTATCCTGATGTACGATAGCTTCTGAACGTGACAATTGCAATAGTTAAGCTTTTGTATGATGCCCAAAATAGCAGTATTTTTACAGCAGTATGCAGCTTATACTGTTTGACTTGTCTAACTGATTAATTCTGTCATGTACACGTTCCCTGAATAAACTGCAGAATCTTCCTGCATTTTATTTGGAGTATAATCTATTCCCAGATTAGTGGCTCCAGAGAACCACTTAAATAGAAGTAACAATATGGCAAAATTTTAGCAGTCTGAGAACACAGATACCCCAGATTTCTAACACTCTAGACTACGTTCTACTACGCTGTGATACACAAGTCTCAATGTACAACCTGCAACACATACCCTTCAACTCTAAATGTCATTAAGTCTTTTGTGCAGAAACTAGCCAATCCTAAAAATTAAGGACCTATTTAAAACCATCATGCTCTCCAGCAGTTAAAGGTTTTACACTGTTATTATCGAAAACTCTGAATATAAAGTGCGTTACACATACATTATACAAAATCAATTTTTAAAACTTAAGCACTTCCACTAGTTCCACTTACTTCCCTATTTCACATCTTTGCCTTTTATATGCCTTCTCAAATTGTCATTCACCTTTAAAAAACGAAGCTGTTCAATGGCAACAACTTGGCCAAGTACTAGTAATGTCAAATTTTTTTCCAGTACTCCTTTCAATTATCAAGGGAGAGCACATTTTATACCAATTTGAACAGATTGCATTAACTGTATCTATCCTCTTTTTTGCTAAATAATGAATGAAACTACAAACAATAACCATAGTAGTTTGATAATACAGTAAAATAGATCGATTGCTACTGGTGAAAGGAAAAGTCCCACTGCCCCCTTCTCCCTGCATTTACTTCTGGCCATATCTCATAGTCAAGGGCACTTGTCAGACCCTTTGCCGACCAACAATCTATTAATTTCTTTTTGAATGAATTAGCTTTCCAACGGTTTAGTAAGTTGAGCTGGCTCGACAAGAGTCCTGTAGCTGGTACAAGAAAACAGCTCTTTTCAAAATCAGCGAGATACTACAGCAGACATGACTGACTGTCAAATTATGTCAAAGAGGGGAAAAAAAAAAAAGAGAGAGATGTCCATACTGTTAACTGCTTTAAAAGTTGCCACACACTGGTCCAAATCTAGCTTATCCTCTCTGGCTATAGCACTACGATGCATACTTAGTACAGCGCCCAAATGCCAGTACGAAGTGTTATCTAGCCAGGTATGAAACATCAAAGCCTGGCCCCAATGTGCTGCTTTTCCAAAAATAACAAAAATTCATAACTCACTCTGTTTTGCAGTGTCTGAATAAATGTCCTGACAAGCCAATAGTTGATCACCTTTGCCTAAACCCTACATAAAATGGCAATGAAAGCAGCAGAGATGTGACAAAAATAGAAACACGTTACATACCTGCTGAACAAAGAACCACTAGCTCATTTTACCAAGTACAGCCAAGAGTGGTCTCATTTGGGTTCTGTAATCCTTTACTGCTAACAATGTTTCTTCAGCATATCAGACATGACTAGAATCTGCCATTACTCTATATAAAGCCAGGACTAGCTTTATTCAATCACAGACAGCACTCACCACTGAGTACTTTAATACTGTAAGAGTCTGTAATGAGAACTAGTTCTCTTTCTAATGATTTTCTTCATTGATCTGTGTAGCTTCTAAAAATCATGCTGTTACCAGAAAACAAACAAAATTTTTTTTACTGTGTTCATACCCGAGTTGTTTTGACTAACATTTTGTCAGATTATAATCAAATAGAAATACAGTTTTATTCTGTTTTAACAAAGATCAGAAGAATTCTTAGAACAGTACTAGGCCTGCACATAGGACACTTATGCACGCCATTAATTTTTGTACAACACTACTTTTCTTTAAAAACTAGCTACATTTTAGACACTTAGTGAGGGTCAGAAGTCCCAGAGCCATTTAATTTCTAAAGCTACTGAACTTCACAACAAACAAACAAAAAAATCTCATTAACTAAAACTCAACAGCAAATTAATACATAACAACCAATTTAAAATTGGTGAACTGTTTGGTCAAACACAAAACAGAAGTAAAGGGTTAGACCTTCCTTTATAGATGACTTCTCTCTGAAGCCTACAGTCGGCTTTTAATGTGTTACAAGTTACAATTCAAACTTGCTTACAGACTAATAGAATTTTGTTCTCAACATTCTGCAAACTATACATTCCCAGAGACTACACGTTACTGCCAGACTGATCTTTTTTACATTAATTTAGGAAATTTCTCTTTCAGTTCTCTGCTAAAATTTTAAGACCGATACGCCCTATCCACCGCTTCGTTTTCCTTAGCGTTCTCTACGTGTCTCCAAGATGCAACACGAAGCTACAGAAAAGTATCCAGGCCAGTCCTGGTGCAGAAAACAAGACAGCTGTTTTAGCACAATACCTCACCTATACTAAAACGGCCCTGATCTCAATATTTCTTCCTATTAGTTCACACTGTTTCCAGCATGCGATTTACTGTATAGACCTGTTCTTGCAAATTTTCACGTTTAACTCCCTAAGGAAAAGTTGGAATGACAAAATCTTGAAGCTTAAGTCAGAACTGCTGAAGCCTCTCTTTAAAAGGATGCTTAACAGGAAACATATCCGATCCAATTTGCAAAGATACACATTTATGAATTCATGCATATTACTGTTGTAGACTACCTGAGGAAAATAATATTTTACTCTCTCTTTAAAAGAAAAACAAGCAGTAGAACATCTGGGTAATACAAGCTAAAACGTACAGCTACATAACTTTCTGTAAAAACTGCCACTCAAAAGGGGCATTTTTAGGAATTATAAATGTTTGTTTTAAATCCATATGCTGATTTTTCAGAAACTGCTGCAGCAAAATACTTCCATACAACACACTAGTCATTTACAGCTGATCAACAGCATAGACAAAAACCAACATAACAGTGATTTTCAAAGTAGAGTGTGGGATCCTAGTAAAAATGTACATAGCTACTTTGGTTTTGGTGTTGTGAAAACCTTACTGTAATCACAACACTAACAGCTTAATGAATTTGTCACACCAGTTATATTTAATAAATACCAGTTAACTGAAAACTACCATTTATAATGCCAGAACACAATAGGGAAAACCTTAGTAACTTTATAGTACAGGTATACAGTAAGTAATTAAAATAATTTTCAACTTAAGACTACGTTTTTAAGATGAATAACAGACAGTTCTTAAGAAGCACGCTCAGAATGAACATTATTCTCACAGCATTACTTGTTATGAATATGCTACGGCTCCCCAGACTGGAAAGAAATAAACCTTAATACAGCAGAAAAAAAACTAGCACAGAAAAGCTTGAAATACCACACACGAAATGAGCGAAATGCCATTCTTTCCAGCAGTCAACATCCTACAACGCATGGACCTCCTGAGGAGTAGTACTATACTCTATTCATAACTTTTTTCTACACCACACTAAGCCAGAAGGGTAGAGTGACAAAAATGGTATGTTAATAAGATGATAAAGATTACTCTTAACTACACTAGTTACAGCATTTCATTCTTTTGACATCAAAAAAAGTAGGGGTCATAACTGGCTGTTACTGATTTATACTGACAGAAATTGGGCTCAAATGTTAAATAAAGATTAGTTAATATTTGCGGAAGACTTTGAACATACAAAATGCTATGTAAGTAGCAAGTATTAAGTCTTCCCACACACTCATTTTGGCATGCCTCCAAGCAGGGAAGTCCCACAGAAACATTTCAACAGCAGTAAGGAGAAACTGAGAGCTCAGGCAATTGCAGCTATATTCACAACAGCCCTTCTAAGGAGCACCTGCAGAACTGGGGAGAACCGCTGCCCACTAGCCATGCTCACCGCCTTCTACAAATTCAACAGCAAAAAAGTAACTCCTGTTCCAACATGGCTTATACAGACGCTGAACAACCCACATCGCTATAATCCTCTGGACAACCTAAAACGATCTACAAAACTCCAAAAATTTTGTACGAGGCCTTCCCGTTGTCTAGTATTTCTGACCAAACTACAACTTCGCAAAGCAAAATCACAACCTACAGTGTAGCTGTCAGTTGGATTATTCACATAGAAGCTTATTTTCAACAAATTATAGCTTCTACCTAGAGCATACCAGTTCCCCCAGATCTAAATTCTAAAATGGTGAGGAATTAAGTAATGAATCACTATGCGATAATTTCTGATCAATCAACAGTAAAGCTCTTCCTGAACACCTAAAGAAGAAAACTGGCATCTTCTTAGCTAATTGAAAAAAAATCAGAGGATTCCACGTTGTAAAAAACACTCTGCAAGTTTTCTTCCAAGAGCGGAAGAAAACAAAATGCTCTGAACTGAGCCTAAAGTGAGGTAGAGAGGAGAGGCAGGCAATGTGGTCAGGCATTATTTGGTCTATTTTTCAGTATCTCTCTAGGACAATATTAATATTTTATGAGATTAAAAAAGGGCACATCTGGTTTAATTATCAGGTACTCCCAGAGGTGAGACCTGTAGCCTCAGCATGCCCCCAAAAACTCCGAAGCTAGGATGGAGATGAGTTGGGAGGGATGGGACTTAAGACCATTGCACAGGATGGTCCACATCCCGTAAAAAGGCCAATGACAGACCTCAAGTCTAGAACTGGCACTGCAGCTTCCATAAACCACAGAAAACTCGAGAGTGCAAAGGCTCATAATAAGATCTAACCACAACAGGCTGGTAAGCATCCAACTGAAGGAGGAGGTCTAGCAGGGTTTTGACAACAGCATCTTATTAACCATGCTAAGGCTGGAAGAAAATCTTGAGGGGAAGAAATTCTTCTATAACTATTCCTAAATCTTCTCTTACCCTTTCCGCCTCATTCCAAGTAACACCTGCACAACTTCTAACCAGCACGTAGACTGAAACCAAAGAAAAATGTACATGATCTTCCTGCCGGCATAAATTAATGCAAATCAACAGCAGTCCTGAATTTCCTTGCAGAGCTCTAATTGATCTATGACAGACTATGTAACATTTCAGGAAAAAAAAAAAGATAAAACAGAGATCACTACAAAGATTAGAGGATTACTTTTGGAACTGGCATATCGCCCAAATGGTGTTTAAGAGTAAGATCAGGTAGAAAAGTAGCAGACAACAGCAGGAGTAAAGTTGTATTTTCCTGGTCCTACAGTTACAGAAAACATCACCACTACTGTTGGACCAGGCAACTGGTGCGACACTTCAACTGCTGAAAGGGGCAGTCCCCCCTCAATTCCGTATTCTCACTGGCCAACAGCTCCTGTATCCTTTTCCATGCAGGAGCAGCACCCGTTTGACTCCACAAAGATTCAACCCACAGAAAACTACTCTTCTTTATAGTTTAGCTCCTTAAACCAGTTCACCTATGGGGTTCAAATGGGCAGAAAACACAGGCACAAGGTAAACAACTGAATTGTGGTCAGGACACAGAGACAGCAGGACCACCCTATGAGTGGCAGCTAGCCAGTGAACTGGCCTAATTACATGGTGAAGGCACGTCTTCAGTAGCTTGAAGGGAACAAGTATGGAAGGAAGATGACTATGAAAGAGGGAAGAAACTCTGCATGTGGAGCTATGTTCAAAAATTACTTCCAGTTACTTAACGGCCCAATTCTGTTCTTTCACATCAGATAAGTAACTAGGCTCTCCACCAGCTACTCTCATAGCAAAAATCAAATTTTCATTTTCAATGGATTGCCAGCTTGATTTCTCTCCTCCAGAGCCCCCAACAAGGGGCTTTAATGATTAATGTCATTAATTTCATAAAAAGATTAATTTCATTAATCATTAATTAGCTGCGTGTAGCTAATAACTCAATACCAACATATTTTACAACAGAAACAAAAAAGTGAAGGTGATGCAACTGGACACAGAACACACTTTTGAAATGGTTCTAGTAAACATCAATACATTCTTACACTTTTCTGTCTTTCCCGTCTTCCTTGTTATACTTTCCTTCATCCTGGTAATCCAATTTCATCTTCTAGGATGTTTAATTCCTTATATACTGTCAAATAGTCCTTACTGTAAAGGAACTGAAAAACTTCAGTAAGTTTCTTAAACCCCTGAACTACCAAGAACATGGACTCAATCTTGCATCCAAAAGAACTGTTAGAATTTTTCCATGCTTCTCTTCACTAGAGATAGGGGAAGACTAAGCCCATTTGTAGGATTATGCAAGAATGCATAAATCCTCTTTGTAAACAAAACTTCCCTAACCAGTTTTGAATGCAAGGTACACTTCACGTAGTTCATACCCCCCTGGCACAAAAAAGAAAAAACATGAGAATTCAGTTTTACAGAGACTGTTACTGCATTTGGGGATGAATATAAAGAATCTAAGTACCTGACGTGCTGTATATGAAGAGGATGACTTACTGTATTCTATCCACAATGCTACTGAACTGAAAGTTTCTAAAAATGGTTTTGACATTTTTATATCATACTGATGTGTACAACCTGTGTCTTGCCACCTTTGAAAATTTTTGCTTAGCAGCAACTACTGCTCTGAGGCACAAATACACTCTTCAAAGTACACAACTTTATTAACTTTCATAAAACCATTGTATTGCTGAATAAAAAGTGAGCAGTATAACCAGAAAGACGATGCAATGCAGCAAGAGAAATAAAATGCCTAAAGACTGATTTTTCTGATTGTTTTTCAGCTGTCAAGCCACAGGTCTTCTAGTTTACAAAATCTGTTCTATTTCACAGTAGAGTAGTAATATACCATACATACATTGCTAGAGCAGCAGTACTTTTTAATTCATAAACATTTCAAAAATTAAACAAATACCAATATAAATGTGTCAGTTTTGAAAATGCAGCTTATCAAACTAAGTCGAATGGAAGCCCACTTAATAAAACAAAAGCAGCTTAAACATGGAACACTGGAAACAAAAATGTAATCCAGCAGCACATGCAAAAAAAACCCAAACATTTTTCCATTAGCGTTGAAGTATTTGCCTTAATAAACCGTTTCTGTGTTTGGCAAATCAATATGCAAAAGCCAGTTTCACTTTTTTTTGGCCAATCATTTATTAGGCAAGTAACGACAGACCTATATCACAGATGCAAGAGAGATGCTTGTGCAGCTTTCCTTTCTGGTTACCATAGTTTCAGATGAACTGTAGATTTCTAGAAATAATACTTATGAGAAGGAATAAAAATATCACTGCTTAAATATGAAAACTGCAAGAACAATCGTTTTGATCGGTGCATGAACGACACTTAAGTGAACAGGTAAATGCTTAGGAAAGGAAGTTTTATATGCAAGACCTTGTCATAGACACAGTAGTGAAGCTTGAGTGTGGACAGCAGAAGAGTAAAGATAGTAAACGTGACCAGAGGGAAGAGGAAAGTAGACACCAAAAAGTCATTCTGTAGTGATCCACCTCTCTCTCTTTTTCAATAATTCCCAGTAAAAGCCACAATCAGCTCTAAACCATGTCATTAGCTCCCCAAGCCTCCATCATCAAGGAATGCTTCTCAAACATATACTGGGGGGTGGAAGGGCATGAATCTTCATAGGAATTTAAGATTACTTTAAGACCTGAAATAAAAAAAGACCTTCCGATAAGAACAGCATAATAGGCTGTCAGAGATATTGTGGAAACTCCAACCTCTGAGACACTAAAAACTTGACTGGACAAATTCCTGAGCAACCTGGCCTAACTGGACAAGCTTTAATCAGAAAGGTGGACTAGACCTCCAGAGGGCCTTTCCCTCCTATACAATTCCATGACCTAAAACACAAATGATTTTTTTCATTGTGGCATCACTTCTAGGAAGCAACTGCCCATCCACAATGCAAAGCTTTATTTTATGTGGAGTTAAAAGAAAGTATTTTGGATATAGTTTTCAAACAGGTACGTAAAGCAACAGTAAAACAGTATATGGCAGCACACCAAACTGGAACCTTCCTGTAAGAATATAGTTCCCATTCCAAAATAGCACAAAATAACAAAATTTTTAAAATACTTATGTTATTAATCTAAAATTATTAATATCACAGTCTTTCCTTTTCAACTGTACTTAAATTGTATTCTTTACCCTAAATCAAGATACAATAGTCCGTTATCAATTCTACTTCCTATTTGTCTGCCACAAGCATAGCACTGCCATATGTAGACTGCAGCCACTGGTCATTCATGTTTTGGGGAAAAAAAAAAAAAAAAAAGTCTTTACCGAGCTTCCCCAGTTTTTACCCTTGGAAAAGCATCATAATTAATCAGTTCTCCATTTCTAAGAAGATCAGAAGTGAAATGAAAAATATTGCCAGTGGTCAGGATGTACTGCCTTATTACTCAAATTAAGTTAGTTGGCCACTATATCCATAACTATAAAAAATATCTTATTCCAGGACTCAAGTTATATAAAATCACCTTCAAATTAAAATCTAGGCAACTCAAATGCACACTACATGAATTACAAAACTGTGTTCCTGATATTTACTACTTACATTGTTTTTTAGTAACTTCAGTTATCTATATATTCAGTTGTCCATAATAAGATAATAAAAACAACATACCAACAACGGATCTCCAACATTCACACCCCTACTCCATACAAACTCTCCTCATACTGAACACTCCCTGCTGGAAAATTACACTCTGACAAATAAAATCGGCCAATTATATTACTTGCATATGATCTGCTCACTAAGACTCGATATGGTCCCAATTTCCAGAGTTGATCCTTCTTAAGGGATGAACTGGGAATTTTACCTAAAGGAATAACAGGTAATTGCATGAAAGACAGCAAAACCTTATCTTTAACAGCTTATTTTTATTTGTAAACAGAGTAAAAGTCAATTTTTTTTTCCCAGATGAGATGCTGCAAGGAAGATACTGTTTCATAAAACTTAGGCTGAAATCCTATGTTAAGTAAAAAAATGCAATTCAGCCATAACCAAGAACTGCAACATTACCTCCAAATCAAAAATATTCACCTCTTTTAGGCAGATCACATGTATTAAGCGATAGGAAAATAACTGCATTAAGTCTTCTTTGCTGTGTGACTACATATACCACATCCCCACAGCTTCCCAGGAAGCATCAAATTGACAAGCATGTACACTAAATGATGCCTGTCACTCAGTGGGAGCGGGGTGCTACTGGGGAAGCCTGCAGGTAAGGTTAGTTGTCCTGCAGATCACCCAAAGCTCACTCACTGGCCAGAAGGTGAACGGCATTTCACCAAACCTTGGCAGCAACTCCAATTTTGGAATGCAATCCCAACTAAATAAAACACGCATTCCTAAGGTTTGTTGCTTCTTTTTTAAGTGGTCAGTAGTTTTGGAAATGTTTTGTGCTTTCTGAAATGTCAGTATATTTGATTTCTTTTCATTATTTTGCTAATAGAAAACCCTGAAATTTGGACTCCAGCTATAATTCTTCTTATCAATCTAGACCACTGTATTACGTGGCAACATGCAGCATTTGAGACCTTTTTCAAAATACAAGCAAAAGTCATTGGCTTGCCATATCAACCTTAGAACAATAGGAACAGATGCAGAAATACTTTCCTCTCTAGGAGCCACACAGAAGCGCTAACAAAAAACTGCTGTAGAAAACAAATATTCTTCCACTGACTTCTAATGCCACGCATATTCCCTCGCTCTAATCCAATGACTAACCTTTACTGAAATAAAAGCATAGAAAAGTAAAATGCATAAAAGGTTGTGTAAGGGCAGGACTAATAAGGCATCAGATTCAGAGCCATAAAAAAACAACACATTCATCTACCTAAAAAAAAAATAAGACCAAACAAACAACACACGCTCTCATCTCTAGATACTTGGTTTTGGGTGGGTATTGCGATTAACTTCCCAACCACAGATCACAATCTATCCTCCAATATATGCCAATCTTCTTACATCTACTTATTCTTCTGATTATATTCTTTTACAAACATAAGCCCTCCAGAGGGGGAAGTTATAGCTAGTTATGCAATCAAAAACAGGTACGGAATAGACAACAATAAAGTACATACCTGGACATCAAGTGTGTACCTGGATAAAGCAGTTACATGACAGCTAACTTAATTTCCCTCTAAAGTCACAATAAGACAAGAGGTAACTGCGTACAAATGCAGTCCTATACATCCTTCATTTCTGACTCAAACTGAGATAATGAAGTTTAAAAACAGACTGTGCCTGTGCTCCTCCATGCAACTCTGTAGCCAGCAAAGGCTAAGAAAAGCTGTCACATGAAAGCCAAGGGGGTACCTTGGGGGATCAAATTTTCCTACATCCGTATCTCCAAAATTGGGTGCCAGATCTCTCCTCAGATCTGACCAGTTGAGGGAAAAGGTTTGTGAGATGAAAGAAATGTCTCACCTTCACCTTCTCCTCTACCCAAGATCTCACAGATCTGAGACTTTCTTACTAGTGCAACACTTGGAGATACAGAGATACTAAAAAGGAATATACTGCGAAATATTGCAATGGCATAACCCATCAAATTTAGGACTCTGGTCTAGTCTTAGTGATCCCAGCCATCAAACTGAGGTTCAAGAAAAGAGAATACAGTTTTTGTGTTGATACCTGAACAGTGAAACATCCTCCTCAAAATAGAATCCAGTCAGACAACAGCCCCTCAAGCTTCCCAACGTGAACAAGTCAGCATTGGTCCTACATTTGTCTATGGTGATCTAAATGAGGGCGACCTTCACAAGTTTCCCTTACCCAGTATTTACTCTCTCTAAAATAAAAAACCCCACACCAACAAAAAGCCACCAACTTCAACAGATTCTTATGAACCACAACATAAGAAAACTTAAATAAATTCTAATTAAAATAATATACAATTAAAAGTACATTTTTAATCTCAACTCTCGAAACAGAAGTTTTCACTGTACCACTCATAAGTAAATATCTGACCTTGCTAAAAGTTACATCAGATTTCAAGGCTTACCCTTAAACCACAAAGATACACAGCTTTTTGAGAGCAGATTTGTTTTTTCCTAATATAAAAAGCCAACTGAAGTCACTGGACTAATCTTCAAACATGCAACCTGTTCACAGAATGGTGGAAGAGTTTAACTGGTTTACTCCAGAAAGCAGTCTTCTGGAAAAAACAAATGCTAGAGCAAGAGCTTCTGTGCAAAGGTTCCCAAAAGGCTCTCCCTCCCAAGGCTCCTTCACCAAAACATAAACCCGGCTCCCGCGGGACCCCCCCCCCCCCCCCGCGGGACCCGCAGCGCCCCCTGGGGCGCAGGGGCGGCCGCTGCAGCAGAGCGGCCCCAGGCCGCGGTACCCGGCCGCCGGGTCCAGGCCTTGCTCCAGAGGAGCCCCAACGGGAACGGACCGTAGCGAGGAACTCGGGGCTCCAGGAACTCCCTCCTGGCAGGAGGGACTCGAGCATCTTAACCAGGACGTTTCACCTGCCTGTAGCCCCATTTCGGCCCACCTCTGGCCGTAGCCGACAGGACAGAAGGGTCAGGAGGCAGGACGAGGACCTGAGCAGATCAAACCGCAGGACTGCCAGCGCCAGAAGAGCTACGGGACCACGAAGAATTCCCATTTTTACTTACCCTTTGACTGTAAAAGTGGAGGTGATCTAAAACATTGGATGGCGTTGAATCTAAACAACGCAATAAGCCTATGTCACCATTTAAGTTTTTGTGATGCATATGGAAAAGAGCTCTTTCCATTCCTCCACAGATCTGTTGTGTATAAGCTTCCTATTTTCCAACCTAAAACTCGCATTCCCTGCTCACCCATTTCCCAAGGACTAAGCGATCACTTCCTTCTCTCTTCTTCGTCAATGGTCCTCATATAAGGAAGCTGAAGTTTTCAGAATGTGAATGTTTTAAGCGATACTGAGAAGGTGAGCAAGGCTTATTTAAGAATATTGAACTGATAGGTTGATGGCTGCTATCAATCACTTCTTTCCATTAAAGACAATTACTGAGGCAGATGAAGCTCTTGGATATTCTAGCATCCACCTGACAGAGACACAATCTACAACGCATTCCTTTTCCAGAGTGTTTTCTTAATTCCTCACACGTGCACGCACACATAAAAAGAAACAAAAACAACGACAAAAAACCAAAGCTACCACCAAAACCCAAGGGTACCATTTTGGAAATTCATATGTACAACATTCTCCGAAGTTTTCAAACTAACGGGAGAAGAAATGGTCACACTGTAGGCAGAGATCACACTGAGCTGAAAACCTCATCTCATTTGACAAAACACAGCATTCCAGTAACACAACCAAGAAGCATAAGTAACCAGCAGAAATATTTGCTTACTTTTGGGGATTCATTTGAGGAAAATAAGCAACCAAAGCGCTTAAGGTTTCTGTAAAACATACAACCTGTTTATGCTGGCACACAAGTTCCAGAAAACCTAATCTCTCCTATAATATTTGCCTGCAGCAAAACAACCGAGACAGTAACACCACAAATGAAAATGACAAATGAGGACTCTCAAATCGTTCCTAATTTGAACCGTAAGTGACAAAAAGCAATCTAATTAAAAAAAGTTCATAATGCTCTGATATGCTAACATTACTTCATGATTTGACTAAGCCTAATGTAGCTGCTCCCACCAACAAGAGCACACACTTTCAAGTGGTTTGTTGCCGGCAGCTATTTTCTACAGGAGACTGTAGTAGCATGTAATATTCAAGAGAAGCTGTCTACCTTACTTTTTTTAAAAATAATTCAGTTGCTGTTGATAAGTTATACTGAAACAAAATAAAACTAAAGAGAGCATTTAACTGACAATTCTATTTACACTCCTTCCCAGTGGAAATTATTTCATTCCGCACATTTATGCCGTTAAAGACTTAAACATGCAAAGCTGGAATGTGATATATTTATGGAATTTGAGTTAGATTAACAGCCAGCTAATTGAATACTCCTATTTTTAAAATGGAATGCTCTTTAAGTAGCACAATGCATTTTTAAACCAAATATTTTAATAAGCTATGAACCTACAAATTTTTTATCATTTCACAGAACCCAGTTTTTAAAAATACATTAAAATATCACTGCATCATTAATTTGAACCAACTTAAACCAATAATTTCAGCTTTTGGTTGCAAAACACCAAGACTTTATGTCTGAAAGAAAAGTTCTGTACATGAATTTTAACTAGTCTTCTCAAATACAAGTTTAACAGACCCTTACATTGCTTATTGACTTTACTCGGTATTATCTTCCTGAAAGTGTAAATGGATGAAAAAGCTCCAAAAACATAACTCTGGCCCAAGTACGTAACTTGGGAGATATCTGAGCGCTCAGAAGTTTCACAGGAAAATTAAAGAGTCTCTCCCATCCCCCAGTTCCATGCCTGGTTTTTTGTTTGAATTTAACCTTATACAACATCCAACCTTAAGTTTACCACAGTTAACTTAATACAAGCAATATCAACAGAAATTCACAGGTTTCTCTTACAGGTTGCATAAAACCCACCCATAGACGACACCACAAAACGTCATTGGTTTTGCTAAGAAGGACCCACATGAGCCCTACTGGTTACAGAGCAAGATCCATCTGTTAGAGATGGGAATCAATTCACGTTTTTCTCCTTTGTATGACTTTGAAGCTTTCTTAGCCTTTGTTTAATTAATCAGAACTGTATGGGGATTCCATCCCATTCAGCTCCAGTGCTGAAAGCAGCAGGAAGATGAAAGTTTACACTAACAGCATGGCGGCTGTGTTCTCACACGTTGTTTCATTTTGTAATGAAACTGTTATCATGGTTATAAGAGAAAAGAAACAGTATTAGCCAGCAAAAAGCCCCATACAAGATCTGTGACATCGTGATTCTGCAACTGATGATGACCAAGACTTATCCGCAAAATTAAAAGTTGGGGATAATGAGCAGGTAATACCAAGAGGACAGAGATTAATGGCTGTCAATTGCACAATCGCTCATGGTATTTATTACCTGCACGTAACCAACCAGCTTGCCCATGGATATTTTCTATGTCCTGTGCAGTTCAATACCAGATAAACACTCCAGGAATATTAATAAATACCTGAATAAATAATGGATTTAGGGAAAAGAGAATAGGAAAAGGGGAAAAAGTTGCTTCAAATGGCCAAGCATTATAAGCGAGAAAGAAGTCGTCAATCGCAAATTGAGACCGAATTGCCAGGAGTTAATAGTGAGAGCTATGCTTGGAGAACACCTTACTGCAGGAAGTGCTGGGAACTCTAGTTTCTGATCATTTAAAAGAGGACTGAACAAAACTCCCAGGCAGCATAAAAACGGCCGTACAACGGCGTCGAGGGAAGCGGTCCAAAAGGCGTTTTCCTCCTCCCCTTCCACCCCAACCAAACCCAACGGAACCGAGGAGCCGTGGAAGCGCTCTACACGAGGCGACCTTTGCGCCGCCGCCAGCTTTCGGAGGCGGCTGCGCTCCGGCCGCACCTCGGGCAGCGCCAGCCGCCGCCGCCCCGCTCCTCCGAAGGCAAACGCGGTCCCCGCCGGCAGCGCGGCGGCCGGGGCCCGCCGGAGGGGGCCGGGGCCCGCCGGAGGGGGCCGGCCGGGGCCCGCCCGCCGCGGGGCGCGGGAGGAAGCCGCCGCCTCCCGCCCGGGCGGCGGCCAATGGGCGGCGGGCGAGGCGAGGCGAGGCGGCGGCGGCCCAGGCCCCGGCCCGGCGGGGCCGCGTGTGACGCACTTCGGTAACCCGACTCCCCGCCCCCGGCGCGAACCGCCGCGCTGACATGGCCCCTCCTCGCCCCGCCGGGGGAGACGGCAGCGGGGCGCGGCGCGGCCTCGCCCGCCCCGGGTTACCTGCGGGCGCTGCTGGCGGCGGCCGGCCGGGGAAGAGGAGCGGCCGGCGGGGCCGCGCGCTCCGCCCGGGGGAGGAGAGGGGAAAACGCGGGGTCGCACCGGCGGATGAGGCGCCCGAGGAGACCGGACGCGCTGGGTGCGGCTGGGGGAGCCCACGGGAAGAGAGCGCTTGCCCGGCGCGGGCGGGCGGCGGGCAGCAGTGCTCCCGGGGCTGCCGAAAAGTACCTAGAAAAAACCCGAAAATAAACCAAAAAAAACAAACCCCGACAGTAACTACAGCACCGGACTCGGCAGTTATCGAAACTTTGTGTTAACTCCAAACACCGCATCCCGGGGGAAGACAACAACAGCAGGAGCCGAGCCGAGCTGGGGCAGTACAATAAATAGAAAGCAGCGAAAGAGGGAGCCGAGCGCCTTCGCTCCCCGCTCTCGGGGGTGAGAAGAAAACAAACAAATTAAAAAAAAAAAAAAAAATAGAGGTGGGTCGGTCCCGCATTTCCACGGGACGGACGGGTCATAGCGCGCTACCGGCGACAGAGGAAAGCATGGAGGCAGCGCGGGCACCCCGAGCCCCGCACCCCGGCCCCGCACCCCGGCCCCGGGGCTGCGCCCGGCCGGGAGCCAGGAGCGCCCGACACACAGGGCCTCCCGGCCCAGCCGCCTGCCGCCGCTCGCCCCCCTGTCCCTCCAAGTCCCTCACCACGGCAACAACCCTATATATATACACACACACATTTTTTTTTTTTTTAATCCGTGTAGAGAAAACAAGCGCCCAGAAAAGAGAAACACCAGGAAAGCTCTCGCTTCCTACCTGGGCAGGGTTCAGCTCAGTTCAGTGCGTGCCGAGGAGGAGGGGGCAGAGGAGCACTATCTAAAACAAAAGTGGCGCCAAAACCCCCCAGTAAGAAGCATTCTTCCTCCTCCTCCTCCTCCTCCCCCCCTCCTCCCCAACCAGGGCCGGCGAGAGCCCAGCGGGGTTCCTGCAACACGCGGCTCCCGGCATCGGGCGTCCCCGGCGCAAGTTGGCAAGCGCCCTTTCTTTACAAAAAAAAAAAAAAAAAAAAAAAAATAAAGCGAGCCGAACGGAAACTGCCACAACTCTTCCTCTTAGCGGGCAGCCGCCGAAGAGCTCGCCCAAAGTCACTCGGAGGGAAAAACTCGCCCCACAAAGGCCTCCCCCGAGCCGGGCGCCGGGCGGGGGGGGTCCACGGCGCCTTCGGAGGAGGCAGGGAAGGGAGGCGGGGGGGAGAGGCGCAGGTCAGCCCCCACGGCCTCGCTCGGGCCGAGGGAACTCGCTGCCGCCAGCCCTCCAGCCCAGCGGCTCGGGAAGAGGCGGCCGGAGTTGCCCCAGCTCGGCCGAGGCGGGGAAGAGAGACGGAGGAGAGAAACCCCGATCCCTCGGCACTTCCCTCGGCGGGGAGGCGGCCGGGAGCGGGCCGGCAGGAAGAGCTCGGCGGCTGGGCGGCGGGAAGGAGGGGGAGCGCTGTCAGGGGTGGCAGTCCCCTCTCCCCGGCCTCCTCCGGCACTCCACCGCGGGGCACCGCCAGCCGCCCCACCATTTTCTCCTGCGCGCCGCGCGGCCCAGGCTCTGCCCCTCCCCGAGCGCGGCCCGCTCCGTCCGCGGCGGCTCCGAGCCCCCTTCCCCTCCCGCCCGCGCGGCCCGGCCCGCCCGCACACACGCACCCCCCCCCCACACACACAATGCCCGAGTCCTCCATCTTGCCAGCAGCCCCTGCTCGGCTCGGGAGAAAGGGGGAGGAGGAGGAGGAGAAGGTGGTTCTCCATTTTAGCTCGCCGAGCACTGGGCCCGGCCTGCCCGCGGCCGGCTCTGGGGAGGAGGAACGGGGCTGCGGGCGGGCAGCGGGGGCCGCTTTCGGCGGCCTCTGGCTCCCTCACTCGCTCTCCCGCTCGCGTCCCCCCCTCCCCGCCGAGGCGCGCTGGGAACGGGGGGGTGGGGAAGCGGGGGGCTGGAAGTGTTTTCGCGGCTCGGCCCCGCCGTCCTCCATCTTGGCTGCGCGGAGTCCCTGTGGCCAGCCGGCCTAGCGCCCCGCGCCGTCCTCGCAGGCCCGGGGACGGCGGGCCCCGTCCCGGCCTCTCTCCTCAGCCACGCACCGCGATCCCGAGTCCCCCCTCCAAACTTCCAGAAGCTTCGCCGCCATTTTCTAACTTACCTTGCCCAGTGTCGGCGTAGGCAGCGAGGAGGCCCGGGCTCGTAGCTCCGCTCCTATATCCCCGGCCCGGCTGCCGGTTGCGCGCCCGGCCCGGCCCGGAGACTTGGCCGGGGAGGGGGGGTTCGGGGCCGGCGCGGGGCGCGGGCAGGTTATTTAATTTGGCGGCGGCGCCGGGGATTGTTTGGGGTGTTCGCTGCTCGGCGGCTGGCGAGCGAATGGAGGGCGCAGGCGCCACCTGGCGGCCACCGGGCGAGGCCGGCTCTCCTGGGCCTGGGGCGACACCTGCCGGCCGCCCGCCGCGGGGCCGCGCCGAGCGGGGTAAACAAGGCGCGGCGCATGCGCGCACCGCGCGGCCGCTCCCCCGCCCCCGCGCGCTCGGGGCTCGGCGGCGGCGGCGGCTCGGCGGGAGCGGGGCCGGGCCCGGGGCAGCGGGGCCGGGCCGCGGGGGGCGGGCGGCGGTGGTGGCCGGGCTGCCGGGCGGTGCGGGCCCGGCCTCGGCCTCCTCCGTGCGCGGCCGGCGGAAGAGGCCCAGCTGCTGGCTTCATTCTCGGGGCAGGATCGGGTGACCGAAACACGAGGAGAGCCTAAAAAAGGAGAGCTGCGGGGCCCGCTGTCTGCCCGTCGCGACGCAGAACTAAGTAGGAAATACTCGCTCAGCTGAGGCGAAGTTCAGCCTTTCCAGAAATAATCCATTCGCCACTTGCAGCTTTTCCTCGCCAGCCAGCGCTATCGGCTGCAGGCGCACAAAGGCGAGGAGGCCGGGAGGCGAGCGGGGCTGCGGCGCCCTGGCCACCGCCGGGCCACCGCCGGGCCACTGCCGGGCCACCGCCGCCCTCCCGGCGCCGGCCGCCGCCGCTCTCGCCCGGCGTCGCTCATTTCGCGTTCGGGAAGCGAAGTTGGGTGCAGGGGAGCCGGTGGTTTTGAAGATAAATTTACAGTTGCCCGCATGGATGCAGGGTGCCTTATCTTGAGAGCCCCGGGCTTGCGTGGCGGTGCTCCCAGAAGCGGTGCTTGCTGGCATTGCGGGTGCCGCGGCTGGCTAGGAGCATTCCCCTGCGACGCTTCGTGCTTCTGCCCGTCGCCAGGTGCCTTCCCAGTTTAAATTGGCATTTGCTCCTAGGCTCCGAGCGTGATTCCTTTTTTCTCCCCGCATGAAGATTCGTATGAACCTGAAGTGATCGCATATAAGCAGTATAGAACACTTGAAGTAACCACATACAAAATTCGTGATGCTTGTTTTTCTAAACACACAATTCAGTAGCTCCTTCTGCATTTTTTTTCTCTGTATTGTGTAATGCTAAGCACATTACTCATGCTGCATAGTTGCACGTAAGCTTAAGAGTTAGATCAGTCAGCACAAGAATAGTTTTGTCCTGGTAATTAGTGGCTATTCATCCTCTTGTGTTTGTCTACTTTTAATTTCGGGGAGAGGGTTAGCATAACTAAGCAGGCGCTAAGCTGAGTTACTCTGCTGCCCTGCCTAACAACGACAGGACACTTAAGAGAAGAGCATCCATCAGTTCCAGTCTTTTCAAAACTAAGATGAGGCATCTTAGAGCAAATGGCACTTATAATGGAAACTGTGATCAGATAAGGAGTGTTTAAAATAAAAAAAGTAGTGTAATGGGAGTTGATGCCACCTAGCAATTCTAGATATAGTCCGTCAGTTGGTATGTGAGACAGACTTACAAAAATAAATTATTCTATAGGTTGAATTCACGTTTCAGAGTGTTTTATCACCTCCTGTCAAAGTTGGGGGGGAAAAAAAAGAAAATTAGGAGAAAGATTCGCCTTTTAGGAACACTTTAAAATAGTGTCCTGAATGCCTGGTCATAAAACCATGTTCAGGGTTTCAGTTACAGCTACAGATGCTGATCTTTACTGTGAATCTGTTAATGTCTGTCTGGAAATTGTAGAATAATTGTGAATAAAAGATAATCTGTTAAAAAACAAACACACAAACAAACCCCAGACTTCAGGTAAGTTTAAACTTGCCCATGATATATATGGTTGTTAAATTACACATAGAAACAGATGGAAAGGAGCTGGATCCATTTGTGCCTTCCCTGTACAAAGTCATCTGGCAGCTGCTAGATAGACAACTTTTCCATGAAAATAAACTACACACTTCCAAAACCAACATTTTGCCTGCACGCGGAATTCCAGTAACGTATCCTCTGCTTGAGATACAATAGGGCTGCTCGTATTACAGCTCCCATCCAAAACTTTGTGAAAGATTACGGCGGTCCGCTGCGAGAGCTGGCAGAAGCACAACACTGAGGCAGCTTCAGAGGCAGCTGTGCATAAAATCCACGGCTTGGCACGCGCGTCAGATATTGGGTCTATTCCGAAAACACTGTAGCTCACACTTGACCTCATAGCTGAGATTTTCTAGGTAAATGTGTTAAACAGAAGAAAATGTGACATTTTTAGGGTGACGTTTTTAGGGTGTGTTTTTGAAGGAATGAGTGTGCAAGTGCTGACAATACCGTGGCAGAGAGTTCAGCCCGTTTCCAAAGCTGACTCAGACCTTCGAAGCCCAGGTTCGCAACGCTTCTGCGTGCCCTGACTCTCGTGACAGAATTTGCCTTTTTCAACTTGCGACAACAAAACAGGGAGACGCTCTGGAGAGCAGACTCCAGGTGCAGCGGCGTGTTCCCAGCCGTCGGTCGCAGAGCCTGCCTCGGAGGGTTCTGGGCTCCCAGTCCATGTCCTCCCTCCCAGTTGTTCCATTCAGCTGTTTGCCTGGCCGCTGCCTAAGCGAAACCCTTGCCTCATCAGAGAAGGGGGGAGGGCCATTTCTTTTCTAAGGGACTGGTTTCATTTTTTCTCCCCCCCCCCAGCTCATTTCTCGGATGCTATTTAGAGTACAACAGCATCAGCAATTCGGTCAGCACAACTGAAGGTGCGGTGCACTCCTGTAGAGGCCGGGACTGTTTCTGCTCTGCCCCAGTGACCAGAAGGTGGGAATTTCTTAAGCCAGCTGGGCCCTGGGAGGATTCCTAACACAGCCCCACACTCGGATCACGCAAATAACTACCATAAACCAGTTTAAATAGCATGCATCTAAGGAGCAAACACGACGATCTCTCAAACGGTGGGTAGCAATACAGGGGGCAGAAAAGTGGAACGAGTTCTTAACCGTTGTGTTTGTTGTCTTTATGGTGGACAAAACTGGCTCTCTGAAGAGCCCAACTTCTGCATTTTCCCCATGAGCTGATCATGCTCCTGGGGCTGAGCCTTCCAGTTGGTACAACAGGGAAAATGAGATGAAAAACTAGCACACCACTTCTTTCTAAGCTAACAATTCCAGAACGGGCTTCTACCATCTGTTCAGGCTTTGTGAAGAAATCAAAGAACATCCTGAAGTTTCTATACAGTTTTAGCACGCCAGCACCCTTTCCAATACAATGAAAAAATGTAAAAGAAAAAAGTGTTATCCAAGCATGATGAGGAAGTAGAGATATTTTAAATTCTGATCTTTCTAGAAAGGATTTATATCTGATAGAAAAGTTGTTCTGTGGAAAACTGTAGGGGAAAGTATTCTACAGGGTTATGTCGTCTTTCTCGTAACAGCTGCTCTTTAAGAGCTTCAAACTCCAAATCATTGCTGATATTGAGCCCGATTCAGAGGTGATTTAACAAAGACTTTGCAACAGGGACTTTTACTATGCTCGATCCAAAGAGAGCTCTTGACCACTCACCCAGTTAAGAAACTGAGCAAGGAGAGGGTAGATACCAGTTCCATGTCTGAATTAACGGCCCGAGGTTCACCACTAGAGGAGATCAGAACAAACGCAAGCTGCCAGACGGCCGATTCATTCTTCCAGGCAGGAGATTCATGCTCATGCTGCTTCCTTTTCTTTAAGGGCCGTGGAATAGGAACCCCCTCCGCAATTCCATTTCCTCTTTTCGGGGGGGGGGGGGGGGGGGGGGGGGGGAACCACAATCCTTTACCATTCCTTTTATTTTAAAACATTTGCTTATGAGAATTGGAAAACAAACCAGAATTTGTATACTGGATTCCTTCCAAAGTGAGGTGGTAACTTTGATGGCCTGTATTAAATAAGCCAGAGCCATATTTTTTATCTGTTTAGTTGGGTGCAGAGGGGAAAAGCAGTCTTCCCAGTCAGATTTTTTTTCCCCAGATTTTTTAAACTGGCTTAGTCACTCCAGGGAAATCTGCTCTAAATCCTTTTGGAGATGAGCTATTACATAAGAAACAAAAATAAAGACCAAAAAATGCGTTACTTTCCCATAATTTGCAGGAGAGAGATTGCACATCAGTAACTCCTTAGGCCTTTCCCTGTTCTGTGAATAATTTCTTCCTTTTGCGATGTACATAAGTCTCCCTTGTACGCCTCTGTTTCTCGCCAGGTCTTTCCAGAACGCCTAAGTCAAGTCTGAATTTTCTTTGATCCGGTGAGTTTCCGCCTACCGTGCTCTCAGACCTGCGAAGGAGCAGAGAATCACGCTTTGTCCCGCGTCACTAAAATGGAAGGAAGTTTTAACTCCCCTTCGTTATCAGCTCTAGAAATGAATAGAACCCCAGCAAGTCGCAAATGCCTTCCTGCTAATTGCGTTATCAGCAGCTTTACCCGGTCGGCTGCGCCACTTGTTACCCTGAGCCCCACGCTCCTTCCCCTATTGGAGGTGAGGTGCTCTTGCTATATCTCGTTCTGTGAGAGAAAAATCCCTTAGCCGTGTTTTAAAGTTTTCATCACCAAACTGTGTAAAGGCCCCACCAGTTATTGGTAGGAAATAATGAAAAGCCCTCCTCCTAGCTTCAGTCAAGAGGAGTTGCTTTCTCTTGAGGCATCACCTCGCCTTACGTACAGGTAAGAGCGAGCGTTACCGTTCAGGCCACCTCTCTTGGAGCCGGGACATGATCTGCTCATTTCCAGGCGTAGGGAGGTTTTGGGAGACACAACCAAGACATTCTTGTGTCTTTTAGCTAAGTCCAGGCAGAGGGATCATGAATCAAGGACCATTTTATGAGTCAGGCACCATGACAGCATCAGTGACAAAGTCTGGGGAAGAAGCACAGGAACCAGAGAAGCGTGTTTCAAATTGGGTAAGCTGGGTAAGCGGAAGGGCACGGTTAAAGGCAGAACAGACTGTATGACAGAAAAAGGGCTGGGGTGAGAAGCAGGCAAGAACTGAAATAAGGTCAAGCGGGCCAGACAGCAGCAGCCAGCTCTGAGCAGGGGAAGCAGCTTTAGCTAAGCAACAGCTAAAAAGCAAACAGTGAAACTACATCGTACTCGCGATGTGCAGGGCAAGTCACCCGTCGGGAGCAGAAAGCAGCTCTCAGCTGGTCGGATTTCCCAGGGCCTCCAGCCCCCCTGAGACCCTGACATGGAGCCAGGGGGTTGCCCGAAGAGGGGAGGAAGGAGGCTGGCTCGTGGGTAGAGGAGGTTAGAGTGGAACGGGGACAGAAACATCGTTATTCAGCTCAACCTCTGCCCAAGACCTTAAAGGTCTTTTCCAACCTAAAGGATTCTACGATTCTAAGATCATAGAACAAAACAATTATAAACAATAAAGTCAAATACATTTATGTTTAAGCTTTGAAGAAAATCCTCCATCAAATGAATGGGACAGCTCTCTTCTGAATTTGCAGGCAGACACCAGGTTTGGATGATGACAGTGGACTAGTTTATCTTGGTCTTTTCCCCACAAACTACTGAGGCTAGAACTCGGAGGGTTAAAGTGGGAGTATATGCAAGGGGGGTTGTTACTTGCATGACAGATAAGGTCAAGGAACAGATTACTCTTCCAGATAATAAGCTTGCATGGTTTTCTGGGGCTGACCTACCACATTCCCAAGATCCTACATATATCCCTAACATAGTTTCCTTTGGTTTAGATCTCATCAACAAACTTCAAGGTTTCTTTCAGACAGAAGTCCCCTCTCCTTCCAGTTGTGTCTGGGGCTCAAGGCTGTTCTTGCTGCCTCGACTCTGACACACTGGGAGGTGGAAGCAAAGCAAAGCGTGATCTTGTCATTAGCTGTGATTTAGACTTCTTTTAAGTGGCATAATGCATAACAAGTAGCAAGGAATACAACAGTTTATGACATCTCGGTGGCTTGCACAGATGTTCAAAACCGTTAAGATAAAAATACTTCTTTTAGACTGTAACTTCCTTTAGCATGATTGTAGAAGTCCTGCAAAGCCCCAGTGCCAGCAGCTGCGACCGAAGTGTTTCCCCTCCATGGCAAGGGCCCTCCCGGGACGCTCGCCGTGAGCGCCGAGGACAGCGATTCCCAGCCCCGCTCCCCCGGGGCCTGCCCTTACCTCCCTTCCCTGTACCGCTGGTTCCAGCTGTGCGCCCAGCAGAGGTGAAGCTTCCAGCCTGGGCCACGGGTCTTCCTCACAGAAACTTGCCATCGCTGATGAAGCCTTTACAAAGCAACCGTTAACAAAGTTATATAAGGGCTAAATTGTGATGCAGTGGTAGGACTCAAATTCACGTTACTTTTGGTACATTCTGTTTTGCAAAACACCAAAAGAGACATTTGAAGCAAGAGTTATTTTTCTGGTGGCTTGTACCCTGCCAACAGAGCTCCCGTGCTGACTCCGGTCACATCACAGGGGCTGGTTCTGCAGGAAAGGGAGGTAAAGCCAACCCTGGACTGAGAAGCCTCTCTCTGTTACGCAAGAATTAAAAGGAAGAGATGACTGTGGCTTGACACCCACTTTTGAAAAGCTTGTGTTCAGAAGATTAATTTTTTTGGCTTAAGTGATGACTCATCATACTGTGCAAAACTAAGTAACACAAGAGAAATTGTGTCAAGAGTTTTGCAGCAAGATCTAACTTCGTAAGATCAAAAAGACATAACGTATAAATTGAAATGCTGTCTTGGTAATTTCTGGAAGTTAGATTAATCCGTTCTCCAAAATTTGCAGGTGACCATGTGCATTTCTACTACACCGGGCTTTTCAGCAATTACCGTAACGATTCGCCTAGATGTTTTCACAGCGGGACTCTGCAAAAGTGTTTTTCATTTTTTGATAATAAAAGCCATTTTTCAATCTAAGAGCAAAACCCTAATTCAAGTATCTCTCCAGTACATTTCCAGCAAGTCTCATTTATCAAGCATTTTATCTCACCTATCATCAATTGCTGTCCAGGCTATAAACCTGTAAATTAATAATTATCCAAAGGCAACCAAGTAGTTTTTACCTACCTTGAAATATTATATACTCACAATATAATTAATACCATTTTTTTCCCCAGATTTTCCTTGGGGTTTTGTTTATCCAAGCCATTTATAACTGAATATAGATGGTCGTCTTTCCTGTCCTAGGAAAAAGCAAGTTGTTTTGATAAGTTGGTCACAGAACCACATTCTTTGAATTAATGCTCATAGTTCTACTGTAACATTGATGTCAGTGTTGCTTAATAAGAATTCCTGTTTTTTAAAAAAAAAAAAAAGATAAAATCTGAATTTCAGCAAAGGTTCTTTATTATCACAGGTCATTTGCCTCCTCACAGAAAGCCCCATTACGACTACGGCACACTGAACGCTGTACAGCAGCACCAGTACATCTCTTGAAGCAAGGTGACACGGTGGCATTCGCGAAGATGGCAAGATACTTTCAACAACCTGAATCTGTGTGAAGGCAGGGTCATGGGGGAGGACAGGTTTTCTTGATTTTCCAGGCTACTCAGTAAAACTTATCCGTGTAAAACAAAAACGAACAGTACGGGGGAGAGCATTCACTTCAGTTCCACGAGGAACGACGGTGACCTCACTAGACTGGCTCTTCCCATTTGACTCTACGGCGAAGGCGACCATCGCCCTTCACGAAGCCGGTTCAGGAGCTGAGGCCGGTCCGGCCGTTCTGCACCGGGCGGGCAATGAAGAGCCTCGGGGGCAGCAGCGGCAGCGCTTCTCCAGCCCGCTCGTTGGCAGCCAGCCGTCTCGCTGGTAGGAGTCAATCGTGCACAAAGCCGAGGGTAAAAAAGAACACCGCCTAACAACTCGCTGTTCGCGTACTTCTTCTTTTCTCTCCGTGCCAGGAGGCACACAAGGCGCGAACATCGTTCTTCCACTTCGATCGGTCTGCGGCTGCGTGCTCTGGAGTCCCAAGGGCCACAGCGCAGTCTGCTGTTGGTTTTTTCCTCAAGACGTGACCGATCCAGTTCCATCTCCTCCTCCTCGCTTCATTACTGATTTTCTCCATCTCCGAGTTGATGCTCGTCGTTTCTGCAACTTTTTATTTATTTTTTTTTTCCCCCTGGGAGGAGGTAGTTGGCCTCCTGCCCAACCCCCATGACTTGGAGGGCCAGTGGTGTTTCTGTCAGGGTGGCCTTCCCTTAGGCTGCGTTGGTTCACGGCACCTTCTTCAATTTTATCCGGTGCACCCTCCAGAGAGGGATCCCCTATCCACCACCCAGGGGACGCGCCTTCTAGCCGTGCAGCCCCAGCCGAAGGTGTTCGCGTACTTACCGCCGCAGAAAAACACTGCAAAAGCCAGCAAAATCTCCAGCTCCTCCTTCAGTCCATGAAGAGCCGACCTTCCCTTCGGTAGGCCTTACGCATCATTGCGCTGGAACGTGCACGCCTTGGAAGGCACAACAGATTCTCTTCTGAGTAGCTACTAAATACTGTGGCAGCAAATGCCACCGCCCCTTGTAACGTTTAATCCTAGTACGCAACACTTCGCTTGAAGCTTCGCATGAACGCGGTAGTAAGTGTCCGCATTAATCTCCCACCCACTTATAGTTCAGTTCTAAACAACCCATTGTATTTAAATTTTTGTAAATGTCAATAAAAACAAGCATAAAAGCTAACTTTAAAACCCCACGTCTTAGCTTAACAACAGCGCTTTGAAAACTTTGACAAACTATTTGTCCTGTAGCTTCAGGCTGCGCGTACAGCTAACAAAAATAAACATTGGAGCATTGTGGTCAAACCTGAGCAGGCAATATTAAAAGAAGTGTTTAAATCCTCTATTTAGAAAAAATATGTAATAATTGAAAATCTTTTTATTGTGCTAAGAGCTTTGAATCAAGCCCCAAAACAAATTTAAAAAAGCACGGACAGCTAAGTACCTGCAGAGACGCCGGCAGCCAGTAGAGTCAGTCAGTATTACGTTTCAAGCCCCATGTTTCGAGGCAGTGCGAAAAAGCTAAACGCGTAACAAAAAAATTGGATCTATGGGTCTTCCTTTTTTTAGCTTTCTGTTCCTAAATTAGGCATGCAATTTCCTAAACAAACCAGTTCCAGAACACAATATTAAAAACCCCTCTAAGTCTCCGATGTATCTAGAGCAGCAAATCGTTCTGCTGTTGCAAGTAAAACAAAAGATTTTACATAGAAGCTACTAGGAGAAAGTTACTGAATGCTGATACTTGAATATATTCCATCGCTCTTCATTCCAGGTAACTCTCTTATAAAAAATCAACTCCCACGGCATCTTTGTCCTGCTACCAACCTCCTTTTCAAAGCACCTGTGCTTCTGCTCCCTTTATTTGCACCCTTCATTTCTAGCTCTTTAAACACGCAGCCCAGCATCAGTGTCCATGGAATTTCTTCTTTAACATACTGAAAATCAAAGTAATTTGAAAAAACATCTTCCTAATTCAAGCTGTCAAAATTTGATGACTGTGCTAATTATTTTTTCACATTTAGTCTGACTAGAACTGATTATAGTGTTTTAAAAAACCTAAACCTACAGAGCAGTTACTCTGTCGTCTCGCTAACGGGCTTTTAACCCTTTCATGTTCCTAAGTGATTAAAATTTGAATTGCTACCGTATCTTTTGTAACATTTATCAAAAAGTTACAATAAGGGAGACAGTATACCTTTTGAAAGTTAACAAGGTTTAACATGAAGTGTTTATGCTATTTGCTTGCCCATTTTTTGGACAATGCGTTTGCTCTCCATTTCAGTTCCGAAGGTACTGTTTGTGACCTACTTCCAGGCTTTTCTGGGACACTTTACGTACTATACATACATACTTTACGTATTATACTGACATCCAAAATCATCTCCTTACTAGGATTTAGTTTTGTAACAGTTCTAAGTAAAATGTGGTCAATCTCTTCCCCAGACAGGGCTTTGTCGAGCCGCGTGCCAGGTTCTGCAGCCTGTGAGTTGGATCCAGCTCATCCAGAGCCTCCCTCACATGACTTTGGTCAAGGTTAGGTAACAAACCATCTGCTTAAGCAAGTCAGCGTAAGGCGGTTCGCAAGGCGAACTCAACAAGCTATTTCAGGCAAGGTACACCAGCTCAGAGGCAAACACCCCCCCTTTAATTTCCCTGGAAAAGTACAGAAAACCCTCCCTGTAAGTGAAAATGGGAGCCAGAAACAAGCCTGCCAGGATTGCCACTCCGTATCTGTCCTGAAAAGTCCCCGCGTGCATGAATTACCCGAAACACTAAACTCTTCACAAAGGCACAAAAAGGCAAAATAAAACCTGTGACGAATTCTTTATGAATTTCTAGTCATCATGTATTCCTAAGAACCAAATTCTAATTGATTACAAAAAAATAGCAAAATTAACATTTTAGTTTTATAATTAATGAACTTCCATTTATACAAACAATAGAGTTTATTTCCTCTCTAATTAAAATATATTTGTTATCCTTAATAACACTCAGGTTAAATTAGTAACAGTTGAGTTACAAAACAAAAAAGCAACAGAAAGCAACCTTCTGTTATGGTTTTTTTTTTTATTTCATGTGATAATCAAATATGCTGATCAAGGAACAACTGGGTTGTGCTTTATTTTAAATATTCATAACATTACACCAGCATATAATCACAGCACATATTTAAAAAACTAGAAAAAATAGACATTAAATTTCTGTGTATTGGATTTAAACCTTTTATCATGTGAAAAACTATATTCTGTACACTCTAAACATATTAGTGTGTAGGACTCAAAGATAAAAACATATACACAGAACATATTAGTAGCTCCACAAAACAAGGAAGTCACATAATTAAGTAGAGTGATCGTAAACCAGCTGTACTTAAAAATACAAAGCTATGATAGTTTTTTAATTGGAGAATTGAGGATCAGTCCAGTAAGAAACGAGTATTTTAAGGTGACTCTCATTAGAACAGTTCTTAACTTTTTCATTTAAATGCTGCAAACTGCCAAGAACAAAAATGAAAGATTTCTAACATTACTGGTGAATTATAAAAAAATTAAAAAAGAAAGCATTTTCATGGAGATAAGAGTTTAATCTTCTCTTATGAAAAAATAGACAAACAAACAGAAGCACTGCAAAGTATGAGCAGATAAATGAGTTGGGATAATGCTAAATGTTAAAAAAAAAAAACCACAAGAAAAAAAATCAAACAATGAACACCTTTTTGTGTAGGGGGGGCAATTTTAAAATGAGACCGCTCCTTTCATGAAGGGCACAAGGTATGTAAAATCTCCTCCATTTCTGTTGAGTTCTCTTTTAAGGAATGAAATTAATGTACATTTTATATACAGAGGGATTTTTGAGAAAAACAGATGGCTAAAACCAGTTTACTGAAGCCAATTTATACATCTAAACCAGAAAAAAAATAAATGGGGAGACAGGAATTATATATCAAAACAGACAAACTTACAAAGTAATAGTAGTAAACATAAGGTGAAATATTGCAGCAGCAGGTTTACGTTTATTCTCTGAATTATGTCACAACCAACGTTAGAGAAATAAGAAAACCTTTTCAATCTTACGTAACGTTTTTGAGAAGCTAAAGTCTCAGATACAATATACATGTATATAATAATTTTTTAAATTCACTTACTTATTTACAAATTTTAGAGGGCCAGACTCTTTATACAACTATATTTGCATAAACTTCAGTCATACAGAGTCCTCCCAAAGTGAAGCAAAGGAATGATCACATAAATAAAGCTTCGCACTGCTTTTACATACAAAAAATTCACTTAAGGAAAATAATTTTTAAAATGTTAAAATGTATGTAGAGTTTGACAGCAGAAAAATCTAAGTACTGCCATATGATTACATCCTGGAATTAACCGCATTTTTTACACTACATTACACATTTAAAGCAATAAAGCAGGAAACGTTTGCATCCACAGTGCTGTGTATTTCACTAATACATAAAAACTTCCTGTCTTTTCATAATATTTGTACGACACAGAGGGCATTCATTAAGTGCTTCAGCACATTCCTTACAGGCAACTAGGTGACCACAGGGAATGAGGACAACTGATATGTCTTTAGCCATACAAATTTTACAAAGCTTTTCTTCCTGCAAGCGTCTTAACTTCTCTTCAGTACTGAGATCTAAGGAAAATAAACACATAAAAAGAAGTTAACATACTTTGTACCACTGATTTTTTTTTTCCTTTACACACAAGGACAAGGTTTTCTTCATATGATATAAAGGTTACACCTTTAAAAAGAAAACAAAATTACAAGAGATAGGAAATCAAGCTGCAGCATGGAATCCTCTTTTTTCCTCCTCCCCCCCATCTCATTACACTTCCCAGGCCAATGCAAGCAGGCAATTCAGCTATCTATATTTGCAAGAGCTTGAAATATCTATAGAATTTAGGATATGCATATTTCAATCAGGAACCATTCTTTTCAGACTTCCCATTGACAACCTTCCCAAAAGTTGTACTGAAGGTGAAAGAAAGGCTCGTTGATACTGGTTACGTAATTTGGATTTTATTTTTTTTCCAGAGAGTTTACCCAATGGAAAGAATGAGGATGTGATTTCCTTCCCTGCCTCTGTTTTCAAAATGCCCATATGTCAAAAGCTTTAAAATTTGTAATACAGAATGAATCAATTTTGCATTGTACATTAGCTCTTTGTTATTCCAGTATGACCCGTTTGAAAACGCAAACTTCAAAAGCCTTCCCCTGCCACTTGGGGAAAGCTCTGCACAGCCAACCACAAAAATAATGTCTATCTTCATTGCAAGTTCTTTTTCCCCCACAATGTCCATTACAAATCTTGTTAAAAGGAGTGGACTGGTACGCTCTCTGCCTATCGTGCCAACCAGAGGGTCTTTGCCCTCCCTATGAATTCATCCATATACTCATCTTAAACTACAAGTCTCCTGAGTTAGAAACCTCAGTTGTGGTCTATTTGCAGAGTGTACCGCAATGGCTTTCTGAGCATAACTTGCCTGTCCTAGCATAGTTGGAACACAAATAATTGAGAAGAAACACCATCTAGAAGTACACTTTTTCTTACTGGCCAAGACGGAAAATGCTTCTATCCCATGCAAAATTTTATACTGAACAATAAATAATCCCCTACTAAGAGTTTTTCATTTTGAGTACACTGAATATCTGACAGTATGCTCCTGTGTCTATTTCATTTTGTCACCAGGGTCCCCACATCTATAGTTATTCTTGCCTTTTTTTTTTTAAATGTCATTGTCACAATAATTTTGGCTTTTTAGATAGCATATATAACCTTTCCCAGAAGCACGCTAGACTATTACTTCAGTATTATACACTTTTGAGGTATTAATACTACTTATTTTATAGATGATATTTATAAATGCTGCTATGCTCAAATATTTTAACATTTAACATCTTTGTTCAGCTTTTTTTTTTATGTCCAAAAATAAATCTCTTGAATTTTAAGTTACAGTACCGTAACTTTGCCTTAAGTAAGACTTGGCTCAGAAGGCAGAATAAACAAATAGCAGTAAGATATATTTCATAGACTAAAGAGCCAATACAAAAGTACACACAGAAGTATTGTAACTGAATAAGCTCATCTTGCTCAACTGAAATTTCATTTGGTTCCTCTTCCCTTGTATTTTCTTTTTGAGCACTTAAGCCTGCTACCAGATCCCCAACAGATGTGTGGCTTTCTCCAGACATCTGCAATTTCTTTTCCATGGTGTTCCTAACCTCAGACAAACTGAAACCCATGTTTATGGCATTTTGTACCAAAGGATTCTGTAAGACATCACCTAAAACAAGAAATTAAAAAAAAACCACCACCAAACCAATTTAACAAGAATGAATCCAATTATCGGACAGTATTGACTATAGTACTCGAAGACACCTTTGCAAATATCTAGTCAAAGGAATTCTATTTCCATCTTGAGAATTTTGCTAGTTGTAAAAACTTATTTCCAGTTCTTCTATTACATGTAAATGACTAATTTCTTCTTTACTTAACAAGATTGTTCAAAGAGCAAAATTTTTTAACCTGATTTTCACTCTCATAAATGAGCAGTGTGTGAGAGATTTCTAAAATAGGTTTTGTGTAACCACTCTTATTAGCAACAGCTATCATTCCCTGGGATGAACCTGCATGACTGTCCTCCTACTACCCCTTTAACTGACTTTTTATTGCTTGGTATTTGGGAAAAACATTGCAGGAATGCGTAATACTGGAACACATAACAAGCTATTTAAGCTTTCTCAGCTCCCTAGTCCTTGCCATTTAACAGATCAACTCTTCCTGCCTTGTGAAAAGCAACAATGATTGTTTCATTTCAGTATTCTTTAACATTCATCCCACAGCACTACTAATTCAATGCTTGATGCATCCTTACTAGCTATAAAAATAAGACTGTATCCTATACATACTTCTTTCATGATTTACAATCTTTGCTTTACAATATTTATCCAACCATGATTAGATTTCCCCCAAGAGAAATAAAATTCATTCTGCAGTTGTTTAGAAGCAATGAAGCAATGGAAGAGTATCATCCCACAATTTGCCTGTCATGCTTTATTTAAAAATGTAATAGGGTTATTTTTTAAATTAACCATTTCTTTTACTATACATGCAAGTATGGATATCCAAAATAGGGGGGGTTCGTTGTTTGGGGTTTTTTTCTAAACAGATACCTTTAGGAAGTATTGTCCCTTCAGTAGCTTCTGTCTAGAAGTAAAATATAAACAGACAAAATTACAATTCTGGAGAAAGTAGAAGGAAACCTATACAGTTACAAGACAGAAAATAGCTATTTGATGTCAGGTATTTTATTGACTAAAACTATTAAATCTGCTCTGAACAATTGCAAAGGGATCAGTGTTAAAATTTCATTTTAACCCATCTTTGCTATAATCATATGTACATGATTCTTAGTCTATGGAAGAATTCTAAAATAATATCGTTTTTACTTTTCAATGATTGCATACGAGTTTAACAATGCTCTACCAACAAGAAAAATTATCTACTACGCTTAAATAAGGAAATTATTCATCGTAAACCTTAGGTTCCCAGGCTATTAAAAAATACCACTTGCTCAGTACTAAATATACAACATATACAGGGTACCCTACCTGTGATCCATAACCCAGCTAAGGAGAACTGAGATCTATAAACCCTGAATGACAGACCCAAACATACTTTGATGTCTTTCACTTTCTGCCAATGAAAGAAGCAGCAGGAGGACTAAATGATATGCAGATAATTAGAAGAGCAACTTCATATGAAAATTATGTTAAGATTGTTTTCTATTTTAACAAAATGATATTTGATTAATAAGCAAGACACTTACTGTTGAAGCCCTACATCCATCTCTTAAGTGAACATTATTTATAAATTCTAGCCCCTTTTCCTTTCTCACAAATCCACACCTATAAATGAAAATATTTAGTTATAATAAAACTGCATAAGCAGCAAACAAAAATTGACTACATGACTTCGGAAAGCTTTGATACATTTCCTACATCATACAGAATGCTTGCTTTTGAAATCTCTACATGTTTAGTCAACATCAGTAATGTCATTTAAACATTTCTAAAAATATCTTAATTACTTCAGCAGTACTTATCTTTTCAACATTTTTGGTGAAATGAAAAGCTAAAGAGTTGTTGGCCATGACAGCTGATTCCACAGGTTTATAAAAGTAAAGGCTCCAACAAAAAACAAACATTATATTAAATTGTTGGTTCTTTTAGAGTCTTTTGCAATCAAAGAAAAGCAGCCACTGGTCAGACAGGTGCCTTACGTGCTTTCTTTCACTGTTTTCCAACCAGTCCTAGCCACTGGGCAGAGCTCTTCCCTACCAGAAGATTTAGGGAATGCCATAACTCCTCGACAATAGTTCTCTAGCTTCAGCAGTTACTTCACCTTCATGGTATCCTGTTCATGGACATAGACAGCATGCTGTGAGACTGATACGCTGCCACTGAAGTTGATGTGCAAACAAAAACTCCATATAAGACAGTTAATGATCTAAGAGGAACTAATCAAATCTGACATAATTTAAGCAACCTAAAACCAAATCAAACCCATATAAGGACGAGTGAAAGGTAGCAAGAAAATGTGTCTTAACCATTCACTGCACCAAGCCAAAAGCTTGGAATGGCATCTCTTTTAAGTGGCAGAGACTAATAATTAAAAGCTGCACGTACCGCTATTGAAAAAGGATCAGCTAATGCATAAATACTAACTTCCAGCTTCCAGAGGGCCTCTCACCACAGAAGACAAATTCAGCAGCTAACGCATAAAAGACATTGATTTTATCAATGCTATAAAAGTAACTAAGTCTTTGTACTCGGACAGCTTTTATCCACCTGTAAGAAGCAATGAGTCATATACTATTCTTCCTTTCTTCGAGACAGATTTTAGACAAAATTGGCCATCTTTCTAAAAACTATTTCTGGGTCTGGAATCCTCAATCCTTTAAAATTATGTAGAAGTATGTTTTGAATTCAATACCACTACTTACTTCTTCAGGTTTGTTGGCACCATGACAGAAGTTTAGTCATTTTGTATTCTGACATAAGTTACAAACTTTGGCACGTGTGAAGCTATTAAAATAACAATTAGAATGTAGTGCTTGGATAAGAAGAAAAAAAAAAAAAAATCAGATACGTATTCGCAAAACTTCATGATTCTGCTAGCTGAGACATCAGTTAAGCCCAGACACAGAAATCTTCTCTTCCTTTTAATAATTCCTACAAACAAGCTAACATACAAGCAACACTGACTTAAAAGTAAAGTTATTCAGAAGGTACAGTTTCAGGGCAACCTTTCAGACCGATCACCTCTAATGAGTTAGTTGTGTCCTCAACCTCTTGACATTTAGTTCTCTTTCCCACCCACTTTAGAAGAACTCCCTCCTACCTCTCAAAGAAAACATTGGGTTAATGTCCTCTTTTGAGGCCTCCAATATAACATTAGAGCATATGTTGATGAGTATACATACAATAGCAGAACTACAGAAGGTAGAACAGATGGAACAACAAAAATAAGGACCCCATGCAAAAAAAAACCCCTTACAATCTTTTCTACTTATTGAAAAGGAAAAATATAAACCATGGAAGACAACTGATATTCCTTTGGTGCCTACATGACAAAAATGAAGGAGAAGAAAGTGGAGAAGGGCAACTAAAAAAAATTATTTTCATAAATCTAAACAATCTTAAGCCATAGTCAACCTTCTGAAACCTTTAGTAGTATGCTCTGTCATTAAAACGTAATATACTGTAAATAAGACTCAGACATGCAACAAGAAAACAGTAAAAAATACCTTACCCAGGAAACCATTTGGCATGTTGATCCCATGGGTCTTCATTTTCCTTCCATTCTTGCAATCCTCCACCACAGTGGAAACACACAACATGATCACCATTACCTAAGGAAACACACGATAATAAAGTTACATTCTTCTAGTAGGCATAACAGTAAACTTTCGACTACAATGTTACATTATTAAGAAAAAATATTTATTTTATTGATTAGCAACTGTAACTAAGAAGAACTCCATTTTCAAGGAGGACATAATAGGTAAGATTTGAAACAAATGTTTAGGAGAGACTCGAGCTTAAAAAATACAAAATAAGAGTCACATGAAATACTCCTGGATTTTATTTTAACAAGTAATTATACAGATAAAGGCAAAAGCTTGAAAATAATCTATTATCAAATAGCTCAATGCACTGGTAAACAAGCCATAAAGTAGTCTAGCACAAAGAATTAAGGATGTTTACGTGCCTTTTTGGTCCTCCATTTCACCATTAAGATTAATGGGCTCTACATAGCAGTAGCATAACTGACTGAGGAGATGTTAGGAGAAATCTCATTCTCTCTGTTCTAGCACTATGCCTATTGTAATCAAAGACTGTGCCAGAAACTGCTTAGAGATTGTGTTTATTGAAATGAAAGGAGGTATGGATAGATTTTTCCTACAGACCTAAATCATTCTCAGGCCACAGGTAACAGTTTTCACAGAAGTGACTTGAACAGCCATCAGGTCTGATAAGCTGGTGCCCGCTTAGTGCACCTCCACAATACAGATCTCACTTGGCTGTGAGAAGCTAGGTACTTTTAGGAATCCAAGAAGAAATCAATAAATACAGTTCTACTGGGTACAAATATTGCCCATATACCACTCATACAAAAATATATCAAAAGTTTTGTTTATGGCCACAAATAAAACAAATGGAATCAGATTTAAAAGTTCTTCCGAGAGCTACTAAGAGAGAAGACAATTAAGATGAGAGGAAGAATTTATTCTGGATAATCCCCTTTTCTTTGTGACCTAATAATAGCAACACTTTGCACTCATACAGCATCTCTCAGTGAAGAATTTCAAAGAGCTTTAACAGCACTGTGCAATTCAATCTAATTGGGAAACCAATGCACAAAGACGTTGGAGTCTTACCCAAGTCATACACTACATGTCTAAGAGTAAAAGCTCTTCCACTGAAGTCATTGTCTTCATAAAGCTTTTACAGTAGGTAGTAATGGTATTTGCTAGTTTCGGGTGTCCAAATGCTAACACATGTTAACTAAATAAAATGGCACACAACCTGGATTGTCTTGTTCATAGACTTCTGTGCGGGCCACAAGCCCACTCCTTAGACCTAAGGCAGATCTGGAGGACAGCACTTCATTTTTTAAAAAATATTAGCTTCAATAATTGTCATTGTGAAAGCTGTCTTATGAGGGTTTTAGCAGGCAAGGAAAACAAACTGATGTTTTACTGCTAAAAATGAATTTATGACCAAGTTTATACTTTGCCATCAAAAATACTTGATATAAAGTATATCATTTTACACAAGAACTATGAAAAGTAGTTTACAGAGTAAAGAAATTCTGGCAAATCATTCCATATTAGAGTAACAAAATGCTTATTTTTTCATAACAAGACACTCATATAAAATTTGTTTGTAAAAGATATTAGCCATTTTAAGGTCTGGCTTACCTATGCTATAGAACCCAGCTTCAGCAAGTTGCTCCTTGTCAACAGGATATATCCAAGTTAAAAATGTTTGTAAACGTCTTCCATATTTTGCCATAGATGGATTCCTTGGATGCTCAGCAAGAATAGATTCACTTGGAACATTTCCAACGTCCCGGCCCAGGACAAAAAAGCATTTGGGAAAATGCCTCTTGTGTTCTGACCAAGCTCTGTCACTGGGTTCCCACTTTTTCAATTTTCCACCACAACAAAAACATGCCACTTGATCATCAACACCTGTATAATAGAATCCAGCATTAGCTAATTCCTCTGGTGTCAACTGGCCATTGAGGGGCCAGTTGTGAAAAGACTTTAATCGTGTGTCTTCGCTGCACATAGCAGGGTTTTTAGGATAAAAATTATCTGACATATCCACAACCTGCCTAGTTCTCAAAAGGTAATCTGCCTCCACATCAGATGGGTCATCCAGAGTACACGGGAGGGCTGAACTGCTGGAACCCTTTTCAGTTCTATGCTGGTAGTTCTGGGCGAGAGGATGTATGTTATTTTGCAGAAAAGCAGATTCAGTAATAAATTTGCAATTTGGGGAAAGCTTTTTGTGTCTCTCAACTGCAGAATCCCCAGGCGCCCATCCTTCAATAGTTCTATGGCAACTGAAGCACTTCACTTTGTCACCTTCTCCAGTATAAACAAAGCCAGCTCGTGCTAGTGCTGATGCTGAAACCGGACAGCCAAGTGGAAAATCAACAAAAGTTCCTAGTCGGTACTGTTCCTGTGCCCATTCCTGGTCACGGTCAGTGTCTGGAGTGGCGCAAGCCCCAGAGTTATCTGAGCCATTACACGTCATCTCTTCATAAGTAGGGCTCTCCTTTCAGATTTCCTAAACAAAGAATAAATGTTTTAATTTCACAGACAGAAGAATTCATCATATCCATATGCAAGCCTGAAAACTGGCTAAATTAAACTATCCATCCTTTATGTATTAAAATAGTGCCTCTTCCTCTTCCCTCCCATCTCACCCTTGCCTGCCCCCAAACATGCAGAGGCAAACACCGAACATTAAAAACAAAATAATAAAAAAAAAAAACAAACATAAAGAAAGGCAGGAAGATAATGAAGTTTTACAAGTCAATAAAAATTACCTGGAAAACACACAGGCTTATACATTTATAGCTTTAAAAGCATGTTCTACTTAACAAACAAACATTGTAAGAATGAAATCAACAAAATATTTAACAAAAACTCTGGGCAAAACCCTGCCAAAAGGCTCCTGAACCTGAAATATCAAGTTACTGAATTTAAAATACTGATCTAAGCCAGACCACATTTGCAAGATTTTACAGCCCAGTTCTGAAACACAACTATCTTTATTTTTCCCCGTGCTAAGGCCATGACCACCATGCCCATTACAGATGGGCATCAACTGGTGAAATCATCATCAGAAAAAAAAAAAAAAAAAAACTTTAGGCTTGTGTTACATTTTAAAGACATCAGTTTTCCTTTTAGCAAAATATCTCACAAAATCAACTATCAGATGTTTCACCAGGGCAACTGCTGTGCTCTGCTTTGAAGATCACCGTTTTGGACTACCAGCACTAGCATTCACGCCCAGCACACTGCTTCCACTTTCCCATGCCCCGCCTACACTCACTATCCAAAGTTCCTGTGCCTCTGCCATCACCTCAGCTTTTCCTCCCTGAAGGAATGTCATTCTCCTTACCACTTGTCCCACATTCCCATTCCTGCCTACACTTTTCCAGGGTGAGTACCGACTGCTAGTCCTGCCCCACGCCCTTCTGTGCCAAAGGCTGCCAAGAGCACTCAGACAAGCCCCTTCTTTCACGAGGATGAAAGAAAGCAACTTGGTTCCTGCAGGTCCTGCACAAGAACCACAAACTGACACAGTCATTGCCTTAATCCCAAGATGGATAAGTCAGACCACAGGACAAATTCATCTCTTGTCCTGACAAGTGCAGTGATATTATTGACTTAGAAAGTCTCCGGTAAAATGCAGGCTACTGCTGATAACGCATCTCAAACTTATTCCTTTATTAAGTGATAAATTAAATTACTATGAGACTGCCCAAATGGACTTCTTAGCACAAAGCAATAATAATTCAGCAATTAGCAAAAAGAAATGCATATAAGGAAGAACAGGATATGTATTTATTTGAACAAGTGTCCTCCTCCATTTTCTATATGAATTCTGAAATGTATCTGTTTCCAGTCCTTACCTTTATAAGGTAGGCCATCAGGCAAAAATTTAGCTTCCTCAACACACTCCTTCCTCAACACCTGCATTAATATTGATCATACTTTCTGTATGGTCAATGCGGATGTTACAATTATAATAAGTGCTTATATAATACCAGATTTAGCTTCTACAGGAAGGACAAAACCTTTTCTAACATTCAGAAGCAGGAGGGGAAAATTAAAATGACTATGCATTGCAGGATCGCTGCATCCTTTGCCAAGATGACAAAGATAATTAACCTACAAGCAGGCTGAGAAAACATGACATTAGAGACCCAGCATGCTTGCTTCATGTGATCACGGGTGTAAGACTACTCCTGAGCACCAGCTTTAACTCCTTCTGTAAGTCAGTTCATGACTAATGTAATGACACTAGAAATTATACTGTGGTTTTCTGTTTTAGTTTAGCAAATTCAAAAATAGCTTCTGAATAAATTACATTGACTGACCTACAAATCTGACCTGTATGCTTGTTTTGACTTTGAAGAGGAAAAATAACAAAGACCAAAAGAGTAACTACATGTAGTAATATGAAAGCTGTCACAATACATGTATTTTTTAATATACATATGTATATTGAAAACAACTTTTATAACAGAAGTTTAGAAGTTCATGTTTATTTCCTTTTAAAAACCTTATTTTAAATCCTCTAGGACTGTTTCTGTAAAGATCTCAAGTGACCTTATGGGTTTATCATCATTACTACTACACTGCATTCACAGAATAATTTGTATTACTCAAATACCATTAGCCACAAACTAATTTTCTTATCTGCCTGCCTAAAAGACTTTCCACAAGAAGGCAAACAAAGCCTACCTCACATCCTTCAGACTCTTTTTCAAAATGTACATTGAAAAAACAAACAAATGCATATGCTTTCAATGTATGAATAGCAGTTTATCTTCATTTCTATTATACTTACATAGAAATGAGTTCAGAAACAGTGAAAAACCAACTAATCCTATTTAAATTTTTGCATATTAACTTTTTTCAGTTTATATTTACTTAAAAATCAGAACAGAGCTTCTACATCCCTCTTTGATCTGTTGCATACAAAATAACAGCTGAGTAGATCGTCTCTGATTTGCTGCAGTTCCCTGTAATTTGCCCTCCCTGTCCTTAGTAAAATCAGGGGTAAAGACAGACCAAGGTTCAAGCCTGACAGATGTCAAGAATTTACTGGGGACACAAAGATCACCCTTGGTTTGTGCTTTTTTTGTTCCTTGTGCCATATGGGGTGACCACATACTACAATGATGACTCTGAAATATGAAGTTAAACAGTTAAGAGAAAATTAATTATGCCCCCACTTCTGGTAAACTACCTATGTGTTCTGTTTTAAGGACCATTTAACTGCTCCGTTATCAGAACTCATCTTAAAATCTGCCATTCTTAAAGTCTGATACAGCAGTATCATATGTGTAAAGAATAAAAAATACATTTGTATACACCAGGTGCATATATATATATATATAAAAAACTTCATTACAACATGAATGCACTGCTTACAATAAGTCATTATTTTTCATAAGCTAAAGAAGATATTTTACCAAAGCAATTTGAACAAATATTGTATCATAAGTAAGGCTCAGATTCTCCCGTGCCCTCGGACAGGGATGATCTTCAAATCATACTTACACTGCATGAGCAAGCCTGGGTCTTGCAGTACTTTTCTGGATTCTTTCACTAAACCTCTCCCCCTCCAACATCAGAAAATTTAAGAAACCTCATAGCATTTTTTTTTAGTAAATAAGCTGAAAATTCTGAAAATTTTTATTTCATGCAACTGGTAAACATCTACTTTTTAGATAATTTCATTCCAAAGACTCCACTTCTTTCAAAGCAGGCTTCATTTTCAGAGCGCCTATAAACTTACAATGTTTAATTGTGCATGTTCTCCTCCCAAAATAACTTCTCACCTTTAAAAATACAGGCTGCAGAACTCAAAATATCATGTAGGAGGTACATCTCGTATATGACAGACTTTCCTAACAGAAATAACAGCATGAGTTTTAAACTATTATTTATATCAGTTGGTATTAGTTTTACTCCACTTGCTCTGTTGATCCTCTTGGTGTCTCCTGGAAGGATATGTGTGTGTTTTAATGACACTAAGGAACTGAGAAGGAAACGCTTGAGCAAAGACACAAAGAGGGAAGGAAGAGGACCAAAGACTAAACCGAAATATTAGAAATCAGGATGGAGATTATATTCAATTAACTGAGATGTTCTTTTTCAGTTTTATTGATTACTTTTAATTAACTGTGAATGCTAGGCAAAAATAAACTAAACAGAAGTACCTAAAACTCAGTATCTGTACCACCCTCAACTACAATGGAAATCACAGGATAATGCCTTTCAGCTAGATCTAACAGCAGTATCTGAAGCAGAAAAAAAAAAAAAAAAATCTCTATATACTGTACTGGAAGTTCTAACAATTGAGGGAAAATATAATTGGAAATAAGCATCAAGATAAAACTAAAAAAAAAACTATACATATTGCATTCATCACTCAGAACATTGAAATTAGCGGCTTTATTCTTTCAAACAGTATTTTTCTACAGTGCTATGAATACTTCAATACTCCTTCTGTTAACACAGTGAATGAAAAAAAATTACGCCCTCAACATAGCAATAATCAAATATCTGCCACAGTTGGGTTCTCTGGAGGTAAGCAATCTATCTTGATCCTCACAATCAAAACAGCGTGAAAAGCACATACCAAAAGAGCAGTAAGTACTGACAGAAGGTCCAATCACCACAGATCAATGCTTTAATACGAAGTAACTGTTTCAAATTATATCAACCATCATTCTAGAAGCCTCTCAAAACCACATCTAAATACTGCAATGACAGAAGCAGGACAAATCCCTCACAGGTATCTGCTAGCTTTAATAATGCTCCATCCACATTATGAAGCCATTTCCATACGACAGCCCCCCTAAACATAGTTGGTTTACATTTCAGTATAATTTTATTTAAGAGAAAAAGACATTAACATATTTATTAAGCATTGAGGCAAACTCTTTGCCTGTGTAAGTACTGCTTTAAATACAACATTAGTACTACTTTAAATGCAACATCAAGTTCTATTATTTCTATTTCAAACAACTGTTAAAAGCAACTGTTCAAAGTGTAAAATTAAAACTCGCTTAGGAATAGTATTTCTACACAGGTATTTTAAGAGTTGCCATACTCCAGTTAGTTGGAGTAATGATTCAGAACAATATCCTGCACCATAACAGCACTCAGACAAACATTAACTGCAGAAGAAAAATAACTGAAAGTATATGTTTAATGGTTTATGGCTAAGAAACATAAATTAATAAAAAGCAGCCAACCAAGACACGTACACAAGATTTTACAATACGTACCAGCAGCAAACCCGAGTTCAGAGAGTATACTTCATGTATACAGAAGTTAATTAAGCCTTTCTGCATAGATTTAATTAATCACATAGGTCCAGAAATGTTAAAGTTCATCTTCACTGATAAAACCCAGGAGATTTTAACTATTACTGAAGCATTAAATATCTTCTTATATATGCAGTAAGTAAACAAAGCCTATTTTAGTCTGAAAGACTTCCAGAAGCTAAGCCAAGTTTAATCCTGCTTTTAAACATCTGAAGGTATTTGTCACAAGACACCTCCCACTTTGAAGCTAAAGTACCAAATTATATAGTCTATTGATTATGTTTCAGAAGAAAAAATAAAGACAAGAATACATAGCAAAAATATTAACTTACTCAAAATGCAAAATTGCACACTGTGGTTTTGCAAGCCAAATGTGTTCAATTCAGCTTTAAAAATATTAACAGGTATGATTTTATGCAAAAATACGACATCATCGCATGACCTAGATTTGAAATGCTTCAAAGGAAAAGTATGGAACCCACTTCTCTCTTTCAAGTGTATTTTATTAGACATGATTATTTCCACCTTTAATCCTAAAACAGATTAGCATTATAAGGAGTTATTTTTAATTCTTCCACATGACAAACATGGCAGTAACCTCCAAGTCAGAAATCTACTTGCACAGCCTCATGCTCCTGACCAAATGGTACACAAAGACGGAGCTTCTACTGCTTGACATGCTGACTATGAGAGCAATGTTAGTGTTTACTGTTGACTGAATTTTGAAATGTGAGAGTAGTGCACCAAGTAAATATCAAACAGAACATACTGCACCAGCTGACGCACAGATTATGCATATGTCACTTCACTGAATTTCACTTTATGCCTGCTCAGCTGCAATTAGATCAAGGGAGATGCATGCTGCTAACTGAAAGCGTACGTGTAAAGATTAAAACCACAAGAAACACAGGATTTATTTAAACAGTGTTTACAAATCTTAGCATATTTACATCTAATTATCAATAGCCAATTTTTAAAAAATTCTTAAGATTTTTTTTTTTAATTTATTTTATAAAGAGGGCATGTATCTACACAATGCCTTTTGATTCAGTGCCAGAGCTTACATATATCCATCAGCTCAGCTTCATTTGTCTGTTTTTCAAACAGGTCCTACTTAGCTTCCCATCAGGGTTTATTGTCATAGGAAGTCAGCTGGCTGCTCAAGGTTATAGCAGGCTGTTAGATCCACCTAATTCTTGACTCCAAACACAAAGACTTCTACCCTCTCTCCATCTTAGAAATAAATATAAACAGGCCAATAGAAATGTACCATTTTGGGAATGATTTTCATACTGTATTTTCCTTCATGAAGTAGTCTCATAGCTATGGAAGAGAGCAATAAACAAGAACAATGGATTCATGGCAGTGCTCTCAGTAGGTAACAGTGGGACAAACTTGCATCTGCCAAGGGCAGAGAAAAAAAAAATTTGTTTTTGTGAACTTGCAAGGTAAATGTCTTCAGAAGAACTTTAGCTGTATGTATGAGAAGAAAGGAGTAAATACCAGCCGCTACAGAAAAAACTGGCATGTTGTAGCCTAAGTACATGGTCCTACAGAGATGTCAAAAGTCAAACATAAGACATAATCAGAGACATTAAAGAATGTATAAATCAGTGTTATCCAAAGTGACCACGGAAGAGAAATGACTAAAGGTCTGGAGAAAACCATTTTAGCTCTACCACACCTTGCTAAGTGTTCAGTACAAAACGAAGTGTGAAAGAGATGTTGGCATTTTTAATTTGGACACAGGAAAACCTATCTAAAGCAAACGTTTAGTTCTGACAGCTGCTGCCACTGAAACGAATTGCCTACAGATGACAGTACCTAAAAATAAAGCGGCGGGCGGGAGGACACAACACACTGACCCAAAAAAAACCAATAAAAAACCCCCAAAACCAACACAGAGAAAATCCTACCAAACCCCAAACCTCAGGCATACTGAGAAAGAGATGGAAAGAAAGACTGAAGTTAAAAGTAGAGAACAGGAGAGCCAGCACCAAGAGGACAAGGCTTCAAATAACGCCCCCCAGCAAAACAAAACAAAACTATAAAAAAGGAAGGAGCAATCCTGACAGTCTCAAATTTCTCTGGCAGTTCTAGTAAGATGTTTTATTCATGGCATAAGCAGGAATATAATGAAATATTTTTCATGAAAAGGCACTGTACTCCTGTATATCATACAGCAGTCTGTGTATGACTTAGCTATCAATTTTTAATTACAAGGTCACTTGAATTGTACCATGTAAGCTTACTGAGATTCTCTAAGTATTCTTTCAGGCAAATCGCAGGGAAAAAATAATTTTTACATTTCTGTTCCCCCCCCCCCCCCAACACTTTGGAAAATCAGTCTGTTAGTTTTTCCATCCTGTTTCCATATCCCCTACCAATATCTTCATTTGCTTAATTATTCTACTGTTCCCCCTCTTATAAAAGGCTTCTTAACACAACTCACTGTGAAAATACATTTCAAATTCAGTACTACAACACTACCATATAGAGAGGAAAAATCAAATATTCAAGATTCTTCATTTTTATATTATACACTTACATTTTAGATGTACAATTCAAGTGATATAAAATCTATGCTTCATATAATTTTTATGCTTTAACTTTAGAACATTTAATCAATTAACTGCTGTATTATTAACAGGAATTTGATTTAGCTTCAAGTTCTTCCTCCAGAAATTCAGGCTAAACTTCTACAACTCTTCCCTCTAATAGAAAACAGCTTGGAAGTTGTATTTAATACAATTTGAAGCATACTTCCATCCATGGAAGTTCATCAATACGTTTTGGGGGCTATGCAAGCTATGCAGTTCCTGCCCTCGTAAAAGTAGAAATTACAAGCTACTTTTGTCAACTACGAAGCACATGAGCTAAATAAAAACATATAAATGTTCAAATCTGTAATTATAAAGTGAATCACTATAGAAATGTAACCCCTAAAAGCTGAGTTACTGCTCTTCTGTTTAAGAAACAAAAAATTATCCAGTCAATGGGAGTATATTAAGTACAACAGCCAATAGTAAAAAATGCCTAGCAAAACCTGTGGTGCCCTGGGATGCATCTCCTTTCCCGAGTATAAGCTGTGCTCCAGCTTTTAGTGTTACATCCTTTTATAAATCATTTAAACTTATAATTGAAGAAAGAGATGGAAAAAGAGGGCCTCTTTCACTGAGGAGACATAATGATATCAAACTTGAGATACAGCAACATCATTAATGCCACAGCAAAACTGCTGAATCTTTTGGATTCTAAAGAAAGAAGTTGTAAAACCACACAAGCACAGAGAGCCCTTCACCTCCTGCCTCGTCCTCTGGCAAAGGTGTTCACTTCCACCCAGCTAATACTCCCGACCACGCCAGTGCTGCTTAGTTCATTATTCACATTCATTTAACTGCAGCCTGATGCAGAAGCAGCATCAAGATACTTTCTGGTATCACTAGCATGAATGTTTTGCCATTAAAGAATGAGGTGAATTTATATATGTATTTTTTACACATATATACACACACACCTATCTATATACACACACCTCATCATCTTGTAAACTTGGAAATCTCTCTTGAATTATCCTCTATATTTTAAGTTTGTCAGGAAACGGAGATGACTTGTGGATTAATTCTAATTATAATATTGTACCAAAAGTGAAATATGAAAGTTGCACCTGTTGAAAACACTCTGCTTGCCTTTCTATTTAATAAGAAACTCTCTGAAACATAGAAGGGGAAGGACAACGAACTGCAAGGTAGATGCAGCTTCGTTTTACATTTTATATGATAGAAGTGACATTCAATTCAAGCTTTGCAGCATGCTTTCTTCAGTCCTAACATACTTTCAACCTTCATCACGCACAGCTACTTTTTTTCGTGTTCAAGAATCTTGCTATTTCTAGAGTCTGACTTTCAATCGTCATGTTCAGAATATTTTGGATTAGAACTCCGCAAGACAGACCACATGCTATGACAAATAAAAAGCAGCAAAGGACTGTATGCTGTGTAACTCCTGAAACAGAAAAATGCAAAGGGTACTTACAATAGTTTTTCCCCTAAGAAATTAGTATCCAATCAGACCAAGTTTAGTAATAGATTAATCAAAGCAGATACTGGTTTCATCTCTATTTTCCACCAATCTTCAGGACAAATTCCAATGTTTACATTCCTGTTGATATGAAAAAAAAAAAAGGTTAAAAATGTTCCTTTTCACATAACCTTCAGCATAGTTTACGAAGGCATAACTCCAAACTATGATTAAAAAAAAACAACAGACAACAACATTTTAAAATTCTATCCTTTGGCCAAGAGTCCAAATTAAAATATATTCTAAAGTTGAAAGAGCGTGAGGTCAGGGAAAGTCTGAAATTCAGATGTTTTAGTGAAACTAGCAAGGGACATAAGACTGGGGAGACTCCAGAATATCCAAAGATGGCAAAACAAAATCCTGGAATTAAAAACTAGAGGGCAGCAAAAAGGAGAGACTGTAACAGCAAACGGAGCAAGATCCAATGATCCAGTGTTCTCTTCTCTCTCCTAGGAAACTCCGCATCTGATTGTAAATTGGATTTCCTGAAACTCTTCAGCTCCCTGCAGCTGTCCCGCCCACCCTGGGAGGATAGCAACAGACGTAGAAGCACTATCACAGGTACACAGAGGCCTGAAATGAAATCCATCTTCATACTTCAAAAACCAAGATATGAACACGCATTGTCTTACTGTTCTGATAACAAATGCAAGTCTGCCTCGTATCAGTGGGAGCAGCCAAAAAAACCCCACAACCAAACAACAGCCCTCATAAGAATTCTTTCACTTTTGCTGCTGGTTACAAAGGCTAAGGTCAGAGGAGATACAGAACAATCATTAACTTGTTCCTTTGCCCTTCTTGGCCAATGCTGTCGGTACCAAGTTTTCTATGGAAAGAAGTAGTTGGGTGTTGTTTAAAGGGCCTGAAAGAAAACTGCAAAGCAATCAAGTAGATAGCAAAAGGAAGCACTTAGGAAAACGAAAAATATCAAAATAAAAGCTTAATCAACAAATCCATCACATGAAAACTTACTTTCTTAGAGAGAGTGCTTCACTGTTGTCTTCTCTGTTATGTGGTGATTTATTTCATGACAAACAAAGAGTACATTAAGTTAATGTGTATTCTACTGCTCTTTGTTAAGGTATTAGATAAAAAAAATTATTTGATAAAAAAGTGATTTCCCCCCCAGTTGGTTGCTTTTCCTTCCAAATTGGTCTACTGTTACATCTTGTAGTTTCTACCTCTTCATTTAAGAGACAAAAATCTTCCCACTTAGCTAAGTACTAAAATTGCAATGCAAGATTGTAGCAATTAAGGGATCATGAAAGCAGTTCTGCAAAAATATCTAAGAGCAGTTTCAAGAACAAATTTATACTTTTTAGCAAATGCAGATTAACAACAGTTAAAACAGACAGAAATTACCGAGACTAAAAATAGTTCTGACTCCCATTTATAGGACTTCTATCAGGAAGATAGGAGCATCAGAGAGACGGTAGTACAGAAACAGAAATACACAAACTGTTAAAGAGAAATGTATCAGCATACATGCATAGCCACTGTGCAAAAGAGAACTGCTTGAGCTGAAGTTTGAATTACAGCTGAAAAAAATGAGTGAAGTTCTTCCTGCAGAATCCTTAATAACTACTGAATTGTTACCATAGAAAACCTGAACAAAACTGCATTTTTATTAATAAGAAGCAGAAAGCTCATTCTAGACAGTGATGGGTCTATTTGAAAAAAAAGAAAAAAAAAAAGAGCGGGCGAGGGAAGAGAAGACAATGCTCAAATGTGTCAAAAGAACCAAAGACGACCACAAAAGTGCGTAGTAGCATAGCAAATTTTTCTTTTACTTATGTAAAGAGAACACAACATTAAATATTATGCCCAGAGGAAAGTCTCTTGTGGACCTCCAAGCTCCACGGAGGGCAGCCCGGCCCGGAGGGGCTGCCGGCGCCGGGCCGGGGTCAGGGTCAGCCGGCGGGGCAGGCCCGGCCCGGCCCGGCCGCTCACGGCGGAGGGGGCGCGCCCCGCACCATGGCAACGCCTCCCCCGCCTGGCGACCACCCCCGCCGCCGCCCGGGAGAGGCCGGGGGCAGCGGCGCCCCCGCCGGCCCCCGGGACCCCCCGCACCACCTGCGTGAGGGGCGGGAGGGCCCCGGGCAGCGCGGGGGGACCGAGCCCCCCGCCCCGCCGAGCCGCCCGGGCCAGCGAGAGCCGCCGGAGCGGGCAGCCCGGGAGCCCGTCCCGCCCGCTGCCCCGGGGTACCGACGGCCACAGCCGCGCCCGCCTGACAACTCACCGCGCCGCGTCCCCCTCCGTGCCGGCACCGGCTGCGGGAACCGCTCCGCGCCCAGTGCACGCCGAGAAAATGGCGGCTCCCGGCAGCCTCTCCGGCCCCTCTCCGCGGCGAGAAGGCAGCAGCGCCCCCTGGCGGGCTGGGGGGGGCGCGGCAGGCCGGCGCCCGCCGGCGGAGGGCGGCACGTAGTGGCAGGCGGCGGGAAGCGCAGAGCGGCGGCGCCCGCCGCGGGCCCTCCTCGCTGCCGCCGCCTCAGCGGTCTCAGCCCCGCGCCTCAGCCGCCTCAGCCCCGCGCCTCAGCCGCCTCAGCCCCGCGCCTCGGCTCGTTCCGCTTCTCCGTCCCCTCAAGTGCCTCAGCTCCCACCGCGCCCCGGCTCCGCGCCGGCCTAGCCGGGCCGGAGGCTCCCTCTCCCTCAGCATCTCGAACAGCCCCTTCATTTCACACCATCTTCTCCAGACGGCTTCTGGTCTGGAGCATGCTAATCCCAGCGCTCTCCTTGCTCTCACCTCTCGTCCCTGCAATTACGGCTTGTTAAGAATTAAAACTGCATTTTTATGAATAAGAAGCACAGGGCAGTGCAGTGGGGAGGCGAGCTCCCAGACGGCCTGACCACAGCGGGTCTGCAGCCCGCGGGGCCCTGCGAAGTCCCACGGATGCTGTGGCCGGCCAACTGACAGGATCAATACTAATAAAAGTCACAAGCTTGACCTAAATAAGGTGTGGTTCTTAAGATCCACCTCATCTGAAAGATTGCATGACAGTGCAATTCTGAATACTTATCCTGAAATTCATAGACTTCTCCTAACTGGCTGCATAAGGGAATTGAGAAATCATCCACCAGATGCTGATCTTCTAAGTCCTCACAGATGACGTGAGATGCCTACCGGCGATACTTCTCAGTACAGCTTGGGCTGTACTGTAATTGTTTCTTAATCTTTGCTCGTAACTCACAGGGATAGTAAAGCAAAGCAGGTAGTGCTACTAATTAATAAGTTCGCTAGGGACTGGCCTTTTCTTTTTCTTCAAATCTGAAGATTTGTGTTCTTATTAGCTATTATAAATTTCATGTATTTGGACTGGAATTTTCCAAATCAGACAGAAACCTTAGGCTATTTTCTCTGGTAGTTGTAACCAAAATAATCTATTTATTTTCAAGACTAAGATGGTTGTTGTGCAACATTAAAATATTCCATTAACCTTTCTCTCTTTTTTTAGAAACTCAGGGGCTCTCATGATTGATCCAACAAATTTTAATGTAGTCAAGATACTTGGCTTTATGTAGGGGACCTGCTTCCTGCTGTCCTCAAGAAAAGTCAGCTACTTGGAGTAACGTTCTCAAACGTTGTTGGTTTTCCCATTGTGTATATGATCGGTAGCTACTTACCTTTTTTAAATCATATATCTCTGAAGCCTTGTGGCAGACAGTTTGGGACAATTTCAGGAGAAGCAGTCTAATTATACAATGTGCCAGAATGTTTGCAGATTCCAGGGCTTAGCTTGAAAGCCCTTTTGGATAAGGATTATTTCTCACTTTGTGCTGTCCAGCATCTACTAAGACCCCAATTTGATTCAAAGCTTCTAGTTATTGTAAGTAACCTAATAATTTCCATTACTGTAAGTAATGAAATAGTAACAAACTCCCTTTGGTCGATTAGAAAAAAAATCCTTAAGAGACAAAAAGTCAAATGTAAAAGGCTTGAGCATTACAGGTAATATTTGTGCGAGCCAGACAGAACTTGGTTGCCTAAAAATGCCAAGATGATAACTGTACATGTTTCACTATCTGAGAAATAACTCTGTTGCAGTAGTGAAAGTCACATCAATCTAAACTCATTTCACATCAGTCCGAAGCAAGATCATTTATTTAAGGATCTCTGGCATAATATGACACAGTAAGAAGTCTGTACCTTAACACTGCAACATGAACATGAATTTTTAATCTTATCAATCCTTGTCATGCCACATTATTAATACACTCATTAGCAATTATTTTCACAAAGGCCGTTGCTCTGTTGAGGTTTTGATACTTTTCCAAATGAAGCAGATTGTTTTTAGAGGTCACAAGGTGTTTTTACAGTGATCCACTTACAGGTTTTGATGTCTAAATTGAAAACTTTGGTAAAAAACCCCAAAAAGCTCTAGCACTAATACCGAGAAGAGCTAGAAGAAAACACAGCGGAAAAGAAAAACATTCGCAAAAAGGACAGTAACGCTCACAAAACATTTATTTTCTAAGCAAGCTAGTTCTTTGTTTTCTGTTGAGTTTAACCAACTTAAAGTTCAGTTCAAATAAAGTTCTGAATCAGTCAGTGGAACTGTAAGCCAAAGAGTACAGTTGCACTGGAAAGCCAACACGATGCATTTGGTGACCCAAGAGCGTTAAAACTAATTGTATTACTTCAAAGTACTTTTGATTGCAGATAGAATTGTACAGTGGTGGTACTTGAGCTACAGAAAGTAATTAAACTTTGAAGACAATTTCAAACAATATATTTGTCAACATGAAGTAGATGTAGACAAATGTTTGTATTTGCTGTATTCCCTCTTCCATTTGAAATGGAATGAACAAAATTGTTACTAAAATTTGTTGAGTAGTCTGTCTTAAAACAAACAAAAAATTTAATTTACTGACTTCATATAGATGTAGTCTCACTGAACTTTCCTGTCTGCTTTTTTGTGGAAGGACTTGTAGCCACTACATTATGGACCTTAACTGACCCCGGAGCAATTCCATACTTTGAGTATCTTTGTCTTGTATTTTATTCTCAGATAAATTAAAAAAAAACCAACTGAAATTTTACAGAGATGAGAAGAACCTTTAGTGAGATAAAGAAATGCCTCTCTCAATCTGATTTATATGCTTCATTCAATTATAATCAATGGATATGGAAAATCATCTTACTGTGTAGAAGTGTACATATGCAATTGCACAACGTGGTTTCTGCAGTGCTGTGTCCCTGCATGATCTACCCTATTGTATTTTTTTCAGCTCATGTAATTCATGCTATGAATAAGTAAAGAAACAAGCCAGTTAGCTTGAAAAGTAGATGCTATATAGCATACACGGTGATAGCTAACACACGGTTCTCCCGAGCCCAGTACTGCACAGCACGCTGGAATCATATTCGCTTCTTCTACTCTGGGAAGTAACTTACCTTATATATTATTACGTAGGGTTGATTTAAACTGCTGTTCTTCATTAAAAATGTCATTTAAAAAAGTAAGCACAAGTCAAGTCAGGAATCTGAAGTGTCTGGGAATGGTGGTTTTGGCTGCAGCTCATTTGAAAAGGCACATTTGCTTAATGAAGGGGCAGTACTTGGAGGCATAAAAGGAAGCTTCCAACCACTGCATATGTCTGACTAAGGGAAGGCCAGTAAGTGGATTTGGGGGGATTTTCTGCTAAGCGAAAGAGATTTCAATATCCTTCTGCTTGGGGGTTTTTGGAGGTTTGTTTTGTTTCATTTTTTTTGTGAAACATGAACATTTTGTAGCTTGGACAATTTTCAAACTGGACAATTTCCAACGTTTCAAATTGTTTCATGCAAAGATGATCTTTTAACATCTTTCTGGTGGAGGAGTTGGTAACATTTTCGAGATTAATTTAATGTACCTTCTACTGAAATTTCTATTACAATTAAACAAAAATTTCTCTTAAAATTACTATTCCAAATCTTTAAATACATATTTTGGAGTAATGTGGAGAATTTTAATTAAATTATAGAAAACGTCATTGAATTCAACAAGGTCAAATACAAACTCCTGCGTCTGGAAAGGAATAACCTCTTGCAATGATAACCACTGGGGACTGCCTGCCTGGGGAGCAGCTCTGCGGAAGAGGCCCCGGGGATCTTGGTGGACACAAACCATCAGTGTGTCCTGGCAGCAAAGGCGGCCAGTAGCACGGTGGCTGGTATGAACAGGAGCACAGGACCTGCTGATCAAGGGGAGTCATGATCCCCCTTCACTCAGCACTCATTAGACCACATCTACAATACTGCATCCAGTTTTAGGAACCCCAGTATGAGAAAAACCCTGATCAACTGGGGCGAGGTTGGCACTCCTGGACCACCAGGACGGTCAGGGGTGGCCAAGGGAAGAGGGAGGACTTGTTCAGCCTGGAGAAGATATGACTTTGGGGGACCTAACCGCAACCTTCCTGTACTTATAAGGGGGCTACCAAGAAGATGGAGGCAGGCTCTTCACAGTGGTGTGTGGTGGAAGGGTAGGGGCAATGGGCATAAATGGAAACAAGAGGTTCTGAGCAGGCACAAGCAAAAGCTTTTCAACCATGAGGACAGTCAAGCAGACCCCATCCTTGGAGGGCTTCATGACCAGACTGGATAAAGCCCCAGGAGACTTGATCTGACCTCATGCTGACCCTGCAGGAGGCTGGATTAGATTGCCTCCTGAAATCCTTTCCAACTTGAATTATTCTGAGTCTATGATTCAAAAATACAACAAATCATATAAAATGGAAAAATCAGATCATACCAAAAGTATAATCTCTTTGAAACTTTCTTTACACGATTGTGTTAAAAATTTCAATCAGTTCCAAGCTGTTTGAGTCAGATAAATATAAACTGGACTTAGCAAACAGTTCTTTGACGCAAACTGTTTAGTCAGTAATGGGTCATGAGTCACAGAGGTTCATATGGGAAACTGTGTTTGTTGATATATTCTCTAAGAAATTAATGTAATTTCTTATTTCCTACTAATCTCATTGACTCATTAATCAGTCCATTACTATCAGGTTAATGAACAGAGTGAAAAAAGCTGTGCAATCCAGAGCTGGAATTTCAGAGGTGCAGCAGAGAAAGAAAATCAAATGCAGAAAAATGACAAAACAGTGCCTTAACTAGAAGCATTTTCTCATGAATATGACAATAGAAAATCAAATAACTGATAAGTAACAGATGCCTGAAATCTGTGTTTTTCCCTTGAATTACATTCAATGTTCTTGCTCCCATTGGAAGAAGAGATGCAGTCGTTTGATGGGAATAGGAAAACCTTGCATTTTTATGCTGGTTCACAGAAAATCTGATTCTCTCTTCCAAAAGAGTACGACACCCATTCCCTTTATCCACATCACTTGCTATTACAGCACATTCTTCATTTCTTTTAATTGCAAGCAGGTGGTAAACATCATTCTCATTACATTTTAGTGAAGGTAGTGGAAAAGTCTGAAGGGAAATTAGAGATAATTAGAGGTATCATCATAGTACAGAAATAGGAAAGGTTGAAAAAGCACGATGAGCCTTTTCAATTTCAGCAATGAAATCTTGGACAGGACAAACTTTCCTATAACTCCCAAATCCATTGCTGATCAGACAATGCAATAAAATACTTTCTCATTAAAATTAATAGCATCAAATAATGGCGGCAGTACTAAACCCGACAATATATGCCCTGTGGAAAAGTTAGCATTTAGGCGTGTAAAAACCCAATCTTCTTTTGATGTCTTGGTATACTGCTAGCTGAAACCACTTCTGAGTTCACTTGCACGTGGTATCAAATCAAGGAGAAACACAGAGTTTACTTTCTTTCACAACTCACTGAGCAGCCGAGCAAAGATAAATGCCAAAGAGGAAAATGGTAAACATGCAACTAGTGATTTATTTTAGTTCTGTTTGAACTGATTAATGCAAGAAATAATTATCTAGAGCTGAGACTTTGGACTTAGGAAGCATGTGGCATACGACCACATACATGGTTTTCTATTCATAATTCCTTCGTGCTGGAATATTAGTGCTGGCACACAGGTACTGTATCAGTCAGGGATATAATAAGCAGAAAAATGCTGAGTTCAAAGCAACACTTGCATATTCCCTGCATGCTTCCACATGTTATCTTGATGGGAGAAAAGAGGCAGAGAGGAGTGAAGAGGAATGCTATGGTTAACAAACATCTCCCTTTTAACTGATCACTTTGGTCGTTCATTTTCCCCACGTCACATTGATGATGTCTGAGAATTATTATACATGGGGGAAACTCAAGATGACCATCCAAATCTTAGCTGGGCAAACTTTTCTGTAGTTCTTACATGCTTTATATTGCTGCTTAAGTAGAAGGTTAAAAAAGATATTCTTCACATGTCAAAGGCAGGTCTATTTAATCAAGTACATTCTGAATTTGAGTCACTCAGAATCAAAGTACCAGAAGGAGAAGCAGCAGCAGAACAGAGAACAACGGACAAAGTGCCACCAGACTGCTTTCCAGGTTGGGATCAAGAATGAGGCGTCAGGACTGACAGTTTCAGAAATAGCTTCTTTGATTCCTAACAGTCTGCAAAACCCAAGTTTAGGTGGGGGTTCAGGTTTTCTCTTACATGATTATCATTAGCCAGAGACACACTTTCATGTTAACATACCTGGTATCTGGGGTACACAACCCAAATGAGGGTTTGGACCATGCTGATAAGAGTTTGACTTAACAAATTTAGGTTTTACTTTCATATTCTCTCAAAGCACTAATACCCTCACCTCTCACAATAAACTAGCACGAGGTACCTATGGTGTTCAAACTTTTTTTCTCACGTATGCCATGGGGTAAGTGCCTGTGAACTTCAGTAACAGCCACGCCAATCAGCTCTGGCAAGCTGCAGTTACTGCCCACCCACTGATAAGCGGTTTGTTTGCAAACTTTGGCTCCCCACGCTTCCTGCATCACCAGCACCCAGCCAACCCTCCGCAGGTGCTCCCGTCACCTGGAGCTTCTCTGGACACATCCCAGAGGAGAGGGGCAGGAGCACAAACGGTAAGCACATGCTGCAGAGCTGCTCGGACACCAGCATGGGCTGCCTGGCTCTCCTGCCGCTGAACAGTCCCTGCCGCCGAGCTGCCACGCCAGGCCCTTCGTATGCGTAACTGCGGCTAATTATGGGCTGAAGTTAGCAAAGGGATTTTGTCAGCAGAGTGCAGTAAGTCAAATACCATTTTCTGTGGGATGTATGTTATCCAAGAGGTGTGACGATACAGGCCCATCCTGAAGAATATCCAGCTATTAGACAACGAGTGAGCGATGAGCTGTGAGTTCAGAAATACCTGCTTTACAAGTTGTACCTGCCTTTCTGCATTAGTGGACTCAGGTAGTGCTGCAAGACTCTAAATTGCAGCACAGCGATACTGTCACTGCTCAGCTTACAAAACATGAAAAATTCCTAGTTTTTTCCATATTTTCACGCTTTACATACTATTATCTTGAGATTCCAATAATTGACCTTGATAGGGCACTTGCTAGGAAGGTGTATGTACTGGAAGACAAAATGTTTCTTAATTAATTTATTAGTTTTTCATTGTGCCTTCATTCTTCAGAGCAAGCAAACACGAATCGTCCATGCAATGGTTCCAGCACAGGCTGGGAGCAAAGCCCCTTAGAACAGCTCGTCTCCATCCTTCAGGCAAATCCCAGCAGTAACTGACTTGCAGATCTCCGCTTCTGCGCTAACATCTTGCCATTTGGTGAGGCTGTGATTAAAGAAACAGTTCTCTTTTTTCCTGTATTTAAAGATTTCTCCGTTGTTCAAAGCCATTGCTGAACCAGGGGGTTTTGGGGGTCTTTTTGTCTTTCCTTGTTCATGCTAATCAGAAAAAACAATCAGCACTCTTTAGAGCTATACACTCTGATCAGAAAGAAATACACATTGAAGTAGAGTGAAATATATTGTCAAGCAAATAACTGGTCTGCTGCCTGCCAAACGCAGTTCCAATCGCATTGCTCCAGGCCTTGCACCCAGCACCATTTTTAACAAAGCCCCTTCTTCACCGGCATTGTGTGGAAGAGCTTAATTAGTCTTTCTGCCTCCCATTCTTCACCAGCAGGTGCATGAACATACACAGAGCCAACAAGTTAAGAAGATGAATGCAACTGTTCCAACACCCTGACCAGAAGACTTCCAGGCCAACAGGGCTTGGAAATGGAACCGCAGGGTTGGCTCTGGCCTGTGTTGGAAAGTGGGTGAACAACAAACGAACAACAAACAACTCCTACTGAAACAGCCCTGCTTTCTACAAACCAAAAACAAGCAAACCTTTCCCAAACAGCGTGTTCCTCCACTCCACTGATCTTAATTAAATCTGGTATGTTTTATATCTCAGGATGATGAAGTGACACTGAGTTTAGCTATGAAAAAAAACCCAGAAGTTGTAAGATCTGTTTGACAACCACTTTCTGAGAATGCTTCTCCTTTCAGTTGCCCAGCTGAATAGACACAGCTGGTACTAGATAAGCTTTAGGATTCTTACTTGCCTAAACAGCATTTACCAAATGGAAATCATCTGGAAAATCTGGAAGCACGCCTTCTTTGTACCCTTTTTCTTCTGCGTGAGAATTTAGGAAATGTCCCCAGAAAAAGAACAGGAACAATTGCCAAACAATGACTGATTTAAAAAAAAAATCAGGAATTTAGAGCAATTAATTCTTACATGGACATGATATAAAAGCCAAGTAATAAAGGACATTTTATTCCAAACAGTCATTCTTAAATGTCTATGCAAAAAAAGTAAACCACTTGGTTGTTTACCCCTCAGAGCAGATAATAAAGTTGTGCTGTGTGACACGAATTCATGGAGTGGGTTAACACAGACGAAATGAGCTGTTGGACGTTTTATTTCTTCTGCTTTTGTACATTTCCAGCTCTCCTAATTGGTGTCCGTAGTATTTATTTAGATAACCAAGAATAAATACATTTTTATAAGATTAAATTAACACTAGTTTTTTTCTAACTATGTATTTGCTGGATAATATACTACACCCTTGAAAACCCTGTATTTGCTGTTAAGCTAAATAACTTCCTACTGCTACCCAGCTGTTACCATAGTGCCCAACACAGGCATTTTCTTTAACGCAGTTGGGACAAAACATTCAGATTGCTTCTTTATTCAGGCAGGAAGCACGGTAGGTGACTTAAGACTGCAGTGTGACATACCGTGCCTTTGCAGTCATCATCATTTTTCCTTCTTTTCAAAATTTTATTTTATCCCAATATTTAGAAAGGTAAATGTCAACCTCTACAAATAACAGAAGGAAACAAAAAGCCGCCCTAGCTTTTAACAAGGGTCTCTGACTCATTTATAGGAATCTTAGGATGCCCATGACACTTTTTCTAGCACGCAAAAGCCTCATGAAAAGATGGAGAATAAACTATAAAGGCTGTTTTATAGAACTAAAATATAGATCTTCCTTACTTTTTAACCTAGGAATTCCTCATAATTCAGCTAACACCAGGGAGCACAAAGAAAGATGTCTACCACATAAGCAAGGATAAGACAAAATTAAATATGATTTTATAGCCTAAGAGTGAAGACTACTCTATGGCAATAATATATTAAACTGCAGAGGAATTGGTACATACTTATTTTCAAAATATTTTGCTTTTCCTGTATTAACTTATTAAAATGTATCAGTGTCTATGGTTTAGAGGATATATATCATGCATCTTTATTAAGTAGAGCATATTTTATATAAATCCTACCACAAAATGCTTTCTATAGTACTATAGAAATCTTGTGGAATCAGACACTACTCAGAGTAGACGCAGGTTGCAGCAAGGAAAATTCCAGTTTGACTCAAAAGAAAAAACACTTCAGTGCTCAAACACTGGGAGAGTGAAATCACCTCCTTGAAAGTATTCACAGCTCTGTGAGCCACGGCACTGAGCCACCCCACTGAACTTTAGGCTCTGCTTCAAGCAGGGCTTTGGAGCAGGTGGCCACCAGGAGTCCCGTCCAGCCTAAAAGCATTCGATGATTCTGTGACTGTAAAAGTAAATGGCTGATATAAATAGATAAATATATTTTATATATAATAGCGAATAGCAAATGTGTAATAGCTAAACTATCTGCAAGAGAATTTCTAAAACACATTTTAGCCAAGTGCTAAATAACTTCATTTAGGTCCTCTATAAAGATCTATATATGTTTTTTTTCCCTCTCCTATCTATCTTAAACTGTGTCAGTAAGGTTAATGGAAAAATGGCAAGTAAGTTGAGTTTAGAACAAATATATCTCTAAAACCCAAGTATATTTCATTCATGGTTATACTTTTATATATGCTTTTCATTCCTTTTTTGTTATGCTGTAGTTCTAAATATGAAATTGGAAGTATATAGTCCTTCATTTGATGATCATTTCTGAGAAAAGACTTTTTACTTCATGTGGACTTAAAAGAAAACTGTTTCACTACCTATGCTTATTTAGTATTCTTAATTTTTTTTATTAAAAACCTGAAAATAATAATTTGGAATGGAGAATTGCAATGTGTTGAAAACTGTAAATAATTCTGAGTTACAAATCAATATATTTACATATGAAAAAAATGTAATATATTAGGACATGATTTTGCAAACCTTTACATAAGAGGAAAACTTTATTAATGTCTAGTCTGTGCAAGTCTTGGCAGGTAAAATTACTCACCAGCACAAATGTTCACAAGAATAGGCTCTAAATGGATTGTAAATAACTTACAAAGTATCTACCACAGAAAAAAATTGCAGTATATCAGCACCCACAGCTAATGCATTTCATTTACTGTAAAAGTTGTACCATTCACCACAATTTCACTATACCATTTAGTCAGTATAAATGAAATGTATAGACAATATAGAAAATGTAGTAATGCTGACTCGGTAAAATTGTTTGACAATAATTGACTGTACTTTAATCCCAGGTCTAATTAGTCCATAATTATTTAAGTATTTAATAAGATGTTTAATTAATAGCCCAACCCTTAGAATAACAAAATACTCTTTTACTGAGTCACTGTTGAATGGTGGATCTACACCACTGGCAGGTTTTCTAAAATTCCCTTCAGTGACGTTCACTTTGTGAAGCTTTAGAAACCACGAAACCACTTAAAACTCTCATCCTTTAAAAGCTGTATCACACTTTAATGATACTATAAGTGTGTATATTCCAAGAGTCAGATATCCAAATATATTTGTAGGTTTAATGTTGCAGCCGAGTGCCTGCGAGATAAACATACTGAAACTGGGCAGTTCTGGGAGACCCACTGAAAGCCATGGGAGCCAGGCTTCTGCCCTACTTTTGCAAAATCTTTTTATGGTCCCAACTGCATCTTTAACACCTTCGAAAATCTGCTCTCGTGTCATTAATTATTGTGGTTGCTAACTAAAATGTGAACATTTTAGAATGCTACTTCTTTATGAGGGCTACGTGGCACTCTGCTGCTGTCACAGACCCAGACCACAGGCATTTGCTACAAAAATCCACAGAATTTGAAACAGTAAAAATTGGAACTGCACTGTATTGGCACAGTATGAAGTCAGCATTAAAAAAAACCCCAAACGTACAGGATCTTTAAAAAGAAGTTCATAGCTCTGGCCAAGAAAGAAGGAAGACAGTATTTTTAGTGAAATTACTCTCAATGATTGTCGAGGGATCTAAGCATTTGCAGAAGCAGTCAGTATTTTGCAAGAAGGTGCAACACTGAACATTTGTCTCTTTTCTACAGCTGAGTAACTTGTCCACTTTAAAACCAAATTAAATTATGTAAGCCCATACTTCAGTTTACAATAATTTGTCTCTGTTAGGTTGTTCCATTGTTGAATTACAAAATCCAAGTAAAAGAGAAGTTGGAGTTTTGCAATTTATAGTTATGACACTGCTGTCACGTTGTTTGCATTAGCATATGAAGATACAAACATCCCTGTGTTATAATGAAAAGAAACATAAAGTTGCTATATTGACCTGAAATGACTTTTCCTACACTTAGAACTCATAAGCAATGCCCTTTATATTGAAATGATTATCTTCTAGCAAGAAACATCACAAGCAAAAGTACATGCTTCTCATCGATTTGACGGCTATTATTTATTACTAGGCTATGCTCAATTAGATTTTCAAATTGTTTCTGTCACATATATTTCTACATTGCACGTAATAGCTCCCTTTATCTTCAGCCTGTTCCAGTCTGTTACCAACATACTTCACAAGAGAAGTGGTTTAGTTTCCTTGAACAAACTTGGGATCTACCCTTTTGCTCCTGCAATGACTTGATGGCTTTATTTTTCACTATTTTCCCACAACTGTCTTTTCATCCTCATCATGAAGGCAAAATTTCACATGTTCACACGCAGACCTTGCACAGCTCTGCACCTACATAAATCCTTGTTCCTAATACCTTCTGCTAGGTTCTTGTTTTCTGTTTATGCATCTCTTAGGCTTATCTTCTAAATACACCTATTGCACTCTCTTGTAACACCTTCTCATGTTATTCCTTAGGCTTGCAATTCTGTGCCAATTAGCATTCACGTGTCTGATTTAAATATATTTATCTCATGAAACTTTTAAAAATAACCCATCATAAATACATTAAGCACTTTTAAACTGGGCTTATCTTTTATCACACTGCATACTACATGCCTGAAATGTAGTTTGTGTCTAATTTAAAATATAAGTACTGAAAGCAGAGAATCTGTCTCCTTTATTACTTGTGTTACTGCAGAGTTTAGGGGCTGTAATGGGTCCCTTTGTAGTAGGTGTTGTACATACAGATCAAGAACAACAGCATTCTGTATACTATACAGCTCGCACAGGGACTGGCTGTGAATAATAATTAAAGCAGCGCTATTCCCTCTCTCAGTCAGCAGTTACATGGATTTGCTGAAATTCTGCAGACTTTCTGATCAGGGCTATTTTCAAAGTAGAACAACACTTTTACACAAAGTGCTTGCAAGCTGTATGTTTCTGTTAAATGTGGAGAAACAGAGAAGCAGAGAAACTACAGTGGTGCTAGCACTGGAACAGGCACAAGTGCACTTAGGCCTCATCTTTTTAAAAAAAATTTGAAAATTTCAAATTCTCAATTTTCTTCAGTTTCATCACATTTGTGAAATGATTTACACTTCAATAGAGGAGGAAGCATGTACAAGACTGAGAAGGCAAATGAAATAAAGAGTTCTTGACAGGCAAGAGGAATTTCTGGAAAGACTAAAAATACATGCTGCCTGACCAAATGAAGTATTTCTTAACGCGTATATCCTAATTAACAACTGAAGGAAATGAAGAACAGCTTGGAGAGACTTATGGAGATAAATAACATGTAATAAAATGGGCACATGTATTAGGGATGACAATCAGAAGAAGACATCCATATAGATGTTTGTCGTAAGTTTTCATGTCCATAATCAAGAGGATGTATCGTCTGCAAAAAGATCAAGTTTCAAACATAGTACAATGTATCACCAATACCCTGAATTTCTATTGGATGCTGTAACAGAATAAATAATGCAATATAATCAATTAAAGAACTGTGTACTTGCAGGTTGAGGGTTCAATACTGTATCTTATTTAATAAAAAATTACCTCACAGAGATGTTACATTAGTGTGACCATGTTAAAAATGTCCAAGAAAGGTTAACATATACAGTTTATATTTTTCATAATAATTTTTATATACAACCTTTTTTTACAATTTTTATTAAAAGAATTTACTGAATTTACTAAATGTACTAACTTAATGAATTTAAGAAATAACATAATTATTAAAAGAATACTAACTTGTCAGGGGGTAATGAAAAATGTTTTAATTTTCAAAATATTACCTAAATTGCAATTGAAAAACTAATTTGATAATTTATTGGTAAAAACACTGTGACAAAAGATGAAGAAAATCTGCTTTTTATTTTGAAAGATAAAACCTTTTCATCTTGCAACATGGTTCACAAGGGATGCTGAGGTAGTTTAACATCGTGGACAGAGGAATCTGTATTTTGAATGACTAGGGCTGTATTTTTCACACTTCCAGATATTTAGAAAAACTGAACAAATGTGTGCACCCCCCACCATGCACCGTTTTGCTTAATGCTTTCCAAATATGCAGAACTCGAATAACAAAGTACCCTGAAGGACTAGTTGAGGGCCACATGAGCTTCAGGTGCACGGCGTTCTGAAAATCATACCATCTTCTTTATTTCTCTCTTCTTTAAATTCTAGTTCGGTGTGTTAGCTGTCTGTTGGTCGGGTAGCCTAACGTTGGCTCTGCAGTTTGCGCGGCGGTTGCTCACGCATCCGCACGAAGCTACGCGCCGCTTACGCGCTGCCTTGCTTTGGGCCACTGCGAATTGCTGACACGGAAGGCAACGTCCAAGAATTCACGTGTTTTCAGCTTTGCTTTGTTAGAGGGGCGGTGGATAACAGAGGACACGTGCGTGCTGCCTGCTTGGGCTCCGTCAGCTCTCACCGTTAAATGGAGCCTCTTCAGCCCCGGAGTTACACACGGCTGAGGGTTTTGCAGCCGTTTTGGGGGAACGAGGTGCAAAGCACCACAGGGTTTCAGGGAAGAGCAGAGCTTTATTTCCATTACAGAATCTGCGTTTTTAAAGGAAGAAAAAACTTTACGTTTTCAAATGGTGATGCTGGAATCTGAATTGAGCGCTCAAGATTTGAAAAGTAACAGGACGGTTCTCAACTGTTCTTAACTGTCAACGTTCCCCTCATGGATTGAAATATAATTCAGGAAGGATGTTTATGTCGCATACGCATTAAACGCATCTAACACGCTCGAGCGGTCTCAGTGTGTTTCCTAAGCTACGTTTTTATATTTGTAAAAATCCTTTCTTGCAGGATTTGTACGAGTTTGGTGAAGCTGCGTGCCCAGGCCACGGCATTGCAAGTTGCGAGGAGGTTCCCCCGACCCACAGGAATTTTCACCGCAGGCTGGGCTGACCCCCCTTGGGGCGTGACTCGGGGTGGCCTGCGGGGCCCCGCCGGCAGCCCGGCCGTGAAGGGGGCGAGGGCAGGGCCTGCCGAGGGCCGAGGCCGCGGCGGCGGTGCTGAGGCCCGGCGGCCATTACGCGGGCGGCGGCGGGGCGGGCGGTGCTGGGGGCGGAGCTCCCGCCCCCGCCAACCCCTAACGCGCAGGCGCGATGGAGCGGCGCGCGCCGTCTCCCAGGGTACGGCGCGTCCGCGTCCCGTCGTTCCTCGCGGGCCGTTGCGTCCCCTCTGACCCGGGCCCGTTGCTCCACCATCCGGGCTCTCGGCGCCACACGGGGAAGATGGCGGCGCTGCTCCCTGCCGAGTGGATAAAGAACTGGGAGAAAGGGGGCAAGAACGAGTTGTGAGTGCGGGGTCTTGAGGCGGGAAGGCGATGGGGCGCTGCAGGCCGCCGGCCTGTGGGAGGGAGAGGGGGCCTGGGCCTCGGCGGCCGAAGGAGGCTGGGGGGGGGGGGGGCGGCGAAGAGGTGGGAGCGGGCGGGGAGGACGTCGCTCGGGGCTGCGTCCTTGCTGCTGGGGCTTAGGGACGACGGGCTGGTCGGGCAGGGGGCCCGGGCCGCCTTCCTGTCTGGCTCGGCCTCCTTTGTCGGTTGCTAACGACCTCCGCCGAAGCTCGTCCCCGGCAGCCGGGCCTAACTCTGCTGGCGCCCGTTGCCCGCGCCCCGAGCGCCCCCTTCCTGCCTCTGGGTCAGGTTTATCGGGTGTCGGGCTCCTCTTCAGCCGCCCCCCCGGGGTAATATGGAGTCCAAACCGTTCTTGCTTCTCTGGCTCCACGATCTTGACCTTTCTGGCAGAGGTCTCAGCCCCCGTTCCCACCTTTGTATCTATTCCGAGGTGACTCGCGCTGTATTCTTTGATGCAGGCAAGGTAGGATCAGCTAGTCATTCCTGTTCATCCTACAAGGGAACCTTTGTGCGCTGAGGGGTCTGGTTGCAGCTTCCCAAATCAATCCAGGTGTGCTAGGAACTTTCCCTTTCAGGGCCTTCTGTGTATCTGTTTTAAGCAATCTTAACTTGGCAGATTCACAAACTGTGCTGCTTGCTATATTTCAGGAGTACCTCTGTTCAGGGGGTTATTCACCAGTTTGTCCATTTCACGTTACTATATTAGCTTGGATAAGGGTGTCCTGTGTCATAACTATGTTTTTAAATGCCCTTATTTTAATTCTTCCATGCACTTCTGTTTTTTGTTGTAACTAAAAAACCCTGTAGCTTCAAATATGGGTATTTGGGGGATCACTTTGAGAAACGCTTCTTGATATTCACTCTTTTCATTATTTACTTTTGTTCATCTATTTTTAAAAGGTTGTTCAGCTATGATAATGATGTTCCCTGTGCATGAAGAAAAAAGTAGTGGGGTAGAGAACAGAAGACACAGAGGCTCCCCGCACAAAATGCGGTTCTCCCCAGACCCTCCATTTTGTAGTGAAGGGGCCCCTTTTTATAGCAATGTCATTTTTGGCTTTGAATTGTGCTAGAACATTATCGCGTTAGCATGTAAGTTTAACATGTTTTGATGTGAACGATGCAAGACCAATGAAAATCTCTTCTGTACCTGAATTTCCAACAATAATAAAGGTGTCCAGGAGCCCCCAAACAATGCTGAGGTTTTTTAATCTCCTGTGTAAGATTATATGGCAGTAGCTGAATTTGCATCCAGCGTGGCGATATTTATGCAATAAGCACAGAGACCTTTTTATTGAACTTCAGTGTTTAGAAACTTCTGTATGAATAACAAAGAATAAAATGTATAAATGTATACTGATACCTTTCAAAAATGCACAAATGAGTTTAATAAAACAGATTGCTTTGTTATACAAAGCATTATATACATGTAGATGCACTTGTTAGCTTTTCTGTAATGGTTATTATGTGACTACTTCAGGCAAAAATTACTTATGATTTTTTGTAACTTACCCTGTTGTGATCACTGAGATTGTATGGAGTTTGCACAAGGACAGAATTTTCATAGTTGATCATATAATGGCAACTGCATTGTTTGCATTGAATTCTCAGAACTTTTAACTGTGTAAGAGGCAAGTTAGCTGAGCTTTTGACCACGATAAAACCTTTTATGATTTTCCCTTCCTCCTAGAGCAGTACTTCTTAACCATAATGGGAAGAAAGTGTTAAATCTGCTGTGGGACCAATAAAACAAAATGATAGGAAATTCCTGTATTTGTGGCGTTTACACTTCATTTGAAATACTGCTTAAATGCAGTTCCAGGCATGATTTAAAGAGTAGTTTGCAAAAGAGGCCATGCATTTTAAAAGAAATTTGATTGTGTCTGGATAACAGTTGTCAGTTTTTGCAGTGAGAGCTTTATAAGCACGTGTAATATGTCTGAACTTACTTTCTAGAAGCAAAAGAATGTATCTGTACCCAATATCTAGATAACTTTCTAGGAAACTAACTCTTTTGGGTGAATCTTCAGTGTGTAACTTTGCATTTCTTTTTCCAAAACTTCCTATCTCCTGCTTTACTGGAGGAAAATAAAATTATGATGCTCTCTTTCCAAAATGAAACACATGAAATATTTTTAAACATTATTTAAAGTAAAAGGAGAGTAAATATAATGATACTTCTAATTTTTATTGAATTATTTATCTCATACAAATACGCCCAGAAATGTAAATTAGGTCTAGGCCTAAGGCTAGGCCACAATTCCAGTCTTAGGGTTTGTGGTTCAAAGTTAAGACAATACATTATATTGAGAAACAAGTTAGAAGAGTGGGGAGGGAAAGGATAAAAGGACAAAACTGATGATTCTAGCAAATACAGGATGTGCAAAAATTTTAGAAGTGGGTTTTCTTGGTGGTTTTTTTTTGTGGGTTTTTTTTGTTTGTTTGTTTGTTTGTTTTTCTCTGTGGAAGCCTGGTCTAATAAAGCGCATGAAGTCAGAGTACATTCACTCTTGTATGGGGGGGTTTGTTTTGTTTTTAAACAATGCAGTGGGCTTATTCACAGGGAGACAAATACCAACTTTGTTAAAAAGTGAGGATTACAGGAAAAAAAAAAAACCCTCATAATTAGCAGAAAGAAAAGATTAGGTCTTATGGAAGAAAAAAAATATTTGCTGGAGCATGAAATGGCTTACATGATCTGACTAGATCAGCCCAAGGTAGTATTTTGGCAGTTACTTGTTACCTAAATAAAAGCAGAATTTTATGTTTTGGGGGAATATGAAAATGTATTGAGAGAAGTAGATGATTTATTTTTATTTGGCATTTCAACTTCTATGGTTACTAATAATGGATGCTTAAGATGATTGCTGTATGTTTTCTTATGTGATCCTGAGTGGTATGGTGGTGGTCTGCCTATGCTTGAAAACATACAGGATTTGTAATATTGCTCTAGTCTGTGGGAGATGCTGTTATGGGGGGCGGGGAAAAAAAGAAAAAGTTGGATTGTTTTATAAAGAAAAGCAAAATATAGGGATGTTTTAAAGAAAGCCAGTAAGGAAATCAGTTTTAAACTAACTGATCTTTTGCTTTGGAAAAATAATGAAGTTTATTTTTGCTGATGTGATCAGTTTGTCATGATATAACAGTAATATCCAGAAACCAGAAGGCAGGCATTTTGTATGTGTCTTAGAGTGTCATAATGTTAGTTAGTAAGGCAGCATCATAGAGCTTAGGTAGTGATGACCATTCACTTCCTAGAAATTGTTCAGAGACCTTGTTCAAAACTTTGAGTACGTGCTTTGAATTTAATTAATCCAGCTACTGATGTGTTACACTATCTAATACAAGTACATAAATGTACATCATGTGGTAGGTTCAAGTGTTCTTAGCTGCCAAAACTATAAATTGGTCAGGATGTGGTCATCTTATCTGTCGTTTTCTATTTTGTTCAGACCCTTCTCTGTCTAAATACAGCTTACTAAATTATATGCATTTGTTTTGCTACTGCCAGATATTCTGTAGCAATTGAGTTGGAATCTGTGTGTGACTGCTTATTATGCTGATCAGCCTAGATTCCTTGTAGACCTGTTTGTGTGTACTTATACTGTCATTTGTGGTGAAATTATATTGTTTGTATAGCGTCTTCCACTGTAAGATGCTGGTCTATGACTGTAGCCCATATGGGCATCTATAATACACATACAACGGCAAGCACCTAATATCAGACTGTTATGTTACCTTGCTTTGTGATAGATTAAACACGTCAAGGACCCTTCTGTGGGGAAGTAGGGCTTTAATAATGTACTTGGCTGGCAGTTTATGCAATATGTTAAGCCTCAAGATAAACTGAAGAAGCTTAACATTCTGTGAACGTGAAATTTTGAGACTCGATCTTTCAAGCACTCCCAACATGTTTGTTACTTTACCTGCATGAGGAATGTCACAGTATTGAGTTAAAGGGCTGAGAGTCAGGAAAACAGAGTTTAGTTGTAGTTTTGCCATCCTGACTGCAAGATGCAATTGATTGTACTTTATCTCAACTAGAGAACTACCCACATCAGTTAAATTATGCATATACTTAAATGTTTGAGGCACATGCACTTTGTGATAATTACTGCCATATATTATGTGTGGGAGTATAATTGGGGATATAGGACATTGTGTATGAATTGGGAGGCTTAGGTTCAGTTGCTGGCTCTGCCATACAAACTTGTTTGTAGGTGCTCAACACTGCTTCAGAATTTGTTGTTTAAGCAATCTATCCCATCTCAGTCCAAAACAAATTTAATTTTGAAACTTTGTTTTTCAGAAGCAATTCTGTGATTTTTTTTTTTTTTTAAATTATTATTTTTACTTTCTAGGTTATCCTGGTTTTTAATTGTATTTTACATATATTAAACAGCTTTATCTTCAGATGAAGGGATGTTGGTTTTAGTAGAGGAGGGAGGTTCTCCATGCTAAGCTTGCAGCAATGAAGATTAGAGTATAAAAGTTTCAGACTAACTCTTGACAGACAACAGACAGCTTGGGTCTGTTGAGCTGAAAAGTGGCCCTGGTAAATTTCCATTGTCTTGGGCATTGCTTAAGTGGAAAAGTCTTGCTGTGGCTTTTTTCTGAGTTGATTAATCATACTAATATTGACACTTTTATTCTTGTGAATGCACAAGTATTTTGATTTTAGTTTATGATGCACTCAGTTGAGACTAGATGAATTAATCTCACAGCTTGTTGGTGCTGGAAGGAAGGGCTTCTGCCTTGTCTTCATTCACCAGGGCTCTCTACTCTGGCGCTTATCTGACCTCCTGGTAAGCTGTTTCAACTTGCCAAGTTGGCAGAAGACTTGTTTTTTGACCAGTTTTCAGCCAGGTTTGTCAGTTTATTTAACTGATTTAACTGACATGAGGACTAGAACTGTGCAGCCAAGAAGGGGAGAAGTATCAGTGAATGTGTCCATTTCTGCAGCAACAAGCCATTAAATCAGCTCAGCTGTACTGCCTGACAGCACCTTCAGAAAGAGTCATCCTCCTTTGGAGACAGAGTATTTGTATGAAAGAATATAAGCACAATTATTAATATAGATCCACAGAGCAATACCAACATCATCTTTTCTACTACCAAAATTTTCCTAGGTAGACTTTCACAAAAAGAAAATTTTACTTTTTTTTTCTCCAGTTTAATAATTCAGGGGGTTTTAATGACAAATATAAAACAAGTTGTTTTACAGACTGATCTTAAATAGGGTTTCTTGTTACATTGATCAAACAGATCTGTGTCTTGAAGTAACGTGAAGCTGATAGTACTATTTTGGTATTGCGGAAAAGGGAATTGGAAGAGGTTGAAACTCTTTATTTTGTATTAATATGTGCTTAAGTGAACTCTTCAGTCCAAGCAGACAGGGTTGTTGCTCATGTAACCTGGTTGATGATATCACTTTATGACATAGAGGTCAAAGTGTGCATCTCAGTAGATAATTTTTTTGATTAAGGTGTTTCACTTTACTGTTATTCGTATACAGAGCTTAGAAATGAGTGCTTATAGGGTAACTTCTTTGTGGAGGAGTAGTAATTAAAATTTAAGAAAATCTGACATAGATCAAATTGATATACTCTTTTGGGACACCTGGGGAAAAAAAAAAATCTATTGCTTCTTTAAAAGAAAAAGTGCACTTACCATTCATGAAAAATAAAATAAATTACCTATTTCCCTGCTTTGCTGTTTCTGTTCTGGTTATTTCCAAATATATTGCATCCTCTTCCATAGCATTTAGAACATCTTAGCTATACTGTTGCTTTTTGCTGAGTTTGCATGTTTCTTCTGATTACATTATATGTGAAACTGCCCGTTTTCCAGTTGTCTTTAAAGAGTGCATATTCTTTGTATTTGATAATTATAATCTTTTGATTGCTGGAACAGCTGTTTAATCCTGCTAGAGGGGTAATAACCTTTATAGAATACAAATAGAAAGAGTAACAGGTTGTTACAGAATCCTTTTTTTTTTTTTTACTGTTTATTTTTCATGATAAGTCTCTAATAATTGTACATACCTGCCTTATTTGAGAACATGCTTAAAAATCGCTCCCCCAGGAAATTGTAGTCTTGCCATCTTGTGTAGGAATACGATGTAGCTCTGATGCTGTCTTCAGTTTCTGCACATGAAAGACTTTTGGATATGTGAAACTTTTGGTTGAAAACTTGCAAGTGTGAAGAAAGTTCTTAAGATATTCATTAGTGTCTTTTATATTATAGGTAAATCACTACCTTTTAAAAAATACTGTTACTTTTCAATGTGAAACTGCTTTTGAAGCCTTAGCTGGGATGACAGTTGTGTTAGAGGAGAGGGAAAATCCTTGTAGCTTGGAAGCATGTCCATTTCTAAGCTGTCAGTGTAGTGGAGAAGCATGCTCTTGAAGCATTTATTTTGTAACACACAGAACTATTATTTCGTGGAACAGTCTGTACAGTATTTAGTGTACTTTTTACGTATGGCTAATTTGGTTGAGGGAGCCTCAGGAGTGACTAAAGACAATGTAACTTGACAGGTCTTTGCATCCTATAGTGGGTTCTCTTAGTGACTAGAATAGGTAAAATTCTGTCTTACCATTGATAAAACATTGCATCCGGAAATCATGCACATAATTTGTTAAAAGTTTTTTACAGGCCAGAGTTTGAAAGCGATCATAGTCATGGTATTTCTATGAGAAGCATTTCCTCATTGGTTAACAACAGTAGGTTAATGCTAGCACTTCCATGCTTCCTTTCACATAATAAAATTGCCTAGTGTTCTCATTTTTCTGTGTATAAGCATGTATAATGTTAGGAAGAATATTTTTTTTAAAGTATATGATATTTAGAATCATTTAGGTTGGAAAAGACCTTTAAGATCATCAAGTCCAACTATTAACCTGGTGCTGCCAAGTCCACCACTAAACCATGTCCCTAAGCACCACATCTACCTGTCTTTTAAACACCTCCAGGGACGGGGACTCAACCACTTCCCTGGGCAGCCTGTGCCAGTGCCCGACTGCCCTTTTAGTGAAGAAGTTTTTCCTAATATCCAACCTAAACCTCCCCTGGTGCAACTTGAGGCCATTTCCTCTCATCCTATCGGTTGTTACTTGGGAGTATGTATATTACTTGGGTGTATGTCTATTATGTATATATATTACATATATATATATATATGTATGAGATCTGTTGGGAGTCTTGTATTTCTTTGCTGTGTAACTTCTGTGAATTAGTGTTTACTCTATGAAAATTAAAATGTCAGCCATTTAAACTGCCCAAATTTAAAGTTATTTTAGCCAGAACAACAACAACAAAAAGTCTCAGAACATTTGTGTGTGTATGCTAATATCTAACTATTTTTATGTTTTTTCTTTTTTTTTTATATTTTTTCTTTATTTCAGTGTGCAACTATGTCGCACTCTCAGTGAAAACAAAAGCCATGATAATATGGGTTTCAGAGGTAAGTTGTGTGGGATTTTTGGTTGGTTTTAACTAAATAAAAAAAGTCTGGAAACAGTTGATCGTGCATGTATCTGCTTGGAACATTCATACATGGTGACCATTAATATGTGCTAAAGGAAAATACTACAAATAGTAAGGCAATACAAGCATCCGTAACTAAGTTTGTCTTCAGATGTCCAGGTGACAGATTTCTTAGACAGTAGTAAATGGTGGTCGGGTAATCCAGTATTTGGTCTGTGCTGTAGAAGATGGAATTCCATTTTGCAAACTCAACATACAGTTAGATTTTATTCTAAAATATATAAACACTAATGTATGCAAGTGTGATTGTACACTGCAGAAAGTAATTTTTACAACAGTACCTGAGTTACAGACGTTCTCCTTTGTTATTGGAAAACACTACTGTCTTTAAGTATAAAATTCTCACTTTAAGAAATCTTTGGTGTTTAAAGAAAAATTAATTTTTTGTTTGCTTTGCAGAACTGTTGGAAGAAAAGCTTCCATATTACTAAGGCCACAAATGTGCTATGCTGTTTAGATGATGTTTTCGGTTCTTGCTAAAATAGTCATAATGGGCAATTGTAATAGCAGAAAAGATAAACCAAAACACTTCAATGTAAATTATAAGTAATATTATTAAGTAAGAAGAATTTATTGTGGGGATGACTAGATAGATACATGCAGTAGCTATATTGGAGGCATTAATAGACAGTAGAAATAGTTCTGATGATGGAAAAAAATGTGAAAATACAGGTAATCTGGAGTGAGGTACAGAGATGCTGACTGCTAAGAATTTGAGTCCACGTGACCTGGATCCTGTTCTGAAAACTGCACTGGCACTTGCATTTCTGCCTTTTAGTTCCAGAAAAACATTTATTGAAGTCCAGTATACCACAGCCTTATGGAGGCAGGTCAGATTTAGCAGTGCACCTGTGTAAGAAATTCTCAATGTGGGGAGCCACTTGCAGAGGCATGTCTGAGGCCATGCTCGTGGCTGGTTTGGGTTCATCATCAATTATTACTGTGTACTGCACCAAACTGTCCTCTTGAATTGGCCTTCAAAGTAGAGAGTATTTTTCATACACTAAAAAGCACAGCAACATTATGGTGCATTATTTAAGAACAATTCTTTACAAGTTTACCATAGCAGTTTTTGCAACCACCATGTTTAGCGTTGCAAGATTTTTCTCAAATGCAGTACCTCTGTTTAGTGTTTCAGCTTAATATAAGCTTTTTTTTAAAACGGCATTCTTCAGTCATGGGAGACTTTAAAAAAAAAAAAAAAAAAATCCTTGTTAAGCATTTTTTCTCCAATTAAATTTTACTTTCTCCTGGAGAAACGGTTTCTGAAAGCATTTCCACGATGAGATACGATTAAGAAAAAGTACTAGAAAGTTTTCTATGTATTATATTTTTATATATGTATGTATAATATGATGTTTATGTGAATTCTAAGTTAAAGGTGTCCTTGTTAAACCAACTGCCAAGACTCAAGTTACTATGTGCAGTACTGTAGTTTTTCATCTCATTTTACTTTTATTCCATAAACTCTCTAGGGAAAGGAGATCATCTCTTACTATCTGCTTGTGTGAAGTCTTAGATATTGATGCTCAAATTTAATGTATCGGCAGTAGTGAAGTAATCCCCCTCACTGGTAAGAGAAGGATATCCCCTTTACTTGCAGGGTGTCTGAAGTGTACAGCATTACTGTAAACACCGCTTTAAAAGTTAGATCAAGGATTACCTAGTATGTTCCTTAATCATCTGTTTTCTTTCCACAGATATCCAGCAGGCTTTGTATGAGCTTGCATACCATGTTGTTAGAGGAAACTTAAAGCATGATCAAGCCTCTAACGTTCTTGGTGATGTCATAGTAAGTATATATTTGTAATAATTGCGTACTTATCAAATTTTTAGTTGGTTATAAAAGTCTGAATGAAAATCAAGCAGGATAATATTCAACAGACTTGTTTTCCCATGTCTAAAAAGTTGTTCTTGTCAAGTCCTTTTTCTTCTTTTGTGTGCACTTGAAATATATCTAGGCTGTCTGGGTTTTGTTTTTTCCTCCCCTACTTTTTGTGGTGAAGAATAGATATATTTTAGTATAAATTAAAAATTAAACCATTTTTTAAGGGCGCATGAAGACTGAAGTTTTTAATAAATGCTAAAACTAGATTTCACTTGCTTATGCAGCATGTCTGCAATGCCACCTACTGGTTTTTATAATTTACATCTTTCTTACAGTGTAACAATGTGCGTGTCTGCCATTTTACTATTGAGATGTCGAAGTCCCATGAGTGTCTTTAAAATGATGCATTAGATTTACTTTTTGTTTGAAAAAGGTTTTTCTTAAAATACTTTGAATAAATAGAGATAAGTAGGGAAAAGAGTATTTTCCTCTCAACTTCTAAGGTTACTAAATAATGTTGGTGTTCCTAAAAAAAAAAAAAAAAAAAAACCCCACCCAACTAACCACCCAAAACCTGAAAAAAAAAAAAAAATTTAAAAAAATCTTCTAAAAATGATTTCTTACTCTTTGTAAGTTCTTAGGTTGCTGTTTTGACATGTATAGGACATTAAGAAAAAACACCTTTTGCAGTAATCTATGCTAGGATAACCGTTTTAGGTTTTTAAATTTCTGCATTGGGTTTGAGCGAAGTCAAGGCTGAAGTGCACCTTGCTGTTGGGGTAGCATGTGATTATGTTTCATCTTTAGTTACTGTAGGAAATGGTAATGTGATTGGTGCCTGAGAAAGTATAGTTTACTGTACAGGCTGGTGCTGCTCTTCAGGCAGGGAGTTCCATTGTGCTAGAGAAGTGGGTTTTGTCCCTGGCCACTAGACACTCTTTTAAATTACATTAAAATGTTATGTTATTTCATGACATATGAATGATTCATACAGCACTTAGGTTAAATGTTAGTCAATAATTGAGCCTCTTCGTTATTAATTAATCAAAATGTTAATTATTATTAATATCATTAGTAGTCTGCATTATTAATTAATCTGAAATTGATGAAGTGTTGTTTTATGTAATGGAATAAGAATTTTCTCAGTGTACACATTGGAGTTTCTGTATTCACTAAGTGTGATCTTTTTCCTTTTTAGGAATTTCGGGAAGACATGCCTTCCATCCTGGCTGATGTATTCTGCATATTAGGTAAGTTGGGTTCCCTTCCTTTCATCATTGTGATGGATTTGGAGAAATACATGCTTTGTGCATTTGCTTGTTAACTTCTTCAGGAAATTTCATTAAATCTGTAAAGCATGACTTTTCTTTACAAAATACGTGTTGATTCTTCCCCAGTGTATCTGTATCTCAGTTGTTAATGTCCTTTTTATTCTGCTTTGTTCTGTTACAGTTTCCAGAAGTTTATCTATTAAAGGCAGTGGAAATTGATCTTCCAAGAATAGTTAAAGGATCTAGCTTGTAAGAATGTTGGATGTTAGCTAACGGAATCAGTGACTTAGTGTTGTTATCGTTCTTATAAGTATTTTAAATAAAAGTTGACTTACTGGTGGGTAGATCCTCTGTTCTCAGAGTGTGTTCTGTAAATATTTTTCTCTGTACAGTCACTCGTAGTGAAATGGAGCTTGTACTAATTGTCCAGAAATCTAAAGGCAAATGACATCATTTGCCAAGTTAGTATCTGCCAACTGAGCAGGCTTTAAAGATGCGTACTTCTTATTCTGGTAATAACTTCTGGATTTTCATGTTGTAATGTTGATCCAAAGCTGTTTCTTGTGTTTTTAGAATTTTAACCCTGTATAATTTTCCAGATCATAGTTTTAACTGCTTGCAGTTTCTATCTTGTTCTATGTCTCTATGTTTTTTCAACAAATTTCAGCAAATTCTTTGACAGTCTCTTCATGACAGATCCTGGTTGATTCTGTATACTGAAGGAGTGTGGCATCTTCTCTGCTGTGGCTGCCTGTGCAGAGGCACCTAATTAAGTTTGCATATGCAGCCTTGGTTCTGAAACATCTAAATGATGAATTTTGACTGTGTTTTTATTCATAATGTTTCATTCCGTGTACTTGTATCATGTTTTTGTAATAATTAGTTTTTATAATGCAGTAGTATACTGATAGCCTTTTGTTATTTAAGCTGGGTTAGAAAACTTAATTAGTTGCTTCTTAGACTAGTTTCAGTTATTCAAGTAGTTCATCTGTCTGCCTTTTCCTGTTTTTTTTGCCTCCTCCCTTCAAATTAGCATGTAGCCAAATGCCATGCCTCTGCTAGTAGCAGAGAAATAGTATGGCTAAGGAGCTAGCTTTCAAACTCTGGGACAAAGGACATTTGACAATTACTTGCTTGTTTTTAATGAGTTTCCTCTAATGCTTTTTCTCTCTAACCAGTATTTGCTGCTATCAGGATTTTTTTTTTTCTAATGTCATCATCTTATAGTTAATGTGTTTCAGTATATGAGAATTTTGATTTATCCACTTTACCCACTCATCCACATTCCCTGGACTAATTTTTTTCTGCAGATTCTTTTTTGGCTGAGAGGCTTGGCTGCTAGGGTCCAGACTGATCTGGCAAGGCTGCCTCCACTGCCGCCCTGCTACATCGTTGGTTTTCAGTCTGCTGGGGGCTGCTTTCTCAGATTTCTGTTGTTGATGTTTCCTCTATGGGTCTAGTTTTCCTGTGGGTATGGGTGTGGGTTTTTTTGTGGGTTTTTTTTTGTTTGTTTGCTTGGTTTTTGTAATGTCTGCCTTGCATTCTTTTATTGGGTCTTCCATTCCTTTTGCAGCTCCTTGCTTCCTGTAATGATGTACTTTTTTTAACTACTTTAGACAGTGTGCTTCCTTGGCCATTGTTTTATGGCCTGTCTTCCCATAGGAGTAAATTCACGAACTGCATTCAATTGTTGACAATGCAAAAGAAAAGAGTGGAAATACAGAATCATAGCTAGTAAAAGACTGGAGACCAGGCAGTAAATGGTAGTTACTCCGAAGATGCAGGGAAAGAGACTAGAACGTGACATTAAAGCTACGATCACACAGTTCTCAGCGATTCGTAGTTCTCTACTTTGTTGCTTATTATTGATTCTTAATGCTTGCCATATTGCAACAGAGAAGGGCAAGAAAATTATGGCATTCCTCTGGTTTCTGTTTTACCTTTTCATGAAATTTGTGGATGTGTGAGAATTGTCATCAAAATATTATGTGGATCTCAAGGTGGATGAGTAGGTGGAAAGTGGCAAGAAGCTAGCATGTTATAAACAAGCTGCTTTACCTTGTGTTATCATTAGCATTTATCGGAATAGTTATAAAAAGAAACTCATAAATTTCAAAAGTAATGGTTTCCATTTATCATTTTTCCCATCTTCTTTTATACTAGATATTGAAACAAGTTGTTTAGAAGAAAAAAGCAAGAGGGATCATTTTACCCAACTGGTATTAGCCTGTTTGGTAAGTTGCACTTAGAAAGTCTTTTGGTAAGAGTATATGCCAAAATCTGACAAGAAAAATCAGAGAGGGGTTTTTTGTTTGGTTCTTTTTTTGTTTTTGAGGAAAAGACTATTAGAATGTTTTAACAATTTTCCAAATAATTTGAAAAAGCATCTTTAAAGCATTATGGTACAGTAACGTAGTATAGTCATCCCTTGAATTCTTTAAAGAGTTTTGAGAGAACTTAATTTTTTCCCCCATCAGTTCAATAGAAATTTTGCTTCTGAAGTATGTTTTGAGTTGGACTTCTCCTTTGTGCAACCTCCTCTGTCTTTAGAAGTGGCATTCCTAAATGCATGGAATAAGCTTGATTGGTAGGAAAATTCAGCATATGAAAATAAGGCTTTTTCTCCCAGAATATGAGAGAGAATGGGTATTAGCTTTGTAAATACACAGTTCTTGGTGGTAATATTCCTAGATGCTATGCGATGTATACTTTGTAACCAGCAATTAGGCTCTAGGGCTTGTTTCTTCAAGGTGCTTTTGTATATAAAATCTACCACTGTAAAATTCCAATTTCAGTTAAATAGTTTCTCAGTTTTGTCCACTTCTATGTTTGAAGGAGAATGCATTTAGTATCATGGTATATCATGATATTTGAACTTTTTTTTTGTAGTCAGAATGCATGTGTAGCCTGAAGTAATAATCAGATGGTTTCTAGGTCTTTGTAATTGACAAATTTGATGTTTTTTTGATGTTTTTTTAGTATCTTGTATCTGACACTGTCCTAAAGGAGCGTTTAGATCCAGAGACACTGGAGTCATTAGGACTTATCAAGCAGTCTCAACAGTTCAATCAGAAATCTGTTAAAATAAAGACAAAACTATTGTAAGTTTTGGGGCAAGGGTTGTTTGGGGAGTGGGTGGGGAGGGGCAATGGTAATTAGTCCGGTAACAATGTTTTCTAACAATGTGTAATGTTTCTTTTAATAAAATACTCAATTTTCTTTAGGAAATGTGTTTTGTTGCACTTTAACTTGTCATTGGCAAAAGAACCTCGTTAGCGCTCTTAGTTTTCAAACTCTTGAGAAATGTAAAATCTTTTTTAATGTCACCTATTGCTGTGGGTTTTGCAACAGTGATTCCATATGTGCAGATTAAATACTTAATGTTTAATTGTGTTTGTGACAAATGTGAGCTTACAAAGTGTAAGTAAATTAATTATTGCTGTTGCATCAGTTACGCATGGGCATTTGTTTTCATAAATAAGCAAATGTAGTTACGTTAGTTTTTGCAATACAGGATGTATTTTTGTGGTGCATGTTTGTTTTTTGTCTCTGCATCCAATGTTTCAGTCTCAATCTCAAAGAACACGACTTGAAACTAGAATAGGTCCTTAAGCACGGACTGTTACAGAGCAGTTCTCCAGCACAGTGTGTAAGAACAAGCCTTACTGTTAAGTATAAGCATGATCTTGCTTTTAAATGGTCTTCACTTGAAATAAAAGAAGAGCTAAATTTGTTTGGAGAATGCTCACTGCCTTGCAGGTATTCATTGTACTGCATTCTATGATTTTTGCAATAGCTCAAGTAAATGACAAGTTCTTAAAAATGTGTTCAAAATTAGCATTTTGTATAACAAATTTAATATTGATAAGAGCATAAATAAGCTTCACTGTGGACGTGTGTTACACAATAGTGTTTAATTTCTGTTTATTTGCAGTTATAAGCAACAGAAGTTTAATTTGTTAAGAGAAGAGAATGAAGGTTATGCAAAGCTCATTGCAGAACTGGGGCAAGACTTATCTGGAAATATCACTAGTGATTTAATCCTTGAAAATATCAAATCTTTAATAGGTAAGGAATTTGTTGAAGGAAAATGGGCACTGGTTTTCCTATATGCTCTTATGACTACAGAGAGCGACTTTAGACTGCTGTTTGAGATCATCTGTGAATCAAATAATATGTCATGCAGGCATGTAGTGCAATAGTAACAAGTATTGGTAGATCACCTTGGATAGAACTATGACATTTGGAAGTTCCTGTTTCTGTGACAAAATTAATTTTGGGAGTGTTGTGTTGTTAAACTTAATTTAGATACTGAATTTACAGGACAGCCTCAAATACGCATGCTGTGATTTTGATTCATTTCAGCAGTATTTTTTGAGGATGCGCTTGTCATCTCCTAGCAGGCAGATTGGAGCGTAACAAAGTAATGCTTTTTGCTTTTTTAAGGTACTCAGTTCAATGTATTAATATTCTTTTAGTCTTAAAGAAGTTGAACAAGTTATTCCTTAATGAAGAGAAATGGGAATCAGTAAATGTTATTCCTTTATCTAGTTCTGTTTGCTATTTGTCCATATTTCTAAGTTGAGTCTCGGCTAGAGTGTCATGATCAAAGTGCGAAATACAAAATACATTAAAAACAGGAAATATCTGTAATTCCCCATGTTTTTTACACTTCCTTTATGGATAGAGTTTTATACAATATATTGATGTTTGTACCAGTGCCAGTGCAGTAATGGTCAAAAGGTTATGCTACTATTTTATAAAAGATAATTTTTCATCTATCACAGAATTTTGCCTGAGACTGTCAAATCCCTGTAATACTACTAATTGTTTTGGAAGAGAGCTAGAGAAGATGATGTTTTTGATAGTTATTACATTAAAAAATACACTCTCAGTTTGAGGAATTTCATAACAAAACATTTTTCTGTCTTCTGGAATTTTAGGAATTGCAAATAGACTTCATATAAATTGTCAATTCTTTTAAAGTACTGACCTGCAGTAGGTCCTGGTGTAGTGGAAATGGCTTTTGGGAAGGAAAGACCGATGCAGTTATATATCTGCATAGTGGATGTGCCTGGATAAAACTTCTCATGGCACAATGAAGAAAATAGTCTAGATGTGGATTCTTTTGATATAAGTAATATTTCTGTCTTGAGCATGTCTCCTGGAGTTTTAGTGGAAACGTTTATATAGTAAAATACAGGTATGATTACAACATTGGCTTACCTGATCTATATCCTTGCTCTTGCTCCCCTCAAAATAAACACCGTTCTCCCTAATGCTAGCAATAATACTGAATTGACAGGACAGTACAACTAGGTGGATCAGGGTCTAGCTCAAACCGGAACAATTTTTGGGGCGTAAAATAATTTCTAGCTGGCTGATTTGTGTGACTGCATGAATATGTGTGCCAGCACAAGGGGAGAGGAAGCAGCCGGTGCCTTTTGCTGACACTGGTATTAGTGAGGTTGGGTTTTTACTTATTAAATGTTTGGCTTAAGATGGTAATTTCTAATTTTTCGGTAATCTGAATTGAAAGTCCTGTTTAGTATCTTTGTCTAGTTTAATACTCAACATAAGTCAAAATGATTGATGCTGTATTTACACATGATCCAGATTATTTTGCTGTAGATAAATCCAGGCTCAATTTTAACTGAAAAGAATTAACTTTAAGAACTAATGCATTTGTGGTTTAGTAACAGAATGAGGATGAAACGTAGCAATGTTAAGCTTTTCTACTCTGTTCTTCTCATCTCCACTAGGATGTTTTAACCTTGATCCTAACAGAGTTTTGGATATTATCCTAGAAGTCTATGAGTGCAGGCCTGAGTATGACGACTTCTTTGTACCACTGATAGAGTCTTACATGTACATGTGTGAACCTCAGACTCTATGCCATATCCTTGGGTTCAAATTCAAATTTTATCAGGTAATGTATTTCCATTCTTAATTTTTGGTTTTGGTGGTTGGTTGTACTCAGTGTTGAACTGCAGTCATTGATAACGGATTTTTGCTGCAGATTTTTTTTACGTAAAAATTAATTTCTAAGTTGTAAAATTCTGGTGTTAAAAGCAATGATTTCATGTCTTGAAATGGAAGTCTCTAATGTATTCTAGAAGAGAATGCTTAGCATTCTCCAAGACAGCTGAGGGAGTCATGGTTGAGATTTGGTAAAATATTCAAGTTTTTTTTTAAATTTATGGTTAGGAATTGCATACAAGCACCATAAGGTGTGAAGATAGTTGAATGTTTTTGTTTCTGAAAATTCTGATTGTATGTCGCAGTTAAGTCTAGTGGCTTTGGAGTAATAGCAGTTAAATAACAAGGAGAACTGTAGGTTAATATGCTTCCTCTGAACTTTGAGTAGTTTCTTTTCTGTTTTATGACCTTCTGCAGTGGTCTGTTGCTTTTTTTTCTTAAATTTGCAATCTTTTCTTTTTTAGGATCCAAGTGGTGAGACACCTTCCTCCTTATACAGAGTTGCTGCTGTCCTATTGCAACATAATCTCATAGATCTGGAAGATCTTTATGTTCATGTAAGTGACAGCGCTACTCTGTCAAGTGCCAAAACTAAGAAAATTTCAAAAAGAAAGCCAGATATTTTACCCTATTCCTAAAGCTTCAGATTCAGGATACACTGTGTCATACCTGTATATGAGCATGTTTAACGTCTCTTAAAATTTCCAGTACTTTCTAATGCCACATATTCAAATAAACACACACTGAAATATGAATGCTGATACACTTTCTTTGAATTATCTGTGTAGCATCCTCCAGATCGTTTACCTGCTGCCCAATTGGGAGATAGGAGGTAAATCATAGAATCATAGAATCGTCAAGGTTGGAAAAGATCCTTAAGATCATCGAGTCCAACCGTTAACCTAACACTGCCAGGTCCATCTACACCATGTCCTCGAGCACCACATCTATCCGTCCTTTAAATACCTCCAGGGATGGAGACTCAACCACTTCCCTGGGCAGCCTGTTTCAATGCTTGACCGCCCTTTCGGTGAAGAAGTTTTTCCTAATGTCTAACCTAAACGTAAAATGCCTGAGTATGCTTTAAATGCCTGAGTAACCTTCCTTAAGAACTAGACCCTTTGAGTGTTTTGCTTTACAAGATCGATTTTTGAAAAACGTGGTAGGACAATCAGTTCCTAATGCTCTTTGTTTAGTTTAATAGTAGGATTTTTTTTTTTTTTAAACTCTCATATATTCCTGAATAGGCCTCTCATTCCAATTACAAGAATTCTGACCATTTGTTAGGTCGAAAGACAAAAATGGAGTTCCATGTTCAGAGTTATTCAGAAAGACATCCTCTCCAGTCTGACAGTCTTATCAACCAACCAACATACCAGTTTGGCAGATGGTAAACAGAACGTTACAGTCATCAAAATAATTTTACGTTATAATGAATTTTTAATTTCGGAATATCCATAGATACTTTAAGACTCTTAACTCTTCCACTGAAATCAGGGAAATGAGCTCTAGTTACAGCTATGGAAATGTTGGAATGTAGTCTTGCCATTAATTTGTGTGGCAGTTAATAGCATTGGTCACAATCTGACTTGTCAGTAACTTGTCTCTGGCTTCATAGGAGTATTTTGGCTAAAAATGTGTCGGGTGGAGCAAGAGTAAGAGTGCATGTCTCAGATAATCGGTGTGGAGGGAGGAATGCGTGGCAGTAATGCTAGTTTGTTAAGAAATGTTTGTAAGCTTACAAAACAAATGGTCAGACTCGGAATTACAGTGGCCTATGCAATCTCAACTCAGGCCTGTATAGGCATGGGCCTGTTTTCTGACAGACTCACAGGTAGAATGGTCCCTATGTTTGTTTATACTGTTCACCTTTGTAATGTTGATTCTCAGTCTCGTTTTTAATCTGCTTTCATTCCAGATTCTCTCTGCCAGTCTGTCTGTCTGTCTTTGCATGTTTGGGATGGCATTTTTTCCTCTTTTCAGTTCAGGCTTAATTTAACTTGCTATGGGAGTTTCGAGAAGATAATTAGCTTGTAGGTGTTGAGTCTCATGTGGTCTATATTGTGCGGCTCCTATACAAGAACAGCTGCCAGGATTATTATTCATATCAAGACTGTTCTCCCCACCTCTGCCCTCCCTTCCCCTTCCAAGCCTGTAAGAACTGTTTTCTATTTGCGTATATGTACGCACAGCCATATATAATATGTAATGCATCCAGAAGATAGGATTTACCCCTTGAAATTCCACACTAGGTATTTCCTGGTGAATCTTAGTAGGTTACCTGTGTTTTCAAATGAGAGAAGTGTAGGTCTTTAAACCTTGTATCTTTCCAAGTGGGATTCTTTCTTCCCCTAATTTCTATGAAATCGAGAAATTCTATGATCTTTTCTCTGAAGAAGGTGATGTTTGGTCATCTTCTACTGTCAGTTTGGGAGGAGAAAAAACAGTAAAAATTCTTCCCTTTTTAAAAACGATAGAAGAAAAGATTACTGTATCAAAGAGGTCATGACTCTACAGTAAGTTTTGATTACTTATTTGCAGTTAAAGTTCAAGCATGATTTTAGGAATCAAATTGAAGTTTGGCTTTGTCAGAAAAAGAGCTTTTCTTCTGGCTCACAACTTGACCTATTAATTTTCAAGTGTAAGGTTATATTCCTCACCCTGATCATTCTCAAGTACAAGACTATGCTGAGTATTATCATACTAGGCATCTCTTAATGTATGTTTTTTAAGGAATAGATGTTGCATGTGTTTAGCGCACACTGCTGATAAATAGGAAATTTGGTAAGCTTTAAACGGTATTTCTTTAAAATAAAGTGCAATGAAAATGTGTGTCTAACTAGGTTACCTAGTTTTCCTTGGTGACGATTTTTTTTGCTTTAGAAAAGTAAGTGAAAATTTATGCTTTAGAATATTCACTTTAAGGCACTCAATTTTGTAAATGTTATGATCAAGTACGTGCATAACTGTCACCACATAGCTACAGCTGAATGGTAGATTGGAGAGGGGAAGGGGAGCTTGTACAATGAATGGTTGTGAGGAAGTAGAACAATACTATTTCTCATGAGTCCTTGATTTCAAAATGGTCTGTTAATAGTAAACTTCCTTGTTGGGATGATGGAAGGAGAAGAATCTTTCAGGGAGCCAGTTTATCTGATTAGTAACAAGGAAGGACAAACTTCTACTTCGAGCTCAAGTGATCAAAAGTAGCAGTAGGTCACTTTAATTTTCAGATATAATGTTTGTTCTGGTTTTTTTGTTTGTTTCTTTTTTTTGTTTTGGTTTTTGTTTTTTTAGCTTCTTCCAGGGGATAATGCCATTATTGAGGAGCACAAGCGAGAGATAGTGGAAGCTAAGCAAATTGTCAGAAAACTTACAATGGTCGTCTTATCCTCTGAAAAGACTGAGGAAAAGGAGAAGGAAAAAGAAAAAGAGGAGGAAAAAACTGAGAAGGTGTGTGTGTGTGTCTGAATAGTTTCCTTTCAAAGAAAAATTATTTTAAACTAAAGATAATTGTTATGAAAACATTTTTATATTTATTTGAAATATAGACAGTACGTACTTCTTGGAAGGCTTGTGTCTATCCTCTGATTGCAAAAATGCATGGTTTGGGGTTTGTTCTGGATTTCTCTAGGTTTAATGTTCCTGGTTCAATGGCTAATTAATTTTTTCCTCCCTTTTTGTTGTATCAGCTCCACTAAGTATGTCCCAGCATTCATATACTTCACAATCTTTAACAACTGTGTTTTCTAGGACCCGTGATAGTATAATCCTAGTTGATTTTGTAAAAATAAGGACTTTAGTAAGAGTTTATTTCTTATTTCTCTGAATGAACAATTGGGATGTAAAGAATTGCCAGACTTAAGAATGCTGGTATAATTATGCTGGATTGTATAAAAAGGCTTTAACTGAACATTTTTAATTGTAACTGTCTGCTGTGCTTTCCATTAGATCTGTATCTTTGTATGTGTAAATGTGTACTCTTTATTTAAGGTGCTACTACATCATGTATTGTTCATGTTGCCCTAGGTCTAATTTGTTTCTGTGTGTCCAAGCCTTACTTTAAGAACAAAATTATTTAATCTCTTAGCAGCCTTTCTGTTGTCATCTTCATTTGAGTGTCTAAGTACTACTCAAACATCTTATTTAAAACAGAAAAAGTAAAATGAAAGCTTCATATTTGCATTTTATAAGTGGTGTACTGGAGAGGGGTCCATCAGTCTCGACAGTTTCTGTTCCTAATTTTTCTGTATCTTCCTGGATTCATTATATCAATCTGTTTTGTCTGCTTTTTCTACTTGTTCTACCCCACCTTGATTCTGTACATCTCTGACCTTCCTTCCTCCTTCCATTTTTCTTCCCTAGCTTGAAAAAAATCTAGTTTCATTTTCTTCCCTCAGGCAGCTGATGCAGTCACTACTCTCTGGCTCTCAACTGCAGCCACATCTGCAGCGTAAACTGATTCCTTTCACTAGCTTTGGGTTTCTGACCTCCCTCCCACTCATTGCTTCAGTATCCCCTTTGATTGTACCACACTGCTTTGGTCCACCTTCTCTGCAGTCAGATGAGGCTGCCTGGTATTCCCTGAAGCGTCCAAGTCACCACGTTCTGATGGAAGACTAAACTCTTGATGGGACATGGGGAGTGTATATATTGCAAGTAATGTCAGAAGAATTAAGACAGCTTTTATGGCTAAGCTTTAGAATTAAGAACTAGGGAATTTTAAGCTCTAGCAGAAACTGCAACATTTTTCTGAAGGATTACAATGACAAATAACAAAGTCTGAGTCTGTGTGATGGGAAAACGGAGAGCTGTACTTAACAAGAACAATTTCTGTGACTCTTTGCACACTTATGCAACTCATGCTGTTTCTTGAAAAGCTTGTTTCTGTTTTAGTATTTTTGTACGTGATTAGCCGTGCCATTCATAGCAATTAGTAACTACATGTGAAAGTTGTTGACAGTCTAAATTTGAGTACTTTGTATCCAGTCTGCAGTTTCAATGTATAATTTTTGATACAGTACCATGGAATAAATGCCTGGGTAAGGATAATGGTGTTTAACAATTACTGACTTCTCTGTTAAATCCACAAAGTGCTTATTTTGTGTGGTTAAAATTTATTATTGTCTCATGACTCTAATATGAATAATTTAGTATTGGCAAATGCATTATCTGCTCTTGCCTTTTAAGATGCATTTGACATAACTGAATAATATGGAGATACTTGAGAGATCGCAGAACTCAACAGTATGACTAGGTTTGGCAGCAATTCCAGACTGACTCTTCTCTGTGCCATGCATGCTATTGCTTTTAGAGACCATGTTTCAGAAGAGCTTGTTTACCTAAAGAGACCCAGTCAAGCAGCATGCATGTGTGTGAGCAGTGACTGCTTTGGAAATGAAATATTAGCCTACTAACACATAAAGCCTAGACAGACTGTGTGAGTAGAAACACGGATTCTAATATAGTTAGTAATCACCAAAAAAACCCAAATCACCAAAAATTTGGTGTTTAGTGTTGAACTTTAACTGGTATGTTCATACCAAATATATAACTGGTTTATGATTTTTTGGTGATAATATGACTTCTAATTTAAGAAGTCTGTTGTATTGAACATGGATTTCAACCTTCCTGCATGTACTGCACAAGTAAAAGTTTTCAAAGACTTCAGTAAAGGCTCAGCATACCCCTTTGTTAACATAGTATATATCGACTTAAGAAGACAGTCCTTGGCATCAAAGGAACTTGAAGTAGTTACATGGTAAAATGACATTAGTGTGTGCATTTCTAATTGCACATGTATGTTTTTAATCTTTCAGAGGCTAATCTTGTTCTGATGTGCAGATATTCCCCCCGCCCCCTCGAAGGAAAGGCTAAGATTTCATTGCTGCATACGTTCAACATAAATATAGAATAGATCTGTGCATTTTGTTTTGTTCTGAAACTTTCCTCTCCATGTTACTGTGTACTAGACTGTTTTCTATTTTCAAAACTATGAAAAAAAGTTGCCAGTGTTTTAAAGAAGTTTTAAAAGGAAAAAAATACTAAAAAATCCACGCAAACTGTAGAACCACAGAAGTGTCTGCTTGGTAATTAATTTTTGTTTTTGTCAGTCTGTCTTGTCTGTTTGCATGATTTAAATAAAACTAGTTTTTTGACTTAAAATGCTTAAATGTTTTGTCCTAGACCTGTAATCTTCCCTCCCTCATTGTAAACATCATCTTAGGCTTGTAGTTACGTACAGCTAGTTGCTGTCACTGTTCCTTACTGTTAGTTGTTTCCTAATGGACTTTTACCTTGGGGACCAGGGAAAACCAATTTATAACAACAAAATGTGTCAATACCATGCCCATGTAAAAATGCTTCAAGGCATGATCTTAATTGTAAACTCCTATTTCTCTTATTGCCTATATTGCAAAATGGGATATTTGGAAAACTTCCTGTAGACTTGCACTTAAAACTAGACTCTCCTAGAGTAGATGCTAATGTGAAGCTTATGATACAGGAAAACTAAGAGACTGGTAAAGGTTCTGGGTTTGGTTTGGTGTTGTGTGTGATTTGGGTTTTTTTTTCTTTTGGTTTTGGGTTTTTGTTTTGTTTTTTTTAATAATCTGATTTTGCAAGAGGAGTTAATGCTTTTAAATCCAGAACAGCACACAATGCAAAGGATTCTTAAAAGCTTGCATTGTTCTTAAAATGTCGTATAAAGAAATAAGCTGCAATAGCTTGTGACATTTTGAAAAGTGTATGATCAAGCATATGTCAGACAACTTTATAAACTTCTGTTTTGAACTTTATTTTTAACTTTTTTCTTTGATCCAGATGTTAGATTCTACATGGATGGTTTTATTATTGCTTTTGAAGTGTACTTATTATATAAATGTCTAGCTGAATTTTATTTTAAATATTTTTTTATTATATGGTTGAAATACTGGTGGTTTTTTTCCTCTAGCTGTGGATTACAGCTGCATGCTGCTTAAGGAGAAATATTAAGAAGACTTTATGAATACACTTTTTCATTGTTTGTTATCTTGCAGCCTCCTGATAATCAAAAGCTTGGTTTATTGGAAGCTTTATTAAAAATTGGCGATTGGCAGCATGCACAAAGTATTATGGATCAGATGCCTCCATTTTATGCTACTTCACACAAGCCTATTGCAGTTGCCCTTTGCCAGCTTGTGCATGTGACAATTGAACCTCTGTACCGCAGGTAAAGTGAAAAGTAGAATTCTGTTGCTACACAGGGGAAAACTACTATTTATTTATAAGCATGAATTCACTAATAAGCCTAACTGTACTGATAGATTTCTAAAATTTTCACTTCTGTTTCATGTGAAATGCTGCACGTCTTATTTTTCAGAGTTGGTGTACCTAAAGGAGCTAAAGGGTCACCAATTTCTTCTTTGCCAAACAAGAGAGCACCAAAACAAGCAGACAGCTTCGAGGACTTGAGAAAGGAGGTGTTCAACATGCTTTGTTACCTTGGTCCTCATCTCTCCCATGATCCCATTTTATTTGCAAAAGTGGTGCGCCTTGGGAAAGCATTTATGAAAGAGGTTGGTATGACACAACAGCTTGTCAAAACTTGAAGAATACCAATTCCACTGATGGCAAAAAATACTCGAGTCTTACTAATTGTGTATATATTCAAATACTGAAACATAAAAGATTTCTTTGACTAAGGACAACTTTGGAGAATCTTATTTTAATTGTTGATCATTTTTATGATCAATAAACATAACAAACATTTTTATGAACAACTTAAGGCACTTTAGGTGTATAACCCGGAATATTTAGTGGTAACTAATTTCTCATTATGGTCTTCATCTTTTAAAACATGACCTGTGTATGGATATTTAAAAAAAAAAAAAAGGACATATGATACTAATTGCTTGGAACCTTTTACATTATTAGAGTGACAGCGTAGACGATGGGGAATAGTAATCTAATACACGCTCAGTACTTAAAATAGTACTTTCTATTCCACCCGTTAGGTTACTTGGGAAGTAGGGGATGTTGCATCTTTTAATTAGTGGGGTGCCCCCTGTTCTGCCAGTTAAAATGCTGCTATTCTTGAACTTGGGTCAGTCACAAATCTCTCGATGCCATTAAGGATGAGTTCAGTGTGCAGATCTAAAACACCCTATAAAGCTTCAAATTGCCAGTTTTAGAAATAAAATGGCCTCTTGAGAGTTGTTATTGTCTTTTGACTGTATTTTTACCACGTATATATTGAAAGATTGGTAGTACAACCTGTTTTAAAAGGCTGCAAGTTGAATTTATATTCTGAACTCCCTTGTAATGTACTCAGTAGCTCAGACTGAGGCTAGTGATTTCTTTTGCTACTTTTCTGGCAATTTGCTATTTGACTAGCAGTTTTTGTTCTATTTTCAAGTCAACAATAGAGGGTTTTAATTTTTTTTTTTTAAATAGCAGCTCAGAGAAACTTTGGAATTAATAGTTTTTGAAATAATTTTTAAAATTATTATTATTAAAAACAAACACCACCACCCCCAAACTTAAAAAAATCACTATTTTTGTTACCTAGCTTTTTATTTTACCTCACAACTGAAAGTTGGAGAGGTTTGTTGATGTAAATGGTACTAGAGGGGAGATTTTCAGTTTTATAACTTTTTTTTCTTAAAAGTATTTTTTTTTATTCCAACTACAACTAACAAATATTGGAATGTTCAAAATGTATGTACCACCTGAGGGGAAGCTTTCATGTCCAGCTGTACTTGATGATGCAGAGCTAAGAACACAGATAATGCTTAACAAATTTTGACAAGAGAGTTTGCTCTGACAAGGTTCCATGATGCAATGATAGGGTGACAGAAGCTACACTAAGTTTGGGTTCCAAGTAATCTTTGTAATAAAATGATGGTAACTTCAAGCATTTTCATCCTCCCCTACATCCACGTCTTTGTAGGATGTATGATTTCTCACCGTCTTCTTATCCAGAATGATAGGATTTCCCAATGGTTAATACTCTTGCTTTATAGTATGCTTATTTCTTGCTGGCCTGTGAGAATATTGATATTTGAGTGATACACTATGTTGCACTGACAATGCAGTTAATTGGGAAATTATAATTTCAGGGGAGTAATTAATTTTACTGCTGTCAGCAAACTATTAGGAATACTTTGTAATTAAGTTCAAGTACTGAAGGTTTGTGAGAAAGCCTGTGTTTCTGTGGATACATACAGTAGAATGGAGATTACTTGGTTATAGGAATCTCTCGTGCAGTTTTACTGTAAAGATATGAATATAATAGTTTAATGTGTTTCTGACAAGAATGAGCAACATTTTAGCTATTTGCTCTAGGTGGGAACTGTGAAGAAATTCGTCATTGACAGAGTGGTTAAGGTAACATAGGGAAAGTTATTTTTAATGCACTGTTGCCATCAGCATGTTCTAGTTATGAAACTACATTTAACACACAGTAGAAATACTTATAACTGGAGGTGATTTTGACTGTAAGTTAACCCGTACAAGTAGTTTAAATGTTAGACTACTAACATTGCACTGCAGCTTTCATGCTCAAGTGTACCTTTAAAATAATTGTGCACTTACTGATGTGATAGCTTAATATGCTTTTCATGGTGAGTGGAACAAAAAGAGAGAAAAGAAAGTAATTTAATAATTAAGACTAAAAGCTTAAGAGGGTGTTATTGTGAGAGAAAGATGGGGAAAATAATCGAAGGCTGTTGATAATTGGGTTGGAAGTTCTGGGGTTTTCTTAGGTAGAAGGTGAATGCTTAGGGCAATTTTTTTCTCTCTCCAGTAAGAAAATTCAGTATTTCATATATAATAGTAATGTTCAGTGATATTTTAGTTATTGCCTCCTTTTGAACAAAAGTTTACAAACCCCCTATATATGTAAGCAATGCATTTCATCTATGCATTTGGATTTCTGTTCAAAAATGTTTTAATGCTGACAGATCTGGAAAATTAAACATTTACTAGACATGTGGCCCTTCAGGTTTATGCTTTTGCTGAGGTAGCCTTGTTCTGCAACTGTAACTGTTACAGTTAATTATGCTGCAATTAACACTATTGTCTTTGTTATAGTTTCAGTCTGATGGAAGCAAACAAGAAGATAAAGAGAAAATGGTGAGTTTATTTTGGAGTAAGGTGTTTTTATGTGAGACGTAGTTGAGAGCAAATGCTTAATAACTGTACAACTCTTCTTTCTCTGTAGAGTTTTATGCTTTAACTTGTCTTGATTTTTATAGGCCAGTTTGAGCCAGTCACATGTTAGGGTTTTTTTATTCCTGTCCTTTTTTTTTTTTTCTTTCTTTTTCTTTCTCTCCTGCATTCCTCAAACCTAATCTTATTCTTAGTCCAGTGCATTCTACTTCTTATTTGCTCAGAGAATCAGCTGGAGTACCTCCAGCTATTTATTCTATAAATACATTTTTCATGGTGGCACCTTGTATCTTAAAGAATTTACTGGGGAAAAGCATAGAGAAAAAGATAAATTGGAAGTAGGGAAGGTGTTTAATAGTACAATGGCTAATTTTTCTTTATTGGCTAATTTATTTCTTTATAAATTTTCTAATTTATTGAATTATCAAGATTGGTCACAATGAAACCCAAGTGTCCAGTTGAGATCTGACTTATAAAAGCAAGTTGTTGTTGTTGTTGTTGTTTTTTAAAAATCAACAACAAGTTTTCAATACGAAGTTTGCACAGTTTTCATTATTACTTTCATTACTACTTATTACTCCTGTTTCTCACTTGTCTTGATTTCCTGACTTCCTGAATCATTGCAGAGAAAATTAATCTCTTCTGGTTTGGCTTTTTTTTTGGGAGGGGGAGGGGGCTTGGTGGTGGGTTTCTCTCTTTTTTTTTTTTTTTTTTTCCCCTGCTATGATTATTCTAACATAGCTCTATGGGAAAGAAGTGTTTAAGAAAGGATGAAGGTAGGATACTAAAAACATGGAAATTGATACTGTGCCTTGGGAACATGTATAATGCCTTCAAGTTTTAATCTGGAATTCTGAAAATGGAAGTAGTGGCAAGAATACCTTAATACATTGAAAGCAGTTGCCAAAATCTATTTTCTCTTGTTGCACTTTGTGCAAGTCCACAGTATATCTGTTTTTAAATTATATATTTCATTTGAAAATACGAGTACAGCTTGCTGAAAACTTCAGCAGCTTTGCTCAAATATCTCATATAGGCAAATAAAATATTGACAGTATCTATGGTCCATAAATAATCTAATAAAAGATTTATGATGGGAGATATTTCTAAGTCCTTTTTAATTTTTTCTTTATCAGCCTACTAAGATGTGCAATTTGTGCATATCTGCATAGCATGCATAGCATTGCTTCTGATGTACTTACTTGATGCTTACCTCGAGTCTTTTGTCTTTATCGCAGGAGATACTGTTTAGCTGTTTGTTGAGTATTACTGATCAAGTCTTACTTCCATCTCTTTCTTTGATGGACTGCAATGCGTGCATGTCTGAAGAATTATGGGGAATGTTCAAAACTTTTCCATACCAGTACCGGTGAGTAGAATAGTTTTTGTCCATTCTTTGGAAGTGGTCTCTTGAATTGTCAGTACTAAAAATAGTTTTCATTTATCATCTTTCAAGGTACCGTCTTTATGGGCAATGGAAGAATGAAACATACAATAGTCACCCACTTCTAGTGAAAGTTAAAGCTCAAACCATAGACCGAGCCAAATATATCATGAAGTAAGTTGTTTAATTCCATAAATAATTATCAACTGTGATACAATGTATTGCATGTCACCAACTGAAGAAAATAAACTTGACAATAAAATTCCCTTTCTAATGACTCAGTAATTTCACTGATAATCCTTGTTCATGAAGTATTTAATGTACTGTGATTAAAAACTGTCAAGTAAGTAAGGATACAGACAAATTTGTCACCAACAAGGGTATTTAATTTGTGAAAAATGTCCCGTTAAATTATTTAAAACCTTTTCCATGGGTATGCTGTTGTTTGATAAATTGCTTTGCTTATGCAAATGTCAGAGCGCAACATATTTTCTTTAGGTATGGAGACTCTTTAATCCAAAGATTCTCAAAAATCTTGTCACAGTTTCTGTTTCTGTAGGTTTGAAAGTAGGGCAGTAAGTTGAATTGAATGGAATGATTCATTCTCATATTCAAGTGGGCTCACGACAATTTCAGATTTACCTCACATTTAATGTCGCTGACATCATTGTCAGGGATTTGGGTTCTCCATTTGTTGTTGCCGAAAGCAAATGCTATATATTTTATAATGTGGATAATTAGAACCTTTCTACATAGGCAAGACAGAATAATTGTTACTGTGTAAAAGACTTTGGACTTGCAGCTGTGGAAGCTAGAAACAATGGTTTTGTTTCTCTTCTGACTTGCTGCATAGCTAGCATAGACCGTGAAACTTTACATCCCTTCTCTTGTACAGTGGATTTCAGTTGGCAGATGAGCCACAGTTCTGTCAGTTGTTGAGATTGCTACGTGTACAACTTACTTTTGTGTATCGACTTCAGGTTTCATATTAAGCTCACATCTTCAGTAGAGAATGCTGTGGCAGGGTAACACCATGAAATTAATATTGTTACTCAATGAACGGAATGCGACAAATGCAAAATGACCAATCTGTGGCTAAATTAAATTTGCAGGAGAACTTAACAGCATCGCATGCTATTTTTATATGTGATACAGGTCCCACTGACAACTTCAGAATGCAAAGTGCTCCAAGTTGAAACTAGAATACAGTCCATAGTAATATAGGGGCAACTGGTTTGTTTGTACTGTCTGCATGTTATAGGATTATAAATTCCAGATTCCCAGAGAAGTAATACTTCTGTGCTTAGATTTCTTAAAAACTCATCTGCTAGTGAGAATTTAATCTCTGCCACTAATAAAGGTGTTTCTTCACTGGAACTAATCTATTGTTTTAGTATGCTTTTAGCTTGCCTATTGCAATAAAATACATTCTCTTTTACAGACGTTTAACTAAGGAAAATGTGAAACCCTCTGGAAGACAAATTGGGAAGCTCAGCCACAGCAATCCTACAATTTTATTTGATTATGTAAGTAGTTGCATGTATTTGAATACTATTGCATACTAACAATAAATATTAAAGTATAGGAAGCGACCTGCTGTCTTGGTGAGAGGACAGTTCTAATTTCAGTATTTTTTTTACTTTTGATGCAAATTTTAAAATGTGATAATTTGCTAGTAGTGCACAGGTCTGAGATATTAAATATGACAATAGCTCTTGAATAACCAAAACTGCACAGGAAATTACATCCACTGATTTATAGGAGTAAAGGATTTAATTTGAGATTTCCAAAGAGAACATTCTAAAATTTGATTAATAGAGTTTACTTGTATTCTTCCATGACCTAGGTTCATTTTTTAATAGTCTTTTGTTATTATAAGTAGCAACAGAAACTCTTACTGCTAAGGTTTAGGATTCTTAAGAAATCTTAGGAAAAAAAATGAGAGAAATGTTTTCATGATTTTATTTTCTGATAATTGAAAAGAAAAGTAATTATACAGAATTGTTTTTACATGTTAGAGACATGTTTCACTGATATCTGTAAGGTACTAGATAAATTAATGAGATTATCTATTACTTTGAAAGTGGTTCAGGACCTTCTGAAAAATTAGTTTCAAAGGATGTTTTGTGTAGTTTTTGAAGACAAGCATTGTTAAATGGTTTTGATTTATTATATGAAAGATAAGGAATACTGTTCCTGTTCAGCTGAATGTCTTCTGTAAATTTCAGATTTTATCACAAATACAAAAATACGATAACTTAATAACTCCAGTTGTTGATTCACTGAAATACCTCACTTCGCTGAACTATGATGTCTTGGCATGTATCCTTTCATGTAAATCAATATGTCTAGTTACTGATAAAGTTGCAGTTGTAGCCAGATTAAATTTGCTGTCTGTGAGTAAATATTATCTTCTATTGTTTTCTATTCTTGCTGCTTTTTGCAGGAAATTTTAGTGAAGTTTGCAAATACCTTTGCACTCTTTTACAGAGGGTTACAGAACCCTCTCTATTTGTTCTTTCACACTATGAAAATTACACTTTATTTTTAAGGGATTTTACTACTTTCACTCTGTTCTTGAAGGCATAGTGATCCTGTAAATAGTGAGGTAAATACTGCTTTTTGAGTTACCATTTCTTTTATGATTTTATTCTGTTACACCATAACTATGTTAGTGGATCCCCAATATCATGCTTGCTATACTTGCATATCATGTTCATATATTACAAATTGTGGAGCTGGAAAAACAGGTCTGTGTAACTTTTGTTTTTACAAATTGAGGAAAAATATTTTCTTTAACTCCACTAAAGACTGTATCATTGAAGCTCTGGCAAACCCTGAGAAGGAGAGAATGAAGCATGATGACACTACAATCTCGAGCTGGCTGCAGAGTTAGTATTCTTGTTTTATTTTTTACATTAATGTTTAAAATACTTCACCTTCCCTATGATCTGCCATACTGTTGATCATTATGATCAATATTTCACTTGGATCTACCAGCTAATTTTTTAAACAAAACAGAGAGCTGGCAAGTTTAGTCAATAGGAAAACATTTTTTTCTTTGTATTACAAAAATACATATATTGCTAACATCACACATGTACACTACTTATTTAATGACTAGTATCTCATGAGGTGCATTCACAGCTGTTTCTCCTTGCTTTAGGTCTGGCTAGCTTTTGTGGTGCAGTTTTCCGAAAATACCCAATTGAACTTGCTGGTCTACTTCAATATGTAGCCAACCAACTGAAAGCTGGGAAAAGGCAAGTCTTGAACAACTGATCTTTATAAACTCAATTTTTATAATGTATTGTCTGGGTCTTTGCTGGTACATGGGCGCTCGATGTAGTAGTTGCTCTAGTAGTGGTAAAACCATTCATAATACCAGGAAAGCTGAGAAATGTAAACAGCAGAAAGAAGAATATCCTCTTTAGTACATTAATTTTCCTCCAATTGTATAGCTGTGACATGTTATTTTTAAAGTACTGATTCTTCATCTGTAACTTATTTTAATACAGTTTTCTTAACAGCTAACCAGACAGGAAAAAAACCCTGCTTCTCTGTAATATTGTCGTAGAAATTATTGTACGTTATTTAAAAAATAAGTATCCATGATATATAAAAGGGTATGACTTAACAGTTTTAGTTTTTTCTTTCTCATAATGTCTTCTCTGCAGGGATGGCTCTTAACATTCTAATAGCATTTTAAATACTTTGTCCAATTTATTTAATGGCAGTTGAATTGCTGATTGATACGTCAATGTTAATCATAACTCAAAAAATTTTTCTAAACAAGGTTTGCAATTTGAATCTTCCTTTTGCTCTTCCGTTGTCATCACTTAGTGTTATTGTTTCATTTATTTATTTAATTTTAATGTGTTATTTTTATCACATAGGTGAGTATCAACTTTTTTCTATTATGAATCCCCATATGCTTACTGAAAGACAGCTTACCAATGGAGATAACACAGCATGTTATTTTAGGGTATTTATGTTGAGAAATCCAGTTTTTTCCCTTCCCTGCAATGTAGACACTCAGTCTCATGTGCTCCCTTGTCCCCAATTTGTTTTGTATTCTGATGCTGGTACAATTACATTGAGCTACAGAGGAAGGGTAAGTAATATTTCTTGTCTTTCCCCAGAATTAAGACTGTAAGTATTTAAAAAAAAAAAAATCAAATTATTTTTAATGTTCAGTATTTGGGATCATAGAAATAAAATGGATTTACCACTATGACCAATTCCATAGGACTGAAGTATTCAAGTATTTGAACTGGAGTATATGCGGGTATTGCAGAGTTCCTAGACAGAAAACATATTTATGGTTGGAACAGCAAACAAAAATATAAACAGTATGAATTCCTTAAATATAAGACTTTGGTTTGGAGGGTATGGGTCAACACTTTTTATGAGTAGGTCACACAAATGACTACTGGAAAATATTGCTGATTTGAATGATCATGATACAATTTGCTGTACTTCTGTTGAGGAAAAGTCATTGCCCTTACAGAATTCAGAGCAGGAAGTAAAGCCTGGTCTCTGGAGGGGATGATCATTGGAGCGTTTTGTATATTCTGTGGTTTCAGTAAAAAATGTTTTCCATGTTCCAAATAAACTCTCCAGACTAATTTTGCCAGGAAATTTCTAAGGCTGTGTACTATTCTAGAAATTTTTGCTAAAATTTAAAATATTCCATGTTCATGAAATAACTGTATAGATACAGTATGAAGCATGTAAAATAACAAAAGGGAGCAATAAACTTTATGATTAATTTGTTGATACTTAAAAGTTAATATCACCACACTCACTATTATTTTCAAAAACAATGGAATTCTTCTGAAGGGGTTCTGAAATCCAGCTGTTGAATGCCTGCATTGCTTTGAAGTACTAACATTTTATTTGCAGGAAAGAAATCCTTGTGCGCTCAGCATACTATTTTCTCCTTCAAAAGGGAATTAAAATGTTATTTGTTTTATTGTGCATCATAGTGTTGCTTTGTACTGTGTATTGAATGTCATAGCTGCCATTTCTTAAACAAATTTTCTTATTTTTACTCCACTTTTCTGTTTTCTGTGCAGCTTTGATTTGCTTATTTTAAAAGAGGTAGTACAGAAAATGGCAGGGATAGAAATTACGGAAGAAATGACAATGGAACAATTGGAAGCCATGACTGGTGGAGAACAACTAAAAGCTGAGGTATGTTCATGTTAAATTTAATTAATAATAGCTATTGCTTATTAATGGTGGTTCTAAAGACTCTGATTCATGAACTCTGGCAGCATAGCTGATAAAGGTGTTACTGCTTTCATCAGAGAGCTTCCCACTCCATTGAGCTTACAGGCCTTGCAGACAGGCAGCCGAGACAATGTATATATGAGCCTTAATTGTTGTGCTTCACAGCATCTCATATTAATGAAAGCAGCCTTCATTATCCAGTGTTACATGACAGACCTGCAAATTATAGCAGCCAGTGAGCTTGTACGTTGCGCAGTCCTGCTGTTTTAGCCCTGCTCTGGGGGTAGCAGCTCCCTGTCGAGTGGAGTAACATCTTAAACCATTTTAACAGCTAAAACTGTTGCAACCTTGGCGTCAAAGACCTTAGTTGAGTCTGACCTAGACTCAACTCTCTAGGGAGTTGAATAGCTGTAATCAGAACTAAAATCAGAAATTCCTGTATTGAACAGAGAAGAGACCAAGCAGATCACAGTGGACCTAGGTCTAAAATATGGTGTCATGATGCCTGAGCTGAATTGTCACTCTTCGTTTACTGTGTAAAAGACTAACTAATAGCATGCAAGACTATTAGTTTCCGATTCTTACGTACATACATTGCAGTACAGGATCCAGTGAGAGAGCTTTATTGATGGACAGGAAACTGTATTGATGTTAATTCATCAGTATTTCTGCAGTCGGAAGTACACATGGTTTCCATTTGTGATGCACTATTTCCAAACTCGGGTAACTTTTTCTGCACTATGCAGGGTGGATACTTTGGCCAAATCAGGAATACAAAAAAATCTTCTCAGAGACTGAAAGACGCATTATTGGACCATGATCTTGCCCTTCCACTGTGCCTGCTTATGGCTCAACAGAGAAATGGTGTGATCTTTCAAGAGGGAGGGGAAAAACATCTGAAGCTGGTGGGAAAACTGTATGATCAGGCAAGTAGAAACACTTGCATTTATAAGAACCCCTCCTTTTCTTTGGTAACTTCTAGTGTATTAGCACAATGCATAAGAATTCAGCACATAAATAAGAATATATAAGAATTCAGCACAATAAGTATGAATATATAAGAATTTTCAAAATTAGTTGCAGTGATCTCATTATTAAAATATATGGGCGTGTTAAATATATATTATATTGACAGGTGACTTCTGAGTGAAAGATTAAAACATCCTTTGTCATAAAAAGTTAATTTCTTATTTCTTAAGTCGGTTATTATGTTTTTCTGATCTTACTTTGTTAAAGCAACTTTTTTTTTTTTTTTTTTCTTCTTCCTTAAAGAAGCAGCCTGAATTCTTTTGCTGCTTTAGGCAGTAGGAATTAGTTTAATTTCATTCTGGTAGAAGAGAATGCTCTTACACAATGCTTTTGTAGGGCCTTCCCCCCCCAATTGTGCAGATAGAGTTGAGTCAGCATTGAGTGACAGAAGTATGTGGCATGGAAAATTTAGCATCTCTTCCCCCATGAAAAAATTCTTGCTGTACTATGTGGTGTTAACTTTTTTAAGAACAACAAAAAAAAGCTTTCAAGCTCTACCTAACTTCACTTTTGAACAAAATAATACTGTTTGCTAACTTTTTGTATCTTTCACATGTAGTGCCATGACACCCTGGTACAATTTGGTGGGTTTTTAGCATCCAATCTAAGCACAGAGGATTACATTAAGCGAGTGCCTTCTATTGACGTTCTCTGTAATGAGTTTCACACACCTCACGATGCTGCATTTTTCCTCTCAAGACCCATGTATGCACACCATATTTCAGTAAGTAGAACTCTTCTGTTTGTCTGCTGTTAGTACTGCTATATTACATGTTATCAACATGTGTTAGGCTCCTGCTGAAGTTCAAGTTTGCTAAGACAGACTTGCAGAAGCTTTCTGAGTAGAGGTAGAAAGAGAAGCTGTGGGCTAGAACAGGTTATCCTTTATCTTCATAGAAGATATGGCCCATGTGTCAGCTTTCACACAACTGACAGAAGTTGTAGCTAATGAAGTCATCTCTTCTGATGATTTGGGTGATCAGTAAGAGTTCTCTCCCTCCCTATTCCCCCAAATGTGTAAGTTCTTCTGTAGATGTTTTATATGGATTTTTGCCGTGGAGGAGAATGTTGCAGCTGCCAAAAGGTGTGGTATCTCAGGAAGTGTCGGAAATAAATTTGTCCCTGCATCTAAAATGTTACATATCAAGAGCAGTTTTTACTTGGTGTAATATAATGTGTTACTATAACAACAGGTAGCAGCATCAGTGAAGAAAAATAAATCTATCCAATATGGATGACTACTGAAAGTTCTGTACAATGTTCTTCAGTGCTTTAGGTACATTAATGACATCTCACGTGTGTAAATGTTTGTTATATAGAAAGGTTTATGAGAGAAGTTAAATTATATTGTAAAACTTAAACTGTATTGTTTGTGTACAAAGATTACAAATTTCTCATTTTTCATTTTTTTTATCCACAGTCAAAGTATGATGAACTAAAAAAAGCTGAGAAGGGAAATAAACAGCAGCACAAAGTTCACAAATACATTACATCGTGTGAGCTGGTTATGGCTCCTGTTCATGATGCTGTGATTTCTCTGCACCTTCCCAAGGTTTGGGATGACATCAGTCCTCAGTTTTATGCTACGTTCTGGTCTTTGACAATGTATGACCTTGCAGTCCCGCATAGTAGCTATGACAGAGAAGTCAATAAACTTAAAGTCCAGATGAAAGCCATAGATGACAATCAGGAAATGGTACGTTTATGTAATTTTATAGTCCGTTTTAAACTTTCTCACCTTGAAAGACTTTTTTTTTTTTTTTTTTTGTGAAATCTTATATTAAGGTTGTTTAGATCTGGGAGGTTTTGTCACCTGATTTATCCATTCTTATTTATCACATAGATATTGACTCTTCCTTATAATTCCTGCGTTAAAAGTACCAGTGACTTCACTAAGTGAAAATTATTAGAAAATCTGTGTTTCAGAAAGCAATCTTTGATGCCTGTATCTGTGGTTTAGCTGTTCACTTTTGTCTTAACTTTAGTCAGTAAGGGTTCATAAAATCATTTGATTACTAGAGCAGAACATGATTTAGTGAAATAGAAAGCTTTTCAAGTATTCTTTAGCATTATCAGGAATTTAATTGCTCTGTCTATAGCAAGTGTTAGTATAATACTAAGTGAGTTGCATTGACATTTTATAGCCTCCAAATAAAAAGAAAAAAGAGAAAGAACGTTGCACAGCTCTTCAGGACAAGCTCCTTGAAGAGGAGAAGAAGCAGTTGGAGCATGTGCAGAGGGTTCTACAGAGACTGAAACTAGAGAAGGATAACTGGCTTCTGGCAAGTAAGTGTGTGTAGGGGAAGCACTCTGGATATTTTTGTAGTCATCAATGTCCCCAGAACTAAAAGTTCATCTTGCACTAATACTCCTAATGTTGATTTTAAAATTTGATCTCTTTATATGTTGAGGTCTGTTAGCAAGGTAAACTTTTAATTAGAATATAATGTCGTCTTTGCTGCAAATGCCAAATAGTTGGTTTTCAGTGAGATGTTTTGTTTGTTTCTTGCAATGTCAAGACCTTTTAAATACTGCACTAATTTAGAAAATAAATAAGAGATTGACCAATTCAGTGGAAAGTTGTAATTGCAAGATGGTTTGTGCTTATTTACTGCAGTTAGAATGCTGATAAGTTAGGATAATTGCTACATTGCAAGAAATAGGCATGTAAACTCTCAATGAGTGGTTTGAGTTAACTTACTTTGTTTGAGTCCTGTGATTAGGAGCAACGTGCCAGTATTTGGCTGGTAACATAAACCCTGTTCCAATGACAAGATAAGTATGGTGCCAGCCTAACAGCACCACGAAATGAAACAGCATGCAAATGTTTCATGTGGCAGATATGCAGGAGGCAGAACAAACTTTTTTTGCTGACAAAGCCTCTGTAATGTTTCATATTGATTGTGAACTCTATTAGAATGGTTAATCTAAAATGTTTTTCTCTGGTCAGTTTTCTTCTCTGGAAGAACTTTCAGTTTGTAACTGGAAGTAGTTGTTCGTCTGTCCCAAGGAGCCTAGCATAATCCAGTGGAAAAGCGTTTTATTGTCCGACTCATGTAAGATACACCCAACTGATTTAATGAAGAAACATTGACAGTTAAATTAAGAAAGGTTATTCCCTATAAATATTTAATGTACTGGTATGCACAGCAAATTAGCTACATTAAATTACTGGTTGAAAAACTACTACCTGACTGAAGCTTGGTCTGGAGCTGACTGATAAATTTGTCTGCTTAAGGAAGCACCCAAAAGCATGTAGAAAATTGTGTAGATATGCTCTGTATATAAACATGTACTCAATAATACCGACATTTGTGGGGTATGGGGAATAGCTTATTGTTGGCTCTTGAGTGCTTAGGCTTCAGCTGCAAGAAGTTTCCCAACATTGCATCCAGAGACAAACTTAATTTTTCAGCAGTTTCCCTATCGAAAAAAATTATCTATAATTGTGCTATATGAGGAAATTGAACAGCACATCCACTGTAGTAGTATTTTTTATTATTATTTTTAATTAGTGTTTAATTTTTTTTAAAGAAGACTGGCTTCTTGTGTAGATACTTTCGATAGAGTGGTTATATCATTAAGAGTAGGTTAATTTTTGGCAGAATAAGTAGACTGCTGGTTTTAACAATCAGAAACTAGCTGTTCTGGCTGGCTGCTTACTTGCTTTACTTTTACACTTTTGAAGTAAAACTTAAACACTTGATGAGCTGTGATTCTCGTGTGGTTTTTTTGGTTTGGTTTTGGTTTGGTGTTTTTTTTGGTTTTGGTTTTTTTTTTTTACTGTCAAAGGCTTGTTATTATCTTTATGGGGTAGATACTAAAATAAAATCAACATAAAATTTTTAGTTAAGTAAAAGCTGATGGTCTTTTCTTGAACAAGCTTTATTCCATGAGCATCAGAGAATCGAAGCAAGTAAATCCTGGGTCTTATGGCTTGTGCCCTGCAGCCTGTGCAAGAATCCCAGTGCAAAAACACCAGTTGCCCTCATGAAGATCACGACTGCTCTTCCTCTGAAGGCATCCATTTTCAGTCTTCAGTTCTGTGCTTTCATCCATATGTTTATTTTCTTCCTACCTTCCTTTTGTACTGTACATCCCTCCCAGCTTGTCTTTATGCTCCTTGTTAACTGGGCAAGAGCTGCCATGGGACCAGTTTGGATATGTGTTTGGCTGTTGTGTTGACCAACCAGTGGTTGGTCAAATGAGACAGGTAACTGTTGAGCATACAGTGCAGTCTCTTACTCAGTGGTAGAATGAAACTTTCACAAAATGTGTGTGTATTAGGATGGTGGTTTACTGAAGACTGTTCCTCTATTTAAATTCCTATAATTGTTTGGTTGATGGGAAAAATGATTGTTAAGGGATTGTATATAGACAGCATGTTCTTCCATTTCTAAGGAAACCGAGCTAAAAGTCAACCCCATCTAGAAAGAAGAAAACAGCTGTTGTAGAGAAATAGCAGATGGTGTTCCTTTCACTAAAGTGCAGAATTCGAGCAGTTGGAGAAGTTTACCGAAGTTGTTTCTGAGCCTGTTTTTTTCCCTATTGTGTAATAGAAGAATTTTCCCAATAAGAAATAAAGATTTGCTACAACCACCCTCCTACCCCCCCCGCTCCAAACAGTTAAGCTTATTTTGAATTTTTCTGAGCAGTGCCAAAGGTATATCTGGAATACAAGCGGCCTAATGTACAAACTCAAGAATATGGATGTGTGATACTGAACTTCTTGGGAAGAGAGTAGTTGAGTGTCAACCCATTAACTTTCTTTCTTTCTTCCTTTTTTCTCTCAACTTCTTTGTTTTTGAAGAGTCTACCAAAAATGAGACTATCACAAAATTTTTGCAGTTATGTATATTTCCTCGATGCATTTTTTCGGCAATCGATGCAGTTTATTGCGCTCACTTTGTAGAACTGGTGCATCAGCAGAAAACTCCCAACTTCTCCACGCTTCTCTGCTATGACAGAGTAAGTAGCTAGAACTGTCTGTGTGTATATATTTAATTACTATTATGAGCATGCAAAACTAGTATCCCCCCTGTCTCCCAAAAGAGGTCAACAAATTCATTACTTATGTTTAATTCTAAAATCTGTGACAATCAAAATTTCTGTTTTGTACTTCAGATTCTACAAACCAAGTTTTCCGAGAGCTTCAGGGGTTTATTTTCAAGAAATTTTGGTTTTGGTTTATCCTAATGAGACTAGAGTCTCAGAGTAAAGTCATTAGCAGTCATAGGAGTTGCATTCAGGTTTTGCAACCTTCCAGTGTTCCACACTTCTGCGACCTCATCTAACCCTCCCATTTTAGCTGTGTGCCCTACTGCTGTAGTATCAACTTTCTTGTACTTCCCCCCCCCGAAGCAGCATCCTTAGTACCATTCTGACCCTGGCGAATGGTCCTACAGACAGTGGACTAGTTAGTATCACTGCTGAGACATGAGAAGGGCATGCCACAGTGACATGGAGAGTACTTTTGATAGCAGTAGCAGCCTGACTTTCTGGGTCAGCAGGTATATGCAGTGCAGAGATTCTGGGTTAAGTGTGAAGGACCAGCAGTTGGGTAATAAAGTCTTGGGGAAAAAAAGAGAATATTTTATAAGACATCTCCTTTATATTTAGAAACAAGCTTAACGGTGGTTTAGATGAGAGAAATTTGAAATTCTTGTTGGTTCTTGTACCTTTTGTAATTCAATAAAGTAATTGTAACTTTCTATTACTGCTGTTCACAGGTTTTCTCTGATATTATATATACAGTTGCAAGTTGCACTGAAAATGAAGCTAGTAGATATGGCAGGTTTTTATGCTGTATGCTGGAGACTGTGACTAGATGGCACAGTGACAGAGTCATATATGAAAAGGTATGTGAAGTTACTGAAACAATTTTGCTCATGAGAATAGGTAATGGCCACTTGTGTAATTCGGCCCAATAAAATGGATTTAGTGAAATTGTTCGTTAGATTTAAAAACACTGTGTGATTAAATTTTTCTGATGGCATAATCTTAGAGTTGAGTTTTTGTAGTTCATGTAGTTTTAATAGAAGTAATTTTGTATAGTGTCAAAAAATATAGTGGCTAAAAAAAAAAATAATCTTAAATTTCTGATTTTCTCTTAGTTCGTCCTAAAGATAATTTAGGGAGCATGGAGAAACTCTCATAATACTCCTTGCAAAAGCTAGTTAAGTTACGAATAATCCTTTCTCTCACCCACAACTAAGATTTTAACATAAATAAGCTTTTAAAAACAAGTATGTGTGTAAGTCTTGTAGAGTGTGATCATATCTTAGCCTTTAGCAGAATCAGTGAAAAAGTGCTTCAGTTATTAACTTTGCAGAATTGTTTTCATGCTTCCCAAAAAAATTTTTTTTTTTTTCTCTTTTATGCGCATGTAGGAATGTGGCAACTATCCAGGCTTCCTAACTATATTACGGGCAACTGGATTTGATGGTGGAAATAAAGCTGATCAATTGGATTATGAGAATTTTAGACATGTGGTACACAAATGGCACTACAAGTTAACTAAGGTAAATAAAGATGCTGAAAAACTTAAGTTTTTGGAAGCTTTAATTAAAAAAAAAAAAAAAAAAACAAAAACTTCATTCGATTTAATTTGTGTTCTAGGCTTCTGTGCACTGCCTTGAAACAGGTGAATATACACATATCAGAAATATCCTGATCGTGCTGACCAAAATCCTTCCATGGTATCCAAAAGTGCTGAACCTGGGCCAAGCCTTGGAAAGAAGAGTACATAAGATATGTCAGGAAGAGAAAGAGAAGAGACCTGATCTATATGCATTGGCTATGGGGTAACAACACCTTACTTTAAGAAAGTGGTTAAAAGTGGATCATGAAAGGCTTCTAAAGACTCGGAACTGTTACAGTCCTAACATTTGATTTTTACCTTATCACAGAAGATTTCACTATCCTGCATCTCAGGGCTGGCAGTGTGAATGAAAACTTTCATTTTGTGCTGGATGATCACTAATTTCCTTTACAAGACTCTAGTAAAACACGTAAAATAGTAAAGATTTCCACTCACAAGAGCATAGCTTAATTTTAGAGAAATAGTGTAGCAGCAAGTAGATAGGAGGGAGAGTAAAATGAAGAAAGCCAAGGGCTATTGATGCAAGACCACTTAGATTTTGGACGTTTATATGATTCTAAAATGCTGAACTAAAATGCTTAGTCATGTTTTACATCTTTCTGTGATGAATGCAGAATCATCCACGTATGCTTGAGGGGCAATTCAGGTTGCCCTAACAGTTTTAAGTTTTGTCAGTAGGCTCTTTCTTCTGTGTGTTTGGCAGGTGTGTGTATGTGGTGGTGAAGAGGGTGTGGAGGCAGGGCTGCTTCTGTGTCTGGTGATTTTTTTGTTTGGTTGGTTGTTGTTTTGTTTTCTTTCTTTTCTTTTGAGCTCATCGATAAAGGGGGAAGAAACTGCATATCAGTTGGGAAAAGCTGTGAAATAAATAACAGATGAACTGTTAGATTAGATCCTCATTTAAAATTCAACCCATGTTTTGCTTTATGTTTGTGCATATTTAACAATCTGTGCGACTTGCAGCTATTCTGGGCAGTTGAAAAGTAGGAAGCCTTTCATGATACCTGAAAATGAATTCCACCACAAAGACCCACCTGCCAGGAATGCTGTAGCTGCAACAGTACAAAATGGGCCAGGTGGTGCTGGGATGCCTACATCTCTCACAATAAATACAGTTAGACTGGAAGAAGGCACTACTGAGGAGACTGGTAAACAAACCTATGATTATTACTTATTTATTTTTCAGTAGAATTTTTCTGACATTACAGGCTACTTTCTCAAATTTTGTCTTATTAATCTGAAAAGAGAAAATCTGAATGCAATGCTAAATAGGGTCAGTGTGTGTTCTTTATTATTAGTTGGTTTTGGGAGAGAGTGTTCTGCATTTAATTACCGCTTTTAACTGTTAGCTACACGTGATCTTACATGAATATGCTTAGGTACTTGTTTTATTTTAACCAGTAGGATGTATATTAACTTGTTAAAATAAAGCTGTTCTCTTTTTTAAACAGATAAACTAAAGGAGAAGTCTCAGGGTGTGGTGAAAGTTATTAATAAAGCTGTCAATGCTACACCGAAGGTGACAACAAGCAATGGAAACAGTGCTTCTAATAGGTGAGGAAAAACTACTCTTGGACATTCTCATTTCTGATCTGAATCTGAATTCTCTCAGTGCCAGGAGGCACACAAGGCGCGAACATCGTTCTTCCACTTCGATCGGTCTGCGGCTGCGTGCTCTGGAGTCACCCAAGGGCCACAGCGCAGTCTGCTGTTGGTTTTTTCCTCGAGACATGACCGATCCAGTTCCATCTCCTCCTCCTCACTTCATTACTGATTTTCTCCATCTCCACCATTTCATTTTTTTTGAAAGTTGATGCTCGTCATTTCTGCAACTTTTTATTTTTTTCCGGGAGGAGGTAGTTGGCCTCCTGCCCAACCCCCATGACTTGGAGGGCCAGTGGTGTTTCTGTCAGGGTGGCCTTCCCTTAGGCTGCGTTGGTTCGCGGCACCTTCTTCAGTTTTATCCGGTGCACCCTCCAGAGAGGGATCCCCTATCCACCACCCAGGGGACGCGCCTTCTAGCCGTGCAGCCCCAGCCGAAGGCATTCTCTATTTACTTCCTTCCAAACCATAGAATTATACTTGAAACTGACCTGCCTTTTCTGTTTTACTTGAAGGTTCCATATAAATTGTTTCAATTTCTTCAAAGTTTAATAAATGAGATTATTTCTTCCAAAATATACAGCTGTACTGGTCTGACTCTGTTGTTAAATGCATTCCATTTTAGCTAAATAAAGATAAAACAGATGAGAATATTTGCTTGTTGCCGTCCTGATAAAGAGACAGCACATCTGAAATCTGGCAGTGACTGCTTCAGGAGGTTCTATCAAACCATCAGAAGTGAAACTTTTGTGATAAAACTAGAGCTGGTTTTGTATGCATGCTAATTGGCCTTTTTATTTTTGATGCAGCAAAATTATTAAAGAGAAAGATGATAAAGAAAAAAGTGGGAAGGAAAAAGATAAAGAAAAAAAAGACAAGACTCCAGCTGCCACTCCAGAGATGAAGGCACTTGGGAAGGATGGGAAAGATAAACCAAAGGAAGAACGGGCAAACAAAGATGATAAAGCAAGAGAGATCAAGGAGAAAACGCCAAAATCTGACAAAGAGAAGGAAAAAGTCAAGAAAGAAGAAAAAGCTTCAAAAGAAGAAAAATCGAAGACGGTTGTTACCATCATTGAGTCAAAGTCAACTGCAGAAAAGGAGAGAGAAAAGGAGCCATCCAGAGAAAGAGATATAGCGAAGGAAATGAAATCCAAGGAAAATGTTAAAGGAGGAGAAAAGATGCCAGTAGCTGGGTCCTTGAAGTCACCTGTTCCCCGATCAGAAACATCAGAATCTGAAAGGGGTAAGTTTGCGTATTTAATTTCTGTTCTTGTCTAGAAAAATAGAATGTGTCACTGGAAAATCACCAAGTGTCAAAAAATGCTAGAGATGATGAGAAAGAATTGCTACATAATAGCTAGCATTTTGGCATTGGCTTTTAAATACAGTTAGCGCGTAAAGTAGATAGGATATCTCCAAAAGGCGAACTGTGTTTAATGTGTGAACTTCACATGTCTTCAGTGAGTGCTCATTTTCATAAAGCCTATCATTTTTTAGTAGAAGGCTAAATGGTCTTTTATTAAAATGTATTTGTATAACTGTGGCCTTGCAAGTTTTGCAAAAATATAATGCAAAAACCTCAAGAGTGTACTCTGAGAGTTTCATCATAACCTTTGAATTGAAAGAAAACATGGGATGTGGAAGATGTAGGCCTTTGTGTCCTTAATAAGGACACCGTAAGCTTTATCAGTTACTTCTTCCATTAAGGGTTAACAAATCCTTAATGTTGATATTTTAAGTTCTTATAATCTGAGGCTGATGTTGAGTTTTATACTTGCACTGCTTAAGGCAAACCAAGTAAAGGGGGGTTGTAATGCTTTTCATTGAGTTCACCCTTTCAGGGTCTTCATAGCAACTCTGAAATTCAGATACAGACTTACATAAAATGGAATTTTGAAATGAGCGTAATTTTGTAGCAGTTTGTTCACATTACACTTTTCCTGCAAACTTTCATAAGGGTCAAGGCATGCTGGTAATTCTAGATAGCTTAAGAAAACAAGATTTACATAGTGGTGAAATTTAGGATTCTAGCTTAAATTATTTTGGTACTTCAGAAAGCCATATGATTAGATTATCCTCTTTTAAATGTGTTATAATAATGCTGTTGTTCTGTTCTTTCCTCAGAACAAAAACGCCGCAAAGTTGATACACATTCTTCTCCATCACATTCCTCAACAGTAAAGGTTAGTATAGCCTGAGGAAGGCAGCACCCGTGTTAGGCTCACGAGTTTGGGATGCCAATGTTCGACTTCCTTCAAGTTTTGTGCCAAGTATACACTGGAACCACTGGAGGTTTTATGTTGCATTAGAAAATGCATTCCTTTTCTTTATTGGCGGACTGTCTTTTTTTCTATAAAAATATTTTTAATTAACCAAAATAATGCTTCAAGGACCTAGCACAAATTTTGTAAATAGTGTTTGGAAATGGCAAGAGAATTTTTACACAGAAGTGCCTCATTGTTTTAAGCAGTCAGTTTTTTTGGAGTGCAATGGTAGCTACAAGCAAATGAGTCTTTCCAGCAGAGTGGAGAATATTTTTCTGCACTTCTATTGAAGAATCTATAGCACTGAAGATTCCTGGATGATACGGGATGTACGATACCTCTGAATTCATCAGGCTTCTTGATGAGCATCATACCGATATGTGCCTTCTAAGGAGGAGTCTTGAAAGGAGTTCCATTTTAAAGTCTCCTTGGTGATCAGTTCTCCTGTAGTTGTGTATATTCAGTGCGCATGCAGCTTCTGTTGTACCTTCCCTTCGAGGTTTGTTTATTTCCAATGGGTTCCCACCATGTTGAGCCCTGCGTTACGATAAAACCAGATGTGGCAACCAAGCCTACTACCCAGCAAAGAGAAACCCCAAGCATTCAAGCGCAGCACAAAACCATGGGCGTAGCCTACTTGAAGACTCAGGGTAGCCATTCCTTGCTCCATATTTATTTTATTTCTAAACCATCTATGTTCATGGAATCTTTGAATTTGCAGTACGTTGAACATTTAAAACTGTAAGTTACTAATACTTCATCAAGAGCACTGTGATGGATTATGTGGGCCTTTAAACTTCACCACCTTACCAACTTTAGAACAAGCTTTTCCATCTTACCAACTTTAGAACAAGCTTTTCTTTTTTCCTGGTTTTTCAAAGCATACATCTTTTTCTCTGTAAGATTTACTTGAAAGAATTAGGCTAATTTTAGAGAACTCAAATAGCTGTTACTAGTTTTTAGGAAGCAGGTGACAGTGATAACTACTCAAAATGACAAAGTTTTTCGTGCCTGTTTTTTGTAAATGGCAATGTAAAGTCATTCTAGAGTGACTTCTACCACATTTAACTGAAAGTGGAGAAGACACAGGTTTAAAAACGCTTTAAACCTGTTTCACCTGTGGTTCAGCTGTATTTAGAGTTAAGACTATTTTTTCTATATATTTTGTCTTGGCGGGAGAGTTTTTTCACTGTTTTATGGAGAATTAGATACAAACACATTTTGTAGTTTATTTAATAATTTGGTCTAGAGAATGGATATGACTGTCTCTTTTTTTTTTTTTCCCCCCTCCTTCTTTCTTTTTAAAAAATATTTCAGTTCCTAGCTTTATTCAGTGTGCAGTATTAACGTAAGATTTATTCCAGAAGGAGTAGCTGTTTTTTGTTTCAAGGGTATGGCCATGCTTCCCAAAGTTCCTCTGGTTTCTGAAAACTATTCCAGCTTACGTGTCATCTCCATTCATTTTCTACAGGACAACCTCAACGAACTCAAGGACTCTTCGGCAAAGGTTTGAATCTTTTAGACACCACCAAAGTTTACTTTCATGTTTTGTTGCAGAGAGAACTTAACTTTTGGTCTTGTGGCAAACCCCCATCAGCAAATTCAAATTCCATTCCTGTAAATACTAGTGTAGTAACAGAGGGATTCTTTCAGTCTGCTATATAGAACCTCTGTACAGGAGTGAGGGATAGTTATGTGGAAGCAACATAATGAAAATGAATTTACCATTCTGTCAATATTTTTAAGAGATTTTATGTGTCAGTATCTTTTCTGGTCCTCTCCGAGACTTGTAAATTAATAGAAATGTCCTTATGATTAAGCCATTTATTTGGCTGAAAAGGTAATAGAATCGTTAAAAATAGTTCTTCGAATAGTTCTTTCTTTGATACCAATTAAAAACCAGTAGTTATTTAAAACTGAAAATATTTGAGACATATCTCTGGAATATCAGTACTCTCTCCCCTTACTACTGTTGTATTCATGTTTTAGTGCTATAGTACTATATTTCTAAACATCACAGACAACCTCTTAAATAATCACCTTTGTGCATTTTCTTCCTGTAAACGCACTTCAGATTCAGTATTTTATGAGAATGTATGCTAAAGAACGCTTCTAAGAGTTCATAGAATCATAGAATACCAGGTTGGAAGGGACCACAAGATCCAACCTTTCTTGACAAAAGCACGGTCTAGATGAGATGGCCCAGCATCCCATCCAGCCAAATCTTAAAAGTGTCCAATGTTGGGGAATCCATCACGTCCCTGGGGAGATTATTCCAATGGCTGATGGTTCTCATTGTGAAAAATTTTCTTTTTTTGTCCAATCGGAATCTCCCCAGGAGTAACTTGTACCCATTACCCCTCTTTTCCATGTGACCCCTTGTAAAAAAGGGAGTCTCCATCTTCTTCATAGCCACCCTTTCCCTTCACGGGAATGTGGTGGTGATCAGGTCTCCCCTAAGCCTTCTTTTCTCAAGGCTGAACAAACCCAGTTTCCTCAGCCTTTCCTCATACGGCAGGCTTCCCGGTCCTTTGCTCGTCTTTGTGGCCCTTCTCTGGGCCCTCTCCAGCCTGGCCACATCTTTTTTTGCATAGCAGGGACCAAAACTGAACACCGTATTCCAGGTGTGGCCTGACAAGTGCTGCGTAGAGTAGGATATGAGTTGAATGACGTTTTGGAATTTTCTGTTTTGGACAGATTCTGCAACTATTCTGTTGCTTTTTTAAAACTCAGCCACTTGCATAGTAACAGTCACAAATACTGTAAACTTGCTAATATATTAGGGTATGTGGCTAATAGCAAATGGATCAAATCTTCCAAAGTTGCTATTAAAATTTTTGATTACACAGTCAGTATCAATGTGTAACTAAGTAGCACAAATGTTTATCACTGGGAAAATGCTGACCATTTGGACTTTCTGGATAACTTATGGGTTTATCTAGGATTACTTGTATTCACTTAATTTAAAAATGCATAATGGATTATCACTTCCTATTCTATATTTACACTGCTGTTGTACTTGTAGCTCTCTTTGTATAACAAAGTGTTCAGAACAGTTTCTATGTTTTAATTCAAAATAGCTCTGATTTTATAATGGACACTTGCTGATGGGTTTTTTAATTGAATCTTTCCAGTACCAAACATACCTACTTACAGGGAGAGTGTATACAGGAAGCATCCTTTGATTCTTAGTTGATGAAATTAGAGTGTCATAGATTGAATCAATATACTTTCAAAAATGATTTATAAATCATTGTAATGATATCTTATATATTTAAGTTTTTTGAAATTAGAAAACTATTAATATTTGTCTTGAGCTCACATCTATCTGAAGTGTGGTATATGGTAGTCTATATAATCTTGCCTTTCCCTCCCTTACTGTATTAGTCAAGGTTCAACTGGTTAATTGAAACTTCACTGAAGTTTTCATTAGTTAAGCTAAATTTTTATTTAAAACTATTTATTTTACTTACTAACACATTGATGTGGTAATCAAGCAGACAGTGAAGCTATTTGTAATTAAATGATCAATGAACAGCTTTATTTTTCTAGTCAATTTGAAAAGTTAAATTTTAGAATTAACTATAATGCGTTTGTATAGACTTAGCTGGAAGTGTATTGCAGTTATGTGACTTTTTCATGGATTTATTGTTTGTTAAGTGCTCGGGGGAAGGGGGCTGTCCAACCCTTTCCTTCCTCTTCTAAATGCTGGTTTCTATACTATCTCACTTAATGAACTAATTTTCACTCTTCAGTGCCATTCTAACAGACTTAAGGCACTTCTTGACAATGTTGCCTATACATGGCGTAAGAGAAGTTAAATGCTCTTCTTCACTGCCATGTTCTCGTTCGGGGAAAGGATAGGATATTCAGAAGCCTGTAAGATTTATGAGTTCAGCTTCCACTGAAAGTTAGTAGAAGTCTAGTGCTGTTGTATGCTTACAGGCTTTCTTTGTTCCTGACTTTGCCCAATTTCTGGGGCAATCGAAACATTGGTTTACATTGCAAGGTTATAAAATAAATGGTGCCAGACTTGAGTTAGGTTTGTGTTTATTCTTGCTTTGGCCTTTGCCCAAGTTACACAAAATACAACAGTGCCCAAAATTTGGTGTGGTTTCAGTTAGCAGCATTTCTAGAAGCAAGTTGATAAAGCCTGATGAGCTAAATCCAGCCTTTTCTTGTAAAAGGGGGTGGATCTAGTTTTCCAAAACTCCGCATTGGAATGGTAGAAGAGCAGTGGAATTTGTCATGAGCAACCATGTGAACTTAAGAAGTGGAACAGGAGAAAGCAGAGCTACGTGTTTGCTTTCTCACATGGCCAGCATCTCTGGGAGACAACTGCATGGGGCTGCATAGAAAAAATATTTGCATGTCACTGTTAAAAGTTCACAGCAAAAAAGGGAGCAAGGATAAATTTACTTGTGGAATGGCAATGTAGAAAATGGAACAAGAAAAGAGGAGTGAGGGAAAAGAGCAGAAAGAAAAATATCTATTGAAAGAATATTGAAGGTTCAGTCTCTGGCATAGGAGAATAATAAAATTCCAGTTAAATAATAAAAGATACCTAGTGTTGTCAGTGTGACTTTTAACATAGGACCAGTAGCATCAAGTTTCAGTAAGTTAAACATTTACTGGAACTGGAGAAGGACAGGATTAATTTAATTAAAAGAAGAAAATTATTTGAAACAATATTTGGTTTGGTTCAAGTGATTTCTAGATTGTTCTAAACTAATCTTCCACTTACCGCTTTCTTTGGTGTCCTTTTAGGTAAGATGCCTCTCTAAAAAGAAATACAGAGAACATTTTAAATAAATATATATATATATTTTTTCCCCCCAAATAAAATTGATAGCTTATGGAACTGGGGAAATATTAAAGTATACTGATTTAAATCTGTGTGTTGCTGTAACTTAAAACACCAAGGAAAAGTGTTTTTAATTTAAAATGTGCTTTTATTGGTATCTTACAAAAAATATTTCTTAGAAAGATCTAATGATATAATTGTATTTAAAAAGACAGAATTAGTTACTGTAATGCATCAGTATTTATATAATACATGCACTACCTTTATATATACACACACACACACATATACACACACACACACAGAGTAGCATTTAAACTTTGTCAAGTGTTGTACTTGACATTACTGTGACTTATTTTCTATTTTCCTCCCATGTGACCCCGGTTAATATTGAGAATATTCAGCTTTGTGAAACTAGTATGTTTTACAGAGCTTATCAAAATCGGTTAGAAAAGAGAGTGGAATAACAATCTAGAACACAGTACAGAGCAAACCCAATTCTTATCTGTGTTCGGCTGCTTTTATCATTTCAAGTTTAGGCTTAAGGTGAAGTTTTGTATTACTTTAGATGAAAAAACACATTATTCAAAGTATTGGCGTAAATACATTGTGGATTAAGATTATTCTTTAAAAATTAATTAGAACCTGTTTAAGCAGCTGATTCCATTCATTCATTCCAGGCAAGATTGCACGTGTTAAGTCAGTCCAGGAGTCTGCGTATGCTGTTTCAACAGTACTGCTGTCTGATTTGTTTTGATATATCAAACAATACTGGCGAACAATGTTGTGTGTATTTAATGTAAGTGTTTCAGTTAAGAGGAAGTGTTCTTGAATTTCCAGTGTTGAGAAAACAAAGCTCTAGGTTAAATTATAGGTGACAAGTTTGTAAGTGTCTTCAATCATGTTTGGGCTTTTTTTTTTGGCTAGTAAAGTATTAATGTTTAATTTTGCTCTTTGAGCTAGACCTGTTGTGTTAGAGTAAGACTTTTTATTTACACATCTAGGAATACATATTAATATTTGGTGATATTGCCTTAATTTAACAGCACTACATTAACCACACTACTCCAACACTGTCCAAGAGTAAGGAGAGAGAAGTGGACAAGAAAGATTTGGACAAGTCAAGGGAAAGATCCAGAGAGAGAGAGAAGAAAGATGAAAAGGACAGGAAAGATCGAAAAAGGGTTGGTGAAATTTTTATGAACTAGTTTAGAGTTGGTATATACTTGGAAAGCTTTCTTTTCAAAGTCCTTGCAGTAGTAATTGGTTGTACAGCCTATCCAAGCAGAAGTGATCCATATCAGGGTTGTTTTTCTTTTGTTCCGTTACTTTTTCAAAGGTCGGTTTACAGTAATGTATTCAAAACTCTTTCCCTTCAAAACCGATCTCAAGAAACTTTACACAAGATGTGATAACTCAGTTACACTTTAAGTATTCAAAAACTAGTTCTCCAAAGTAACGTTGTAAGTAGGTGCTACTTCAGGAGTATGTTTTAATCTGCTAACATCTGCATAATTGTATTTGGTGCCAGGATCATTCAAACAGTGACCGAGAGGTACCACAGGATTCAACTAAACGACGCAAAGAGGAAAATGGGACAAGTACGTATTTAATTTTATATGTGTGTATTAGGCTTTTACTTGTTGTGAACTACAACTTTCTGTTGTGTTTTTAGCTGGTTCTTCAAAACATAGTAAAAGTGAAAGTCCTTCCGATTCCCCTCGCTTAAATGAAAAGGAAAAGGAGAAGAACAAATCAAAATCTTCAGGAAAAGAGAAAGGTGATTCAATTAAGGCAGAAAAGATGGAGAAGAGCTCCTCTGGTAGCAAAAAGGTAAAATAAACTATTCTCATTTTGTTGATTTGATTGTTTTGTTGTTGTTGACAGAACAAGCTGATTCTTTTTTCCTAAATTTTATTGCTGTTTTATGTCCTAAATTAAAAAGATACACTGTGAATGTCTAGGAAAACACTTACAAAAATTCTGGTATCTTGTGGCTCTAAATATTTCAGCAGTCACTCCTGGCAGGATAAACTGGAGGAATAGTTCATTTTGGCAGTAGCCAGGAAAATTCAGAAATTATTCTAGATATTTCAAAACCTAAAGTATATTTGCAGACCAGTTTGGTGAGCAAATATGTGAAAGCAGGGTTAATTTACATATAAACTAGTCTGCTTGTATTCACATTTTCAAGTGCATGTGTCAGCACAGTGCCTTTTTTTTTGTGAAAATGGATAAGTATGTTGTAGTCTTATTTGTAAAACACCAAACAATAGTTCCCAGTTGTTGTAACTCTTTAGTGACGGTGGTTAGTATAGAAATGTAAGACAAAGTTAGAGTAATCTCAAAAACCATAGAAGCTGATTACTGTCATTCTGACTGATGATTTCTTTTAGCTGTGGCCAGTTACAACTTTAAATATGTATAATCCTTCCAATCAGACTGTACAATGTATACTATAATAAACTATTTCCCATATGTGTATTTTTTGCAGGAATCAAGACATGATAAAGAAAAAACAGAAAAGAAAGAAAAACGAGACAGTACTGGAGGGAAGGAAGAAAAGAAACAATATCCTTTTACACATTAACTTCTCAGAAAAATACAGAAAATGAGCTTCCTTTTATTTTATGTAGTAAAATGTATTTTTTTCCTTAACGTTGAATCTACTCATAAATCTTCAGACAAGCACAGATAATGAAGATTGTTCCAGTCAAGGTAAAAATTTTTGTGATTTACTCTGTTCGACTTGATATCTCCTGTCGCTCCTTTTGACTGGTAAAGGATATACAAACAAAATAGCCTGAGTGTGAAAGGGCTGAAATTACCCAGGGTGGGTTTTTTTCTGTTTTGGTTGTTTTGGGAGTGGTTGGTTTTTTGCTTGTTTGGCTTTTGTTGGTTTGGGGGTTTTTTGTTTGTTTGTTTTAATTCTATCCCAGGGAAAAAAACTTTCCTCGTCATCAGCATAGAGATTGTATAGATGCTCAGACTTTTTTGGCAGGGTGGGTGGGTGGGGAGGTCAGCAATGTTTGGTGTAGTTGCACGTTTGGCACTTTCTCCAAGAAAGGTTGCCATACAAAAGCTAAGGTGAATCCATGTGATCCTGATAGTCATCAGTCTTGATAATCTACCTGTTAATTAAGAATATCTTGCCTAATATGTTGGAAACTCAAGTTTTGTATCCTCCTCTTATTTTATCTTTAACAAAAGGACTAGCTTTTAAACCAAATTGCAATATAGTGTAGTAAGTCAGTTCATTATCTCTGCTTAATCTTTCATCTGATCAGATTTGAGGAGGAAGAAGCCAAAGGAAAACTTCCGCATGGAGGCACTGACTATTTGCAGAAAGAAAAGAAACTTCAGAGTATTTTGAGTAACCCATATTCAGACTGGAGCTTTTAGAAAAATAAATTGTTCTTTGAAGCTGTCAGTGTTCTGAATTTTTTTTCAGACCTATGCAAATATGTGGAGACTTAAATTTAGTTTTAGGGGTACGAGGGTGGGGTTTTTTTTCTCCTCTTTGCATCTAGCCATTTTAAGAGTCTCGGAATGTTTCATTTTCAGTTATTTGGGAAGGAAAGGAAAGTGCCCCAGTGAACTTAAAATCAGTTCACCTGACCTACCCAGCTTGAGTCACACACTGCTACCAATCTTTCTACCTAAAGCAGTGGACAATTTTACATTTTAAAAAGTGTGTATATGTTGGGTAAACATGAAAATAACTGATAGTATTCAAAGAATACGGCTTCTCTTTCTGTTCACAAATTGTCCAAGTGCTTTATAATTTTTATGTTCTCTATTTAGAATTGATGAATTGTTTCTGTGAAAACTCTGTAGATTCTGTGAGCACTGAAAGTGAACACGAGCAGAAATGAAGTAGAAGCAATTTTTTTATTCAGTCACATTTTTTCACAGTTTGAGATTATTTGCTTTCATAGAGTAATATTGTTCTGACTACTGAACAACATATAAGGCAGGCAGAGTTTTCCTTTTTATCAGGCAAACCGATACTGTTACAGAGAGGGGGACGACAACGTTTTTAAATGCACAAGTCCTTCTTTGTCTCAGATTTTGAAGAAGGATTGATGAGGCTGAAAATTCGTCTTGTTTTCAGGACCGTCTTGGCTGGTCTAGAAAGTGATGCTACTTTTCACCAACACAATTTGTTGTGAATTCAATTTAAAGTGATGGGGCGGGGGACAACTTTTTATCATGAGGGATGATCAAAAACTACAACAGTTTGCCCAGAGAGGTGGCGGAGCTGCCATCCTTAGGGTATTCAAAATCTAACTTGGCGGGCCACAGCCCTGAGCAACCTGCTCTAGTTAATTCTGCTTTTTGAGCAAGGGTGTTGGACTGGACAGTCTTCAGAGGTCCCTTCCAACTTCATTGGTTTTGAATTCAATTATATGCGTATCATGTTTGAGAATACTTAGGATGATATTATATGGCAAAACTGCCTGGAGAGATTTATTGGCTGTGTACTCTCAAATTAACATTGCTCCTTGTAGTGGCTATACTTGCTTTCGGTGTTGGAGAAAGACCATGACATAGTCCCAAGTTCTTCCATTCACCTCTGTCTAACTGAAACAACAGAGACCAAATCTGAAAGGTGTAAATGCTTTGCTGTTGGGAATTCTTCTTCAGGAGGCCTGAGGATTATAGGATGGCTTGTAGAACACTTGCAGAGTAGTGTTTTGATGAAAGTCCAACAAAACAAACAAAAAACAAAATTTGAATTCTGAAATCTTCTGATAATCTAGGAATGTCTTCTGAAAAAAGTCTCCACATGTGGGTTGTGGCCTCAAAGAGCAAAGGGGGGATTATTGGAAAAAGGGTCTCAAGAGTTTCATTTGGTGACGTTGCTCGTTCAGCTGCTGAAGCTGAGGGCAAATGTGTGGAGGGGTTTTGGGTAACAAAGTTCATGCTGATACCGTGCGCTCTTTGGAGGGTGTTGGTAGAAAAAAGATAGTTCAGGTTATTGCTTCTTAGTACTATTTCTTTTTGTTTTATCTTCTTGAAATAATAGAAGATGGTTCTGTGAATAGCTTCCAAACTGAAAATTATGAGCCCTCTTTGGAAAGAATATCATGGAATTTTTTTGACTCTTTGTCCTTCATAGCCATTATTGTCTGATCACTGTGGACAGACCCCATTTCCCCCCCCCCCCCCCCCCCCCCATTTCTTTAAATGTTACTTTTGGGAAAAAAAAAAAAGGCAATCTTGGTAGATTAAGTTCACTACTGAGGATTTGCAGCTTCTTTAATAATAAAATGTGAAGTTTTATCTTGACCAGCAATTCAATATAAAGTGAGGATTGTCCTCAATTAACAAAGCACAACAGTTTTTATGACTACATGATGATTTAAGCAACAAGTGCTTAGGTCAATGTCAGTTGCACAGTAAAATTCACATCCAGCTATGTCATGGGCTAAACTGGAGCATCTGGCCTAGAATACTGGCAACACCCCATCCTTTGCATAGTCAAGTATGAAAAAATGCTTTTTTATAGCAACATGGTTGTGGAATCTAAACCTGTGCTCCTGGTTTTTAAATCTTTTATAACATTCTTCCTAATGTGCGACATCTGATTGACTGCATTTATTTCTTGCCTAATTTAGAGATAGTAATATTTGGAGGGGGCTGTACTTCTAAAAGAGATTTTACCTTCACAAGTGACTACTTGTTTCTTGTTTGTATTTTCAAATTAGTGTTTCACTACTTACAATGCAGTGCTCACATTAATATAGCTCTTGCGGTGGATTAAACTAGAGTTAGGGAGTGAATGACTGATGAAAATAGTTCTATTTCCCGCCTCATTCTTTGAATTGTGAATGGAATAAAATGCTAAGTGGTGAGATCGGTATTCATTTGAACAATGTCTAATTCCAATTATGTATGCCTTTGTTGCAGGTGAGATTGAAATGGGAGGATATCCAGCTGTGACCAGAAATGTATTTTCCAGAGTATAGATTGCACAGAAATTTGTGAATGAAGAGGACCCATCTGCATCTCCTTAAATTATTCAGTTCTCTGCTTTATTTCCCCATGCTGAGGATTTAATTGTTGAGTTGTACATTACTGTATTTTAACTTGTTGCTTAGTTTCTTAGACATTTATTTTCAGTACCTGGCTGAAAGTGTTACCTATTCCATATTTTAGCACAATGTGCTGCAAACAACAGTTGCCATAGTGCAAATGAGGTTTCATGTGTACAGAGTTCCACTTTAGGTTGTCGAAAATACTGCCTGAGTTTAGTAATTCTTTCGATCTGAAATGCATTCTTTTAGATGTTCGAAAACCACAAATAAACAGTTATTGAACCTTTTTGGATTTACCTCATTTAAACTCAGTTTTTATTTATTACTTGGCCTGTTTTTAATATCGGTGACTAAAAAAAAAAAGTCAAGTGGGAGCACTGTTTTCATGCAATGCTTAGGGATTATTTGTATATTATGTGTACAACGTTGACTTGTTTAAAGAAACAAGGAATGAACCCTGTCCCTTCCATCCCCACCTAAACCTGTGCTCAGTTGTCCCTTGCCACACCTTTTGTTTGTCATGTTGTTTTTAGATTGATTGGAAATGCTCTCTTCAAAACTGAAATAAATTAAGTTTCAATTACAGCTACAGGAGCTTTGTATTGCTGAACTTTAGTCTGAAAAGTTTCACAATGACATTTTTAAAAAAAAAAAAAAAAAAGAATTTTTTTATCTGCTGAATTCTACCAGTGTAACCTTTTTTCTAAATAAACAATAGTTTTCTCAATGGGTCGTAAATCATTCTGTGTGTGGTCGCTTTATTGCTTTATGTATTGTTCTGGAAGTTTTCAGTAGTTGCAATTGCGGGAGGGTGTTTGCCACCTTCGCTTACGAGCCCTCCGTACCCGCTGGCCCATCAGGTGCAAAGGGTTGGTTACGTGGTGCGGTGCCTCCGGCGAAGTGACGGCTGCGTTACACTTCCCCGATGTTTTTGGGAAGCTCAGGGTTTGCCTTCCCGCATTCACTCAAGTTCACATCTTTCTTTTGAGGCATTTGTCCCTCATGCAAAGCTCATTAAAATCTCTGGCACTTTTTCCTCCCCATTCCCTAATCTAGTCAAACTAGACTGACTGAAGAGTGTCTTGAAAATGCCTTAGTTTAGTTTAATACCTGACAAAAAAGGGACTCTGCCTGGCTTCTGACGTAGCATGGTAGGTCACTTTGGTGAAGCTGCCATCTCAGATGTTTGCCTGGGTAAGAAATCTTCAGGTCTGGAAGTCTTTAGGTCACCTCCATGACTCATTTCCACCCCTGTCCCCCCCTCAAAGGTGTGGATTTCCTTCAGTAAAAGTGACCGCTAGTTTGTTTAAACTAGAAAATGTGGGTTGTGAAACAATACCGGTTTGTGTTCTTTGGAGAAGGGGAGATTCCAATGTCTCGTCTAGAGTCTTTGTTCGCTATTTAGTGACTGAAAAGGTATAACTGGCAGTTGAGCGTTTTTGGGCTGTGTGCAGCAGTTTAAATACCCAATGACTATATATTCACCCAAAAGCAGGAGCTGCTGTTACAGCTAGATTCCTGCTAAGTTTCGGAGATGGTGCATCTCTCGTGCTCTTCCTCTACAGCCAGTTCTCACCCCAGGGACTGCAGGACTGATTGAAGCTTCCAGTGCACTTGCTCCTTTGGTCGCCCGGAGCCCTGCGAGACAGCCAGCTTTCTGTAAGCCCCAGCGACGTCCTCTGCCTCTGCAGTCAGCAGGTACGATAGGAGAAGTGGTGACCTGGAGGGGGAGAGAAAACTTCCCCTTTTGGTGCCGTTTACATATCAAATCACTTGAATTGTAACATCCGACTGCACCGAGGAGTTCCTCTTCAGCCTTTGTGTTTACTGCATCTTCTATCTTCTTTTTAAATTCAAATGCTGTGCCTCATCCATTTGGTAGGATCTGCTTTCTTTTCAAAATGAATGCAATAATCCTGTGTTGGGGTGTGGAGGAGAGGATCTGATGCCAGTGGGAGGCGTTTCACAATATTAGGACTGAAATGCTTGCAGAACTGTAAAACCTTTCAGCCTTGGTCCTCGTGCAGCTTCAGAAGGTCGTGAGAAGTGGTGAGAGCTGTCACAGCTGCTGCCCGAAGGCTGGACTGACGTTTTCCTCTGGTTTTAAAAGGCACAGCAAATACAAAGCTAATCATAGTCCCTTTAACTTGTGTAATTATTTGAAAAGATGAAGTCATGCAAGTTAAGGCCCAGTTTCTTGGAGGCGGTGTGGGATCTAAGTAGCTTAAAAGATTTAAGTGCTGTAAATTGGTGATCTTGATAACAAAGACTGAGACTTCTTGTAGGTACAACTTCTCCCAGGACTGTAATGTATGCCAGTCCCTGTACTACTGGAATTATTACGTAAAGGAGCGTGTTCTCATTTTTCACAATCTCTCACAGGAAAGGATGATCATGTTTTTCAAGATTACACTTTCAGATTGGCAAGCAGAAAATTTGTTCTGCCTGTTAGACCGCTGTGGTTTGTATTGCTACCATCGGCGCACCACGTTGGTCTCTGTTGCCTTAATTCTGCTTCCCTCTGCTAAGCACCACGGTTGCGGCAGCAGTGATTCCCAGAAATGCTTTCTGTTGGCCCTGTCTTCCCAGAAGGAGGTTCATGGCTGCTTATTAGTGAACTTGATACAAATCAACTTAAGTTTACACGAGGAGATAGGTCTTTATTGATCAGGCTTGGGAAATGGGGTTTGCTCGCGGGGAAGTGTATAAAATACAACTGTCAGAGCAAACTGATTTTTAATGATTGCTCTGAGAAACATGCTTAATAGACTAAAAAGTTCAATATTCTGTTTATGTGAACTTTTAAAATAAAAGCACACAAAGAAATAAGGGTGACATAAAAAACTTAAATCCTCTTTTAAACGGCAAGTTAATTGCTGTATGCTGTGTTTAAACAACACTGTTTTGCTCTCTATGGAGTGTCACACCTGTGTTGCTTTTTCCTGTCCTGCTCTTCCCCTTGTCCAAAAAAAATCATATATCATAGAATCACAGAACAATTGGGGTTGGAGGGGACCTTAAAGATCATCTGTTTCCAGCCCCCCCACCATGGGCAGGGACACCTTCCACCAGACCAGGTTGCTCACAGCCCCATCCAGCCTGGCCTTGAACGCTTCCAGGGAGGGGGCATCCACAGCTTCTCTGGGCAACCTCTTCCAGTGCCTCACCACCCTCCTGGTGAAGAATGTCTTCCTTATATCTAATCTAAACCTACCCTCTTTCAGTTTAAAGCCATTCCCCCCTGTCCTATCACTGTGTGCCCTTGTAAAAAGTCCCTCTCCAGCTTTCTTGTAGGCCCCCTTCAGGTACTGGAAGGCTGCTGAGGTCTCCCTGGAGCCTCCTCTTCTCCAGGCTGAACAACCCCAGCTCTCTCAGCCTGTCCTCACAGCAGAGGTGCTCCAGCCCTCTGAGCATCTTTGTGGCCTCCTCTGGACCTGCTCCGACAGGTCCGTGTCCTTCTTATGTTGGGGGCCCCAGGGCTGGACGCAGTACCCCAGGGGGGGTCTCATGAGAGCACAGCAGAGGGGCAGAATCACCTCCCTCGAGCTGCTGGCCACGCTTCTTGTGATGCAGCCCAGGATGCGGTTGGCTGTCTGGGCTCGAGTTTCTGAGGGTCATTGCTGAGGAACTATCTATCTTTGGGGACAGACAGGAGTCTGTCTGTACATCATCATCAGATCACGCTGCGGCAGGCTGCATGGTTTGGCTTGAGAGTCGGTGGTTCTGTGGAGCTTGATCAGTGCTTGTTCAGAATTGCCTATAATGACTATTTTAAAATAGTAAAATGTGTGAGGTGCATTCTGTGCTAAACTGATAGTGTGCTTAACAGTACTGAGCCTCATAAAACTTCATCATGAATTAGTTGGTTTAACTGGCAGTTAAACCGATGGTTCACAAAATACGTGACGAACAATGGGGAAAAGGTCATGCTGGCAACATAAAGACCTTTTAAATAACTGCAATATAGCAATTTTTTTCTCCTTTGAGGATTTTGTTTCTCTGTTTAAAAAAAGTTTAACGTGCCCTTGTCTGCACCTGAAGCGCCGAGCCTGGGTGTTTCCCGAGGCGGTGGGATCTGAGCTACTGCCGCGCCTGAGTGCGTGGTACCGCTGACGCCAGAGCGGATGACGGGACGGAGAGGAGATGGAGCACTGCCTGCTTAAAATGCTTACAGCTCCTTGTAAGGAGGGGTCACTTGACAGATTTTTAATTGCAGAAGATGATCTTGGCCTATAGGTACTGTCCACAAAGCAAATTAATTTGTTTTATTCCTAGGAGTGTTTAGAAATAGATTTTTTGTATGGATTCAACATTAACAAAAGCAAGCCTATGGCTAATAGAATATTTGCTGTCTGCAATGATAAAAAACTAAGCTTTTTGTATCAATTAATAATACTACTGAACACAGGGGCTTACTTGCCTTTTAAATATTGTGGGGTTTTGGTTTGTTGTTGGCTTTGGTTTTGTTTTTTTTTTTTAAATATAATCCAGAGAAAGGGAACTTGAACCAAAAATTGAGCGTCCCTGGTATTCTGTGAAGGTCAGTTTGTGTCTTCAGTAATCTGGGATTTGGGACAGAGGGGTGTCATCTTGGCGGCTGTACTTGAGCGTACTAACTATTAAGAAATTGTAGTGCTTATAGACTTGATCAGTAAAACTCTTCTGATTAGCTTTGTCCTTATTAATTAGAGGTTATTTCTGAATGAATCGAAGAAGATTACAAACCCTTGTCCTGCAGTGCAAGAAAAGACACAGACAAATAGGGAAGGGAATCAGGTAAGAGTTACGTGGCTAATTAGAGGTGAGGGAGAATTATCAAAAAGGAGGGTAACCAAGCTAAATACTCAAGCTCTTTTAATTAACTCATTAGGGCAGTCTAAAATGAAATACTTCCATCAAAGTCACTCCAGTCCTTGGGATTTCCCAGAGCACGAATGAGATGAGGCTTTGGCTGGCCGGCCGTGCGCAGGGCAGCCCGCTGGGGCTGGAGCAGCCGCCCTCCCCGGGGAGCTGCCGGGGCGCGGGACCGAGATGGAGTTAAGCTCACCCTGGGGTCTCTGACTACAGCGTAATCTCCAAACAAAAGAGGAGACTATCTGTCAGCCCAGACACTTAAAAGTGAGTTGAAACAATCATTTAAAATTCAGCTTTGAGGAACTGCGTACCTGCCCTGGCAGGAGGGTTCGTCCCTCGCCTACGATGCCCGCTGACATGGCAGAGGCAGCGCGGTGCTTGTGCGGGCCCGTGAGCAGCGGTGGGAGAGGAGCAGGGATGCGGGATGCTTACGCTGCCCCTGTCGCTGGTGTGGCCCGTGCAGAGACACACCAGCAGCGACCTGCAGCAGTCAGGAGGAAAACACTAAACTTTGTGAAAGCACGTGGTGTAGCTGGGATAACTCAGACGTGCTCTGCAACGTCCTGATTTCCCGTGAGGGGCCATAGCAACAGGCTCTTGCCACGTTCATGCCTACGGGAGGGTTTTCTCCCCCAAAAAAAACTTTCCAAAAGAAAGCTGGTCCTTTTTCTCCGTGTGGGTCTCTGCAGGGGACCCAGCCGCATGTATGGAGACAGCAGTCAGGGTTTCGGGGTGTTTGGCGATGGGAGATGTACATAGAGTACAGCTCATGGCAGGGGGAAGGCCAGAGACCCTGAGTGGAAATGGGGGGGGTCAGTGAGCCCCAGAGGGCTGGGGAAAGCATGGAAAGAAGTGGGCTGTGTTTCCAGAGCTGGCCAGGTTGCATGGCTGTGAGGGCCACTGGCACGCTCATAGACCCCATCGACCGAATTGGAGAGGGCTGTGGGGAAGAACAGACAGGGCCGGACTGGCGGGCGGGAGGGCAGCGCTGGCAGTGCGCCCTGCCGGGGTCCTGACCCGAAAACCCGGTACACAGCACCCATTAATTAAGCTCTGTTTCTGGTGTGGCCCATCTGATGTGATATTCTAATCGCTCTGTGTAATCTGCAGCATCTGCGATAGGTCACAGCTTCAGCTATTTTATAATAAGCTATTTTGCCTGAATATGGCAAAATTCCCTTGTTTAAAGGGCAGGGGAATATTAAATAAATACCATTTATGTTTATTTGCCTCAGATCAAACTGTGGCTCTTACATTAATTTTGTAGGTTTTTGGTAATCAGCCTGCTCAGCCCATATTTGGAATTCAAATCCAATATTTGTTGAAAAGCTTCGAATGATATTAAAACCTGCTCCCCGAGCACGCAGCAAACACCTCTCCCTCTCAGAAAATGCCAGCCCCGCACTGAACGCTGCCACGGCGGCATGGGTGGGAAAGAGTTGGTCAAATGGAGATGGGCTTAGATGGGTGCAAAACCAGGGTGCTGTTGAGCTAGAAGGGGGTGGGCTGGCTGGGACCTGCCTTTCCTATGGGATCCTGCTGGGCTCGGGGCTCTTCCAGCGGGAGACGCGTGCCGGGCTCCAGCTGGGGCAGCTGGGCTGGCTGGGGAGAGCCCTCGGCTCCTCGCCGGACAGGCGCAGCGGCCCGGGGTTCCGCCTGCTGCCGACTGGGTTTGGGATGGGTGCACCTAAGGGACGGGCGCAGGGAAGCGGAGCTTCCCGCCCTGACCGGCCGCTGCATGTCAGTGTTGCTCCGAACAGCGGCAGCGTGCAGAGGCCCACGGCCTGCAGCTAAAGCCGCTGAGCTCCGAAGTGGGTTTTCTTGTGCTTTAAGTAGATGGAGACCATTAAAACTCATCTCCACATGCTCGTTGCGCTTGCGGTCTCGTGGCTAAATGCAAACGTGCTGCTGGGCTCTTCATGGCCTGAAGGGTGGATTTTTAACTGGGGCAATGGAGCCACGGGTGTAGCTGGCCGGTCCCAGACACCCCCTCCCCGGGCCCATGGCTTTCAGGCATTAGCCCCTTTCCCTCGCTGTGCCCTGCTCTGTCTCTGCAGCGGGGCCCAAACCCCTTGTCCCGTCCCCCCGCACTTGTGGCCTTGACCCGAAATCCATCACGAGCAGCTCGCTGGCCCGGGCCGGGGCGCAGGCACTGCTCCTGCTCTCCCCCACAGGCTGCAGCTCCGCTTTTATATTCCTTTAATCCACTTCTTGTGTCATATCAGACATTTCCCTACTCGTTACAGCGTACCAAGCATCTGCCATGTGCTCATTAATTGGTCAATTACTTTATTTATATGCTAAACATTATCTAAAGCACCAGTCATTACCAGCATCATGGCTGTGGTTTGTGTTGTGCATTTTTTTATAGGCTTTATGTGCCTTACCCTCTCCTTGCCATCAAGGCCATGTTTCATGGACCCCTGTTAACCCTTTGTGGACCAGTCCCCAGCTCAGCCCCCGTCCTCGGCCCCGCGGTGGCTGTGAGGGCCCCGCTCTCCGCGGGCAGTGCTGTAATCCCCGCCACGTCTCCCAGCCCTGCCTCAGAGCCACCTCCCTTTGCCTTTAGCTGGTTTTCTGTCTTCAGCTCCTCACTGTTTCTTTCACATATTGCTTAAAACTAGAATAAAGAAAGAAAGACCTGAACTGCAAGAAAAAATAGCTGCTGGGAGACTCCCCTGTACCTGTCGGCCGGGGCAAGCCAGGTGCCACTGCTCATCCTGGTTTCAAGCCTCGTCTGCTGCTACAAATTGGCTCTGCGTTCACCTTTAGGTGTCAGTCCTGCCCGCTCGCTGGGAGATGGCAACAGCCTCCTCACCAGCTGGAAAGGACGAGCTACGGGAAAGCCTCTGCTCTCCCTGCCCTGTGCTCCATCGCTTCTCCTGGTGCCGTCCCTGCTCCTCCGGCCCCTCCTGCTCTTCTGATTGCTAGCTGCTGCAGAGCGGGATCTTGGCCTCTTGCTCTGCTGTAAGATGTCCTGTCATCCTAAAATGCCAGAGCCATCATAAATAATTTAGGGCTAGCACTTCAATGTTAGAAACTGAAATAAATAAATACTTGGTATGTGCATGAAGGTTTCATTATCCTTCGTGTCAGCCCGTGGAGGCACCGCTGCCACCCAGCACATCAGTCTGCCCATGCCATGGCCAGCAAAATCAGTGATGCAGGTGCTTCCAGCAAGCTTTATCAGCTACACTAAACAGCAGCTGCACATGGACAGCCTGGCAGCTGGGAAGGGGCCGAGGTTTGCTGTTAGGCTGGCTGTAAGGTGGGCAAGGCGGCTCCTTTCCCCCAGCTCTGCTCAGGGTACCAGCGGGTGTCCGGCTGCTCCTCGCCTCGCGGGGCGGCTGCTGCCGATGCCCGTGCCCGCGGTGAAGCTGGAAAGCCCTTTTGTTGATGCTGTTGCAGGGATGCTGCCATGTTACAAACCAGTCTCAGTAATTCATCTGTTGACAACTGATGAAATAAAGAAAAGAAAGCCTGAGCGCAGCTCCAGAGCAGGACTGGGGTGCTGGGGGGGATTTTAGCCAAACCTGCCTCCCCGTAGTGCACGACATGGGGGGTGGGGCGTCCCACCATGGTGGTGGGGCTCCAGCCTGGGGCTCCTGGGCCGGGCGAGCTGCGGCGGCAGCTGCCCCGACCCCGCTGGTGGTAGCCCATGGGGCGACATCAGCCTGGGCCTCTCCCGCAGCCCCGGGGCCGCAGGGGCACCCGGCCCAGCTCAGCGGTGTGCCGGGGTGCGGGCGCTGCTGCCGCTGCGGGCACTCTCCTCCCTGCTACCAATTTTAGATGTATTATGTTCTGAGTTAATATTACTTTGAAATTTATAATATCCATGAAAATATTATCTCTGTACTTAAATCCTTTAGTTTAACTGAACAGAGCTATCATTATCCAGAGCTTGTTTATGTATTGCTGCCTGCAAAATAGAGTCAATTTTCCAGACGGAGATGATGAATATGAGCACCAAAGAAATTTTGTAATTTAATTTTAATAACCATGACTTATTATTATTTTAATAACCATAAATTATAATTGTTTAAAAAAAAAATATTGTTGCAGTGCTTTGCACAAAACCTTGGAAGGAACACTATGCCATAATACTACAGTGGTGGTTGTGTTACAGCTTATTATTACTCATTTTATTTTGTTGTCAGATGTGCTTTTTGCTGTGAGGAGGAGCTGCTATGGGTTTGGGTGTTTTAGGTCTGAACTTGAACACTGTTGAGGTCCTTTTGTGCCCACTGATGGCTCTGGAAACTGGATGAATTACTCTGAATATTTCCTTATATTATTTCCCCCCGAACGCCAGGAGGCAAAGTCACTTTGGGGCGTTAGGGCACGGTGGGCCAGGGCTGTTGCACGAGCCCTGCTGCCTCCGCTGCAGCGTATGGTGCAAAGTCCAGGTTTTGGCCCAACGCACACCCTCCCTGCGGCCCAGGGAGGCTCCGGGGCCCCCCAGCCCCAGCCTGGCCCAGGATGGCCGGACCCCCTCCTGCACCTCATCCTCGTGGCCATGGCCCTGCGTGGGCCTGTCCCCCACCCCACCCCTGTCCCGGCCGGCCAAGCTCTCCCAGCTTGCTGGGTACAGCCGTGCCGCTTCACCCCAGCCCCAATCGCCTTGTTCGGCCTGGTGCATATTTATCAGCAAAACTTAACACCCCTTTTGCTAGGATCTGGTGCTCGGTGTGACCCCGGTGGGGCAGCACCGCACGGGCTGCTCACGCAGGGCCAGGGTTGCCCATCAGCCTGGCATTGCCGTGTCGCTCACACCCTCCCAGCTCGGCTCTGGGGCTCAGCAGGCAAATTAAGCCCTGCTCGCAGCAGCACGTTTGGGCAGGTACCTGGGGAAGGGAGCATCGCTCACCCCCGTGGCCGGTGCGGGGCTGTGTGTGGCCGTCAGGCAGAGGGGAGCGGGTCAAGACCGCTCTCTATGAAAATGCAACCCGCCCATGTTGGCCTGAATGTTGAGCATGAAATGAAGGCTAAAGGACAGAACAATATTTTTTTCCATGCCTCCCTGCATTCATTGTGTGGGTGCTTTACATATAAATAGGCTCATTTCAGCAGGGGCTCCCCAAGGCCATGGTGAGGAAGGCACAAGTCCCTGCCGCCCGCGCGGGAAGGGCTGGCCCCATGTGCAGAGCCCAGCGGTGCCGAGCACGGTGCTCTTCTCACCCCCAAAACTACCTGAAACCTTCAGCCTTGTGGGATGCTTTGGGGTCAAATAATTGCTCTTACTTAGCCCTTGCTTGTTCCTGAGCTTATTTTGCTGTTGCTGAAGACATACAGGTGGGCTCAACCCATGCCCCACCGCTGTGCTCACATACAACAAGCACCAGCGACTGCGGCAGCTCCGCAGGGAGCGGGGCCGGGCTTGGCAGCCCCATGGCCAGGACCCACCGCCGGGCACCCCGCGCACGTTTTCCCCGGCACCGCCGCAGGGCCCTCCCCACAGCTCGTCTGGTTGGGTTTCAGGGTGTGCTTTGGCCAGCAGTACCAACCCGGTGGCTCAGGTCCCACGCTCGCCTGCTCTGCAGCGGCGCTACCTGCCTAGGGCCTTCACTGTTGGATTTTTCTTTTTCAGGAGATGATCTTCACACCCCAGCCACCCCAGTGAAGTCTTGCGCTGCTCCAGCTCAGCCTCCCGCCGGCACCGGGCGCTCGCAGGGGAGCATCACCTGTGGTGGCCCCTGGAAGGAGCTGGTTTCTGAGGGGGACCACCAGGCTGGCTGGGCCAGGGGTACCCGCGGAGGGGCTGCTCCTGCTGGGTGTCATTTGGGTGCACACCAGCTGTTTAATACCAGGATTACGTCCTATGGTTCATAGTTTGTGGTGACTTGGAAAAAAATAAACTGTGGCTGAGGTGAGCTCAATAAATTAGTCAGGATTAGCTGCAATGTTGGGTGAAGGTGGTTGTTTTTAAGAGCATTGCTGAAAATGTGGGAACTGCAGGAAAATAAATCTGTATGGTCAACATTTGAGGAATTTATTTACCCCCCGCTGCTGCCCACCCCGGGGGCTCGGCAGCACCTCCTGCCCCGGCTGCGGCCCCGGGCTCTCCCCTGCCCCTTCCCACCGCTCCCCGCAGGGTGCCCTTCCGACCCGGCCAAAATCAACCAGCTTCGTTCATCAAGGGAAAAAAAAATCAGTTTGTTTGCAGGGTACCAACCCAGAAATTCCCAGCAGTGTCCTCGGTTCAGCGTTGTGGGCGAAGCATCGGTGGCACCGCCTGGCCCCAAACTAAATACCTGTGGGGCATCCCCGAGCGAGACAGGCGGGCCTGGCCAGAGGGCCATCAGCAGGCAGGGACTCGCTCGCCTCCAGTGAAAAGATCAGTGGGGTCTTTATTTTTTTTTTCTTTACAGTTTTATTTACAAAATGTATTAAAACTCTTTGTACAACACCTCATTAAAATGAGGCTCAGTAATTGATGCCCACACATGCAGTTTATGCTTTTACAGCCATTAGTTTGCTTGGCAATTTTTTTCTGCTTACTGAAGTGCAGTTTCAACGACCAAAAATAGGAACTTACTTAAATTACAAAAAAAAAAAAAAAGGAGGAAAAAAAAAAAACAGAAAAGAAAAAGGAAAACCCCCCAAAATCCCCCAAAGCAAAACAAATGAAAAAAGATACCGAAACAAATCATCGTGAGACTACTGCCGAACTTCGATAGCTTGAAGTTGGTAGCCGGAATTGGTAAGCACTCGACACGGTTTGTTTTAGCTTTACATGCAAGTTTAAAAAATATCGAACCATTTACCAAACTCCCTTCACTGGTGTGAAGCCTCCACTCTTAAAAATTGATTTGATAAACATACATCTTTTATACAGCTTTTAAGAAAAATGTTTGTTTTAAATACAACTCATAACCGCACAGCTTTAGCTCGCCCTTGCTGGGGACGTGATCGCGTTCAGAAGTTGAAAAAAACCCAGTTTCATGAAAAGAAAATGAAAACAAAACAACAGTTTTTTGTCAATAGCTTGTTAAAAACTCGAACAATAAATTATTCTCCTATGAGCTTTTAAAATGATTTTATATTACATTTTGTTGAAAATACTTATTTTTAACAAGACTTTCCCCGTATAATCTTTTTCTTTTTTTTTTTTTTTAATCCTATTAAAAGTTCAAATCTATCATCAGCAAACTAAACGCCTAAGGGTCAGACTGGTTTAAATGAGTTTCGTTTTCATTGTATGTTACTGATGAAATAAAACTCTATAGTAAACTACAGAAAATACATATTGTCGATTAGAGGTAATTAGTATGCAGATATTCCATTGAGCATTTCCCATGTGATTGACAATATGTTGAAAGTTTTTTTTTTTTTGTCTTTTGCTTTTTTTTTTTTTTTTATTTTTGAAGATGAAGTTAAGTAGTTTCCAGGCAAAGGGTCAAGGCTGAAACGCTGCTGCTGCTGAGACGCTGGATGTGAGTAATAGCGAGCCCCTACCTGTAGCAGGGTCGGCGGGAGCGCGGCGTCCTCCTTCCGGAGAGGGCACGGACAGGAGCATCCTCTCACCAGCAGCCATGGGACAGGAGTTGGCAGGAGCTGATATAATATAACAGTACTAGCAGGAGTTGTGTTAGATCGCTTAATATTACTCTGGAACTGCAGCTCTAATTGGAGTTACTCTTTCCTTACTTCGGTTTTAAAATGCCCGTTACCGAGAAGCATTAGCTGAGCACAACGCTAGTTGTGGGAGAACTGGGGTGAAGCGGAAGCAGGCCTGGGAGAAACTAACCTGCGCTTCTCTTGCTTCATTGCTTGATATTAAACAGTGAATTAAAATGCAAATGCACAGCAAGAAAAGAGATATATGGTCTGAACCTAAACAGCAAGTAGCTTCTCTTTTTTTTTTTTTTAAAAGCCACCCAATGTCATTTTAATAAAGCACCTGTAGGTATGCCTGATGATAGGAAAAAAACCAAAGGAATGCAATATTTTCTGCCCACACTTTAGCTACCTTGTCAAGAAATTAATTTACTGATCTGGAAGCAAGACATGCAGTTCCACAAATTACTTTCTTTTGGATTTACAGATTCACAGTCATTGACCTTAACTGGTTTTAATGCACAGATTTTTTTTCTTCAGGTGTTACACCTTTTACTGCTATACAGAATTGCTCAAATTAGCTGGAGAGTTTAAAGTGGCTCAGAAAAAAAAAAAAAACAACCAAAACACACCACTGGTAAGTAAATACTGAAACATCTTGACATCAGCTCATACAAGCAGTGACAGCCAGTCCGGGTTCGCACGCAGCAGATTTCTGAGGCTTGGTGTCAGGAGGAGTTTCATAATTTGATACGATCGGGGTGGCTGATGAAACCGGCTGTGGTTTGCTTTCAGGACACAAGTTCATTTACTGTGCAGTGGTATCAAAGAATGGCTTTTGTTGCACTGATTTTTTTACAAGAATTTTTTTTCACATACTAATATCTTGTTACCAGTCCTTTCCTTTTCTTTTTCTCTTTTCTCTTCTCTTTTTCTCTTTTTCTTTTTTCTTTTCCTTTCCTTCTTTTCCTTTTCTTTTTTCTTTTCTTTTTTTTTCCTTTCTTTTCTTTTCTTTTCCTTTCTTCTTTTCTTTTACTTTTACTTTTTCTTCTTTCAAGCAAAGCAAGAATATTTCGGTGATGGTTTGCATTGTTGTGAGTCTCAGAGTCTTCCATAAGGCACTGAAGGAAAAAATACCAGTTTTTCCTATTAAAAGTACATTGCACCATCATCAACACGTGTCATGCCTGACACCTCGGAGAGAGTACGACTGGCTCAGGTGGTCCAAATCTGTGAAGTAGCCACATTCTCTGCTGCTTCTCCTCTTGCGTGCTGTCAGGGCGAGGATCTATAATAAAACCAGAAAGATTTCATCACTGCCCGGCAGCGAGGGGCAGGGAAGCTCAGCCCGGGGAGAGGCACGGTCTGTGGGCGATGGGCTAACCAGGCTTCTCCAGAGTCGTTTCTCAGCAATTCAACTCTACTTTTCATACTTTAGAAATCATGGTTTCTAGTGTAGATTTTTTGTTCTATTGTAGATTTCTTTGAAACTTCCTAAAAGCACTTACCTGACCTGATTACAGCTTAAAAAATAAAGGGGAAGAGGTCACTAGCAAGAGAGATGCAAATTCTGATTACAGGAATTTTTAAAGCAATTAACAAGATACTTCTACATGTACTGAACTAGCACAATGCTGGAGAGAGGAGCTCCTCACTTCAGCATGAAGCCAGCTATCACTGTTTGTAATACAGGATGGTACCAAGCTTACTTCTGTTCAGGGAAGAAATTTAAATCACTGATACTCCGAGACTGCCACCAGACGATGTTTCCAAAGCCCTTTCGCAGCAGTCCGCTGATGCACACAACAAAATATCACACACAGCTTAAAAAAAAAAAAAGCAAGCAAGAAACCCCAGAGGGTTTTAGTTCCCGGCCCGTAGCCGTACCCCTAGATTTTCACACTTTCTGTGCCGTACACGTTGTAGCCTTCTCTGTACGTAGCGTAATTCTGGGTGTTGGTGGCGGGCGCAGGTTTGAAGTTCTGCGTGTTCTTGGTGAGTTTCATTCGCTTGGACTCGGCCCGAGACTTGTAGCAGAACTCGATCAATGCCACCATCATGGCCAGCCCAAGGCCTCCCACAAGGATATAGAAAACCCCGGCAACATTGCTCAGGCTCAGAGCGCTCGTCTTGTCCTAAGAGAAACGAGCCACACCGTTAGTTTTGCTGTGAGGAGCAGACAGACAGACAGACAACAGGCTACTTTGCACTTAGTCCTAGCTGGAGTAACTACACTCATGGCGTTTAGTGTCCCGCTGGCCGATCAGTGCTGTCCCCCCCGTCCCCGGCAGCCCGGGGCTGCGCAGCAGTGACTGCTCTGTCTCCCACCCTTTGGCGGGCGAAACCCTGGCCGACTCCGAGGCGATGAGATTGTTTTTGGCCGCTGACTTCCCCGGGCCTTCGGCGTCCCAGAGCAAACCTGTCTACGGCCGAGCATCTCCGGTGGCAAAGGCACCTTGGGAAAGCTCTGACGGGGAAAGCAGTGGCTGCGTAAAACAGCAGGTTTTACAGAAGGCCATTATAAAACTAGAAAAAGAAAAACCCAAACCACTACACACTTGGTTTTGGTGAATGCAGATAAAATTATTGAGATGCTGCTAAACTTATCTACCTTTTTTTTCAGCGGTTAGGAAAAAAAAACACCCTAGGAAGATGGTCAGTTACTTTAAGGTCAAGCAGCAGAGCCCTGAGCTAAACTAGCACCTTCGGTGACCGAGGGAGAGCGAGTTACTGAATAAAACCGGTCATTGTAACACAAAAAATGCTGGCCAGGGTTTACCTTCCTTCAATACATGTCAGATGGGGGAGAAGGCTTGCATTTTTAAAACATGGATTCTGTAATCAGATTAAACAGAGCTGCAACCCTTTTGCTGCTGCTGCGTGGGCCGGCTGGCTGTGTGCGGGAATCGATGCTGGCAGGCAGGGCCCCGGCTGGCGGCTGCCCCACGCCGGCCCACGCTGGCCCATGCTGGCCCACACTGGCCCATGCTGGCCCATGCCAGCCCAGCCGGATGGGCAGATGCCAGAGCAACCTGCAGCAAGGGGCTGTGCCCAGGGAAGACACTTGCTGACGGAGCTCGGTTTATGAGTATCTCCAGGGACAGCAAAACTTTCATATAGTCAGAATAAAACCTGGTCTACCTTGCAGGTGTCTCTGCGTTTCACAGGCAGTTTGGATAGATGCAGTTGCAGCAAACAGCTTGCTATTTAAACTAAAGATACTACTCATTTACACCTCTTTTCAGTTGCGGTTTCCTTCTGCAGCTGCTGTGCATGCAGATGTCCCATGATCCCAAATCTTATCTCATACAACAGCTACAGGGTTGTGCCCTAAGCAACTTCCAGTCCAGCTGAAACCAATGAATTTTTATTATTGGCTTCGATGGAACTTGAAATTGTCCTCTGACACTGAGAGGGTGCTTCCAAAATTATAGTTTTCTGTTTGAATGATTATAGAGAGCACTTCCAAAGGCACCAGGGGAGTTAGGCACTCAACTGCGACTGATTTCAGCTGGAGCTGGATTTCTCCTCCCCTTGATGCCTTTGAAAATGTCCTTTACTCCAACAAGCCCAGCACTGCTACAGTGTTTTTCTCCTCAATGCCTCTATAAGCATGAAAAAAAATATATCCTTTGTGTTTTCTTTTAACTGAACGGTGTCAATAAATATTACCTACAATTTCAGTGTGCAGCTACGGGGCTGATCCTCCTGCCGCCTCGGGGGTGGGATCCCCACTGGGGCTACAGCGGTCCTGCCCCCGGAGCTGCTGGAGGCTGGCCGCCCTTGCAGCAGGGCTGGGATGGGACAGGGCAGGACAGCAGCAAAATGGTTCAAAGCAGAATATACAATATTTATGTAATGAGTTACCAATAGTAGTTCTAGATTTTTTTTTTTTTTTAATCAAACCAATTTCAAATGGAATTGGGAAGTAGGGCAGGAAGGGTGTTTTTTCGTTATCATGGGTCTGTCCTGAAATCGTCCACCCTTAGCAAGCGCGTGACTGTTTCCCAAACTGACATGTAGAGAATCTAAGTCACAATTTTGAAACAAAAATGTGTTTTTTCAATAAAACTAAAAAATAAGAAAAGATGCTGGCCTGGATAATACAGATTGACTCTTCATTTAAATGAAGATACCAGCTTGGGAGGCTTTGGGGGCTTCTCTTTCCATGTTTTTCTAGCAAAATACTAAATAGTAAAACATACTTACAACTACAGCCTGTTACTGCATAAAAGAAAAACGCTGTCACGTTCAGAGACTTAATTATTTTTTCTATTCTTTTCTTTCAACCTTCAAAATGTAAATATCAACTTTTGAAAGTCATTCTTTGTATAAACAAACAGTGGGTCAAAATGTGATTGCTAATCAGTACGAAAAGACCTTCAGCGACTGACCTTACTTCCGGAGTCCTTGGCTCCACATTCACCCTTATCGTACCACCATTTGTTTTTCAGCTTGTCTAAGATGCCTTGTTCACTGAGTTTCAATACTGCAAGGTTTACAGGAGTTCTTCACGTGGGAAATAACATAAATAACATTATATTATGTTATTTTATGTTATTCAATCTTTAAACTACTTTAAAACTATACAAAGCGATAAAGCAGGGTTCCTGGCCACAAAGTATTTACACTGCAGGCAACTGGATCATCCCCTTAAGTTAATGCTAGAGCAACGCTATATTACCAGGTCCTGCCCATATCGCTTTGAGTAATCGGCACTCACTGTTAAATGAAGGCAGCAGAAACAAAGCAAGTCCAATTTCCCAGTTTGGTGCAATCACAGGCACTCACAGTAGCTTTATGGATTATGGTGGGTTTGATCTAGCAGGACCCCTCGTATTGCACTAACAGACAGCAAGCCCCACCAACGAGCAACTGTGGCTTCTTACGGTAAAACAGCGCCTGTGGCTCCCAGCCCCCGGGCAGCCCCTCGCACCCGGCGGGGCTGTGTGCGCGCACGTCTGCAAAGCAAAAAACCCCAGGGTGGGTGTCACGGAGGGAGGTTTTGCCAGCCATCACGGCTCTTTCCCTGCCGGTGGTGGGTTCTCCAGCCCCTGCAGTTGCCGCTGCAGGGGCCGCGCTCGGAGGCACCACGCGGGTGGCTGCTCTCCCCTGGAGCTGCTGCATCCTGAACTCCACTGCTCCAGGGAACTGCAGCAGAAAATAAGCAAATGCAGACCTTTATGAAACAAATGAGTGAACATGGAAATGCCGGCTGAAAGGGCCCAGGGTGGGAAATTCTGGCAGGATGAAGGGAGCTGCTGACTGTGATGCTGCCAAGAGCCTGCAAGCCCAGGGGACCTGAGCTCACTCGTCCCTTCCCTGTGGGAAAGCAGCGCCTGAGGAGCCCTCAGTTGGGTTTTGTAATTTCCATTTCCTCCTTGTGTGATGTCTTGGGGTTTTTCCTGCCCGTTTTCATGAGACAGGCTCCCTGTGTTAGGGACATCTTCAGTTCCTGCTCCTGCTTGAACAGCTTTGATCCCTGCTCCATGGCCGTGCAGGGCAGCCGGTGGGGAGGAAAGGGATGGGTCCTTAGTCTGTATCCTCGACGATGCTGTGCCACTTTGCGTGGGGTAACACCAGGCAGACACACACACAGCTGCCGTCCAACATGCCCCACTGTGGGGCCATCCATGCCTGCGGTCAGCGGAGGAGACGCAGGAGCTCAGCCCACGTCTGCCCCGGCACCAGCCTCACTGCTCGCTCTCGCTGCTCCCTGCCTCTCTCCCACTCCTGCCCACAGTGCGTGACTCTGCAGAGTGGAAGAGACTCAAGAGAAAGAGCAGCACAACCTATACAAAACACCTTAATTACATGGCGGCATTTAGGGAAATGTCCCCAGGCTGGGAGGGCTCACAGCCTTCGAGCAGCTGGAGCGGCTGAGCCCTGCCACGCCTGGGGCCGGTAGATACTGGAAGCAGCAACTGGTGAAGAAAAGCCCTGTTCCCTCATGTGCCAAGAAGCTGCCTCTGAGATGGCGGTGAGACCTGTCGGCGGCTGATGATGGAAAGTGCTGCCCTTGGAGGTGCTACGTGCCCTTCAGGAGGAGAGCGGGCATGAGATGCCACCCTGGAGGGTGGCAGCCCACAGGCTCCGCTCGGCCGAGCCCAGGCAGGTCGTGGGGTACGATGAGAAAAATGAGCATGTTCAAGAGCTCCTGAGCTGAATGCCCCAAGGGCTGCACCAACGTGATCCAGCGTGGCACTACTGAGGCCAGCAGGGAGGGCAAAAGCAGGGAAAAGGCATCAAGGTGGGGAGAACCGCTGGTCCCTGGTCCCAGCGGCAGCGATGCTGGCACTGCCTGCGCTGGCAGAGCTTCCCGGCTGGCCAGGCAGAGGCAGCACCACTCCTCCTGGTCTGCACAGGGCTCGGTTTGACACCAGCCAAGATTTTATTTTTGTAAAATGGCTATTTTTAAGCAGCAGCTGTAATCTAATTAAGTATCAATCAGGGAAGGCTGTATGCACTCAGCCGGACACAGCCGACGGGCGGCGGTGACAAGCCGCACGAGACAGAACGTGTTTGCTGGCTCGGCTCTGGCAGCAGGCATGGAGCCCCTGCACCAGGAGCCGGCAGCATCGTAAAACGCCAGCTGTATCGCAGCTACCTGTGCATCCACCTATACGCAGGGCTATAAAATATCAACGGGATCAAAGCACGCTCCACAGACACTGCAAACGCCCTGGTGCCGCAGGTAATGTACCCGCCCTGCCAGTTGATGCCGATGGGGACCGGCCAGGCCCTGGCCAAGCCACCCCCGTGGACCCTCCTGGGCAGCTGTGTTGTGACAAGGCCCCCGGTGACACTTGGGCAAATACGCGACAAGACGCTGTGCATGATTGCAATGCAAGTCAGTGAAAGCTGAGTGCTTTTACCTACCCATTACAAGCCCCAGCAGAAAGAGTGGTGAGGATTATTGCTTAGAGAACAGTGCTCTCATTTTAAATTTCATTTAAAAACTGTCCAACTTGGAGAGATTTTATGCAATACATCTCTCCGCTTTGAAAAGCATTGTGCAGCTGAGAATACACAAATAATAGGGAGAAGGTTATAAACACCTTTTCTCCTATCCGCATATTTTATTGTGCAAATTTTCCCCTCCCCCCAGTCCTATTCCAAACACTATTTTTAATTTGCATGCCTTTATAAACCCCATATGGAGTACAGAGAATTTGCATAACATCCAATACATTATAGATTAGCTTTCACAACATCATACAGTATTGGGAAATGAGGAGGCTTAACATGCTAATTAGGGTGCTTTATTTTTTTTTTAAAGCCAAGATTGCAGTTAATTGCACACACGTAACTGCCAAAAAAAAAAAAAAAAGTAGTAAACCAAAATTATCTTAACTAAACAGATGGGAATTTGCCTAAACTGGGGTTTTCACTACAGTTTGTCATGGCCCTATTTGTCAGGTGAGGTACTGCAATACCTCAGCCCAGGTAGGAAAGAGGCAATTTGCTCCGTCCGTCTGTCTTGGCACGAGGAGCAGAGCGGGACACGCAGACAAGCGCCGAGGAGCCGCTGCATGCTTCAGACCCACCGACCCTTTGCCGGCGGAGCCGTCACCGTGCCGGGGTGCTCCTGTGCTGGGGGCTGTCAGCCATCCTGCCTGGCATGGGGGCTGACCGCGGGCGGCTGGTATGAGATGGGTAAGGAGGGAGTGGGGGAGGAAAGTCTGACATGAAGCTCCCCTGCCTTAGCCCATCCCATCTTCCCAGCATGCAGGTGACCTGGACGTTTGCCTGAGCGAGCTCCCGGCCTCCCTCGGCTCCGCTATTTTGCTGGCCGGGGCACCAGGATGAACAGCGCGTACCTGAGCAAAGAAGCCCTCTCAATGTGCTAGAAAAGGCACTAATTTGTGCTTCACAGATGAAGCATGAAATGCAGCTTGTTTGATCAAAGTCCTAAGGAACAATTTTGTCTGCTTCCAGGAAATTAATCCCGAGACCTCTTAATGCACGAGCTGCTCCCCCGCGCAGCAGGATCTGAGCGACCCGATGGTGGGAGCAGGCGCGACGCCTCTGCAGCCCCGGTCCAGCGCTTCACCCGCAATGTGAGCTGGTGCGGGACGGACTGCTCAGCCCCCAAATTCCCAAGTTAAGTAAATACATTGAAAAGTGAGCCTGGCTGCTGGTACATTTTCCGAGTGCTTGTCTCTGAGTAGCTGTCTAGCCTTGTTCAATTTAATAGTCAGTCAGGCATGGCTTTGGCCAACATCCTGATGGAGGTGCAGAAGGGCACGTCTGGATCGTGGTATTTCTCTCGCTGAGTGCTCAGCAGTGCACATTGAATGCGAATCCTCCGTACCACGCCTCGGCTTGCAACTCAGCCTGTCCCAAAAAAGGCCCTCGGGCAGCGCCAGCACCCTGCCCACGCCGGCAGGTCGAAGGCTACCAAATTGCAAACTGTTTTGTTTGCTATCACAGAAGGAAGCGTAGGGCTCTTCTGGGAGCAAGGGGCGTTGGCTGTAGGAAGAGGATTTTTCGTAGCTTGCCCGGCCCTGTTTGTTTGAGGGGGAGATTTTTTTTTAATTCCCTTAGAGGCCGAGGAACAGAGAGACTGAATGACTTGCCCGGGTCCCACGGGAAGGCTGTGTCCCAGCCGCCCACCTGCCCCCCCCAGCCACCTATGCCACCCCGAAAATGGCTCAGAGGATCATTTGCTCACTTTCTGGGTCTCTCTCTCAAAAGACTTCAATTTCCTCATCTTTTTCCTGGGATGATTTTGTGCTTTCCAGCCTATTTTTTAATTAGGTTGCTGTTGTTGGGCTGTACAGGAGATCCTATGAGGTCCTCGGCCCTTTCCCAGCTGGCTTCAGCTGTTTTTCCTCTGCCTTTAATTTATGACAGGATTCTTTTTCATCTCCCCCCGTGTGGTTTCCAGCCCAGCTCTCTAGTAGTTTGGTTGCCTTTATCAAAGTAAAATGTTCAGAGGTTTGAGAGCTTGTGCTCTCTTGTTGTGCTCTGTACGCCCAAGAAAACAAGCTGAGGCAATTAGGATCGGGATGTCAGTGTTTCAGATGTCATAAGATGGTATTCTTGGGCAGAAACTTGCAGTGTTTTTCTTCCTCACCATAACAGAAAGATTTTTTTTGTTTGCTTGCCTGTGCTTTTCATCCAGATGAGGCAGGCTTGGCTGATCCAGGCTTAACCCCATGAGGCTGGATCTGTTGGGCAGCTTTACCAAACCCTGCTAAGACTTTTTTTGCTGACGTCTACAAATGATGGCAAGAGTTAAGTCTAGAGAAACACTACCAGGTGCCTCATACTGAGTAGTATTGCCCCCAATGGCAAATTAAGCCATTTGCTATGGTTGACTTATTTAAGAGGCATAGTGTTAAGATTGGTGCCCATCTATTCTCACAGGCTTCACTATCAGAGTCTGCTGCAAATATGATTTTACACGTGGGACAGAGATGGGTTTTACTGTTGTTTCAGCAGTTTGGTTTCTCTGCTCCCCTGTTAGAAAACCCCGCTCGGGTGCTGGCAGCATTACCTTCCCCTCTTCAGCCATCAGTTACTGCTAGAAAACAAGTGGTGCCAGTCTTTTTTCCAAATGCAATGTGGCACCATCTCAAAGGGGACCTCCTCTATCCCTTTGCCTTGTGGCCCTGCGGCCTCCTCCCTGCTTGTTTCAGCCCCTCTTGGCTCGGGACACCAGCCCCAAAAGTCCTGCTGCACCCCCTGGGTGGCCCCAGGTGACAGGACGATGCTGACAAACTGATTTTTGAAAAACGATGTGCACTGACTCATTAAAATCTCACCCCTGAACTAGGTCCCCAAAGCTTCGGGTTCAGTTTAAAAATCCTGGCCATCTCTCCCTCCAAATTCAGGAACCGCTACAGCACTCCTTGTCATGAAGGTGATCTTGCATAAAAGCAAGCATTGCTTCCAGGCTGAGTATGTTCCCCACGCTGACGCATGAGATCATCCCTCAGAAGAAAGAGCTGCTATATGCTCTTCGTAGAGCATCTATTATGTTTCTATTTCATTATTATCTTCATCCATCCACACCATTCACATGGAAAAGGGAACACGACGACGCAGAACCCATCTGCTCTCTCTTCTTACTTCTCTTCGAGACACCCTCACCCTGTCTTTGAGGGACTTCTTGCCCCACCTCCTCTCACCACAGCACCGGTTTCAGGTTAGTTGCAGTAATTTTTATCTCCGTTGAGAAAACTGGTGGCATTATGAACTTTCTTTCTGGCCAGAATGAATTTCAAGTAGAAGAAAAGTAAATTAATCATCAAAGAAATAGTTCTTTATCAGTCCCAAATGGGAGAAGGTAGAACTTCTGCCCCTCTCAAATTTTAAATCATAACAGGTTTTTAATTTGATTAATGACCTTTTAGGTTCATTTTCATGATTTCACCTGCACCTACATAAAGTAGATAACCTGAAAAGAGATATTTTTACCTAGTGCCATCACTCTAGCTTCTACTGGCTTAAGAAAGAGACCCAGCAGGCCGAAGTCCCACATACAACTGCAAAAGCTGCCAGGTTGCTCTTTTGGCAATCTGATTCCAGTTACTGGCCATCGTGTTTACATGCCGGTGCTGCAAACAGGACCCTTCCCTGAACGAACTTGGACTGTGCAGAAGAGTCTGAGCAGCTTCTTGGAAAAGTGCTGTTAATTTAGGAAAAGAACATCCCGATCTTGCCAGGAAAGGGCCATTTTCAAGGAACGAGCGATGGGATGTACTGTTGCTAGTGGCTCTGTAGCCCAGTGTTCGGGTTGCTCCTCACAAGTCGCAGCAGGCGATACAGAGAAGAGCCGGGGACAACTACAGGTGAGATTTAGGAGCAAAAGTCACTTTGGGACTCGAAAATCTCACTCGATAATCCATGGACTTTCGTCGGCTGTGTGTAACCGGTGTTTGAGTGGCATAAAGTCTCAGCAACACCGTAGTTATGTTTATTACTTGCAATCAATAAAGATTTAAGTGGTGATTGGAACAGCGTCGGATAATTCACATCCCATTCTATGCTCTAATGGATGTAATATAAATGTTATACCCAAAAATCATCATTGCCAAGGAGAGCAAATGAATGCGGCAGACAGCACACTGTTCCCTCAAACCAGATGAACCATTGCTGAGAATTAATTTAGAATTTTTAGATGCAATCTTTCAGAAAAGGGAGCTGCAAAGAAAAGGTGCAACAAGTAAAGGCTCTTCGAAGCACTAATTAAAAGGCTTCCTCGGAGTTGTGCAGGACGGGGTGGGCAGTGCATGGGTTGCAGTGAATCTCCCAGGCAATGGGGCTGCCCGAGGGCTGACCTGGCACCTTTGGCCACCTGGGTTTTACAGGCCACAAACTGCAGGTGTTCCTCCACCCATCATCAGCCAGTTTCTGATGTTCCGTAGAATATTTGGTGCACAGGGTATTTTCTCAGCACTGTTGCTTGCAGCATCTTGACAGTCCAAATGTAGCTTTTTTGGGGGTAGAGGGTGAAGAAATCACCCATGAGCTTGAAGGAAGACCAGAATAACATCAACAGCTAGAGCTTCTCTCTGGTCTTGGAAATGTACTTTCTCCACTCATGCCTGGGGCGGGATGCCCGGCCGCCCGGCTGCCCGAGGAGGATGCCAACCGCTGGGGAAGAGCTCCGACCACCGCAGCTCCACTGCTCTTATGAGCTGTCCCCACACAGGAGGGCTCGGTGGCTTCTGCAGTGCAGGACGTCTGCATCCCCAGCGGCACCGGGGAGGGAGGTGTGCCATCTCGCCCAGGGACAGAGAGCTCGCTCAGTGACGAAGCTGAGAAACTGAAGGCCAGTGGCAATGGGGATCCCCCTCACAAGGCAGATGGATGCTGGCTCCAAACATATGGTAAACGTGGCCAACTGGAGCCCTGTCCATTGCAAACAGGTCTGGCTAGAAGGCCAAAGACACGAGTTCCTGCTGTGCTTAATACCGCATCTGCCACAATGTGAAATCCTGTGTGGCCGCTAACATGCCCTTTTTCATTTTTTTCCCACCAGTACACCATCAGATGCCAAATAACTCTGGTTGGAGAAGTGCTGTGGAAATGCAGGCACACATCACGAGGGATGCGGCATTTACAGCAAAGCTGTTTGTGTTTTCACGTACCCTGGCACTGGCCGTTTGGGTGCATCAGGGGAGGCAAAATCGCAGCGCCAAGGCACCCCTGGGCTCCAGCTGTGTCACACCGCAGAGGCGCAGAACAGCTGTAAATCTGGTCTCATATCTGGCTAGGCCAGGTTTATTGCTGATTTGTGGGATCAGAGCAACAAAAAGCCACAGGAGGTTTCTGGCAAATGTGGCCCTCTGACGACTGCAAGATTAATGAAGCGTGATGTCCTCCCTCCGAGTCAGCCTGCGACCCTTGCTGAGCCGTGCAGTCAGACCAAGAGCTGCATCCCCTGCAAAGGGCTCTTCACCCGCCCGTCCAAATCCCAGTGACGTGAAGGAGGCAAAAGTCCATGGTAGTACCAGGTCTTGGTTAGTACACTGTAAAGTGTTTTTTGACTTGTTTTATTTTTAATCCCTGTTATTTTTACCTAATCCCTTTAATTTAGGAATCCGACATATTTAGAGCACTCTCACTTCTGCAGCAGGCATTTTTCTCTTGTTTCTTATGACGAAAGCTGTCCTTGCTGGCTGCAGCATCCGTGGGATTGCTGACGGCAGCACAACCCAACCAACGACGTTGTAACAGCCAAGAGTTTAGACATCAAATGTCTGGGTTTCTAAAATCCCCCTCATAGTGTCAGAGGGAAGGGAAGTGGACTAAGGTGCAAAGAAACAAGCATGTTCTTAACTCAAAACGTTTCCTAAAATCCTCTAGGGTAAAACTACTGAAACACTGAATTAATTGTTTCTGTTGGTATCACTGGCAAATCTCCACTAACTTCAGGGGAAGCAGAGTCTGAAGCTTGTTGCAGACATGTGGGAAGTGTCACCTTTAGCATGCTCTGAGAGGTAAATATCTGAAGGGGACAGGGAGAACGACCCCGAACAGCTGCACCATTGCTTTGTGCCGAGATTTCAGCCCCACACATCCAGCATTCCAGAGAAACCCCGCAAAGCCACACATCCCCGAGCCGGCCCGCGCGAGCGCATGGCAGCACAGGGCACTGACAAATGCAGAAATCAAGCCCAGGCACTCTGCTTAATTTGACAGGATACCATAAAAATCTCACTAACAACCATCTTGGTATCATTAAAATATAAAGATAGAAACAATCCAGGAAGAGATACCAAATCCAGCATTATTCTCTAGAGGGCATTGCTTGAGGTTAAAGACCCATCTAAATCAAATAAGGCACTTTATTCCCCCAAGCTCTATAAATCCCAGCCTGATCTGTAACTATTGAATGGACTTTTTGTCAGATCTTGTTACTGAAATAACTTCAGACTAGATACAAAACCTGCGGGTGAATGCATTGTCCAAGTGCTCTGCTCTTTCCGAGATCAGATCTATCTGCCTGTCATAATTTACCAATTTAGCAATGTCTCCATGCCACAACTTCATGTTTTGCTACGCATCCATGTGTGAGGGAGGGGAAGATTTTGGATGGAAACGGGCTCATTATTAAAACCCACTATGTCTGTTCCAAGACTCGAGTTACCCGGTACTTCAAGCAGGAGTGAACAGAGCCCTGAAAACATGAGCATAAAGAAATACGGTCATTCACTATTCCTATTTGTTACCTTCTGTCTCAAAAAGTGATCTTTTGTATTTCACACTGGACATTTAATATTCACAGAAAAAGCACCAGGCATTTCTTCTTTAAGGAATGAACGCTCAGCTGCTCTTTGCTACCATTTCATACCTGCACCAGTTTTTCCCTGCCCTGTGTTACCAGCAGTTGCACATCTACAAGATTTAACATTTGAGGGATTGAAATGCTTTATGGGTGGGCAGAGGAAGGGATAAAAGTGAAAGCCATCTAGTTTGAAAAGACAAAGAGCTTTCAAAATTAGAAGATTAAAACTTGGCGCCTCAAGGCCCATATATCCCCCAGCCACCTAAGAAATACGCTGCATGTTGATGGCTGGGATAGTGCTCAGAGGCATCAGGCACAGCAATAAATCCCCCGGCAGAAGGACGTTGTTTTTCCTCAATAGGAAGAAGAGGAATGTTGTTTTTCCTCAATAGGAACAGAGCCAGAAGCGGTTCCCGTTGCTCAAGACGTGCCCCGGGTGCCCGTGAGCAGCGCCCTGGGACTGCAGCTCCCCGGCTGCCAGCGCGGGCCACGGGCTCAGCCACGGCCATCACCGACAGCTGGGCTGGGACCCTCCTTCAGGAGGTCAATGTATATTTTGCCTCTTTTGTGCCTTTTGGTGCTGACTGGTGTCATGAGATGACAAAAATCTTATCTATGAAGCAGCACACAAAGTAGTTCTTAAAATTTGTTTATGCTGTGATATTGCCAGCAACAGAGCCAGCAGCTGTGGGAGATGGGGACAGGCGGTGGCTTCTCCTGCCGTACTGACATGGTGTGTCAGCCCGCGAGGACAGCTTCTGTTCCAAGGGCACTGGTGACCCCTGCACAGGCACACCGGCTGGCAGTTCTGCTCGGATGGCAAATGCCTGTAAACGAGAGGCTTTGCAAAGGGTGCTGAACACAGGTTTTGCAATGGCCATTCGAACGCTATGCAAATGATCTATCAGGGGACGGGTTTTTTTAGTTACTGCTGAGTATTTAGTAGCTGCAGTAGTTCTCCATAACAGAACTTTCTTCTAGTCTTCGTTACTGTGTTTTTCCATAAATAGTGCTCTTTTGGTCAGTTCAAGGTTTCTTGCCTTTCTTTTTTAGAGGCAGGTTGAAGCAACCACCGTATCCTTGTAGAATCTGTGGGGTTTTTCCTTGCAGTAACTAGGTATGCATTTTAAATTCAGCTGTTTTAACTGATGCTGTATTTGCTGCAACGTGGAAGACACACACAGATGCACGATGCCATTGTAACACCTACACACACTCTGAATACCCCTGCATGGAGTCAGATGTGTTACCGGCTGAGACTGCAAGTTCCTCCGCTCTTTGCAGAGAGTTTGCAGCCTGTGTTTGGCAGCAGCAACCGTCTCTAGGAAAGTATATTTATACGTTTCATAAATGTAGCTCAAACAAATTAAACTCTGTACTAACAGGATCATGATTTAATAGTGTAGCCAATAATAGCCAAGTGCTAATGCAATAATACATGCCTATTGGATTAGGAAATGCAAGCCATAACAAGTCATTGGAGCTCATTTACAGCAGTGCCCGAGACTTGAGGTAGAGATGTGGCGAGGGGGTGGGAGAAAGAACCCAACAGGGAGGCAGAATAAGGGAGGGCAGATGCTTAACGTCACTGCGCTCTTTAAAGCTTTAAAGCTCACACTCAAACCTACATCATCTGAAACAGCAAAGTGGATCTTTCCTGTCGCTGCCTGGATCCTTTCTAACCTGGACGGATATGAGCAAGAGACTCAACTTACCTTGTGTGCAGGCTATCCCCTCACCTTCTCTTTCTTTTGCCTCTAGACACATCCATTTTTCCCCCCGTCTTCTATGATTTGTTTTCCTCTTGGGACGGCTTCTTCTGTGACTCCTGCCCTTGGGCTCCTCAGGGGGCTGCAGGTAGGTGCTGCTTAGTCCAAAGGCTACACAAGATATTCAAAGAACAGCTACGTTGCGTGTAGAAAGCTAGAGGTGTCCGACCCATGATTACAGTGCCAGGGAGCGCAGAGCAATCCACCAGAGCAGCACAAGTGCCTGCATCCACCTGAGCTCAATGCTGAAACATTAAAATTACTTTGAAGAAGAAGAAGAAAGGCATTTACTTTTCCCTTCGTATGTTAACTGACAGCAGTTACCGTTAAAGAGGAAAAAGCCAAGCCCTGACCCCCAGGGAGGCGTTCAAAGGAGGGGCCCTGCTCCTGCTGCTGGGAGCCCACTTTGAGCTCCTGGTTTTCCTTTTTCCTCTTCCAGTCCCAAGGAGCTCTGCTTCGGCTTTTCCCATACTGATGCTTACAAAGCAGGATAAATGACTCACGCAAGCAATTAATGGAAATTAACTGTTAAGCACCACAGGTATTATCGAAATGAGTGCATGAGTCACAAGTCTTTAAGATTTCTTGCGGCCATAAAGGCAGGATGTAGTGTCACTGCACGAGGCCCGGCTCAGCCATGGTTAACGCTGCCCAAGCACGTTTCCTTGCACGCTCAGGTCTGGCTTCGTCAAGGCAGCAAAGCTAGTCCCCACGATGCTGAAGGTTATACAGGCAAAACAAAATGGTTCCCAGTTCTTAGATGCCAGCCCTGACTCCACCAGCTCCGTCCCAGCCTGGGCAACCTGCTCGTCCCAAATTCTCCTTCTGAGTCTGCTAGTTATATTCCCAGGAAAATACCCTCAAACGATCTGTAAGACGGCACAGACATTTCTGCAAACTAGAGCAGGCTCTCTGCCCTTCTTGGCAATGCTCTAAGCGAGATGCTCCGATGAACTCCTAGAGCATTAAGACTTCATTATTGGCACAAAACATACCCAGTACTATTTCCTAATATGCTATGAAGTAATAGCTGTCAATTAAACAAATATTCTGATGTCTTCCTTTTAAAGTATTATTTTGCTTTGTCACCAATTTGCACAACACAGTAATTTCATATTACTTTCCTAGCTCTTGAGCATGAATTAGCTCTGTGCTACTATCACTGGCTCTGACCAGCCATTTTATCTTTTTCCAGCTCATAACCCAGGACTAGAATGGGTGGCAAGTAAATTCATGCTGATGAGCATAATTTCAAACAAATTGCTCAGATAAATTGTGCTGCATCTTTTTAAGATAGCCATTTCCCCAAATGCTCTCTTTAAAGCAGAACACGTTTGGCAATCGTGCTCTTTAGATGTCAGGTATCATCTAAAATAATGCATAACAGATTTCTTCTAAAAATACGCCACTTAAAAAAAATTATGCTGCAAATGCTAACGGCTGTGCTGAAAATGTATCAAAGCAAAATAGCACAGAGAAATGGGGGAACAAATCCCATCTGCTAATGGCCACACTCACAGTTCGGAAGGGCTTGGGAATGTGATGCTTTACGGAGCATGGCTGAGGGCAGAACTCAACTAGCACGCCGGAAAAGTAATCCTACGATTAAAAAGAAACAACTGAAAAATGAAGTAGTATTACACCGCATGTCATTTCACAGATGTACTCCAAAAGAGATATCAGCCTAAAAAAGAATATATTAAAGAAATTAAGTCAAATAATTAGCAAGGAATCTTGGCGTGTGAAGTTGGCGAGATGCTGCATTCAGACAATCTCCTTCTGTGTTGGTTGTCATTAAATGTTACCGTGAAGGTATAAGAATACAAGAAATGTATCAACAGCGAAACTATAGAAATTTATCTTAGCAGAAAATTGTTCCTATGCAACTGAATAATTAGTTTCACTTAAGTCACTCAGCCTGCTACCACCGTCTGCATCCCCTTTTGTCTATTCCTTGTTAAATTCCTATTCAGCCATCACTCAGCTCTGAGATGATAGGATTGTGTAATAAACAAAATAATTAGTTTCCAAACTTGTAATACACTGTAACATATTTCCTGGAATATGGGTTTTTTATAACTGCTATTTTGCATTCTCCCATGATTGAGAACTCAGCTCACATGTATAAGGGAATCTGAAGACGGTATAATTTTGCCACAAATCCAACAGATGAAACTAAATTCACGCTCATTTAGGAGAGCTAAGTGAACAAATTTTGACGCATGTACCAGAATGCCTGCACCAGCCAAGTCAGCCCACACGTATTGACATGCATCACAGACAAATTACATATGGATGGAGCACGTTCCCCTTCGGACTTCTTAAATAAGGACCACTACCGAAATGGGTAACTCCCTTCGCCAGGGCAGTACCGACAGCCAAGATACTGCAGGGCAGACTGGCACCCTCTGCTTCGCACCAGCACTGGTGTATACTGGTAGCACTGAAAATGAGACATATGTCAGCTGAGGCCTTTAAAAAAGAATCTCATTAGAACAGCACAACCTCTTTAGTCTTAAATTACAAGTGGACCCCAGGAGCATGGCATGCTCAGAGGACTAACCTTACAGTCTGTAACCAAACAGGTTAAAAAACTTGCAGAAAGGCACTTGAATACCTTTTCTTTTTCCCGCTGTAAGACTCGAAATCCTTGTGTAATTTGAAGTCACTGTTTAATTTTCCAGCGGTGATGAAGGTACGGTAACGAGAGGTGAACTCACAACTCAGAATCTTTCGTCTCCAAGCGCAGGCGAGCTGCATGCTAAACCGCAGGGAGGATGAGCACGGGAGGGCATTTTCTGGGTGACTGGGTCCTTTGCGGCACAACGATGGGCACTGGCACAAGCAAACAGGCTGCATACTTACCTCTGGCTTTCAGCGCAAGCTAGAATATCAGATTGCACAGAGGAATTCAGCTTAAGAAAATGGCACTATCAGTCTGCAAGGACTCACAGCTACACACAACTCGTTGGCAGGAGGTAGGAAGTGGCTGATTACAAACTCGGGGCAGCGATTTCCCAAGCCTGGGTCTTTACTGGTGAAGCTAAGAGAGGTGGTCTGTCAGCTTCGCCGGTAGAGAGAGCTGCCCCGAGTGAGTAATGGTCCCCGTGCCGCCCTGCGTGACGGGGTGCGAGGTCTGCATCTCCACCTGCGGCACCTTCACCACCCCATCCTCTCCGATTCCCCCCAGCTACCACCGCCTTTAGGGGAAAAGGGGAAAAAAGAACAGTTTTGAAGCGACTCTGAAATGCTATATCAATGAAGTCGTGTTCATATAAACAATTAACCGCAGAGATGGGATGAGATGATGAGGGCAACTCAGGCTGCTGGTGGGAGGATGGAGAGGAGGAGAGATGCCAGCGAGACGGTCAAGGCCGTGGCGCCCGGAGGGCAGCACCGGTGCCCGCCTTCCCCGAGAGAGCAGCGGGGCTCCCACGGGGCCGGGGCACAGCCTGAGCTCGGCGTTGGTGGCCGATGACAGGGGTGTGCGCTGCCGGGAAGGCATCTGCCTGTCTGCTGCAACGCTGCGGCATTGCAGCCTGCAGCATTCAGTGCCTACAAAATGCTACCACTTTGTAACAAAAAAGCCCTTTGATTTACAACATCTCTACAAACAACAACTAACCCCTTCCCCGCCTCCCCTAGCTTAGTCTTCTGTGGGAGGTCTTCTCTGACCGACGTTCTCCTCCCTGGGGACTTCTGCAGGCTAAGCCGTGCCCCCGAGAGCCAACGTCTGTAGCTCAAACAAACAAGTAGTCCTTCATCACAGCATGTTATGACAAACTGCAGAAAGACAGCGCTTTGTGATTTACGGATTAAAACAGCAAAACACGCATCATCGTGTTTGCTCCCCTTCCCTCTTCGCTGGATACCTGTCCCTGGTATCACAGCACACCTGACTCCACTCCCCTAACACTCACTGAGCAGGGCCAAGGGCTTGCTAACGGATGGGATCGCTCTTTGTAAAAGGTCTTTCAGCACAAGCAAAAATAGAAGGATGGCCCTGCCCTAATTATGACCATTTTTAAAATCCTTTTTAGTTTCCTTCGGGCTGTAAGCATTTGTTGGCTGGGTTTAATTCAATGAACTCAAAGCAATGAAGTTCATTGAAGCTGGTTTGTACAAAGAGGTTTTTTTCATGGAGGCAGCATTAGACAATGCAGTGCTGGATCCCAGGAGAATATTAAACATTTAATATACTGGCAAGTATAATGTTACATAAAAATGTTGCGTGAAGGATGAGCAGCAGAGCTAAAAAGCATAAAAAAGGTTGCACTCATCTCCAGGCTGCTGCTGAGCACTGCAGACCTCCCGTTACTGAACAAACCTGAATTCGAGAGCTTTTCCTTCCTTTATTATTACACTTTCGCTAACACCAGAGGTGAGCAGCTGAGCAATTTCCTACGTAGCCAACTGTAAGCAACTCATTAATAGAATGCAGCAGTAATTTGCTGTAATTGTCCGAAACTGGAGTTTACTGAAAATACTGTTATTATTGATTTTGGATGAAAGCTGAAGCATTTTTGTAAGAGAGATTAGGAGTTATTGTTCCCTAAGGAACTGGTTATAGTAGCTGTAGGAGAGTGTCACTATGAAAATTAATCTCAGTACTTTTCAGTATAACAATGCATTTTAAATTAATTTTCTTGGCAATTCCTGTACCCAAGGTGACCAATAGTACCCAGCCTACTCTAGCTACAGCTTCTCACCAGGTTAAAGACTGCACAAATTGCCGGTTTTACACGGTGAGGTTGGCAATATGAAAGCACACTAGTTAACTTTTGCAGTGCACAAGCTCATTAAAGCACCTTCGAGAGTCTCGCTGTGGTACAGGCTGCCTGAAAGACTGGGGGAAGCCTCAGCTCAGCAGAAGGCAGTGACAGCTTTGCCACTGCTGTCACTGGAGCTAGGATTTTAATCCACATCTGTATCAAAAGCCCAGCAAACACAGACGCAGTGCTCCTGCACAGGTGTGTGCAGAAGACTGGTCAGTGGTGTACATAAGGTGACATTTGAATATTCGAGGCAAAACTACCAAAACCTCTTTCCTTAAGATTCATTTCCAGTTTAGTGCGTCAATATACTTCCCTGTTGCAAGCAACACATCTCGTTTCAGCTTCACCTATTGCAGGCTCTAGCTCCTCACACATTACCCTTATTGCTATTGTTTTACCATTAACAGGTGGCTACCATCTCTGTGTAACATTGTGTCTTCGCTATGATCGTTGCTTAACTCTTATCTCTTGACCCCACGCTGCAATTAGATGAGCAGCCACCCTTTCCTTCCCTGAGCTCCAGACCCACCCAGGCAGCTCTTCTCCAGAGACCAGGCTTCTTCCCAGGGGCTCCAGTTGAGGCCAGTAAAGCAGCATGTGCTCGTACTGGTTTGCTTGACCCCTCCCCAAAAGAGCGAAGGAGAAGGGAGCCCTCTCGCCTGCAGGTCTGTGCTGGCACAGCTGATCCTGGCAAAAAAAGCCTCTCAAAACCCACTCTGCATCACAGCTAAATCATGGAGAAGGACCGAAGCCTTGTCCTCAGGGAATAGTACGGCGGCCAGATGTGATCACTGGTTCCTTGTACAGTTACAAGTACTGATTTGCTCTGCGTAGGTCCCACCAATACTGGACTTTCTATCTGTTAGTTAAATAAGGTTTCCAAGCTTGACCAAGCCTGCTGACAATATTAAATAAGACCGTTTCTTTGAAAGAGCTACTGGGCAAGCGAATGGCATTTTTTCCCCCACCACAATTATTCAAATGGTTTTAATCCGCATTCTTTTTTGGTTTTGGTTTTGTTTTTTTTCCTTGAGAAGTGAAATAACAGCCTTGCCGATTACTCTTTGCTAAGGTACCCGATTGTGGTGACATTGAGGCTGACCTTGGAGTCACCTCCCCCGCTGCCGCACTCTCCTTTGTCGTACCACCATTTGTTTTTCAATTTGTCCAAGAGGCCTTGCTCATTCAGTTTTAATACTGCCAGGTTAACAGCATTTCTTGAAACGATAAAACATAACTTGTAAGAAAAAATGCACAAATGCTTAGGAAATCGTAACGTATAAAAAAAGGAGCACAAGAGGACAAATTGGCTAAAATTTCACAGAACGTGGAGCTATCAAAATGTCTGTACAGCAAATACAGGGTTAAATATTGGAAGGTGGCATGGAGGATAACATTTGCTCAAAACTGAAGTGTGCGGGATGGGGAAATCGTCTTTGAGAAAAAAAGTAACAAGAACACCACATCATGCAGTTAACATTCGTCACATATGGCAGGTTAACTCGGCTTTTACCATTTAAATTGAAAAAGCCATTGAACTGTAAAATTAAAACAGCAACAAACAATCAGAAAGGACAACACGAAGAGAACACTAAAAAAATGGATGCATTAAATAAACGAAACCATAATTTACCGTCTTATTTAACTCCATGGAATATTGAAGATTTTAAACTTTAAAGTTACCTCAAAATCCACAAGAAAGAAAATGACAACACAATACATCAGGGTAGGTGGAATACTATAACAACATGGATATTGTTATATTATTCCACCCACCTTAATGCTGAGCCTTTGGGGGTTGCTACACCATAGCCCTTGGAATCCAGGTTGCCGCCAACTTTCATGGTGTCGCAGGGCTTGCGCTGCTCGATGTACTCGTTCATCGTCGACTCCAGCAGGAACGCAAACTTCCCCTTCGACTTCCGCACCCTCGCCACCCCGTCCGCCGTCGTTTTGGTGAACACCGAGGGCTCGGCCGACTTCATGTACGACCACATTTTCTCGTAGACGGCTATTTTTGACCTCTGGGAGAGACGAAAGGAGGGAAATGAAGAGCCATGTTGGCAAGGGCACAGCACCGAGCTCCTTGGGCTTAGTTGGCTTAGAGGTATAATTAACACCCTGTAACTGATTAAGGCTAACAAAAAAGTCAAGGTAGCTCGGAGAGAGACACATTGCCCCCTGAACAATGACCAAACCATAAAATGATTGGGGAGGGGGAAACGTATCTCAGACATTTATTCTACTAATTGCCATGTAATTGGCAGCCTGGCAGTCAGAATGAGAAATGGCGCGTGCCCATCCCAGCGCCTCGGTTCCTGCTCTGCGGTGGGTTTATCCGCCTGCATGCAGCTCTGCTACTGAACCAGCGGGAGGATGCTAAATCCTAGCTCATCCATCATGGCCAACAGATGCACAAGAAGCCTCTCCTCTTCGCACAAATCCTCAGCATTGGTTTTTGTGCTAACTTGCAGCTAGGGAACACCGACACTTGCTTATTACGAGTTCCCAGTATGGAGCAGGGAAGGCAGGAGCCCGCTTTTCACAGCAGCGATGGCAGGTCTATGAAACAGGAGAGCAGGAGAGCTCTACTGGCTTCTAATAGTGATGCTCATGCATGGGATACAAATAGTAATTACAAAATCCTTTATGAATCAATAGTCAAACTTTCAAAATTCAGTTTCACATTTTCCTAAAAGATAGCAAACACAAATATTAGCAATAAGCTGAAAAAATTGCTGGTTAACTGCTTCCATGTCATGTATATATATTTTTTTTCCTCTTTTCCTCATTTTGAGACCGAGCCAATCCTAACAGCCTCTAGCTCAGCATACAGGTTTTGTAAACCTGGAAATGTCGAGAAATGTGTTACTTCCCCTTCTCCCTCTTCCCCACCAGTAACATTTAAACCACCCTCAGATCTTAAAGCCACCTCCAGACTCTTAAGCATTCGTATCCAGGACTACCGGTTAAACTTTCCTGCTTGGTCGACAGAAGGCAGTAATGCCAACCATATTTCTCTAAAGTCTAGAAATCAAAAGGATTTATATAAGGCTTTCGGTCCAAGCTGTGGGTATCTCGAATTTATGCCTCCTACTCCTTGCCAGTTTCCTGTCCACAGCTTTCGTTGCAGAATGGGAATGAGGCAGGCAGTAGCTAAATCTAGTTCAAATTTAACAAACTTGTGGCAGAATACTGTTAATGTCCATCAGCTTGATGATCGAGACATGTTTCCTCCTCATTCAGGACAATTTAATGTGGTTTGAATAATGTAATGCTTAACAACCAGCCTCCAAACATTTCACAGGGATTAAGCCCTGCCTTCACCATTCTTCAGATTAACATGCTCAGCTAGTGTTGCTACGACGGATGGAGAGGAGCACGGAGGGCAAGATTTTATTTTAGCTATCCTTCCTGATGAGCTGAAAAACAACTGAAAATGCAAACCAATTAAAATCAGCCCAATCGACAATAGGAAATCAGAGAGACAACAATACAGTGCAGCTTCATTAGGAGCTGGCTGGGTGGTGGGATGCAAAAAACAAGCAAGAGGCATTTCAACTGAGAGCATTTCTTGGCTAAAGACGGGCTGTACAGCTTCATTTGTCCAGCATCAGGGATGAAGAAGCGGTGGGAGGAAGGGGGATATAAATGGGCCTGAAATGGTCCCTACGCAGGTAAAAGAAGGAATCAGGGGATTTGCCTGGCTTCCCCCTGCAACAGCAAACACTGAATAACCTGAGATGAGGACAGAGGCTCTGAAGCCACGGGGGGAAGCGTGGCAGCCCAGCTTCTGGCGGGGAGCGTGTGCTCGCCGCCCTGCGCCGGCCCCGCACGGCACTGCCTCGCTGCCTCTGCCAGCCTTGCGCAGTTGGGTTTGGACAGGGGCAGCTCCGAGCCCCAGCCGGCAGCGGGACCGTGGGTCCTGGCCAAGGAGAGACGTCTCACTGGGGCTCTCAGTCAGGCACCCACGGGCCAGCAGCTAAAACATGCTGCTAGCTGCTTTATCACTGATTGCCTGAGGTGCCCTCTCCGAGCACACCGACTCGGGTCTCCCGCTTTTCCAACAACCCCCTTGATGCACGTGGGCATTTTCACACCTCCTTCCCTGCCAGGAGCTGCCCAGGGCACAGCACTGTTCCCAGGCACCTGCTGGAGTGGCCATGGGGACACCAGGGCTACCAGAGGTGCTGGGAGGTGGTGGCTGTCAGCGGCTGCCACCATCCTTGTGCCTGCGGGCAGCAGAGCCCACGTGGCAGCGGCGTGCACCTGCGCAAGGGGCAGAGCGGGCAGAGCGGGCAGAGCAGGCAGCACGGGCAGAGCACGCCACGGCCCAAGGCACGGCACTGCCCACGGCCGACCTGCCTGCTCTTCTTGTGCAGCTCCCTCCCGCAGAAAGGTAACAGACCCAGCCTGGCTGGCCAACAGAGAGACTGCCCGAGCAATGGCAATTCTGGCGCGTCCCAGTTTCAAGGTGCTTGTCCTTACAACCTTCATCTTCTTTTAACGTAAATAATACACACGCACCTGCCCATTTATATTTGCAAATGGGCACCTAAGGGACAAAAGGAAGGTAAAAATATAGCTTTACTCTTTGTCTTTCTATCTCTCAGCAAGCTAAAGTGGTTAATCTTCAAAAATTGGGCATGCACTACGTATGCTTCTGCTTGTTTTCCTCTGCAGAGTGTGCCTTTAATTACACAGATAAACCAGAATTTCTTCTCCTTTTCATCTTCTAACTCACACCAGAATGTCTGTCTTTAGTAAGTTCTTTCATACACTTTCCAACTGGCCTGACTACCTAAAAGCAACTGCCAATACATCTGTGCATTGTTAATAATAACAGTTATCTAATGCGTGCCAACAGCACGCTCAGGGCTGCAAACGGTCCAAACAAAGCACGTTCCCTGCTCCAAGGGCAAAGGGTGAATATCATCATTCATGCTTCAAAAAACCAAATTCCACTACTCAAAACCGGATCTCTTTTCAACTTTAACAAATAGCCTAAGCTTTGTAGTTTGCTCCCTTCATTTAACTCTTTTGGATGATGTGGTTAATAAAAATCAGTACACTTCTGTATGATCACTGCCCACCTCTGCTTCTGCCAAGTGGGATTTTTGTAATATCTTGTTATCATCAAATTAACTAAATGAGTATAGCAGTCTGATCTAGTAGAAGTAGATACAAAGGCAAGCTAGAAATGAACACAGCAGGTATTGACTGGGAAAGGTTAAAATAAAATGCATCGGGCACGTGTTGGTCTCGGGGCGGCCAGAGCCTGGCTGGGGGAGCCTGGGTGAGGACCCGGGGATGTCCCGGGAGCGGGGACCAGGGAGGTGATGCGCTCTGGCCACTGCATCCTCTTTGGTGAGTGCTGCTCTTTGCAGCCCTTCCCCTAAACTCATAAACGAGGCCAAAATAATGATTTGTGATGAGGCTTCTTAGAGAAAGGGACAGTGCCACCAGCGGAGCTGTGGAGCCTGCAAACCCGCTCAGAAGTGCTCGAGGGCATTTTCTGCCCCTGGAGCCGTATTTTACACCTGCTCAACGACATGAGACAACCAGTTGACTAAAGCTGGTCAAAGACGCAATGAGATGAAATGAAAGACGGTATTTTGACTAAATATTTTCCTTTTTCCGATTTTCCAGTTGCCTCAAAAAAAACCCAGAAGCCCCTAAAAGACTTTATGGAAAGAAGAATTCCTTTCCTTTCTAACTATAAAGCTGCAAATCTTGTGCTGAAAGAACATTTTCACCCATCTGTCCTCCTCTGCAGACGTTCACGCCGCTCCTCCCAGCCCCCGCCAGCGCCTGCGTGCCCCCCCAGGAGTCTGACACCTGCGAGAGGGGCCAGGCAGCAGGAGCAACTGTAGAGAAAGGATTTACACTCCAAAATAAGGTAAGGTCTGACAGATCTAGACTGCTGCTAGAGTTCAGCGGCAGTAAAACATTTTCCCTCTCATTAAAGTGTTACTTTTAAAGAGATATTTAGGAAAAAAGCTTAAAAGCAAAGATTTAAACCAATTCAAAGCCCATAACTGCAGTAACTCCCTATGCTCTGCAACTCTTATTTCGTTTCTTTGATATTGCTCTCAAGAAGTCCGTCACACACATTTCCCCAGGATTTCAAGGGGATATTATTATCATTTTTTTCTTAAAAGCAACATTTTCAGTGTTTCATCTAGGCCCTGGGACACATTAAAGCGTCTTTTCATTATCGCAGCCTTACTGCAGATATAAATAGAGCTGGACTTTGCTTTGTCAATAGTGCTGGCTTTTTTCTTTATTTGGAGATGTTTATGCAGGAGTATGAGCCACACACACAGCGCAAGGGGGTAGGCAGCTCCCTTTCTCATGCTGAGGAGTCACTTCACTTGGCCTGTTACTAACCCGTACCTAAACACACATCGCTTCTGGGTAGCAATGCGGTCATTTTAGAAGAAGGTGCCAATTCAATCAGTTCACAATTTTAACACTGTCTTTCATTCTAATTCTCCTAGTTTTGATGTGTGGTTGGCTCCAGTACTGAAGTGAAAAATCAAACAAACCCACAGTGTGCCATAGCATCAAATGGGCCGGGCACGCGTTGCACAGAGCAGAAAGGAGGCAGGTTTACCTCTCAGTTGCAGTTATTTCTTCAATCCATTCAACAACAACAAAAATGCAGCACCTGCAAACCTGGCTCCAGCTGAGCGGGACCAGATGCCTTGGCTTCAGTTTTGCACATCCCAAACCACCTAGAGATACATTGCAAAACCCAGCACATCTTGGACGATTCCCTGACATTGGTTAAATTTAGCTCTGAAATATCTTTGTGACTGAAGCCTTCTCCCATTGACCGAATTACCTTTCCCCCTCTGCAGACATCTGTCTCATGCTTCTGCTAAAAGTGACATTGCATCACCTCCTTCCACTACTGAGTAGCGGTGAAGCTATTATATTTGAAAGAAACAGCATCTTTCCTCTATAGTTAAAGTATGTTACAGGGCTGCCCTTTGCCCATTTTACAGTGTTTTGTCCTCTGCCACCTCCTCTGTGACCTGCGGGTCTTTTTCACAATGTCCGCCTCATGCATGCCGTTGGGATGTTTTATTAAAATGATCAAAATGGTCCTTTGTTTCTTATGACAGGCACCAGGAAATTATTTCCCAGCAGTGAAGCTCAAAATGTTATCTTATAGGTGATTATTGTTGACCACACAGTCATAAGCCAAATTCACCCAAATCAATTTTACTTTTAGAATTAATTTATATATTCTGCCTTTTTTACTCTGTATGTTTAATATACTGAGGATAAATTTTTTTACCTCTGTCTTCAAAACTAAGAGAGTGATAAAGAAGCTTAAAAAAAAAGAGGGAGGAGAGAAAAAGGCAAGGTCCCCCCGGTAATCCAGGAGCTGGGCTATGAGGAAGAACAGGAGAACGTTTCATGCTGGGCAGTATCAGCGTAAGAAATGGAATGGGCATACTGGAGAGGGAGAAAACCCAGAAGGAAGCCAGTTACAGCTGCCTGGTCTCAGGGCTGGGTCCAGGCTATGTAAACTTTAACATACTTTGGAGTAGGCCAGCATACACTGAAATGCAGTAAATCCAACAGGGAAGCGCAGCAAATGGGAGCGAGACAAGTGCAAAGTGGACGGAGCACCCTGACCACGGCATGCACACAAAGGTAGGCAGAGACATCGGTAAAGGACCTAAAGCAGCAGAGCTAACACATTCCTCTGCTACACCAGTCCTATGACCACTTTATAGCTCTTTAACAAGGAAAATTTATAGCCCTAAGTCAGACAGATGTTGTTGATACAAAACACAAAGGTCCGTACTAAAAACAGTGCAGGTATTCCATCTGAATAATACATGCTGCCTTTATATAGATGCACACCTCACTGATATGAACTTAGGTAGTTAAGTGTGAACCTTAGCTTCATTATCATCACTCATTGCTTTTCTTCCACGTGTGCAATTAGCTCTTCTACAGCAGCTAATGAATCCAGTAGCTTATGAACCATTAAAAAGCAAGTTACTAAACAGGAGTGTAAAAATGCCAGAAGACTGCCTTGGTACCACCGCTACTGCCTGGCGTGAGAATCACTTCGAGATCCATCGGTTATGCAGTTGCTTTCTTGGACTTTCATGATGGCAAACTGCAATGGAGTGGCTACCGTTGTCTTGGTCTTTTGGATAAGGCTTTGATTTCATGCCCTTCCGCTCCCCCGCAAGCCTGACATCGAGTCACCCCTGCCACAGCTGCCTCTGGGAGGAGCGAGGGACAGTGGCCAGAGCCCCCAGCCCAGTGCCAGCTCTGGAGCACATGGAGGCTGGCTTAACGATGCCACATTAATAATAAGAACATGATAAATATTATTAGCAAGGTCCCTCTGCCTGAGATTTCCAAGCTCTTTACTGAGAAGGAAAAAATAGGTCTCACGAAGGCCAGAGGGCACCATTAGTCACCCTTCCCAAGTGCGGACATGAAAGCAGAGATGTCATTTATGGAAGGTCACAGGGCAAAGTCTAATAGATCAATGTCACAGCTTTTAGCCACCGATAACTTGTGATGCCAGCAATTTACTTACCTATATGGACAGAAAAATCAATCCCATCATTACATGAATCTCTTGTTTTTATTACATTCTCAGCAGAAGAAAGTAGGTCAGATGCCATGAGCATGCACAGGGCATTTCTCTTTTAGCGAGGCCAACCCCCAAATCTACCAAACTCTACCCACAATTTATGAATTTGTGAGATGCCACAGATAGGCAAGGTTCAAGCATGCATACGTAAACTAGTTTGTATATTTGTAGGAATACACAAATCTTTGATACCATACGCATAAATGTAAAAGAAAGGGTGAACTGGTGAATAATAATATTTCAAAGTCAAGTTTGTGATGGGAGACATTGTCATGTTGGTTGGTTGTTCAAATTGATGACCTTATAACTTCTGCTTTAGAAATGGTATTTTCCTTTCCCATTTGGGGCAAATGAAGCCCAGAGAGCTGAAGGATCAGGCCCCCAAACCCCGGGGCTGCCCGCTTTCCTCTAGGATCCCCTATATCAGGATTGAGACAACCCCTGTATGGGGGCTGTGAGGACAGTTACTCTCTTTTGGAGAGAGCCCTGAGTATTCCCCCCCTGTCCGGAGCAGGGATGGGAGCCCAGCAGGGAGCTCGTGGAGGAGGCGGCGGTGGGGAAGGAGGGTCAGCGGCAGCGCTGCACGCACAGGCAGCTGGGGAAGCAGCCTGCAAAACACCCTCCGGGCTTCAGCAACACTACAGTTTTTCCGCACCTGACATATACAGGGGCCCGATTAAAAAAGAAACTTTATCCTATAAAAATAATACAATATTGTAGGAGTTTTGAGGCTTTCTTCCTGTGTATCATGGTCATTTTGAAAGCATGAGCTTTGGCAGCAGGCAGGTAATGTGCTGTAGCTGCTTTAACAGACATCTTTTCTGGCGTGAGCTCCGCTCATACAAACAGAGAAGCAAAGAGTCGCTCTGGCTGTACCTAGACCTCGCTGACATGTCAGTAACAGTCTGAGCAGCAGAATGTAAATCAAGATTTTAAGACGTCCTTTCCTGGCACAATACCGAACTTCAGACTACGCCTATATTCATCTCCTCGCTTTATTGCTGTCATCCATTCCTCCCCGTTGCAATACTGATTGGGAAATTAAAATGAAAGCCTTTACCAAGAGACAAGCTGTCTTTGTAAATCCTCTCGTGATTCGTGGCCAGAGCCAGCGCTGGGCGAGCGCTCGCCCCGAGGAAGCGCACTGCGAGGCTGCACGGGGAGCTGACGGGCTGGGTGGCACTGCTGAGGATGGGCACGGCTGTGCTCTGCAAGCGTGTCTGTCTGTCCGTCTGCCTGGGGAGCAGGAGGCAGCACGCAATGGAGCCGGCCGGAGGGAGGGATTACGTCAGCTTTCAGGCTAAGGGGCATCTTTCCAGCAGTGACATATTTAGCAGAGTAGTCTTGTCTGGGCAACTGAGCAGCACACCAGCCCTGCTCTGGATTTGGCCCGTAATAAATTAACAGAGAACGGCACTTCCAGCACACGATCTGAACACTGTCAGGTCTAATGAGTTTTCAGCTCCAGACAGAATAGGCCAATATATAGGCAATGATGGAGAAATCCCAGTGGACTGCAAGAGGGGATGTTTCATATTCACATCATCAGAGTTTCTAAACCTTCATGTATTTTCTAATTATGCAAAAGTAACAGTAGCAGCGCTGTGAGTAATTTATCAGCACCCATGTATTTTAAATGAACCCCTAAGAAGCATGTATTAATGTGACACAGCAGCATTACGTAAAGTAGGAGAGACTTGAAAAACCAGGGTCCTTGCTGTCTTGAGCAATGTCATTATCATTATCATAGAGCTGCTCTCCAAAAAGTAGAGCATTCAAACAGCAAGTGATTTTGCCCCGAGGCGCTCTCTGCTTGCCTCTGTGGTGCAGACACAGTTACGGCGTTAACCCACTGCTAGCTGCTGTGCCGGGCTTCACCACGGGCTGCACCCACATGCGCTGCCTGACCCAAGGGAACCGGTCACCTCTACAGCGCCGCCGGCAACCCTGTTCTTATAGAGATCGGCTTCTGAGCAGTACCGAGACACAGGTGAGCTGGAAAGCCTAAACCACAAACACAAGTAGAGCAGATAGACAAATGCCATCTGTTATTGAAGATAAAGGAGAGATTTATTCAAATATTTGTTATTAAGTGTTGACTGAAAGCTTTGTTGAATCCTGGCTTGTCTGCTAAAACGAGTAAAACGGCTCAGCCACCTTAACCCCGGTTCCATCCAAACATTTCCTTTCCAAGGCGTGGATGATGGATGAGCCATTAATTTTAGTTCCCATAAGGATACATTTTCCTCTCCAATGCATAGGCTTAAAGACATTAGATCACTTCATGGGAAACCATTTCTTTTGTAATTACGTCACATTTGATTTCCTGCTGTCTTTAACACTGCCCGTTAGTCACGTAGCAGAAAGGAGGTTCAACAGATTAAGAGCCCCCCCCACCCCCCCCCCCACCCCCCCGGTAGACCATCTATCATTCATGCAATGGAGAGGCTGTGATCTCTCTGCACACATACATTCACCTTTTAACATTTGCGCACACCCTGACCTGTATCAAACAGGGAAGGGAGAGAGGATATACGGGTGAAAAAGTTTTTCACACTTTCTGTGTTGAAAAACAATTAAACCACAGTAATTTTTCTGATTAGTTGCTGCCACATTCCCTATCAAAAATCTATACAGCTCATATTTGAAGCTATCACTTTTCTGTGATGTTCTCTTCTTTAAAGTCCATAAATACAATCGCACTTCAATATTTTTGTCAGGCATTTGCTATGATGACTGTGTTGTTTTGCTCGATGCCAAGAACACAGAAAGCTTAAAACTGCTAATCATAGTTTTATCCAAAGGCAAAAGCAAAGCATTTGTATGAATGCTGTGCTAGAAACAAGTCCTTCATCTTCACTAGCAAAATAAATTTTGAAATTAAAAATCAAAAGAGTTTAACTACAGATGAAATCCTTAGCGCTGCGTGCACAGAGTTCACTATGGTGTTTTTAATAGGCTCTAATGATGATCTCAATATCGTTTGATTGCACAGAATGCATAAAAACCGCACAGCAGCTATTGGTTCATAATTCAAGGCTTTTCCTTACCTAAACCGCTTGCTGGTAGAATTTATTTCCCTTACCGCTTGTCTTCATACAACCTTATCATCAGAGGAAAGCAATGAGCTCTTTATCTTATAACTGGGTGTAATATGCTAGTGCTTCAGAACGCATTACGGTCATTATTTCTCCCTCTCTCCCTAATGGGTCTGGGACGGTGCCATGCTCCTGCCTGGCTGCCCGCCCACGGGACCAGCCTCGGCTGCCACAGCCTGCCCCTACCGAGGGCCCGGGAGGGACCGTCACGGGGAGTCCTCTCTGCACGCTGCCGGCTGGGGTGGGATCCAGCTCTGTGGGGCTGGGAGGGACCCGCCGGTGTCACGGGTGCCACTGCAGCCCCACCTCCTACAGCCCCTGACAAAGCCCTGCCTGAACAGGAGTGGAGGTTTTAGTTACCCCAAGTGCTTTTAGTGGAAGGTATTTCAAAATCCTTTTGATGGGTTTAAGGAATGTTTTTTTAATTTCTAAGGCATTTGGGGTCCATTTGTTCATTTATTCTTTCACTGTTTTTTCAGATAAATGTTTATTTTCTGCTTTGGTGCTAATCTGTCTAGTGTTTTTTTCTTTTCTTGTGAACAGATTGTTTTCTGTATTGGCTTTAGTTTTATCAGCTAAACAAGTTGTACTTAAAGTTCTTTTCAAGAGAGACCTCACCAGTCCCCTTACCATATTTACATGCTTTTTCTGGTACATGTTTCCATGTCAAAGCACCCTTCCTCAGCATGGGCAACCAGAGCTGCAGACAGAAACACAAAGCCTCTTGCCAGGGCATCTCGTGCTGTTCTATCTGCTCTTACTGAACTATTCAGACTTGATGAAACCAAGAAGGGAAAAAAAGGGGTACCACCTTAGGGGCCATCCTTACCCTGGCTTCCCATGTCCTAAAAATTGTAGCTTTATAGCATATTTCATGTATATATGAAGTCCAGAAAGGCCTCACATCTGAACCTGGTTTGCAAAGAACCACTTTTTGGAAAACTGATGAAGAGAAATTTCAAGTGCTAAATGTGCCCACAAAGGCATAAAAGAAGAGTATCGCCTTCTTGCAAAACATGAAGTAAGAGCAAAATATTATTGAAGTGTCTGGGCAGGCTATCCAAGTGCAATGAGAAGTGAAGCCTTCACACAGGAGGCACAAGGAAAGCATGTGCAGACTCCTCGGTGTCCTCAAGTCAGCTATTGCTCCCATGTGTCCTGAAGTAACGGAGACTTTAGCCTTAGCTGTGAATTTTGTACTGTGTTGCAAAAAATTCCTAAAAATAATATCTGAAGTATCTAAGCTGTGCTTGAAGGCTCCCAGCCTGTTTGACTCCTCCAGGCACTGACGCTAAAGTCCTTATCGACAGCAGAAACAATGTCAGTGTCAAACTCTCTACGCCATACTCATGAACATCAGTGCCAGGTAGAAGTAACCAACTGTAAGAGCCGGAACCATCATGTCCAAAGGATCTTTGGCCTTTCTACTGAAACTGCTAACAGGCCCAGCCATTAGTGCCACTTCCAGGAGAAAAAATTAGGAACTGACTTCAGAGCAGCAAGTCATTTAATCTGAGGCACGGGGGAGCCATTGGATAGTAGAGTCGTTTTGTCAGGGACATCCTTGAAACCATTGCTGAGAAAAATACAAAGTTCCACAATAAAATATCAGTCCTTTGAGGCCTCCTTTGTCCTCAGTTTTAGTTAACAGTGATTAACTGCATCAGTAATGGTGTGATATGAGCCACCTTCAATTTCCCACAAAAGGGAGAAGGACTTAATGCAAGATCTTGCTAAATGTTACCTGCCTCAGTTTTTCAACCTATGAAGTCTTGTCACATCAGATCAATTTTGAGGACACCTTCTGAAATTTCAGGCTTTCAGTAAAGTGTACTAGCAGGTCAGCTGTGTTTGTCAATGATCAAACACATACTTGCAAGTTATTTTACAGAAGCCTCTTAACACATCTGCTATCAATTAGAAGAAACCACCAGAAATTCAAGAGCAATTTATATTTCTAAATGTCTATGTCCTGGTTTCGGCTGGGATAGAGATAATTTTCTTCCTAGCAACTGGTACAGTGCTGTGGTTTGGATTTAGGATGAGAATAATGTTAATAACCCACTGATGTTTTAGTTGTTGCTAAGCAGTGCTTACACTAAAGCAAGGACTTTTCAGCTTCCCACACTCTGCCCAGTGCACAAGAAGCTGGGAGGGGGCACAGCCAGGACAGCTGACCCAGACTGGCCACAGGGCTATCCCGTACCACATCACGTCATGCCCAGTATATAAACTGGGGGGAGTTGGCCTGGGGACAGCGACTGATGCTGGGGGACGGGCTGGGCATCGGTCAGCGGGCGGTGAGTGATTGCATTGTGCATCACTTGTTTCGTATATTCTTTTATCGTTATCATTTTTTCCCCTCCTCTGCTGTCCTATTAAACTCTCTTTATCTCAACCTGTGGGTTTTACTTTTTTTTTCTGATTCTCTCCCCCATCCCACTGGGAGGGGGAGGGAGAGCGAGCAGCTGTGTGGTGCTTAGTTGCCAACTGGGGTTAAACCACGACAGTCTAGAAACACGTTCTGCTTCCACTGAAGTTCAAATACAGCCAAGTTTACATAAGAATTACTAATTGGTTGTAAAGGTCATGCCTTTTGAATATATGCATATTGGAGGTCTGAAACCTATTAGACTGTGGTATTATACTTAGGATCAGTGCTGAATTTGGATTAAATGGTGTTATATTGATTTGATGAGCTGCTCAGATATGCTGAAGCTTTAATTGAATGTATCAGAAGATGTTAATTCTAACAGATACACCCTTAAAAGTAGTAGCTTAGTGATTTGAAATTGCTTTCTAGTACAGGCCTTTGCTGGTTTTCGAGAAAGAGAAAGAGGTATTTTGGAGTCCTTAATCTGAGACTGTATGTTAATAAATATCTAAGGAGAGGTTCTTTCTTTTCCTTTCCAATATGGATGAATGCCCTTTGAAAGCCAAAAAGGAATTGATGTAATCTATTGATTGCCATTTAAATGCCTTTATGAGCTAATTAGTGCAAAATGTAAAATGTTTCTGAGCAGAAACAAGCAACAACCATGAAAATGCAGGAAGGTTCATTTGGCTCTTAGATATACTGGGGGGACAAATGCCCTGATGCAAAGAGTCACCAACAAGTGACAAGTGTGAATAGTGCCTGCTGTGAAACTGTTATAAAAAATAGGCTCTCTTGTTGTAACTGTGAGAGCGTGTCATGCCAACAGCAGTCGTTGTGCACGCTTGAAACAGCAATGGTGTATCTAGCTTTCATCTACATAGCTGGGATAGCGTCTATCTGGGAGACACTGCGATGTTTAGGGAAACAGCCAACACCATAAAATAGGTCACTAGCTGGAGTCTGCCCAGGTCTGAAGTGGCTGAAAGTCATTACCATCTGTTCATCTGAAATGAGGTGCTGGTTTTGTTCCAGTTCCTACCAGATAGGTATCCACACTGTAAAAGAAACCTTCAGAAGTGACCCTAGTTGGAAATGGGGTGGGCAGAAAGGAGCCATGGACTGAAGGCTCTAAAGGAGCTCCTTCTAGCACACGCAGACAAGACGGTGGGTATCTGAAGCTCATTGACGTGTCGTCCCTCTATGATGCATTAGGAGGCAATTTTCCCTTGCTGTTGTCAGTCTGGCACCTTTCACTGGCCAACAGCAGCCACTAAGATCAACATCTGACTAATATCTTTGTTTGAGAAACATTTTAGCTTTGCAGCTCTAGGAAGAGATACACCCATATAAGCTTCTTTATGGGATCTTGGAAAGACTCTGTCCTGTGCCTTCTGTGTGAAGTCATGGCCCAGCTACAAAGCCAAGTTACTGTTCTTGGTGCCTCTGCACATGTGCTGACCTCCTGCTCACAGCCAGGTAACTTCTCCCATCTCTAGGGAAGATTTAGCTACCTCTCACATGCCACAGCCAGAGTGTGTGTACATAGGATGGCACTAACTTGCTCATGTAGCCAACCTCTCAGTTAGAAGCTTCCTTTCTCACTGGGTAGATGATCCTGACCCACTCAGCCAACTGTTGCTTGAATTGGTTAAATGCTGGTAGGGAATGGGTGGAGGAGGAGATTTCCCTCACAGAGGGAATAAGCATCACACTGTACCCCGGAGAACTCATGGCTTTTTCTGACTCAGACCACTATCACTCCCACTGATGCTCTAGTAGTAAAGCGCTTACAGGGAGAAAAGTATCCCAAACCACAGAGCAGGCATAGTCTGCGCAGCAGGCGCTCAGGAACCAAGTGTCCTCTAAGAGTTATTTCAAGTTTCAGCCATCATTACCATCTTATTAAGTAGCTAATAAAGACTGTACAATGAAGTATTTATGTGAACATATGCATTTAATCTAAGGCAAAGCTTTTGCCCTTCTCAAATCAACTGAAGAAGACTCTAATTACAACAGTTTCATGGCTGCATCACTCCATTCAAATTAATTACTCTGCAAAAGTTAATACAACTGAAATTATGTTGTGTGCCTTGAGAATGCCGAGGAGAGAGAAGCACCACTTAGGGCCCATTCTCCTTCCCACTCGGCCCACCCGGATCACCAGAGCAGGCGTTACGCCCCGCTCCACTACCCCTGGGGCTCTGCTCTCCTCCTTCCCCGTCCGACTCCTCTCCCTGCCTGATGGAGCAGGCAGCTCCTGACACATCATCCTCATTTACAGCCCCGCTTTCTCCAGCACCAGGAGAGAGTCACAGCTCATCTCAAGACTATTAACAGCACAACAAAGTATTCATACATTTACTAGACTTTGTATCCTTTCACACAAAATACTCATTCCTTTGATCTCTGGGTGAGAAGGGATTTCCTTGCTATGTCAAACTATTAAGGTAATGAAGAAACACCCCCGTACAATCCCTCTTTCTGTATTAATGGTAACAAGATATTCAAAAGATTTTTTCCCCCTAAGTACAGCATAGTGACTGTAAACAGCACCAGTATTTCTAATCAAGTTGTGCTACCACTTCTGACAGGTCCACTCAACTCATTTTTTGCTCTGCAGATAATGCTGCCTCAGGCTGATAATTACACAGAATACAAATTTTTACACACTTAGGTCACCCTCACAAGGTCAGTGCTTATCTTACAGGATTTTAATAAAAACAGAAGATGTTGTGACGTACCTGCCACCACAATTAATTAAGAACTATTGAGTATCTATTTTTACATAAAGACATTACGTATAACTAAGGCAGAGTACAAAAGCTTCATAAAATACGTTTGCATTCACTTCCAGCTTTACATCAGATTTATATATACATGTAAGTGTGTGTGTGTGGTCACGTATTGCAATTTTAAGCAAATTCAAGGAGCCATCAGTACTTAATCGGCCTACAGCAGCAAGGTTTTTTTGTCTCCCTCCTCCCTCACACTTGCACCTGGTCAGTATGCGTGACAGGCAATAATTAGTCCTGCAGCACTGACCACTTTTCTATACAAAAAAATGTGGGTTTGAATGGCATCTGATTGGCACTGCTGAGAGAGAACCAAGAGCTCCCTGAAAAGGCTGAGCATTTCAGTTCGCCCTTGGATAGGCCAGAAATAAGAGCTTTTCAGGTCGCAACACTTTTAGACACATAAAAGTGGTCTGAGGTCATATTTAGAGTTTTTAATGACCCTCACCAAACTCTCTGCAGTTCAGCTTGTGGCTTGGCAAGTGGAGAAGGAAAGGATGATCTTAAATAAAAGTGTATACTCCCCCCTAGCCCCAAATATTGCAAACCCAGCATTTCCCTAACCAAGGTGAATACACATCAGTGTTCTGGGGTACAACTGTTTCAGCCCTGACTGCTTGACACAGCCACAGCCAGACGCTGGCGAGCAATGAAAACATAGCAACAACAAGGGCAGCAATCAAGGCACCATATAGAAACGAACAGCAACACTTGCCTCCCATCCCCGTTCTCATTCTGGCAAGTGAACACTGATGTCGGATGGCATTAACGGCTGCCAGCTGGGCAAACAGAGCAAGTAGGTCAAGAGCATCACTCCTACAAGAGTCATCTTTGCTAAATATTGTGCTAACGACTGCATTATTGCTCATCAGACTGAGGTTCTGAAACTGGTGTTAAAAAAACCCTTCCCATGATAGCAGAGGTCCGGTTTTCCATCTTGAGATGTTTCAGGTTGAGCAAACCCACTCATTTTTGATAAAATGCCTTTTGATATTAAAATCTGCACTCAGGCCTGTCCCGATTGCACAAAGCAGCTTCCACCAGAATAGCTATTACAGTTGGGTAGAAACAAAAGACTGAAAACCGTATATTAGGCACTTACAGTTTAGAAAAGCTCTAATGGAGATTTAACAGACTTACTCTAAAGAATTCTTTGGTTGAGCCTGAATCCAAAGTGCCATAGGCTATTTCGGTTTGTTTAGCCAGGTCCTCTGCGCTCTCTATGGGAGAAACCATCCTTTCCACCGTAAGGAAGGCAGCAAGATTAGCAGTGTAGGAAGAGATAATGATGAGAGTGAAGAACCACCAGACTCCTCCGACAATTCGCCCTGAGAGAGATCTATGGAAAAACACACATCATCAAATTGCTTTGAAGACATTCCTTGATTTTTTTTTTTTTCATTGAAGAGAAATTCACATGCACAACCCTTTTGTTCAGATCCTCCAGGTATCTGTGAGCAGGCGGACTGTGAGCCAGCTCCTGATAGCCTTCCTCAGAGAGCAAACTCAGCGTGCACCTGGTCTTACCCAGTTAAACTCTCTCCAGTCTTTCAGTGAAAACAAGGACAGTCAATTAAGAAATAATTCATCTGAGCCAACCCCACTGGAGGCTTGGAGAGCAACAAGCTCTCCTGACTTCCACAGACCCTTTGCTAGAGAAGTCTTTTGCCAGAAGACTTTTGTCTTCTCTGCTTGCCCAGCCTTTCCCTGAGGCTGGATTTGCCTGCTGTGACATGCCAGCATCGTGTCTCTTTGGGGGCTGCCCAGCTTGGAGGACACGAATGTTGTACCTTTTATTGCATTGGCTCTCAAAGTGTAAGATGTAGGAAACTGCAAAAAGGAATCCGAGTAAACATGCAAAGGAATAAAACAAAAATGATCCGGTATCCTTCTTGCATCACAACCTAGCAGGAATTACAGACTGAATCTGCATATTGAAGTGAGGAGAGAGGCTGGTTTGTTTTATGTTTTATGTTAACTAAAATTTGCATGTTGCACTGTTCCAAGTCAAGCGTATTCCTGCTTTATAACCACCAGAGCAACAGAGAAGGAAGCAGAAAAAAATTTAATTGTGTCCTGGTTTTGTTGTGGTTTTTGTTTTTTAAAAGGATACCATAAGGACTAAAAAAAAGCCGATTTGTAAACATATAATTACAAAATGCCTAGTGGTCAGGAGGTCTAGATCCTGTCAGTAACAGCTCTTGATGCTTTAAAGCAATTGAACATCAGGCTCAAAATATTTATTTGGGGCTGAAGGATGCAAGTGCCATACTGCTCAGCTGGGTGGAGAATTTCACCGCCATGTACAGTGCTTATTCTTCAAACAGAGCATGTTGATAAGGAATGATTTCAGGAGCTGAGACAAAGCCATTTCATATGTATTCCCTTAACTCTACTGATACCAGTGGAGGAAGAATCAATCCCAGATAGATTAAATCCGTGGAACCTGGGTGCTGCAGTCCTCAGTTTGTGTGAAAGGAAGAAATAGAAAGCAAGAAAACTCTTACCTGTTTTTTATTTGTTTCCTTCAAGCCCCTCAGTGCCATCCCCAGACAGTGGGTACAAGTTGTCCTACCAACAGATGGAGACAGGAAAAAAGCAAAAGTCTCTTGACGTGCCCCCACCCCACCCACACGGGGGGGTAGCTGGTAAACTGCCTAGTCTTGGCCAGAGCCTGGGATTGCCTGAGCCATTAAAAAAATCCCATTAAATTATTAAGAAAAAAGAAAGAAAGAAAAAAAATATCCATCCAACATTAAAGAACACACCAAAGAAAAAAAATCGCCAACACAATAAAAACAGAGAGAGCAATCTGGAATAGGTTAGAGGAATGTGGAGAAACAAACTAAGAGGTGGAGCCCGGCTGTTCTCCACTCTCCTCTGCCCAAGAAACTGAAGCAGCAGCTCCCACGGAGAGGGCAGATGCAGGCTGGTTCCCATGGATGACAGCGTGCACCACCTGCCAGCACAGCTAGCACTCCAGGGGCTGCTGCATCAAGTCGGACCAACGTGCAAGGCGGTTCAGGTGGCTACAAAGCTTAGGGAAGCTTGAGAGGTGAAGCATCACCTCTTTGTCCATCAGGAAGCAATGACTTTCGAGGTGTCAACTCTGAGAGACATCGCCATCGCTCTGGCCTGCGTGTGCTTCCTCAGGGCAGGCACACATCCGCCAGATCACCGGCAAGCGGAGGCAGCTTCCCTGCCGTTCTTGAGGGCCTCCTGAGAGGATAAAAGGCTGCCAAGTTTCAACCTGGGCTGTGCTGCAGCTGTGCTCGCTTACAGAAGGCTACTGAGCAGCTGCAAAGGTAAGTTGCAGAAATACAAATCCAGAATTATGTAATAAGTCAAGGAATCTCTCTACCTCGCTCTACGTTCTCTGTAGGTGTCAAGTGAGTATCTTGGGATTTTACAGATGGCTAAAGTCCCTCCTGGCCAGCTCCCTTACTGGTTAGGGTCGTGGCTTTAGCTGCTTTATAAAACTCGATACCATACACACCAAACAGCCTCTTACACGGGCTGACATAATTTCAGCCAACTACAAAGCAGCGCCTGCTGAACTCGTCGCGTAAGGCTCCCTTTGGAGCCAGCAAAGAGGAAGAGAAGAGACAGACACCGTCAGAAAGAGATTTATCTCACTTGCTGTAGTGTGGGATAAGTCTGAAGGTGCCCATCTGTCTCATGACTTTGGAGGGAACTGAGATGCCTAACTAAAACACAGCCTATTGCTTTTAGATGGCTACGTCAGGTGCAGTTCATCTCCCTTTTGTTCATTCTTTCACTACATGCTTTCCACCTTCAGAGAAGACCCAGAGTTGAATTCCTCCTCCCTGCAGCGAGGCGGGCAGTTTCAGAGCCAGACTGAGCAGAGGTCTGGCTAGCAGGGACAGCAGATGAACCATCCACCTGCATGCAGCAAGACTAGCTTTATCTGGGGTTTCCAGGTTCCCATGGCCCTCTTGCTTTACAGTAGGCCTTGAAATAGGAAGATGAAAAAAAAGACTTGCCAGGGTGTTTAGATAAATTCAATGGAACTATTGGGAACAAAATAGTGTGTTCATTCTCTCCATAGTTTCCCATAGGAAATGTCTCACTTGCACTGGTAGCTGCCCCTTCTGTTAGCGGGACAGATGGGTTGCTGGGAAGAAGATGTGCAGAAGACAAGCATTTTCCAAACCAGTGAAACCTCAAGCTCACACTGCTGTAACAATAAAAAGTCTGTGTTGAGCTGCATGCTCATACAGCATATTACACACAGAGAAAGGTAAAAATATCTTGCCCCAGACATCTTGCAACCTGCATGAACCAAGTCAGACAGATACAGGACAAAAAATGGAGAACAGCTGAGAGGCAGGGGAAGGTGGGCATGGCTGGATCCCTTGACAAAGACGGCACTTCCCTGAGGGTCCTACATGCAAGAGAGGGGTCTTGCTAGATGAGGACTAGAGCTGTTCTCGGAAGAGTTGAGGTCACTTGGAAGAAAACTGGATGTCACTACAGAGTTGTTTCTCCCCAAGTTTTCCAATGAGCACAAAAAGGAAGATTAAACAGCTGCTACTATGAAGCAGTCTGGGCTGACATAGCTGTGATTGGTGGTAGCACAGGATGGGGCAAAAGAAAAACCAAACAAACCACAAAGCTGACTCTGAAGGACAGACAGACAGACAGAGAGTGCTGAAGAACAAGAACACGGACGAGCATGGACTGGCAGCCTCCTTGTCCAAAGGACCCCAGTGTCCCCCAGTCCATCTGCTGATATGAAGAAGACTCCTTATACCCACTGCAGGGGCTGGTGTAGAGGGATGCAGGAGAAAAAGGGTTAGTACATAAACACTGGGCTGGTAACAAGAAAATACTTGTACGGTTTGTACTGTGAACCACAGAAATGTTTGTCCATTACTCAGGTAATAATTATAGAAAAATCAATCACAGCTTTTAATACCAGCACCAATTTTTCTGATGAAGATGTACCTATCCAAGTGTGCACTGTTGTAATTTAAAACCAAACAACTAATGCTTTATCCCCACATGTCGTTTTCCAAATTACCTCAATAAATACATACTTTGCATGACATTATTTTAAAGTGAATTAGAGTGTTAACAAATGAGAGGAGTAACAACGACCCGGAATAACAGAATTGTAACTCAATTATCAAAACAAGGTCAGACGGTGGTTTCAAAAGGAACTAAACAGGAAGAGTGCATACCTTGAGAGGAAATTTAAAAGGAAGCATGGAGTCAAATGAGAGCAAATTAGTAACAAGAGAAAAACAAAATAAATATTCAAATTCACATTCAGTTTCCAGGAGAATAATACATTCAATCAAAACCTTATTTTTTAATGAAAATAACTCGAATTTTGTTCCTACTCCTGGCCAGAGAACATATTTGATTTCCTATAGTACACAGAAATAATAAGCTGCTCACACTACTCAATTTTTAATTGGGCTCTTCTAATCGATACAAGATGGCTGTTATAGTGACAAATAACCCTGAACAACAACTTGTCTAGAACCCCTCCATATTCTGAGCACACCTCACCCAGTACCCACCAAGCTGCCAGCTGGGTCCCTGGCTCACACGCCCGGCCAGCCCCCTGCCTCTCCTGCCGGCCTCACGCGGCCAGGCCGCCCTCACCGCGGCTACCGAGACAGAACACAATACATAACAGCATCTAAAGCGCTGACTTGAGATGCTTCCATCACAGGAACTGGCAGTGGGAGTTTCAGAAATATCTAGTTAAACAGCTCTCCTTGCTATTTTGAAAGTCCCACAAAGTCATTCCCATGGCCTTTAATAGGAGTCTCTTGAGTCTTCTGCTGTGAAAATAGGGATCTAGAAATACACCCTCTTAAATGACCAACCTCATGAGATAATTTTTAATGAACAGCCTGTCTTTTTCCATCAGCAATTAATTAATCTAGCCTCTTTGTTCCACATGAATAAAGAGCAAAATGAAAATACATGCTCTCATAGAGATTTCAAAGATACTTTCGCTCAGAACAGTGTTACAAATTTGACTGTGTTTTCTCCTGATTCCATTTGCTGTACACATCTTACATTAAAGCAAGTTTAATAATCTACTTTTCATCCATCAAAAGTGAATTTTCAATGCTTTAGCTCACTATGCAGAAAACACAGCAGCCTTTGATAGCAGAACAAAACTGCTGGAACAAATGCTGATTCCATCAAGGGATGCGCTAACCCCCGTCCTTTGGCTGCTATCTGATTCCGTTTAGACGACTCCTATTAAATACAGAGAGGAGAGTATAGGGATATATCCTCTGGAATATCCACACAGCATACTCACCGAGGATAGATCTAACTAGTCATTAGATGTCACAGCTGTTCCACACAAAGGCAGCTGAAAGAGCCTTTATCAGCAAGTACAAAAGTGATCTCTCCAGACTGCTTGTCGGCATCTCTCTACAAGTGCTGTATGCTCTCATATAAGAAATTTATTCAGACAAAACTCACAATGGAAGAATGAAGCCCCTTTTAATGGCAATAAAATAGTATGAAACATTCATATAGTCAATGTACTGTGAATGGCGTAACCTTACAAAGATACGGATTAAGAATGGAATACTTGGGAATAGTCCCTTTTATGGAAAAGAAATTTGACATTTAATCAACTTAAATCAACATATCGGTCAAAGGAACGGTGTTTCTGGAATTTAAACCAAGGTATTAAATTTCTCTTTTTTTCAGTAACAATGCCTGTAACTGCCTGGAATCTGTTATCATGAAAGATAACAAAATAACGGGACAATGTCTTCAAACGAGGGCCATGTATTAATACTGAGCTAATAGCTTCTGATGGACAGATAAAATAAATAGATTTACTGCTGTCTCTCTCTTTTTTTTAGGTGTTTCCAAGGCACTTATCATGGTAGTATTGAAAAAAAAAACAGAATATGTTCCACTTGTTATATAAAGTAAATGGCTGAACATGTCAAAGAGTCACATGAGAGCTTAACAAAAATCCTATGCACTTCTATTTAACTGTCAATAAACAGACCTAGCGGAAACAGTGCAATGCCTGCAGCTTTCCATGTGATGTCCCAGTGCTTATTTCCCGGTCCTTTATATTGGGCACACACATGGTCAACAGCAATTTAAATGTTATCGCTACTCATCACCTTTAACAGCAAGCAGAGAGGCAAAGTTTCAGTACAGAACTTAGGAATAAAGCAGAAACACAGTGTATAAACAGGAGGAGAAGGCCGACAGCCATAGCTGTACAGTGAAGCAGCACACCCAAACACTGATAACTCTGCGAACACTAACGCATGGTCATATCCAGGCAAAAATATGTGTGTGTTTTACGTAGGATATATATGCATCTCTCAATAAAGATGAAATCTAATTGCAGCTATGAAGACTTATTAAAATATATGCATGACTTGCATCAAATACCAACAGGCATATGCCAGTATCTCTGAAAGTCCTGGATTTTGCTGTGATCATTAGGAGATTTGAATGTGCAATGACTGTGAACTTCAAGGATCATTATTGCATTATAACAGGTAAAATCATGATCCTTTCCGTGCAACTTCATAGAAGTTTTGTCACTTGCTTCAGTGAGGCTACTCAAGATCCCTGCCACTCTATGGACCAGGAAAATCAGGCAACTTTTCAATGATTCAGGTATTGAAAAAGGTACACAAATATTGAGATCAACAAGGTGTATTTTGAATGTAAGTGCTTAGTTAGAAAAGATCTGTCTCTCTTGCTTTAATTAGCAACCTTGTTAACAGGAAAAACTGCATCCTGTTTGTACTAAGAAGATATTTTTAATGATTAAAATAGCTGTAAACTGGTTATTGAAGTATTCTCATACAAAATAAAACTACTGCTCCATCACTAAGAAACTAGATAATTTTACTGCTTATCACAGGCACATCACCGAAGTATTTTACCAGTGTAAATGTAGAAACATTGTATATATTGTTCAAAAAACATTTGTGGTATGCACTGTTCAATTAGAGAGAACTTCACTATTCTCAGGTGGTTTTCAAAATGCTTCTTTAAAAAAGAAATGTAATTCTACAGTAGTTAATACCAGTGATCTCTGTTAAATTGGAACTAATATCAAACATGTTTTACTACAGCCTTATTCAGAAAGACTGTCTTCATGCATAAGAAAAATCTTTATGGAAACTGGCAATGCTTATTAGACCATATTGACTATGAACACAGGGACAACAGATTAGACTGGACTGAAATAACGATACACATACAGGGTAGTACGCAATAACTGTTAGGGGGGCACATATGGAGAGCTGAAGATACGAAAGACGGTGGTAAGCAAATTAGTAATAGATGAAAGGACGGTTCAAGAAGAACAAAACTAGAGAAATCGGGCACAAAGGAAAGTAAAAAGACTAGCAGAAGCCATGACGGGAGTGGAGGTGTTTTAAAGTGCTGTTGCATGTGACTTTTTTAAATAAACAATTATTATTTTGCAAAGCAGAATATGTTATATGCACCAAGGAGATGACCGTAAAATGAGATATGCAGCAAAAACACGGTAGCCCTCCAAGCATTGCTGAAAACAGAAAACCCTATGCATTTTACAGCCTCAACATGGTGTATATAAGTTCGGCAGAAATGCATAAATGGCATTATAAGGCAATGCCACTCGCTCTGGAGGTGAATGTTAGCAAGCGTGGTGGCTTGATGATGATGCTTAGCATTGAATGGAATGTCAAAATAAAAAATTTTGAATTAAAAAGAAATTTGAAAAAGTAACATATATGCACCATGGCATCAGAAAATGACCATAAAATGCAAAAAGGTGATGGAGTGATATGGAACAAACCTTGGAGAAATATCGCATCCTTGCTGCATAAAGGCACCCAGGGAAAACCAAAGGCTGTTAAATATTCCAAACTCATTTGGAGGGTCGGGAGGATTCTGAGGGTCACGTGGTTCTTCACTGCTGTCTTCCAAGTGCCATTCGTAAGGGCTGAATCTGCTGACTAGGAAAAGAACTACGCTGACGCCAATGTAAGCAAAGACTATACACATCCAAATTTCGTAAGCCAAAGGATCCAGGAAAGAGAATACGCCCGGTTTAGATTTCTGGGGCTTCTTGATCATGATGGAGATGCCCAGGCTCATAAAGGGTTTGGAAAAGTCTATGACTTCTTCTCGCACCAGTGTTATGGTGAGGGGGGCAACAGCTATATCTGCTCTCTGAAAAGGGAAAACAAACCCAAGTTAGTTACAAAACAGTTGCAACATAATCACAATCTAGAGTCTCAGGCTAATGAATCAGATGATAAATTACAAGAATGAGTAGGAAACATTTTCTTTGCAGCCTGTTTTGCCGTCACTGCAGTTAAGGACTACGTGATACTGATAGAAAATTATTAACAAGAAAATTACAATCAAATCTGTGCAAGGGCCTCACAACAGAGGCAGATATGTAGCAACATGTATTTACGTTTCCATTAAGTTAAAACAGATGAATAAACACTACCCAAACTGGACAGTGAGATGGCAACTAAAACGATGTCATTTTCTAGTAATGGTCTAAACCCACCCATCTGTCTTGAAAACTTCAGGCAAATTACATGTTTGTTATATTTTAATTTTCCCTTTTCCATTCTTTCAGCAAGTTCTCTTGCTTTACTGATCAGTTAGTCCAGGACCTTTAAAAGGAACTTAAGTAATCAGTCACTGAATTTCAGCTGCATTTGGGTGCTACCACTCATATCCTCCTTTGAAACGCCATTGCAATAAGGGACAGAAGATGGTAAAATAGTGGGGTGATAGGAACCAGACAGCCCACCCTTTCTGTGGTCACCGAAGAACAATAATACAGATTTGTGAGTCCCTGAGAAGTAAACAGCCTGGGTTATCTGAGAAGAATGCAAAGTAGTATTTTTTAGTATAATGTATGCCATCCTATTTTACAGAACTTAGCTCTACAGATCTGTAACACAGACTGTGCTCTGGGGCTGTGTCATCTGGAAGCACCGCCTCATCTCATTGCATCTGTCGTTCACCAGCGTGTTGGTATATCCTGAACCAATACCCTTCCCTTCAATCAATACATCTTTGCTGCATTCCATGGGAAGGTAAGAATGTGAAGTAAAAAAAAAATTACTTAAGTTACCTGATTAAAAATAACATTCCAGAATAGATTTTTAACATATTTAATTGTATCTGTATTTCTATGCCAGAAAGATTCAAGTCATGCTGTTTAGATAACCTAGCCTTGATTCAGCCAAGTACTTAAGCAGGTGTCAGCATTTGCAATGGAGGGGACTAGAATGTTAAAAAAAAAAAACCGCTTTTCATTTAAAAATTATTGTTATGAGAGTCTGCATACCTACATACACTCTTTTGTAATCTTCTATTTTAAACACTGTAACTATTCATGTTATTGATACTTTTAAAGATGGGCTTTTGTTGGTAATTAAAAATTTCAGAAGGAAAAAATGATTCTTAGGGAATGTTTAACTTACCAGTACCTAAATTACTGTGCACCTTTTAAATCAGATTTTTGTTTCCCACTAGTAAGTATGTACCTCTTTCTGGTGGTAGATTAACTTCTGATTAAGTAGAAGTTGGAATAAAAGTTAATAGGAAATGTTAATAAGAAGTGATTAAAATCTGTGAATTGAATATGCCTTTATGTAAATCTGATGGTGATGTACGTGACTTTCATTAATATCTGATCTGTTCCTCCTCCTAGATAGTTTTTTGTTTTTTTTTTTTAAAAGCTTAATAAGCAGAAATGGTGAAGGCTTCTCATAAGGTTAATCTCAGTATCACACACTCTGTGCCAGCTGGTGCCTCCGTGGCAATGTGCAGCCATGCCCCAGGCGCTTTCTCGGGGTTTTAAGACTGCGTGCGGCTAATGGCAGACCTGTCAGACGGAGGACCGGCCCTCTACGGCCCTTCCCACAGCAAGCCTCCCTCCGCGAAGTACTCGTCTGCACACACGACCTCTAGATTTTCTCCAGCTGCTCAGGAACAGCTCTCAACAGTTTGTACTGGCATGTACAACTACAAGGTATGTGTACAAGTTCACTGCCTGGAATAATCGGATAAACCATGCCTGTGCACGTAAGGAAGCCGTTCGGAAATCACGGCCCTTGGTGTACCCTCTCTCAGCCCCTTTAGACATTCATGCGTACTAGGACATTGCCCTTCCCCTTGAGTGACTGCTTTCCTGGAGGAGAAAATCCTCACCTGATTTGTGGTCACTTACTGCAAAAATCTAGCTTAACGTGGCTTGAATATAAAAACTGAAAATGCCGTCTGCCTTTGGATGCCTGGGTGCTTACTGGCGTTGCAGATGAACGTGTTAATCACCTACATAACAGAGAGATTTGGGGGACACGGGCAGAGTGTGGTAAAGGGACTGGATGATGCTGGAACTTGTTGACTGATTAATTTCCCCAAAACATGCATTTGTCTTGTAGCTGCTGCTTGTTGAGCTACTGTTAAATATGAGATGTCTGCAGTCACTAAGTATGAGATGCACACAGAATATCAGTTTTAAATGTAGTCAGAGTCCACGGCTGGCTGCAAGACTTAAGCATTTTGACCATGGCTACTGCATTTCATGTTGAACTAATGAGGTACTTACAAATTAATCCTTATTAGAGCAAGCTTAATGGATCAGGACCCCTGCAGACACAGCAATGATTCCACGCGAAGTGAAGCTTAGGCAGGAGGCAGGTGCCTTACTGCCTGGCACTTCTGCACATGGACAGCCCGCCTTGGAACAGCTTGTCAAGGTAGGAAAAGGCTGGTTCAGCTGTAAGAGCATTTAGTTTCTCTAGCGTTTTCCTGGACTTGGAGAAATTTAATTCTCCCAAAGTATTATTTTAATTGCCAAAGTAGGCACGGTGGAGCTCTTCCTAAGTGCTGATGCAGTGTGCAATAAAGTCTGCATCTCCTTCATGAGCAGCTGAGTTCATGCGGGATGTTCCTGTGGGGTCTTTGGGAGGATGAAGCTGATGCTGTGCTGAAGCACAGACAAATCAGTTTTTAAAGGCCTGATTGTTACCATGTCCTCATTCATATCATACAGTACGGATTTCTTTGTAAATGATTTAAAATTGCATTTTAATATTACAAGGGATACAAATATTTGCTTTTCTGATACATTTCTGTCTTCTCGCTTTCCTACCATTTTTGATAGGCGTTCAATATATTGGAAACACCAACAAACACCCTCATGCCTTAAATGAATATGGCAGCAATTGTCTTCTGCAGAGGGAACAAGCATGGGTTCAGACACAGGGTCTCAGGAAACCATCAACAACCAGGGCACCCAGAGTGGAGCAGCTACAATCCAGCACCCGAGCCTGGCTCCCCACCACTTCCCTGAATATTAGTTGCACTAGAGAGGTTAAAAACCAGACCGGTCTTTGCTTATTTATTTAGAGATACAGTATTTGAAATGGAGAGCTTATGGAGAGCTCTAAGCACCCTAAAGGATCATTAATAATTGCAGCACAGTTGTGAATTTCCCTCTCTGTTATGGCTGCAGATAAGCAGAACCCATAAAAATTGAGCTCGATTACAAAGAACACAACCACAACCACAAACATGCCCTTCCCTCTGCAGAACTGGAAGGGGGTTTAAGAACCTCAACAACTAAGCTTTGCTAATCACTCATGACTAATGGCATTTCAAACATCATCTTCACTGCATTTGAGCCGGGCGAGAAATGTCATGGATTCCTCTGAGGCTTGTTCTGTCTTTGCCTACTAGTGTGGGAGGGACGGATTTAGAGAGGACGTGCAGCACAGAGGCGCTACCCACTCTGTTCAAAGCTGACCCCAGGGGGCTGCAAACCTCAAGACTCTTAAGGGGAGGGAGAAAAAATAGCAAATGGAAATATCCCTCTACATGGAGAAAGAAAAACGATAAGGTGTTCCACCTCTGTAATCCAAAAGGAGGGATTGAATTCTTCTGCTTACAGACCTAAAGATGAGTCTTCCTAACTTCAAAGCCATCCACTAGAGACAGCACGAGATAGCAGCTCTGCTCTGCCTGTACGTGCTTCTGGTCATTCATGCTTGCAGAACTGAACAATTTCTTTGCTAGTTGTCGCTTTTCAAGAAGTGGGTCTGGGCTGGAGTCACTTTGCAAGGTGTGACGGGAAGCCAGCCAGCGCTCAGACTATGTGCAGACCGGAGCAGAGGGACAGTGCCCGATTTCCACCAGGAGCCAAACCTCCAGGCACGCCAGCAGTGCTGAATGCAGGTACACAGCAGCGTCAGAAGAGACTGCGCTGGAAGGATGACTGACTCTGATCACATTTTAGGACTTCTCAGTGCAGTCTGAAGTTTCCAGATATCAGAAAAGGGTGTCAGACAGAGCAACACATCACCTGTGGTATCTGCTGGTAAAAGCAACCCTGTAAAGAGAGTCTAGTGTACCCAAGGATATCAGGGTGTGTTGAGAGGCCAGGTCATGGGGCCAATGTGTTTTTAACACATTAGCTCACACTTCTTCAAAAACAACAGCTGATATCTGACTAGCAACATGCTGCATTGAAGTCTTAATGTCTATTAGCTGAGCAGTATAAAAAGGTATTAAGGTTGGCCTGCAGTTGGCCTTTGCTGTAGTTTGTCAATGTTAGGTCCATGCGTGCTTTATGTGGATGCCCACGGTTCCTTCTGAGGCACTACTACTGCAGGCAGATGGAGAAATCAAGGGCACATCTGCTTTTTGAGCTGCGGATGTATGTGTGCTTCCTCTGCCTGTGCTCAGACGCAGGTCAGCTGAAGTCTGGGACCATGTCAGGGTGGCTCTGTGCCAAGGCTGCGGTCCTGTCCCGTGGCGCGGTGCGGTGCCACCATGGCTCAGCAGCTGCTGGGCAGGGACCAGGCATCTGTCCGTGCGTGTAGAGGAGGAGGGTCTGTCTGAGCCGCGGGGCAGTGGCACCTCACGGTTGCCTTTGGGCACTTGTACCTGGGCTTCCCTCCTGTAGAAACCAGGGGCGAGGGGCGAAGGGCGAGCTTCTCCCGCTCATGGCTCAGTCAGGCTCTGCCACAGACTAAGAGCACATAGAACGTTTTGAGGAGAATGAGGAATTGAATTAGTCTTCCCCTCCACTACGATTCAAAGGCTGTATATGCCATCTGTAGTCTTTCTTCTGCTGCTGGGAGAGCCAGAGAGGCCAGCGCCACGTTAAAGGCAAGCTGATTAGTCTGTTAAAGGCAGGGAGATGTGTAGGTGGTCCCACTCTGACAGACTGTGGAGGCTGCCTCCATTTGGGGGACTGTCTGTCCTTCACATCCCTGCTTCGTTCCTTTACGCTATTTTACATATTGAAAGGTTTTTATAAAGATCTTTTTCAACCTGAGGAGAGCTTTAAAGGCTGTAAGGTCTGGCTGCGCCTTCCACTCCCAAAGCATTTGTAGTTACAATTAAGATCTGTGTTAAACCTACTGTCAATTAGCCTCAGCGATGTGAAAAGCATCAGGCCCAGAGAGGGAAGGCTTTCCCTGGCTGAACAGTGAAGGAAGAACAGCAGCCTGCTTTAAAAGGGAAAGAAGAAATAAAAGCCTACAGAAAGAGGCTTACCCTACAGAAGAGAAAAGACGACTGTGTAGTGCTGAGCAGCTGGTGGGTACAAAGCCCTGAGCACCGGCCTGGTGGGGTGTCTGCAGTGGGAGGTGCTGCTGCTCATCAGCCCCAGCCGGGGCCACGTCCTTAGCGGGTGCATCACTGGAGGACAGCACTTGCCTTGCTGGTTTGCTTTGCTGGTTAGATCTCAAGAGCGATTCAGTCTCGCAGACTGCAAATGATTTAGCTACTTCCCTCTTCTAAAATGTCCAGGAAAAAAGCCTTACCTATTTGCTATTTTTATTCTGTCAAAAGTTTCCACTACATTTTAGAAATTTCTCTTAGTTTAAAAAATAATAGTGCTTGAATTGGTGGGTTTTTTTTCTGGTAGGAAAGGTCATCTTATTTTGACACCATCAGAGTGAAAGAGCAAAATTATGGTTTCCTTCAACCTGAACTGACGTTTTTGAATTTATGAAAAATCAAATAAATTTCATTTTTATGTCAAATGTTATTGTTATCATTATTAATTATTATTACTATTATTACTACCACTACTACCGCCAACATTTGAAAATCACTAACAAAACACAAGCCCCTGTTAGCTCTTCTCTAACAAGACTTCTGGGTTCTCCTGTCTGAAGCAAAGGAGTTCGGGAATATCGGCTCGGCCAGAACTCCCTGCCTGCAGGGCTGCCATCCCCATGCTGCCGAAGAGCAAGCCCTTCTCTGCAATCAATCAGGTTCATTTGTACAGCCCGTTGCAAAGCCACAAGGAAAGGTCCCAGAGGGCCAGCTGAGATTGTCCTTGACTTTGGGGGGCCCTACAGCACAGCAGACGTTTATGCCCTCCAACCAGCCCTGATGCGGTATGAGACAGGGGAGGGAGAATTTCTAATGGGAAGGATTTTAGTGTGTCTATCCCCAGGTAATGTGTAACTCTCGGGACTGTTCCAGTTAGCCTAGTTAATGCAGACCTCCGGCTAGTCTTACGCTGTGCCCGTCAGCCTCAGGACCCGCAGTGCTGTGACCCAGCACCGCTGTTGCTTTGGGTACAGCTCAGTGCGCACTGAGCCCCCTCCCTCCCTCCTCCTCGCCATTCCGAGCCCCGCGGTCTGGAGGCCGCAAGGACCTGGCTGCACTTTTCTCTCCTGACTCTACGCTGCGTCCCACAGGAAGCAAGAGCGACAGTAACAACGAACTGGCACACACTAAACATTAATTACAGTTAATTAGGGTTTTGGCATTAAAATGACAAGCCATTCACTTCCTATGACTGTACTAAGAGCGATTTTAGAAAAGAGTTGTATGCATGGGGCTATGCAAAACAGGGCACAGTATTCAAAAAGCCTGGTAAGACTTTCCAGCAGTGCCAGGTGGTGGTGAGAAGCCTGTTGGGTCAGGAATATGCTGCATTTGACAAATGACTAGTCACTGTTTATCTCTTGACACAAATGCAATCTAAAAGATTGTGTTTTCTGCCACAGCTCAGTTCAGCTGCTGGATAACTGGTACCAAAACCAATCAGGCCCCTTTTATCCCCCCATGCCTGTCTTCCATACATGCTAATAAAGGCATTTAAAATCTAATCTCCCTCTTGTCTTCCCAAAATGGAATCCAGAGGAGTCAAATATGACAGTCATTTTGCAGACAAGGCTCACAGGGGCATTAGGGGAAACGTACAGTTTCAGTTCCCTAATAGAGTTTTAAGCCCCTGAGAGATAAAGGAAAGTCAGCACGTAAATGAGGTGCTTGCTCCAAATAATTAGCACTTCTAGAGCACTTTTCATCTTCAAAGGGCTTTGTGCACATCCTCGTGAGTGTGGTACACAGACCCCTCTCAACAGATGGAGAAAGAAGCCAAGGCTATTTCGTGGTATTTGCAAACAGGGCTGGGAAAGGGTCCGGAGGGCTGGTGAGGTTTGTACTCAGAGTTCAGGGGCTGCTTCCCTGCTTACAGAAAGCCAGGTGGATTTCTGCACAGCTTGCCAGCACCGTAGGTCAGCTCGGCAGGACGGGGAGCTAGCTCAGCAGTGCTGGGCTGTAAGCATTAACCTGGGTCTACAGTCAAACCTCAAGGGACGCATCTGACCTTTGAATAATTGAGCACTGCAGTGAAGAGGCTTCAGTAGCTGAGCTCGCAGCGTGAGAAGAAGAGCTGTTTGGGGTCAGGGAGGGAAACATTCCTCAATTTTTCATTAATGCGAAAACGCAGATTAAAACTCTGCTTCAGAATACAAAGGAACAGACCTTTTTGCAGGGGAAAATGACAATGGCGGGGCAGGTTTGGGGTTGTTTTAAGGTATGGTCTACAGCGCCTGCGAGGCTGGTTTTTGCTGGTGTGGAAAGGTCACAAGTATGATCGGGTCAAGGGGAAGTGGCTACAGCTCAGTTTGATGCTAAGGAGGCAGAGCTCTCTGAGCTAGGCTCATCCCAAGGGGTTGTGCAAAAGGCAGCTGCAGCCAACCTGTTTATCACAGAATCATAGAATGGTTTGGGTTGGAAGGGACCTTTAAAGGTCATCTAGTCCAACCCCCCTGCCATGAGCAGGGACATCTTCAACTAGATCAGGCTGCTCAGAGCCCCATCCAACCTGACCTTTAATGTTGCCAGGGATGGGGCATCTACCACCTCTCTGGGCAACCTATGCCATCACCCTCACCGTAAAAAATTTATTCCTCAGATCTAGCCTGAGTCTACCCTCCTTTAGTTTAAAACCATTACCCCTTGTCCTATCGCAACAGGCCCTACTAAAAAGTCTGTCCCCATCTTTCTTATAAGCCCCCTTTAAGTACTGAAAGGCCGCAATAAGGTCTCCCCAGAGCCTTCTCTTCTCCAGGCTGAACAACCCCAACTCTCTCAGCCTCTCCCTCATAGGAGAGGTGTTCCATCCCTCTGATCATTTTTGTGGCCCTTTATCCAAGAAAAGGCTGGGTTGAAAGAGGAAAATGGCTCACATTTGTGAGCCCTTAACCCAGGGCTCCTTAACCCATCGTCCACCAGCTGCGCAGGCTAATCTCTCCTCCTCTGGTGTAGATGGTCCCTGCGCCCTGGCTGTTAGCAGTAATTTCAGGTTCTCTTTTGTCATGCCTTTTGCATATGGTATGATTATTTTAAGTGAATAAACTGTTACATTGCTTGTCAATAGCAAATATATCAGAAAGACCCAATTACAGCTAATATTCTTGATATTTCTTGAACCACACACAGGGAAACTGAGGGTTTAGTTTTCCACTGCAATGTAATTATGCTTGGAACTAAACTAAACCTTTGCTTCAGAGCTTCTTGATGTACTTGTATTCTGTAAGAGAGGTAACACCAGTTTCCCAAATCGCATAACTGAGGCATGAGGAGTTCGGAAGATTTGCACAATGTCAAATCTCAATGCAACAGGGCAGTGAGGATATAACCCAGGGGCCCAGACCCATGTACTTTCTCTAATCAGTAAATTTCCCTCCCTCCCCTTAATACAATACTACAAAAACATTGTTGCTTATATAAAATATTTTGAAGTTGAATAGGCTACCAAGTATATAATAAGGCATCAGGACTGACTGCTCCAGAATAAGAAAACTTTTGCAAATCTAGCAATTACTTTAAGACTGATTCATTTGAAAAGAATTATCTCACTGAACATTTTGCAAGAATGATGATATGTTATCCCAAGGAAATTTTGAGGTGACTTTTAGAAATTACACTCAGCCACGGAACAAAAGGAGGCAATGGAAATATTCGCTTCTGCTCAGATATTTTTAATAGAGGAAAGCTTGTTAAAAATAAACTGTAAAGAAGATTGGGGCGGAATCACAAATCATCTCATTAGCATTTGGGGAAAAAAAAGCAAAGATGAAATATCAGCTTGTAAAGTCTTTTCTGCAAAGCCAATTTTCTCCCCCTTCCATCTGGTTTATCTGTATTCCAAAATTCTCATTTTCAAAGAAGTTTCTAAAATGGCAATTCCGGACTGTTTTTGTTCTTACTAAACAAAGCAATGTACACCCAATATAGAAATATAAAGAGGAATGCAATGAATTAGACTTTTTTTTTTTTTTGTCTGACAGTTGATTTTTAAACCAAACCCGGGGTTTAAAAAGGAAAAAGATGTGGGTGATTTCACACCTGCATTGCTTCTTACCCTGACAAGCAACCATGGGGCTGAGTCTTTAGTCTCTGGTCAAACACCAGCTGACATCAGTGATCCAGTGAGGGCCAGCATCACAGGATCAGACCTTTAACGGGAGGGGCACCCCCCCAGCACTTACATGACCGATAGAGAAAAAGGAGACATGGCAAATGCAAAAGCAGCATATAAAGGGCAAACTAGAAATTCTGCTGTAGACAAGAATTTGAAATTTGCCCAATGCCACTTCTCAACATTTTGTGGACTCTGATTTGGAGAACAGCAGTAAAAAAGTGACACTTTCCTGCAATGAAACGATTAGAAAAGTAGACTATAAAAATGGCACTACAAAGAAATATCTAGAATTTTAAAGGTGGTATTCAAATAGATGATCTTTATTTTGCAGTTTATTATCTTTGAGCATAACTTTTTATAAAGAACATTAAAATGAAGGTTAAGAGAAACTTACCCCATAGACCAGTTCACCCACCATGCCATTCCATATCTTAGTCTCAGGGTCCCTAGCTCCATATTTCCCATCTCCAACAATTGACAGTTTGTATTTTATTCCAACATGTTTTGCTATTTCAGAAGCTAAGTCTACACAATATCCTTCATATCTCTCATTCCCTTCTAGTTGTTCATGGTTTTTCTTATACATTACATATGGTGATTCCTTTGAAACAAAAGTAAAGATCAAAAGAATGTAAAACACAGCTTTAAAACATACAAAATGAGAGCTGCTATTATCCTTTATATTACTGGCAAGTATTTACAGTATTTCCTGCTTTGGTACAGAAATAAGAAGGACAAACTTTTGCAGTTTAAAAATCCTTGGCTGATCCTACAGCCACACATACTATTGATTTTAATCCTAGTATGGGCCCATTGAAGACAACAAGACTATTCCACTTCAAAAAAGTTACACTTTTGTTTGCAGGATTAGGCCTGATTAGACAGTCAAATAGCATCACTGTAGCAATAATTCAGGTTTTAGTGTTTCAAGAACTGACATACCCAACACCTGTACCATCAAAATAATTTCCTAAAGCCCCAGTGGCCTAGAATAGGGCTCCGATGGAGATATTTTCAAAGCAGCCTAAGGGAAGCTAGGCTAAAATCCTCAGCAGCAATTTTTGTCACTAAATTCCCTTAGCCTTCTTGGAAAATTCTAGCTGAAACGCTGATTATATCTTGCTAAATCCATAGGAGTATAAAATACAATGCTTCAGGAAATAGCATAAAATTGGCTCATGCTTAGTAGGATTGTAACAGGCATAAAAGTCACAAACAATACTGTACAGAGCACATCTGCTAGAGGCATCGGGGCTGACAGAGGAAGAGCTTTACCCCTTTGGAATTGCATGGGTATAGGTCGCTTTTCACCCAGTGCTAGAGCAGTTCCAGTTCTCTACAGGCTTCATTGTGCCACCCTTACTCAGTCCACAGGGCTTGAGTTTACAGGAGCTGTACCTGAGTGAGGGGTGCAAGATTTGACCCTGCAGCAGGAAGGCCAGATCCTGCAGTCATTCACACACATTTACACATGCACAATAACTTCACTTATGTGAGGTGTTTGATTGAGTTCAAGTATCTGAGAAGCAGCAAAGCGCAATGTTGAGCTCAGAGAGCTCCTCCTGTGAGTAAACTTATTGATACACATAGAAGTTTGCAGGGTCAAGCCCTCGGTACCTCTCTGGAAGATGCTGAACTTTTCAGTCACTTGAAGCCACACAGTATTCAACATCTGCCTCCTGGCAAGGTGTCTAACACACCTCAGGAGCCATGTGTCTTGCTTCCTAAACACAAACACACTAAGAACATAAAACTTACCAAGATGGTAGTGACTACTATAGTTCTGTTCTCCACAGACGAAGTGTCATTAGAGGGCAGCTGATCTAATGCTGGCACAAATCTTTCGTATTCGTTCCAATAACCAGCCTATAAAAATGGAGATAGTTACCTCATTACATACAGTTACAAGGACTCTGGTGCGTGAACAGAAACTGTCAAAACATATGGCTTTGTAACACTTACTCATGTAACATTTTTGCCACTAAAGGACTACATTAGCTTTAATTTAATTTCCTTAAAGAAACAATGTTCTCAAGCCCACCTGCATAATACAAGCCAAATCTAAGTGAAAATACATATTAAATTCTCCCTATCTAAATTCACATTGTCATGGTGCCTGTGGAATAAATTCCCATGTATCCACAGCATAAGAATATACTATAGACAAGAAAAGAAACTGCACAGCACTCTGAGTAAAATTCTTTGATTTTGAAGTTTTTATCCGTATTCTGCTGCAGTTCAGCCAGTGAATACAGTCCCTGCAGACATGCCTGAGCTAGCTTTAGAGTAGATGCACAGAGATCGTTAGCAATGCAGGCACAGCAGCATTATCTTCGGTACGGGATACAAAACCCTCTGTGAGCACGAGGTGACTATTTGTCAGCTGGCTTGTGCTGACCTTCATGGTGCTGTGGCTACATTGCTATGCTATTACACTAGTTTTTGTATCTCTGCACAACACACAAGTAACACTTTTGTCTGCGCTGTAAACCTAGCTGCATGGCTGGGCCACGTCCAGAGGTATTTTGTTATCAAATACGTGCAGAAGAGTTTAAGGATTCTCAACAGTGACTAAACAGGTTAAGTACCTATGGCCACATGAAATCAGGGGGATTTACGTGCCTCGGCCACACAGACTCTTCTCTCGATACTCCTGAGATCCTGTCTACCTAATTATTTTTGAAAATCTGCCCTAAATTTCTTTTATAACAGGGACCTAGGCAACTATCCCACTTAGGATCTATACTTTATTTAGGAGACAAGAGAATGAGTAGCAAATCCTAAAACATTTTCTGTTAATTTCGGAAGGTTTCTAAAATACACTGGCTCCAGCTTCACTACGGCTCCAAGGCCTGTTATGGAGAGGAAGGGAAAGATGAGAGGGCTGAACACAGGACCATGACAGCAGGTATTATGCTTGGCAGTGGAAAAGCTCCAGAAGGGTTTTAAGGAAAAAAGTGGGGTCTGAAGTTGACATGGAAACCAATGAAGATATTAAGCAGCGTGAGCGGTTTGGTCCAGGAACAGAACAGAACAAGGTTTCTGGGATAGGGAAGACAGCAAGAAGGTGGGGTTTCCTCAGGGCCCTGTTATTACAGCACCTGTGTGGTATTGTTGAGTTTCATTAGTTTGTTGGAATAAATATTTGTGGAGATGTGATATCTGGATGCAGATCTTGAAACTCACCTTCCGCGATCCAGCGGCTTTCATTTCATACACATCAATTGTGTAATTTGTTCTCCGCCCATAGGTGTCGAACTGGATGTTCCCTGTCATTCCTTGGACTTGCACCTTAAGGGAATAAACAGAAAAAGCATTTTAATAAAAGATTCACTTTATTTTTCCCTCCGTTACATTTTTTGGGGACCCACTAGCTCTAGCACAATTTTTATCTATATAAGAGACTTGTAGCGCTTTTGACAGAGCCAGTTATATTCTTTGTAACAAAACCAATCCCAATTCTCTCAGTTACAGCTGTACATATTCTTTGTTAGTTAGTACTCAGCTGGTGACTCACTACTGCAGAGTGAGCTGCATTTAAGTATAAGTGAAATTAGCCCTGCACGTATGTTAAATATAAGAAAGACTGATTCTGCCACGCTTAGTCACGCTGGGTTCACTGATACAGCATGGAGTATCAGTGAGGCACATTCAGTGCCATTAAACCCCGCACAACATGGTATAGAGTGATTTGCGATATGGACCAGAATCCCATATCATTGCTCATTCCGGGAAGTGCTTTATTATAAGATCAGTCCCAGTGTAGGAGAAAGGAATGAATGTCTTCTCTGAATGAGCACAGACAATTGTCTCTACTGCTTATGGAGTTTTGGTCTCCATCTGGATGGATGGGTGTATAGACGGTAAGTCATTATCATTACCTACTCACATGAATCATCTTAAAGGGAAGTATAAAGTACTTTGTTTCAAAGAAAAAAATCTTTCTTATTTCCCTGTATGAAAGGGCGAGATATTTCCATTTATCACTTATCAACACTGACAAGCTGTCAGCTCAGGCAGAAGGGGTAACAGTCTGAAATTTCAGTAGGGGTAAATTAGCTTTAATATTTAGCAAAATGCAGTAGATGTTACAGGAACAGGTGATGGAAGACTAGTCAAAGGGAAACTGTTCAGGACTGGTGACTGATCTGCTATTTATGGCTTACAGATGGTGCAATCAAACTTGTTACGGTGGACGAGGCTACATTAACCAGCCAAAATTCCTTGGACCCCACATTATCCAGTGAGCCAAATTCAGACTGACATATAAGGAGTGTGATTTTTTTTTTTATCAGTAAGTGGATTTAAACCTTTCTTAAAATAGTTTATATCATTTCAGGCGTCTGGAAGAACATGTGACTTATTCCTGTCTCCAGAAAGCCAGAGAGGTGAATGGGACTTTGAAAGCCAAATTTGCCCCTAAGAGGTCTTATCAACTGTGGACTGAGCAAATGTATTTGTAGGGTAGTTGACATATAACGTGCAGCCAGATGTGAGCTGCTGTGCCTGCTTTTGGCACTTGCTGGAAGCTGTCTGGCTACCTTAGCACAGCAGCAACTCTATGTCTCAGCAGAGCTCGTTAGGCCAGCTTCATCCTGATGCGTATTGAGACAGGAGCATTGTGCACTTGACACCTTTTGACTTCAAATTTAATTTGTTTCTATCTTTGGTGGGAAAACTCAGCACTTTTCAAAATCTGGCGGCACCGAGGCAGGCAGACTCACCAGGACTCAGAACGCTTCTGGTAGCAGTGTGCGGAGGCCATCAGAAATGGAGTGACTATTTGTAACTGCCCAGATCTGTTTAGGTAATCTGTCTGCCACTGATCTGATGTCTTAGAATCAGCTTTAGAAATACAGACATGCACAGTTTTCAAGGCTGTAGGGAAGCAGACTCAGGTAATACCTATTTCCCTTTTGCCAGCCAGATGACTATAGTGTGGCACAGAACCTTCTGGTAGCACAGGATATTTCAAGGATGTCTTGGAAAAAAAACTCTTATCTGAGTTGTTGCTACAGAGTGAAGAGGAAACATTGTTAAATCAAAATTTTTTTCCTGAAGCAAAGATTCAAGATCATTGCCTGAGTAGAGGGAGAGAGTGTGAAAGACAGGATGGGGTCTGGAAGGCAGCATGGGATGATCTTGGGTAGCGCTTGTTGGAGGTGTACATAAACCTTACTTAGAGGACTTTCAATAGCTAAAACAATACAAGACAACCAGCTGAAAGTCAAACTTCTGCATTTTTTGCCAATCATGATTTTGGCTTTGTATATCTTATGAATTATGTTTTTAAAATAAATTCTGCGAGTAAGGGAGTGTCCTGTAGCAGTGCTGGTTTTCTTTGTTGACATGAATACCTCGTATCTCATTTGGAGGAGTTTTACATTGTGCTTGTAATTCAGTTCAAACGGACAGTACAAATTCTTTAACTATTGTGAAGGTTTAATTTAATTAACTTCTCTTCAAAAGTGTGTAATGCTACATTACTGAACGTGCAGTTAGGGCATTTGTTAGGAAGTGACATAATGGCATGAAAAGAGCTCTGGCAATGTGAGATTGAACCCTCCCTCTCACTCTTTAAGAGTGATATAATCTGATTACAACCTTCTATAACTCATTATAACCTTCTGATACAATCCTTCCAATTTGGTAATTGAGAAAAAGCAGTAATTAAGCTAAGTGTATGAAGGCTGATCTAGGATTTGTTTATACCTAACATAGGCTTAATTCTGATCTCACTCACTCCAGTTCTACACCTGCATTAATATAATCGATTCTAACGAGTTTGTTTTAGAGTTATTTGAGCCAGATCAAAAGCAGACCACATTCTTGTCTCATATCTACAAAAATGTTACCCAGTTTTTCCTGTTGTCACTTGCTTTAACACACATAGCAGTCTAAAAAGAGTTAAAAATCAACAAAATTAGAGACATAAGTGAGGTAGGATCCCATGCAATAACCAGTGTTAGGGATGAAAAACAGGCCATGCAGAAGGTAATCAGGCCAAGTGCAAAGTTATGCCAGGAATCAGAACTGGTTCGAGACTAAACTGTGTCAAGGTTCAGGCTGGTGCCGAAATCTAGCAGTATTGCTATGACCAACAACATTTTTTCCACTGCTTTAAACCAATGTGAGCTGACTTTTTACTGGCAAATTATCAAAATTGCATACATGTGTTTAAGTTCATAAATACATGTATCCCTGCAAGATTTACAATACACATGCTGAGGACCCAGTCTAGTTCTGTTTGTCACATTTGCAGCCTCAGCCTGGCTTTATAACCCCCCAAGACAAGTTTGTTTGCAAAACGGCTCATGCTCACTCTCATGGGAAGCTTGGGTTTTACGGAGGAGTCCGACTGGAGGTGCTCTGGTGTGGACAATCAGGCAGCTGCCGCACTGGTGCCAGAGTGATGGGATTTTGGCCAAAGTTTTGAGAGCTAATTTGTTACGCCTTGCCCTCTATTTAATGTATTTTAGCCATCCTTCGGAGTTTGTCATTAAGTTTACTTTTTCTTTCTTTCTTTTTTTTTTTTCCTGAGGAGCTGCAGCTGTTTGTGTGAGTACAGAAACTCTGTGTACATGGAACAGGTGGCAAGTTCGGTCCCAGCAGAATGGCTGCTGTTGCAGAATATATGCATTCATTAACTCATAGGTTTGTCCTTACCATTTTCAGCGCTCTTTCTATATCAATTCCTTGGCTCCACGGTACTGCAGGGTTAGCCAGGCAGTCTCCAGCACTGCCTCTCCTGGAGACATCCACACGCTGTCTTCGGAGGTAACGGAAAGCCTCTGCTATGACTAGCACTGCATCATGGGTCAGTGCAGACGTATACTAAAATTGATGCAAATAAAATATGGTGACAAAGTGAAATCTTAGAATTGGCCCAGGTTTATCAGGCCTAGTCCTTCTCTTTGTTAAGATACTCTTTAGAAGAATCATGCTCGCAAGCCCTTTTGCTTGCTCTGTCTTGCCACAGGTGCTTTAGGTAGTTTAACGATTCCATGTATTTCAATTAACAAATTAAAAATATTTTCATTTTGTATAGTGGATAGCAGCAAAATAACAAAACCAGTTTATAGTTGCATAAAGTTTAAATTTAACTGGAAGTTTGCTCATCTAGATCAGGTCCCTACAAAAGTCTGCAATTCCATGCTGGCCCATACTGCTACCAATAGCAAAGAAGAGCTCATATTTGGTTTTTGCTTGGAGTATTCTTTTCCTTTTTAACAAGATTGCCAAGACAGACAGTTTTGAATTAAAGTTAACATAAATCATTTCTGTTTGGACCACAATCCTGATTAGGTAGCATCTGTGGCAAGGAATAGACCAGATTACTTTTCTTAGAAGACAGCTATACAAGCAAGTAATCACAAAATACACTTTAGGCATTACATCTCCTTGGTAACTGCCCATCTGCCTTCTCTTACTCCATGGTAAATCTGAGGAGGGTGATAAGCTCTGTGTAGCAGCAACTCTTCAACAAAACCCCCAGACTCCTTAACTACTCGTTCATGTTGCTGTCAACTTCATCCATTACTTGTCATATGTATCTGGTGACATCCTCCAATGCTATAAATTTAGTATCACCTAAGAAATGTCACAGAGGTGTTTTCTTCACATTTTTTCCACATTTATGTGTTTGTCTGAAAGTTCTTCCCTCCTAGAGTGGCCCAGGCTTTGCATACGACATCATTGGTTTTCACTGGCATTCCAGCACACCTATAATTTAAGGGTCTGTGCACAGAAGACCATGTCAACATGTACATCCTGGGAGCAACTGAATGTCCTCAGCGTGTGAGACCAGATTTCAAACCCCTTGTAACTGACCCTTCGTATTTCCACAGTGTTTGTAAGAGAACGAAGAGAAGAAAAAAAGAATGTAAGGGGTATCTGCATGTACTGGTGCGCCTGCCCCTCTTTTGGCTGTCTGTGTGATACCATAGAGCTCCTGGCTCCCGATGAACCTTAACGCTGGAGTTAGTACCAGAAGACATGCTGCCCATGCGTGAATTAGAGAGGTGGAAATCCAAGTTTCAACTGCACATTCAGCTACTCTCTCTGTGGATAAAACTTATTAAATCCAGAAGAAGTTAATTCTATCCTGTAGGGCAGGATAGCACAATTGGTGGTCTGTATTTTTTAAAAATGTGTATTATCTTACTGCAAGCTCTTCAGTTTGATATAAAGCCTTAGGAAATCTGCGCAGAACGAGGCGTGTCTGCATGTGCAGATCAAGAGAATCATATCTGATAGAAAAAAGTGCAAAGGTAGGATTGTGAAGAAACTTATACAGCGGCCATTCTTACTGAGTTTTAAATGACAGCAGTTTATAAACTCTAACTGGGCGTTTGTGGGATGGTTCCTGCACTGACTGTATCTAGGTACAGGTGCTCTTTTGATCCTGCCCACCTTTACCTCTTCCTCTGATGCTTTCCAATGATCACATTCTCCTCTTTTAATAAGTTAACAAAGGTTATACATCACATTCCACACAACAATATAGAACCAGATAGTCATTTTAAGGTATTTGTTCTTGTATTAAAAAATCGTGTAATAGCTGTCCAATCTAGCATTACGTAAAACTTACACACTGATGATTTTTTCAGCAGACTGCATCAATTGTCAGTAACCTTAATGCAGCTCCTTCCAAGTCATGCCAAGAGAGCTATCTAATTTTCTACTTTATTTGAATTCTACTTATAAATGCATGAGCATGCAAAGAGAAAAAAGAGAGAGAGAAGGGAAAGGCTGATAAAATACAGAATAAATTAAACATCAGGGCTTTAATCTCTAGGCAATTTTATTTCCTAATCAAAAATATTGTACATCAATTTTTAAGTATGCTTTTTGTCTGACTGACAAATACTGTGCACATTTCTATAATGAGCGGTACATTTGTGGAGAAGTAATGTCATCTTTATGTTTGTACCATATACTTAAGATGATTTTTAAGGATGGAGAATAATTTTTCCCTCCAGGTAAATTGCTTTCAAGTGGAATAAAATCTTCCCAGGTTAACTTCATATATTTCAGAGCTTTTGAGATTAGTATGATACTTATCTTCACTTCTGCATCCCTGCTAGGAAGCTTTAGAAAGCAGGCCTAGGTCCTAATCAATAGGGAACAATACACTAATCCGAGTTTTGTGGGCCTCTGTTTGCCTTTCTTTGCTCGCTCTGAAATGCCAGCAAGGCTGTGGGATGGCGTGGGATTAAGGTAATTTTTCTTCCCCATAGAAATCACGTGATCCCAGGGATGGAAAAGTATGCCTCCAAATGGCACTGGCCTTCTGGCAGCAGAACTGCGTAACTGGTTCCTATTCTGTCTGTAGTCCCACACAGTGCTACTGCCTACCCTGGTATCCCCCCATGCATTGGACTGGACTGGATTTTTCCTTTTTAGCTAGTATTTTATGCTTCCCTGAATTTTGTCTTACTAATATCAAGACATTACTCCAGTTTATCGGAGTAATTTTGAATTCCAAATCTGTTCATCAATTTGCATGTGTCCCTCCAAATCAAGCAGGAAAGACGTGAACCCTCTCATCATGGCTGTAGTTCTTAGATGGGTTTGGCTTCCCCGAGACAGTTAGTATACATGACGTGGAGGACTGGACTCCTGGGAGTGACAGAATTTAAGGTCCTCTCATCCACCACCAGCCCCAGGTTTTATTCACTTATGTGTAGTGATGAAAAAGAACAGGCCTCACCGAAAGAGGAAGAGAAAGAAGGAATGTAATAGGAATATTAATAATATGCAGTGGTCCTAGAAGATTTGATTACTTCAATCACTGGACAGAGTATCCTTGATGTACTCCTTGACTGGACAGTGGATAGCATCCCTCTCTGCCACAGAGATGCTGAGGCAGAAAAAAATCTGGGGGAGATATTAACAGGTTGCGAGTCTCCTAGTAACAGTAGCCTTTAGTTCACCCAGTCTATGACAGTTTTGGTGAACCTGGGACTTTCATTTAAAAAAATTCGGAAAATTTTATTGGTTGCAGATATAATATCCAGAGTGGTTAAGTGAAGGACAGTGGTGCAAAATACATGGTTAGATTACAAGGGCAACTGTCAGCAGTGACTAGGAGGCGGCAGTGGCTCCCCAGTGAAACTAGAGCTACTTTATTTTGGGCATTAAATTCTCTATTAGCATTAAAATTGACTAGTAACCCACATTTGCATCTAAAAACTAACCTAACTAGCCCCCACCCTTACTCCAAGACTAACTCAAGAAGTTCAAGTTAGAAGTTTTTACATCCACTGCACAATGACAGGATTTGCAAGACCAGGCCTTTGCCTCTGAGGAACTCCCACTGCGGTGGGCACTTGTGTGGAAGTGGAAGGGCAGTGAATGTTGCAACATATTCTAATCAGGGATCTGTATCATACACATGCACACACCTGGGGTTAAAAAAAAATCCAAATAGTTGTTAAAAGCAACTCATATAGTCTCCATCACTGTCAGGGTAAAATACGTACCTTTAATGGTGAGTTTTTGGCTTCAGGGAATTCTCTTTCATCGAGCCTCACCCACCGCTGTAGAAACTGTTGAACCATTGGGTTTTCATTATTAACAATCTGGAATCCAGTAACATTGGCACCTCCATGCATTACTCTCTCCAGAACAATGTCTGTGAAACCCTGGGAGGACACATGTAGAAAACAAGAATCATTGCCATCCAAAGTTCCTTTTCTTTGGCTCAGTTTTACCTGCTATAAGCGTAGCACAAAAGAAACTGATTAATTTCCCTCTTGTTAGCTGAAAATATTCTACCAAGGAGACAATTACTATCACAATTGGGATTGTGATAGCAGCGTAGAACAGAATTTAAAATGTCTTCTTGTTCAGACCTTTGCAATAGAGAACTGCTCTGCTGTGTTGTAGCCATGCAGTATGTAATATTCACTGGCCAGAAAGAAAACAGTGGGGAAACTTGAAGTACTGTTTCCCCTTTTCTCCTCATCATGGTGAGAAGTGGTCAAAGACCTCAATCCCATTTGTACAGCAAAGTGCACATGAAGGTTCAGCACTGGGAGCAAAAAACCACTTAACACCCATATTGTTCTGTGGAGGCAAAGCACACATCTCCTTGCTAGGCAGTTCTCCATCACAGCATTACTTAACATTTCTCTTGCAGACAGAACGGTATGATTCTCTCCCACTGTTGTTATTTATACTTGAGGAAGTAAATTGGTGTCTTTTTGATTAGTATGACTTGATTGCAGTCATGTTTCTCTGAATGTCAATGGTTACACATGCTAAAAAGTAACCCAGAATAAGAACCCCTGTATTTCTGTGCACACGCTAATCAGTGAGATCATGACTCGTTCTTATAATGCAAAATGACACATCTTAAAGTCATACAGTACTTATACTAAGTAAGGGTATTTTAAAATTTGTCTTTTCTGCTTTAATCACACCAAAACATGGATACAGAGAATCTTCTACTAAGTGGGATTGCTAACTTGAAAGTGTGAGATTTGGAAAAACATTTTTCTACTCACAGTAGACACAGAACCCAAAAATTCGTCTTGCTGCAGGATCGATTACAATATAACACTTTTTCTAAGGCACTCTAGCAGATGGTGTTTCAAAGGCATCATAAGCATCCCTGAAAGTTAATTCTAGAATCCAGAAGAAGCCCTGATACAGATAAAAATGTACCGTCTTGTCCTGGTATGTCAGCACATACACAGGCACCACGCTACACTCTGAAATACAAAAGAACAGCTAAGGAGCCTGGCTGGTTTACTTGATGGAATTGTTCGAATATGTAGCTTTTTATCACTTGTTTTATATACAAATATGCTACAATTATTTTTCCTGGAGTGTTTAAATTTAAAATATGTTCCAAAGAAGATTACGGTTATCAAGTGTCTTACTTATGGTATAAAAACTAGCGGAAAACATATAATTAAATTATTATTTTAAAATTAGTAGAGGATATGAGCTTCTTAGACGAAAGACCATAATTGAGTACAAATGACTATAACATACCAATTCTAGTATTTACTGAAGTAATTTCTCAAAATCCAAGAACTCATCCATCCATTTCCTCTTTTGCTGATTAAAGTTGCCACAACCTGAAAAGAATCTATTACCCTCTAAACTTTAGCTATGCTTGTAATGAAGAAAAGTTCTTACCAGGTTAGCTAACATGTAGTGATAGCCTCTAGAATGCTTGCCGAGGATTACAACCTGTGTGAAGAAAAAAATTACATATTATTCAGTTGTAAGAGGATGACCCTTAACTAGTGGAAAACACCAGAGAATGAACATTTTGGTAATCCTCTATGCCCAGTCCATGGGCAGCACGAGTATTACAGACCTGTGGCCTTACAGACACGATGCCGTCATTTGTGTTTTTAAAACACACATGCAGAGTACAAAGAAGAGTAACTCACAAGGCTGAGAAGACTGTGCTTGCAGAGATGTCCTTACCTGGCAATCTTACCCTTGTGATCAGTGTCTTCCCTGCTGACGCAGTTAATTTTAGTTATCAGTTCAAGTATTTCTGCTCCGAAATGATGTAACACTCTATCTGTTTACTTTGTTCCTTGTTTGTGGAGTGTATGAAAGGCGGTTGACACAGCCCAGCCACTCACTGTGTCTATTAACGGTTGGACTCGATGATCTTAAGGGTCTTTTCCAACCTCAATGATTCTATGATTCTGTGATTCTATGAAGCTGTACCAGCACAGCGGGGCTCAGAAGGCTCCAGGTCGTACAGGGGGTTTCCTGCCATGCGAATCCTGGCCAAGCCTTGTCATATATGAATACTTGAAGTTAAATTCCTGAAGTTATAACCAGTGACCTTCATTGCCTTTTGACAGCTTTCAAAAGGCCTGAAAACTTGTCGCTTCCAGTGCATCGAAACGGACACATCTGACCTTACATCTTTAGCCAAAATTTACACTAAATGTGATGCTGCACATTCCACTAAACCAACATCTCCTGCCCTCCCTGACCCCACTTGGGCATCTCTCTGTACAAATGGAGTCATTAAATGGAATCGCTAAGAGACAAAAAAGCAGCAGGATGAACCGCACAGCTGGATTCTGTAGGGGAGACGGGGAGGAGTGGAGGCAGCGCTGCCTGGCAAGCCTGAATTCTGCCATCCTGCATGCTCATCCCCACTTCAGTAATACTGTGCTTTTGCAGAAACGAGGAAAAAACACAGTTCCCACGCCTATGCAGCTGGCTGCTGGCACACCAGCAATACCCCTTATAGAAGATTATGCCACTGCACTGAGCACAATTCCCTTGCCTTCAGATTATAATCTCAGTAACATCCATCCAGTCCCACGGCCATCAGGTGGAACAATGTTCAGCAGTAAGAACTTAATTAATAATTGTGGTGGTTACGTGTGTGTCAGGACAGAATCAGACTTACCCAGACTTGCTGGGTTAAACTAATAAAAGTTAGAAATAGCAACCATAATGCTGGTGATACATCACAGGTGTATCACTGACTATACCCTATGAGCAGCTCAAGTGAACAGATGATGCTTCTTGATGGAGGACCATATGAAAATCTATACATGCCATACTAACGTACTTCTCCACGGTCACAGACAAACGTTCCAAATGCCATACTCTAAAAGACATCTTTTCAACATGACCACTTACGTCTTTGCTGAAAACAGATGACATTTGAGTCATTGACTTTAGATGTACTGCTGAGCCTGTTCAAGTTCTTGATTAAATTATTAAGTTCCCAATTGCCTCTTTGGGTTGTCTTGTCCTTAACAGATGCCATTTCTTTTAAATTCACATTTAATTCTGTAGGAATTTGCATACTTCCAGCAGTCTGAAAATAAATTGCTGTTCAGGTCCTCTTGAGAACTGTATGTACACTCTGCCGGTAGAAAGTATCTGCTTTCCTACACTCACATTTGTTTTCTATGGAAATGTGCAAGCTTCCTTCAGATCATCTGGTGTGCGTGCGATTTGCATACTGAATTCTCTGCATGTTTTAATTTCACCTTAAAGGCAGCAATTTACTTTTAAAAGGTTAGAGACAAAGAACTTATTTAACAAAAACAATGCTCTGTCATTTTAACCTTAATAACAAATAAGAAAGCTTTTACATTTCTATCCAGAAGTGTGTTTATTTAAGAGAAAAATACCACATGAAGCCAGAGGCTGTAAGATACAGGGAGCTGCTACAGGCATCAGGAGCAACACTGAAAATAGGAAACGTAGGACTCATTAGCATAGATCAGACTCAACTTCCATCTCATCTGTTGTCATGTCTCCAAAATGACCAGAAATAATTCTGTTGAGTCCCTTGGAGAGGTCCAACGTACTACAGTCAAGCTTTAACTCATAAAGCATCTTTCAGAAGTGACCTGCCAGCATTTCCACTCACACAATCAACCATGTTAGTTCATAATCATTTAACTGGATCTTAACAATGTTTTTGAAATGCACTACACATGCTGTCCTAAATCTTAACAACCACAACTCTCCTCCTCCCTCACTTTCCACCTTCTACCAACTGTCCAGTATCTTGAATGGAGCTCTGGATTAGCGAGCCCAGCAGGAACAATCACAGGCATCAGTGTTACTCCTCGGGGAGCGAAGGAATAGATAAAGCTTTTTTATGAAGAAGGAAAACAGGAGTATAACAAATAAATCTCATCAACTGCTTATGTATTGTGCAGCTTATATAGAAAGTGGGATATTGAATAGTGGTGGTGAATAGAAAGCCAGGATTACAGGACAAGGATTTCACAGAGCTACATGTCTTTGCTAAGTTTCACTTCCGAGACTTAATATTGCTTTCACCTTGACTGAAAGAAAAGCTTATAAGATTTTATACTGAACAAAGGAGGAGGGAAAAAAATGGCTGGAAACTATCATGAATAATTCAGACTTCTGATCCCACATAATTCTTGCCTTGCAGATAAAAAGATCATAATGTCAGGTTTGATATAGAATCAAATAAAGTTTGTATTTTTAATTAACTCTTCAGATATTTCCAATTAATTAAGAGAAAATGTAGAGGGAACATAATTAAAATGTATCTGCTTTTAAAATAAAAGTCAAATCTGCTGGCCAGCACCAGGCTTACTGGAAGTACAGACCTATATGCCAGATTTGAGAAATTAAGTCAGCATTGCCAATTTTAGTTTTTCATTTGCCTGGGGAAGTTATTTTTTGAATGAAAGCATAAAGACAACTTGGTTTCCACTGCATCAGTCACCATGATAATAAATAGGCAACTACAATTTTTTTGCCTCAGCTTTCACATTTTTCTTACAGTTTTGGAAGATACCATTATAGAAATTAACTGGCTAATATTAAATTGGTATGGAGCATCATGATATTTCTAAAGCAATAATGATGATTCACTCATGGTGTAGTTCAAAGGCTACACAACACCTAAGAGGACGGACAGTGAAGAGGAAGCAAAATAACTTTAATACTAACCTCACAATTACTCCATTACCTTTTGACTTACTCCTTGCTCAAAGTACAACCACAGCTAGTTCCTGGTCTAGAACATGGATCTGGGTTTTTTGGCCATCAAAATTGAATGTTGGAGTTAAGGGTGAAGGGAACATTATGAGGAGACTGGTGAACTCTTAAATGAAAGTCAAAGCAGGGAAACCATTTTAAACAGTAGCGATGAAGACAGATCCAGGGGTTTCACTGGAATATTTCTCCATGGACTTGATGAGGAACTAGAACGGTAAGAACAGAGTGTGTAGGTGAACAGCTGTAACAGACCAGAGGCAAGGAAAGAATGGGTTGACGAAAGACAAGACTCTGTGGGCTCAAAAGAAATCAAGTGATAAAACAATAGTGCAAGTTTGGTAGGCGGGACTGAGCAGTCATATTTTGTCTTTTAAAAATATCAATGGTTTGTCTCTGACTCATAAAAGGGAAAGACAATTCTTCTTTTATGGATGGAGGAAATCACAGAACAGGTGAGGTTGGCAGGGGCCTCAAGAGATTGTCTATTCCAACCTCCTAGCTCAAAGCTAGAGCAGGCTGCTCACGACCATGTCCAGTCAGGGTTTGAATATCCCCAAAGACAGAGATTCCACAAGCTCTTTGGGCAGCCTGTTTCAGCATCTGACCACCCTCACAGTAAAAATGATTTTTCTTATGTTTAAACAGAATTTCCTGCATTTCAGTTTGTGCCCTTGCTACTTGTCACTGGGCACCGCTGAGACTCTGAAACTCAGTGAGACTCTCCAACAACAGTCTGGCTCCATCTTCTTCATTCCTTCCCATCAGGTGTTTGCAGACATTATTAATATCCCCTCCGAGCTTCCTTCTCTCCGGGCTACGCAACCCAAGTTCTCCCAGCCTTTCCTTGTACTATCAGATGCTCCAGTCCCTTAATCGTCATAGGGGCCCTTCACTGGACCTGCTCCAGGATGTCCATGTCTTTCCTAAACTAATGAGCCCAGAACGGTACCCGGCACTTCAGATGCAGCCTCACCAGTGCTGAGTAAAAGGGAAAGATCACCTCTACTGACCTGCTGACCATGCTAATCCTGTGCAGCCCAAGATGCTGTTGGCCTTCTTTGCTGCGAGACTGCAGTGCTGGCTTCTGCTCAACTTGTCTGCCACGACCCCGAGATCCTGCAGAGCTGCTTTCCAGCCAGGAAGCCTCTGCCTAGCCTGTACTGGTGCATGGGGTTACTCTTCCCCAGGTGTAGGGCTTTGCATTTCCCTTTGTTGAACTTCATGAGGCTCCTCTCTGTCCACTTCACCAGCCTGTCAAAGTATTGCAGCACAACCATCTGGTGTAGCAAACGCTCCTCCTAATTTGGTATCATCTGCAAACTTGCTGAGAGCGCACTCCGTCCCATAACCTTCAGATCATTAATGGAGAGGTTAAACAGTATTAGCCCCAGTACTCTTAGGGTACTCCAAACAGTAACCAGCTTCCAGCTGGCCTCTGTGTTGCTGATCACAACCCTCTAAGCCCAGCAGTTCAGTCAGTTTTAAATCCACCTTACTGCCTCTACAGGCTTTGATTTTGAAGAGTAATTGAAAAATACAAGCTAAGAGAATATGCTTGCTCTTTTACCTAGAGAAGTAGCTATCACGATTTTGGCAGCAGTGAAAAGAAAACTACCATGTCCAATTAATACCTGTTTGGAGCTCATCTTCCCTTCATTTGAATCCATTGCCATCTGGTCAGTTTAGTCTTTTAATCAAAGTTATTTATCATCCTTTATTTACAAATGAAAAAAGAAAGAAAAAAATTAGATCACGAAAGTACAGACTACCTCATCTACAGCTCAAACCTCTGATATTTTATGAGTCCATTAGATCTTTCCATAACATAAAATACTGATCCTGACAGGCAGTATTGCCACAAAGAAGGTCTAAAGATTTTTACTGTGCTTTTCATACCTGACAAGTGGCAGAAATATGCCACTTAAATGGAATGACGGGCAGAGATCTGACCTGCTGTAATGTGTCTTTCCATTTCGACCATATCTGGGAAGAATGAGGCAGTTTAACTCTAGAACTCTTTCCTACATTTTAAAAAGACAGCAAGAAAAATGAGATTTCCTATAAGCTCAGAGTAAAAAAGGATTGTTGTCTTTGTTGAGGTTATTCATGCATTAATTTGGGTTCCCCACTTTTGCAAAAAGCCCACATTTAACTTTAAGCATTTCTCCTGATTTTTAAGTATACACTTAAGTTTCTGAGGACAGGAGACCGTAGCTACCTCCAGTTGAGCAGGAATGTGCCTTTATACCTTGCTGAAGAAACACAGTTATGATACCTTGGCCTTCAAAGCAGCGTGCAAATGCCAGAAGTGATGGCATGATTCTTTCTTTTCAGCAGCAAACAAGCAAAATAGATAAATGGACTCAAGTCTAAAAAAATTTCAACAGCATCATCAGGATCAGCTATCAGTGTTGATTGCACTTCGTGGGAACAGCACTGATATCAAGCACAGCAACGACTGTCTGGCAAGCCTAAATTGTTGTGGAGCACGCTGTTTTCTTTCCTGGGTATCAGGTCAGGTGTTTTCTAGTTTCTGTCCCTATTGATAGCATTTCTGTTCTGAAGATGGAGTTACTTAAAGCTTATCTCAGATCTGAGCAGCTCCTACCTGATATTGGATTGAATGATTGAAAAGTTGTGCCCTGTGATGCAGCACCCTACTGGACCAGTGGCACGGGCTAATTTGGTCTTCAGGACACACTTAAGAAAGGAGAGCAATAGAGTATCAGGGTGACAATCCAATTAGTTCAATAAAAGCTGAAGTCAAAGCCCAAAAAGTTCTTGTCAGTATGTTAGCAAGGATGTTTAGCTTATCTTGAGTGGCATCTGCAATGTACTGCATCTCAGCTCTGCTTCTACCACTCAAGAAAAGGTGAAACTGAAGAAGCCGTTCAGCTGGAAAACCGCGTCCTCTCCCTGGCCTCCCTCCTGCTCCTGCAGGGCCTTGCTGCAGCGGGGGAGCTGCCCATAGGGCTTGCAGCCACTGCGCTTCAGCTCTCTGGGGTCGGCGCACCGTTAACAGCAACGTAGTCACCTTCTAGAGCGTTATCATGTGAGCAAAGGTGCAATAGCATTGGACAGCCATACATAATCATTCCTCACTATGTTTACTTTGCACAGGTCACCCCTTGTCATGTAAATTTTCCAGATAGGAGTAGGATAAATAGGAGGAGAACAGAAAACAAAAGCTCTCCTGAAACGTGAACAGGATTTTCCTCATTTAACCAAATGCCGCAGTAAAAATAATGTCCCTTGTAACCTCAGTAGATCCATTTTACTCTAAGTTTGCAGAGCCCACTCCCCTGTTTTCCAATTTACACACATGCTCCTGCAGAAAGAGTGAGTTCCCTTTGAGGATTAGAAACACTAGACAAGGCTCGATCTTCCCTCAGTAAATTTATAAAAAATAGCTTTTTTTGTGTCATGATTTTGTCTCTATCACACCACCAACACCAGCACCAATACATGAGGTTCCAAAGGAACCGCAGTCCTGTGGTGGCAAAAGACACGTCACAGCTAGTGGTGGTCTGTCACAGCCAAACAAGTGATACTTGTCCTGCCTTTAATTCCACGGAAATAAAGCCATTTCACGTTTGGTAGAAGCAGCTTCCCTCATATACAGGGTCAAAACCTCATGATCGTAACTGTAGCGCAAACCCAGGGAAGGCGATTTATTTCTTCACTTAGTATTAATGGGATGGGAATCTGGCCACCAGGGATTGTGATGCTGTAAAATATGCAGTAAACAATGATTTCATTTATATTAAGAATGAGTACTATATTAAATTTGAGTTAAATATTAAATGAAGAATGTATTAAATATTAAGATGAAGATTCCACACACGTATTATTTGTTGCAGATAAAAATAACTGCATATACAGTTGAGATTAATTCATCCACCATTTCAGAGGCTTCATGTCCTTTAGGGAATGTCACAAATCCATACACAGTCCCAGTTGCTGGATTTTGTATTTTTGTGCAGTACGTGGACCTAAGAATTTTACTTCCATGCAAATGCCACCTTATACATTTGTGACTACACCTCATAACCAAAATCCTACTTTCCTCTATAGCACAGTATCAAGATCATTTGTTTGGGCTGACAAAACATTCTTCAAACAGCTTTCGGCTCTTCCGCCATGTATCTGTCGTGGGAGATAATCTCCTAGAGAACAGGAATCTCCTAGAAGAAGGGGGCAAAAATGCTCATGGTGGAAGCAGGCAACTGAGATGCCTCTGAAGCATTTTATTAAAGCTTTTCTCTCTCTGGCCCCCTTCTTGTACCCTTCTCTCTCTTTGATGATAGTCACATCAAGAGTGAAATTTTACTTTTAGGCCATCTCCAGATAGATGATGGTCGTGCATGTTAGTCCTTGGAGGGTAATTAAATGCAACATCTGAAAGCTGTATTGTACTCCGTTCTCCCTCCATATGGCTAAACTTTCTTTTCGCATAACTAATCGGACATTTGCTGATTGAAGATTGTGTAGTGGAATATGCATTTAATTTGTGCATAAAAGATTACATTAGAAACTACTCAGGAAAAAAATTACAAACTGCAACATGGGTTCTGAGGGCACGATACTTTCTCCTAATTTCTTTCAGTTTGATGACAAAGTTTTCTGTGAATTTTCTGTGCCCTGAAACAATTTTCCTAAATTCATTTTCCTCGGCGTGACTTGGCAATATTGTCAGATTAACTAATCTGTTGGCACAGTTATTGTTAAAGGACATATTCTACTGCAAAACATCAGACCCTGGAGGACAATGAGATGAAGAGTTTTATGATCCTTGGTAACTGACATTCATAATCACAATTATTTACTCTTTAAGCCAAATAAAATTCATTAAATAAACTTTTCTTTATATCAAAATCTCTTCTTTGTTTAGAGAGATGAGAACAGTGTTATATCTCTCAGGACTGCATCTCTCTTCACAAGTCATGTCCTTCAATACAAAGCCCTTCCCGTCAAAATCAATCAAAACTCTTCGTCACTTGAAGCTATTTCACTAAAAACAAGATCAGATGTGGAAGGGTTGTTACAATCACAACAGAAATTCTTTGTAGCATATGAAACGGATACTCAAAATTGCCGAGACCTTTGCCCCTTATTTTGCCAAGATATTCTCAAGAGAAGATACTTGTTCCCAGAGAGCTTCCTTGCAGAGATGTGTTGTAGAAATTTTTAATTAGTGAATTCTTTAGCTTCTTGAGTGAGATGAATAAAGTAAAAAACCAGTTGTGTTCTGGAGGAATTTTTGCAGTTGTATTTATGGGAAGTAAATGACTTAATTAAATATGTTACTCTGCAGCAGTGATTTCCACACATAGGTCATTTTAGGAAGGAGATCATATTTTAATTGTCGACGCAGTTCTAATATATTCTTTGAGAAATATTCTCCCTTGAAAAATATTCATAATGGAGTGATTTTACATCCAAGGTAATTTCACAGAGGTTCCAGTACTTTCTCAAGCCTCTGTGAAATCTTAAGTTCAAAACTCACCTGAAATTTCACACAGAGGCTTCAGATCTCACAGAAAACAACTGAAAAACAAATGTGTACAGGAAATTTCAAATCACAATAAGCGAAAGTGTTGAGTGCCAGAATTGCTTTAGTTCAACACTGACAAACCATGCTATGGTACTCTCCCCATTGGTTTCATCTTCTAGATCTGCTGGTTCAGCATTCTGTCTTCCACCCTCTTTCTTGGCTATAACCTTTCTCAGGTCAGACACTACCAGAAGGTAAGCAACCATGACATCAAGGGATTTGGGCTATGTTCTCTGATCTGACATAAATTTTTGGCATGATGTTCAAAAATTACTTGAGTTTGAAGCTTTTCAATTCACTGTTGTCATGAAAGCTTGAATAACTTTTTTGAAGACAACTGATTCGGTAGCGTATTTGGGACTCTGCAACTTCTGTTTCTCTACATGGATCTTCCAAAGAGTCCAAGGAAAGTGAAATTCATATTAGGTGATAGGAAAGGTACACAAAGATCCTCACTGTATTCTGTCTTCCTACTGCTTCTGATAAATTCTGAAATATTCATCTATCTTGCATCTCACCTCATCAAGGGCCACTCTTGTTCATCAGTCAAGGCCCTGTGGAAATACATCTGCTGCTTAAGCCCCAGTTCACCACCTCTGAAAAGAGATATGAGGTTTTGCTAACCTGAGAGTGAAAAGGTACTGCTGCTATCTCTGCTCCGACACTCTAGAGACCCCAAAAGAACAGGAATTTATGTTAACTGCTCAGATGGGTAAGCTCAGTAAGCCACTGCTTTTTACTCACACACAAGCACTTTTTCAGAAGACACCAGTATTTATTAGTCAATTCTTCTTAGCTCAGAAACGTGCGTCTGGCTGTACTGCTAGAGTTGATTGCCTTTCCCTAGCAACATCCATGGTTAAATTTCCTTCAATCTACAATGCAACCAGCACCTATCCCATGTAACATGGTCCCATCACAATAACATTCTCATTTCCAACTTCACATACGCTCTCTTTACTTACACTACCTCCTTGCTTCTCGGCAGTTGTAGATGCTCTCATTGCAGACCTACAAGTCCACGTCAGGTATATCAAAATCAGCACTGTCAAAACTGACTTCCAGACTAGCATCCTTCGCTAAGTTTCACAACATCTAAAGTCACTAATAGAAATCTTACATTTATTCTTAGTTTTCCAAACCTTCTGCAGGAATCACAAATGCTTCAGCACTGTCATACAGTTTGAAGGCATATCCACATCATTAACAAGCAGTTCTTTAGTGACCTTTGCATCATGTCCCTAAACCCTGTGACACAGGAGATAATATCTAACTGTCCCTTTTGGCTTCCAATACTGTGAAACTGCATGTTGAACATTCTTAAGAGTACACTCTTGCCATCACGGACAAACATAAACAATGCTCATTTCTTCTTCTCATATCCCACAGGGTAAATGAAATTCCTTCAGTCTTAGCTGCTCAAAATATAAAAGGATGTGTATCCGTTGGGAGAAGAGAGGAAGAAATTAGGTAAACTGAGGCACACAGTTTTAATTTTAAAAATACATAAATTCCTCATTTTCTCCACACCTCCCGTCAGCATGTCAGAGTAAAATCCCAGTATTCCCTGGAATTGAACAAGAGTCCTTGGAAACAGAATTCTGCGTATATAAACCATTACAGCATGTCAGGATTCACTTCAAACTATTATTTGGATATAACCCAGAAGTGTCGCAGTAATTCAGTCCCAATGCTCACATGAGAATCTTTTGGAAGGGGTTTTGTACTGCAGAGCACTGCCTTCAAGCAGACTGAAAAATACTGAATAGTAGCCTTTCTTTTTTTTTTTTTCCTTTTGAGCATTTCCTTTCCTTTTTAAATGCTCTATGAAATTAAGAAAAAAAAAAATCAGTGCAATCTCCTCTAGGAAAAACAAGGTTACTTTTTCTTATATTTTTTATTATAAATGGAATTTTACTGTGACTAGAATTACATTCAATTTGCTCTTTTCAATGCTTTGAAGGAGTTTGAAAGGTTTATTCTGCTTCACTATAAACAGCACTCTGCAATATTCCCCGTATAACTTGGTGCATAAACCATGAACTGAAAGAGATTACGAAGAGTTAATTTATTTTTACTAGACTTAGTCTATGCAGCAGGGGAGGCCGTTTTACTCATATGAGGTAATAAAGTTACAGCGATATTTTTCTTTTCTGTTTCTTTACATGCATTCTCCCAGGACGGAAGATACTCAGGGTATTTTTAAGGGTCTATGCATATTGTTGATAATTTTATTCATTACACGTTTTGGAAGAACAAGCTTCCAGTAGTACATACGCCATTATACCTACACATGCACGCCCATGGTGTGACACAAATAAATTTGATTTAGTGACATGGGCTTTTTTTAAGCCTGGGAACATTAACTTCCTCTAAAATTGTTATGCTGTTTTCCATCTTACTGGTTGAATACTGTGGGATGAGTTTGTATTTGAGGTTTAGTTGATCACTTATAGGTCCTGATTCTTTATAAATTTAGCCCAGGCTGCCCCGGTAGCTTTAATCTGCTCCACAGAGGCCAGTGGAATTGCACTGGTATGAAGGTGGGATAAGAGATAGGAATCACATACGAATGTGTAATTACAAGCAGCAAGTGATTTGCACCGGGATGGTACTTTGCCGTATTATGGCCTGATCCAAACCCATCTGTAGCCCAGAGCAAATGCACCATAGCTCTGGATCACACCTAGGGACCTCATATTTAGGGACTTCCCCCTGCAAGGCTGTAGCTATCAGCTGCTAGTGTCTTATATACTGCACCATCAGCATGTGGGCTAAAAAAGCCCAGTGGGGTGGTCGCCACTCTGAAAATCTTGCTATGTGAACTGTAGTGTAACTGCACTACGAAATGAACTTGGGACCATCTTGGTGCAGGAGGGGCCCAGAAAAGCACCAGTGGTTCTCTTCCTCCCCCAGATACGTGATTCATATCACACCGAAGCCATTAATCCTGGCTTAGTCAGCTGTGAAAAAAGACATACGCTCTTGTGCAGCTTTTCTTTTACTGAGTTAGGACGTCTTCCCTTGTAAATGAACTTATGAAACACCAGAACTATCACGCTGTCTCTGGTGATGTACAACGCCTGTTTGCACAGTGGTATTGTGCTATTACTATTCATTTTGATAGTGTGTTTCCTTCCTCTCCCTGCAGTTGGTTCATCTGAATTGTCGCCAAGATGGTTGCCTTGGAAACTAATTAAGGAAAGCCTTTGGTTAGAAGCAGAGTTTCAAGCATTAAACTATTTGAGAGACAGATGCAGAAATTAAGGTAATGTCTGCTAAGATGAAAGGGTTTATCCTTTATATGGAGAAGAAAGAACCACATTAAATGCTAGGACTGTAACAAAGCAACTTCTATACGACACTGATTTTTAAAACCTGGAAGAGATGTGTGAGTGAGGGATTTTAAAATCAGCCAGGGGCTTAGAAGAGATGACAAAGATTCCCAGAGCTATTAGGGATGGGGAGACGGACAAATACAGTGGGACAAAAAACTCAGGAGATCACATGTTGAGCAAATTCTAGCCAGCTCTCCCGTTCCCTCAAATACTCTGTATCTTCAAAAGACTTCTTGTGAATGTTGTTTTTGAAAAATACCAGTACAGCTAGCGAAAGACCAAATCCTCTCCCCACAGTCCAGGTATGGTGTGAGAAGCATCAGTGTGTACATTTGCTTCCAAAGTACATCAAATGCAGGAGTGAGAGGCTATCGCAAATGGCCCGCAGGCTCAACTTTCCTACTGAGACTGTCAACAAGGGTAACAATTAGTGCCAGCTGCAGAAGCAGCTCATACAACGTGGACACAGGCTAAATAATGAGTGCGACCCTCAGAGGGCTTTCTAAGGGCAAACACGCATGCACAAATCCTGTGCACTGAAAAGCGGCAAAGGAAGGCGAACTATGCAGCAAATTGTGCTTTTACAGCTATCTATTAACTGAAGTTCAAAGCAAATACAATCTCTCTATGAGCACAATGGTATCAATTTAAATATTGTCTCCAGGATAATGTTCAGGATAATGGTTGACTCTATACTTGCAGCAGCATAACTGAGAAAAGACTTTGGTTCTCTGTACTTTTAATGGCAATGCAGAGGTTGCCTGTAACTGCATAAAGGCATACTACAAACGTTGTGGTAAAAATATGCAAAATATCAAAAGCAGATGCATGTGTGCACATTGGTGTGTGCATTTATATCCCATAAATTATCATAAAACATAAAATGAGTAATTGCTACTACCACAGAAAAATAAAAACTCTAATGGTGACTTCAGGTTCATATGCCTCTGGCATAAGAAACCAGAGTTGCTTGGCAGCGGTCTTCTACATACAGCAGCTTGCACGTTTATGGTGAGACATTTTGTATTAATTATTATTATTACTGATCAGATACATTTAAAACTGTGCTTTAATGTCTTTTGAACACTTTTAAGCTTTGTGTGCCATTACCTCAGTCATTCTGCAGGATGACTAATACTCTGTTAAATTCCTGTCATTTGGAACCTGCTTTGCTTTATGAAGTCTGGATGACAGCTTTGGAGAGACATTACTATTTACAAGCTAGAAATTCTCTCCTCAGGTATGTGTGAAATGTGCTATATGTGGGGCAGATTAACCCAAGATGTTACTTTTCTCTGCTTTAGCAGTCCACCTCTGGCCCTTTATTAGTTTTACAGCTGATAGGAGCAGGCCCTTTAAGGCAGATAGAGCTGTTGCTTTTGACATATGCCCATTTCTTACTTACCTTCCACTAGCTACGGTCCTGAGGGTGACTTACCTAAGTAATTCCCGTTTCTTCCCCGAACGCCCATATGGACCTGTGAGCTGCTGAAACTCTCTGGTTGTGAAAGGAAAGAAGTGACCTTTCACTCTGCTTTAGATCCTGGTTTCAACAATACACATGGGCACGTAACAAAGAAATGTCCTAAATTTTGAGTTTCTAGTTCATTGGAAACATAGGAATGAACTGTACCGGTTTCTGAGTGACGTTACACAACACTGATACTCTCTCGGAGCCTCAGCTGATCCCCTCCTCTGTTCCGCACAGCTCCCCACAGAAATCGGGCTGTGACACGGCCGTGGCACTGAGCCCTGGAGACCGCGGCAGGGGCACACTGCTCTGGAGGCTGTGCTCCACCGAGTGCAGTACCTTCGGAGGACACGGCATCACTGGGGTGCACAGGCAAAGCAGAAGCTGAAGCTACCCACAGCTCTGCTCCTCCTTCAAGCATCCCACTGTGTTTATAGGCAGTTATGGTATTTTTAATTGCTACAGAGAACACAGGCAAACCCCCACCAGACTGTTTATAATGTAACACGTAAACCAAGAAGCTTATGTGAAAGCAGCGCTCATTTTTTCACTTACATTTTTCCTTATTGTTGTTGTTTTTAATGACTATTGGTCAACCAAATACTGCAGTTTTGTACTTATGACACCCTAAATGTGAAAGCTGTTGTGCAGTGAGCACACTCCTCTGAGATGTGAACAGCTCTGCAGAGGGATGCAGCTGTGGCTGTACTGAAAACCTGCAGACCATCTTCCTAATCTGAAAATTTCAGACTTAAAGGTCAAGTCATAGTCAGTGCTTGCACTGGACAGAGTTCAATCCATCAGATTACCCTTCTTAATCCTACGGACGCTTTACTTCAAGTCTTCTTTGACAATTTGACTGTCATTGTAAAATTTTGGGGACTGCATTCTCTACTATAATATTGCTTCTGCTTTGTGAGATGCCTCCCCTCAATACAGACATTGCCTTGGAGCCTAACCTTTATGACTATGTTTGGAGATAGTGTCCTTTTGATAAAAGCATGCAGTCTCTGGAATAAACAGGTCTTTTGTAAAGTTTCACCATTTTGATCCTGAATGGAGTTTCTTCCTCCTTATTTTCCCTCGGGAGATTTTCTTCTAAACGGACATAAAGCCACTCTAGTCTGAAATACAGCTTGTTATCTTGGGAATGAGAAAAACATATTTCTTAACTCAAAAACATGTCTCTAAATACACGGTTGAACAGGCTAAAGCTTACTGTTAGTTCTCAGAAGAAAATGTTCTGTTTATGAGAACAAAATTTTATATCTGTGAAGGAATACTGGAATATTTTAGCATCAAGGGACAAGAAGTGTGGGGAGCTTATGAATTTTGCATGACACAAGTGTTGCTATCTGTATGCTTGAGAGGCCACTAGATGATTAAATTGGATATAGTCTTGTTGTGCAAGGAGGGATATGGATCCACATGCTCAATGGTTATAGAACTACAGGGCAAGTGAACAAACAGATGGTAACTTATAGAATGACTATTAATCTCTCTGCTTCCCCTTACTCTGCAGCTGAAGAGACGGCCAGGGGTGATTTGGGCAGGGTATCCACCTCTAGGACACAATATGGGGCCCATCACAAGATTCTCTGGAAGGGGAATGAAACCAGATGTGCTGCAAAGTGAAACCTGGCACAAAACGGGTTACCCAGGCAGAGTAGGAGCTGAGGAGTCCTCCTTCCCCTACCTTACATTTACATGCCAGGGGGAGAGAGCTGGGAGAGATCCTTTCCTGGGTACCAGCCAGCCCTCAGAAGAGAAATACTTCATATGACAGGTTTCAGATCTTGGAAACATAGGGGCATACAGATGTGCCAGATGCTAAAGGCATATGGAATACTCAAGGTCACTGACTCACATGTCTGTATGTCGCTGGAGGAAGGCACAGAATATTCCAGCAGGACCTGAAGTCTCTGAAGAAAATCGTCAGATGCGTAATTGCCTTTAGATAAGCCTACACTTTTGGAAGAGAGGAATACCCTGGTTTGAACTGGTTGAAAAAAGCATCAAAGGAAGAGAATTGCACACACTGACCAGCCTGATACAGGAGAAGAGGCCACTCTTATTTAATCCAAGCACTAACACACAGCCATGATATGCGGTTTCTGGAGCAGAGAACTGACAAGCTTGCCGAATGGCCTGGCCAAGAGCCCAAAAGTCTGATAGCAAACTCAGCACGTGTGTAGACTCTTTAGTGGTTTACAGTCTGTTTATTTCTGCTATGACTTTTGTTCCTTAATAAGTCCTATTTAAGCTTCCGAAATCCAGGGTCACTGGCAAATGCTGCTGTTGTCCCTGAAAAAATGAAATGACAGGTGCCACGCATCTCCACAGTGACCACAGTAAACCCCCTGTCTGGAGGGAGGCATCACTCCCAGAAGGTGATGGGAGGGTTGACCTTTGAAGATGTGCTCCTGAGGAGGCCAAAAAAGGGAAAGGGATGGAAACACAACTGGGCTGAGGCAGCCTATGCCAACCCTCTGTGGGACAGAGTTTGTCCATCAGCACTCTGCCATAACAGGTAAAGAGTCTTGGCTTCCCTTTGCTCTCCCTGGGAAAGAGCTCTTCAAAGCCACCTGCGGTTGTGCAGTCAGCATGCTGTTAACGTGCTCAGATGTTACGGCCTCTTAGCTGAGCAGACTTTCTAGACTCCACAGAAAGCACTGATTTGACTTTCTAAACTGCGATAAAATGCTAGATTTGAAATATGCAAATCCAGAGTTATCTTTCCCCTTAATGGTATGCTATCAGCAAACACAGTTGGCTAAAAAGAACACAACTCACCACTCCCTTGAGCAAACTGGCTGGACGGATTTAAGTACCATACATATTTGTGAGAATTTTTTAACTACTTTATGAGAAGATAACAAGGTAAGCTGAGGAGATGGAAGGAAAAGCCTAAAACCAGTAATTGTTCAGCTATCATAGAGCAGAATCATAGAACAGAATTGTTTAGGTTGGAAAAGACCTCTAAGACCATCAAGTTCAACTGTTAACATAGCACTGCCAAGTCCACCACTAAACCATGTCCCTAAGCACCACATCTACACGGCTTTTAAATACCTCCAGGGATGGGGACTCAACCACTTCCCTGGGCAGCCTGTGCCAGGGCCTGACTGCCCTTTCAGTGAAGGAATTTTTCCTAATATCCAATCTAAACCTCCCCTGGCGCAGCTTGAGGCCATTTCCTCTCATCCTATCGCTTGTTACTTGGGAGAAGAGACCGACCCCCACTGAGGTCTCCCCTCAGCCTCCTTTTCTCCAGGCTAAACAACCCCAGCTCCCTCAGCCGCTCCTCACCAGCCTTGTGCTCCAGACCCTTCACCAGCTTTGTTGCCCTTCTCTGGCCACGCTCCAGCACCTCGATGTCCTTCTTGGAGCGAGGGGCCCAACACTGAACACAGGATTCGAGGTGCGGCCTCACCAGGGCTGAGTACAGGGGCACGATCACCTCCCTGGTCCTGCTGGCCACACTATTCCTGATGCAAGCCAGGATGCTATTGGCCTTCTTGGCCACCTGGGCACACTGCCGGCTCATATTCAGCCAGCTGTCAACCAACACCCCCAGGTCCTTTTCTGCCAGGCAGCTCTCCAGCCACTCCTCCCCAAGCCTGTAGCGTTGCATGGGGTTGTTGTGACCCAAGTGCAGGACCCAGCACTGAGCCTTGTTGAACCCCATACAGTTGGCCTCGGCCCATCGATCCAGCCTGTCCAGGTCCCTCTGCAGGGCCTTCCTACCCTCCAGCAGATCAACACTCCCACCCAACTTGGTGTCATCTGCAAACTCACTGAGGGTGCACTCGATCCCCTCGTCCAGATCCTTGATAACGATATTGAACAGAACTGGCCCCAGTACTGAGCCCTGGGGAACACCACTTGTGACCAGCTGCCAGCTGGATTTAACTCCATTCACCACCACTCTTTGGGCCCGGCCATCTGGCCAGTTTTTTACCAAGCAAAGGTTACGCCCATCCAAGCCATGAGCAGCCAGTTTCTCCAGGAAAATGCTGTGGCAAACACTGTCAAAGGCTTTACTAAAGTCCAGGTAGAAAACATGCACAGCCTTTCCCTCATCCACTAAGTGGGTCACCTTGTCATAGAAGGAGATCAGGTTAGTCAAGCAGGACCTGCCTTTCATAAACCCATGCTGACTGGGCGTGATCCCCTGGTTGTCCTGTACATGCCACGTGATGGCACTCAAGATGGCCCCACAACCTTCCCTGACACCGAGGTCAGGCTGACAGGACTGTAGTTCCCCAGATCCTCCTTCTGGCCCTTCTTGTAGATGGGCATCACATTTTCTAACCTCCAGTCAACTGGGACCTCCCCGGTTAGCCAGGACTGCTGATAGATGATGGGAAGTGGCTTGGTGAACACCTCTGCCAGCTCCCTCAGTACCCTTGGGTGGATCCCACCTGGCCCCATACACTTGTGTGTGTCTAAGCAGTGTAGCAGGTTGCTAACCATTTCCCCTTGGATTATGGGGGCTTCATCCTGCTCCCTGTCCCTGTCTTCCAGCTCAGGGGGCTGGGTACTCCGAGAACAACTGGTCTGACTATTAAAGACTGAGGCAAAGAAGGCATTAAGTACCTCAGCCTTTTCCTCATCCTTTGTCACTATGTTTCCCCTCGCATCCGATATAGGATGGAGATTCTCCTTAGCCCTCCTTTTGTTGCTAATGTATTTATAGAAATATTTTTTTATTGCCTTTTACAGCAGTAGCCAGATTAAGTTCTAGTTGGGCTTTGGCCCTTCTCATTTTCTCCCTGCAGAACTTCACGACATCCTTGTAGTCCTCCTGAGTTGCCTGCCCCTTCTTCCAAAGGTCATCAACTCTCCTTTTTTTGCTGAGGGCCTGCCAGCTCTCTGTTCAGCCAGGCCGGTCTTCTTCCCCGCCTGCTCGTCTTTTGGCACATGGGGACAGCCTGCTCCTGCACCTTTAAGACTTCCTTCTTGAAGAATGTCCAGCCTTCCTTGACTCGTTTGCCCTTCAGGACTGCCTCTCAGGGGACTCGGTCAACCAGGCTCCTAAACAGGCCAAAGTCTGCCCTCTGTAAGCCCAAGGTACCAGTTCTGCTGACCCGGCTCCTTACTTCTCCAAGAACTGAAAACTCTACCATTTCCTGATTGCTATGCCCAAGATGGCCTCCAACCATCACATCACCCACAAGTCCTTCTCTGGTCACAAACTGTTAAGCTCTATACAATCAAAAAACTCCCTAACGTACAGGGCTACCTGACCGCCTCTCCTTCCTTGCCTATCCCTTCTGAAGAGTTTATAGCCATCCATTGCAGCACTGCAGTTGTGCGAGTCATCCCACCATGTTTCTGTGATGGCAACTATATCATAGTTTTCCTGCTGCACAGCGGCTTCCAGCTCCTCCTGTTTGTTGCCCATGCTGCGTGCATTGGTGTAGAGGCACTTCAGTTGGGCTACTGATCCTGCCACCTTCTGGGGGAAGAAATCCTAATTCCTATGTGACCATTCTCAGGCACTGTGGTTTCTAACACATCAATATCCCTTGTGTCTTTGCTGCTGCATGGATCTCCATCCCCTACCTCCACTGAGAGAGCAGACGGAAGGATCTCGCTAGCACACCGTCCCTCGAACACTGGCATGCTGCCTTCAGGCTCATCAACCTGGGGTCTACCATTACTGACTCTCCCTGCAGAAACTTTAAGTCATTGCTTTTCAGTATCAGATAAAAAAACCTCTGGAAATTGTTGCCAGAAGACATTTTTAGCATCAGAGGCATCAGCCTGGGATCTGCTTGGGCAATTCTTTGTCAAGTGAATGGTCCTAGTAAAATAAATGGGACAATACTCATAAAAAAGTGTTGCATAACTAACTGGACTATATTACGTTTAGTTTGCTTTACTATCTAGCTTGGTTTCCCAAATAAAAAGTTCTAAATCCATTTTTGATGCTGCAATTTCAAACAATTTTGCTCATGGGTATCTTCAATGAAATTAAGTAGAAATAGTCATAGTACATCAATAGGGCGACATATATGACATAGTATTTATGTGTGAAAATGTCTGCAGAATTTGGTTGCAAAACAATGGACTGATAGTGTTCAACTGACTGGCTAAAACTGGCTGATACAGTCCTAAAATCCAACTGCAAGAAAATTTTAAGATCTTTTAGAAACAGTTGAGATAATTTAGGATAAAGATTTCATGGAAATGTCACAGTTTTGTGTAAATAAAGTTCAAAGGATGGCCAGCGGGCATCATACAGAAAGAGAGTCATTTAACAGTACAGAGATGGGCTACACACAATACAATAATGACAACAGAAAGGCTCTAATTATGCAAAAGTGTGAGTACTGTACAGTGTACTGTAGAGTTTGGGGAAACCTGGAGGCCCCAGTAGCAAATCTTTAGTTAAACAGATGCTAATCACATTGACAGAAAGCTGAATCAAACATTTAATAAAATTACAACTTCACTAGGTTTGACTTTAGAATGCTTGTAGACAGAAAGAGGTTTTTTGCTATATGGCTTGCTTGGTATATAGCTTTCATTTTAGGCACTTGAATGGTTTGATTATTTTTTTTCTCTCACTTGTGCAATATAAGAAGAAAGAGAGAACAAAATGTAAATGGAGTTAGAAAGATCAAGCAAAAGGCCTGTTCCCCAGCTGAGAGTGGGCCCAAAGAGCTATTCAAGCTTGGCTCAGGAGTGCTATCCTGCACCATTTTCAGAGGAGTGGGCTGTGGGTATGGTGTTTCGCAGCTTTTGCAAGAACATGAGCAAATGGAAGGGGGAAAAAAAGTTTCTTACACGTTGCTGTATGAATTTCCCTAAAGAGAGCATTCACCATATTGATTAAAAATACAGTGTAAAATGCAATGCTGTGTATTAGTATCACAACCGTACCAGCTGTCAGAGTTACGGACCAGCATCGGCTTGTGCTACGTTCTCTTGGGCTCCTCTTTCCTTCCTGTTGCCCCCTGTAACCAGCAGCGATGAGACTCGCCATGACTACAGTGCTTCAGACCCCGCAGACTGGCCCTCGTGATACACCTTAAGGCTTGACAGCAACCGAACATTTTCAGAAGGAACTCAGTGAATATAGCTTTTGCATTTCCCAGGGTTTATGACAGTGAGGTCAGTTTGCTAATAGTTTACAATACAACATTTCTAAGAGATATGCTAATACTTCATGAAATTTAAATGTTACTTTTGATCTATTCCATACTATAAACCCACAGTTAAATTTATGAAGTGGCAATAATCAGAGGGTTTTTCAGTCTTAATGTAAGTGAATTCCCACATGCCTATGAATAAACAAGCAGCGTGGATTTGGTCCCATACCAATACCGGCTTTGCTGTGAGCCCAGGCAGCAGGGAACTGTTCTGCTTCTGCTCCCTGCGATGTGTATCTGTTACTACACCTCTTCAAGCACATTGCACAGCCAGGGGCACACGCGTTCTGGGTAGCACCGTGGGATGGCCAGAGGGTATGGCCATTCCTCTCAGGTAAAGCAAACACTGGGAAGGCCACGCAATAGCAAAATAGTCACCCAAAAGTGCATCTTCCCCAATCAAGGTGTTTAGACTCTATCACCCACAATCTAAGCCTGTCAACAGCACTGGCTGTGCAGAGGGAAGGGCTTCATATACCAAAAAGTGTTAATGGGCTGTTTGGACTACCAGCTGAATTTTTCGTTAGCAATATTTCCATTTGGGAATTCTTTAAGATGATTCGAAACTACTTCACTGGCTTTTTATTTCCTGTTTCATGTTCCACTTAACAAACTGCACCTGTCTTGCAATCCCTACAAGTAGCCCTGATGCCAGTAATGTTACTCTGGCAGCTGACGTTTTAGGTTCTTAACCTACTTAAAAATAATTCATTATTAACATTTGGGAAAAAATATCACAGAGACATTTCCTGGTAGGTTACATGTAAGTGCTGCCACCAACTATTAGCATCACTGAGGCATTTTAATTTTACTAGGTACTGGCCAGTTGTTGTGACTCACATCTCAATGGATATTTAATTAATTTCTAGAAATAGACACTTCTGGAAACATTAACGACGTCTGTCAGAGAGATCACAATTTCTGAAAAGCATATACCTGTTCCAAAATGGTGTTGATTCTGTCTACTTCACAGTCAATTAAGTATCTTTTTTCTTGCCGCCTGTCCATCTCCTCTATAATTCTTCTGAATTCTTGAACATCCTTTATGCTTCCTACAGATCTGGCTGTCACTTGCCAGTTGTTCTGTACTGCTGCTTCCATAATCGCCTGAAGAATGGAAAATCCTGTAGGGGGAAGAGACAATGCAACCATTTAAAAACAGAAGAAAAATAAAAACTATTTTGAATGTTTGACAAAGGGTTCACAAAAACTTGCATCGTCTAAAGGGACAGAGACTAGCTAATAGGCAGCAAGTGCTTCATTACTTGGGAAAGCAACAGTGTAGGGACCAGTTTCTTCTTTCAGCTATGCCACTGCCAAAGTCACTGACTTCAGCGGAATTGCTTGGCGGTATATTACTGTGAGGCGTATCAGAATCTGTCCAATATATCATATTATGATCCTCTCAGGGATGTTTATGGTCGTGCTGGGGTCCGTGCCAGCTGAGAATAGGAGCCTGCAGCCATTACTTGGGCAAAAGTCCATCAGCTTGAAGAGCGGGACAGAAGGGGTAATTTGCCTGTGCAGACTGCAGCGCTGGGTCATTAACTGGCAAAGATCCAAGCACTGCACAAGAATGCCAATTAAGTCATTGTACTGGTTATTGGAGCCATGAACCACAGGAGGGTATTTTACTGATACTCACTTTGATTTCAAAAAATGTTTTTAAATATGGAGTCTAGCAGCATTAACCACACTTTGAATGCTTTCATTAAGGTAATACCAACTCATTTAGCAGCCTCAACAGAGGAGAGAAGCAGCACAGAACGACCAAAGACCGCACAGTGGCAAATTATACAAGCAAACAGCATTTCATTTCTTGTGAGCAGCCGTGCCTCGGCGGCAGACAGAACGCAAGTCAAGTCCCTAAGTGAAAGACGGTGGAACTGGGAACGGTCATCTCCTTCAAGTCATGCTATGTCAGCATCATCAGACATTGATTTGCATCCCTTTATTACCGTACATAGCTGGGAATTTGGTGAATTACCTGGTTTGATCCAGGAAATTAAAATTTTTGCATAGTTCTAATTGTTTCAAATCTGGGCAGATGCCAATCAAAGACAGAGGTCATCTGCTTCAAGCACACACGGTGGTTTCCAGTGGAGTTACTTTGTACAGAAGCATCCATGTGAGCTGTGTTTCTGTCCAGATAATTTATTTGCAGAAGTTTCAGTCCAATCATTTAGTCATGCTGTGGATTTCTTGTCCACAGCCAGATTTGAGAAGCTCAGAATGTCTTCACACACACAAACACATAAACATACAGGATCAACAATCAATTAACTGTGCTCTATGATAACCAGTCCCCTATGCTTCTGAAACTGAAAGGAGTTTGAGCTACAGAGGAACAACATGTTCACTGCTTTGAATTATACCAATAGCTATTCTGAACTCGGGTATCATTGTAGGGGTATGCCGATAACAAAGAACTTGTGCTGCAGTCTGATCTTCTGTAGCCTGCTGTAAATCTGTAGCGGCTGTCTGAAGCCAGAGGAGCTGCATCATTACCTCATTACAGACACAAACAAGGGAAGTGTGATTTTCTAGATTGCAGTTAGATTATTACAATTTACCACGTGACTTCCTTAAGTCTCACTCAAATGTCCTCACTTTCCCTGTGCAGCCTCCTTGATCCTTAATACTTGCCTTTGTATGAATGCGCTTTACTATCCCATGAAAGGTGGTGACAATTAATACGTACGCTGGTTGGGAATTCTTTCTGGCATCTTCTTTCCCCTGAGACTATTGAAAGGGAGGCATTTACATATGTATAGTACAATGAACTCAATCTTCCTTAACATCATATTTTACAAAAATGGCTGTGAAGTCTGTGACAGCATTGTGATTCCATTACAAGTAGGAGGAAGATCTAAGCCTAAGATATTTGGTTGGCTGCAAATGAGGAATTTTGATGTGGGAACATAAATACACTAATGGGGATTTACAAATGCTTTGTGTACAAAGATGTGCTTTTAAAAAAATATGATTCCGCTAAGTAATGAATATTTACAACTTTGTTTCATCATTCATATAATGTCTAAGTATGAACCATGAGCTTGCCGTAAACAACAGAAAAAGTCCATAAGTCTATTTTTTTCACTCCAAATTGAACAAAATGGTTCAACATATTATAAAAAAATGACACTAAAAAAATCCGTAGCTCTATTTTTTGCTAATAACACATACAAAACTTACGAATTGTCTCAAGGAAAGAAGTGAAAATGAACACACTGGAGAGCAGATGCCATTGGTTGACTGCCATGCACCCGGTTTCAGTTAGCACTGTTTGAATCAGAGCTCGCTTTGTCAATCCTTGAATATCTCAGAAGAAATCTGGGCAATTTTCCTAACTTTGTGCAATTGCATGTTTGTGTGGGTGTCAGTGTGTGTGTCTTTGCATGCGTGTGTATTAGTGGTTACCATTTCAAGAAAGAGAAGAGCAAGGTTACTCAGCAGCCTTTCTCCTATGCATGAAAATACAATTACAGTAATCTTAGTGTGAAAAAGTTCCAGAGCTTCATCATTTCTGTCTTCTCTACCTCCTGTTTCTCCTTGTCACACCAAGTCTTCACAGTCACAGTCCCCTCTACCCTTGCCAGTTCTTGAAATCCTCCCCATGGTCACCGTCTGCGCTGTGCCAGCTCGCCTCTCTTGGGCCCTCTCCCTCTCCTGTCCTGGCTTGGAGAAGTACCATTTGCCTTTCCTGCAATGGCTCATTAGGCCAGTCCTCTGACGACCTTTACAAAGCCCATTCCCCTTGCTTTACAAAAGCACGGTTCAACGCTCCTGCTTTCAGGAAGGCAGCGCACTCGCATCTTCGCAAACACGCACTGACTGTCCCAACCTCTGATCTCTCTCCATGCCTATTGCCTTCAGCGCCGTTTACTACATTTTACCTTGTTACCCATTACGTGATAGTTCTGTAAACAACATGTTCCAGGCTCCAGCTGCACTTTACCATTAAGAGAGCTGTTACGTAAGCAGTGTGATTGTTTAAATAAAAGGACCATTTTATCTTCAAATGTGAACTCTTCTTTCTCCTTAGCATAACAGCACAAGCTGTGACATTTTGGGGGTGCTGCCTGGGTAATGAATGGGGAACTTATTTTGCCTGTTCTGTGCACGTCAGTGACCAGACCTGTACACCGAGCTTTGCCATTCCCTACCCTCCGCCGTGCGAATGCTTCACAAGAGGGTGCTTGCCCCTGAGCACCCCGGAGGTGCTGAACTCTCACAGGCGCCTCTCATCTCATTCACCCTAAAGGAAACCAGCCAGCCATGGCAACTATCTCTATTTTGTAGTTTTTCTACGGTCTGCATCAGATCTATCCAGAAAGACTAAAGGACTGATAATTCACCACAGCTCTGTGAAGAAGCCATGCAGGAAAGGCTTTCATTAATACTGTTGCCAGTTTATACTACTTCAATCGATAAAGCCAAAAAAATAGTAGGTAAGACAAGAAAAACTCACACCCTCCTAGAAGATGACAGCAATAATATAATCTTGAAACAGGTTCATAATACCATTACTAAAATTCAGAGGTTGTTCATTCTATAGTCATTAGCACAAATACAGACAACGGGAAAAATTCATTCGGATCCCAATCTGATCATTCAGCCTCTTTTTTCTTAGTCACACCTTGGATGTGAAAAAGCAGGAGGATGGAAGGCATGCATTTTTCTGGAAGCACTGCTTCTGAAGCTAGCTCGGCTGATGGCACCACATTCCTTCACTGCACTACGTTATTAACACGTTGGCATTACTGATTTACAAATATGTCTGGTCACACGATGGCGATGTCCATACTTGCCAGGTCATGTAACAGACCCGTATTATGTTTTGGGCCCTTTTAGCCATGTACTGGGGAGGGGTTGAATGCAATCTCACAACTCAATCTGATCTGCACCCACTAAAAACTTAGACAATCCTGGTCTTAATATTCAATTGTGTCATTGTCTGGCTTATTCTTAAAATACTGATGATTTAAAAGAGCTAAGCCTCACCTAAACAGTCTGGAAAATGACTAGGCTGGAGGTAGATATAGTAATAAAACTAAACCAAAACAAGTGCCCAGCTTACCTCTCAGTGAACTGCAGCAACTTCTGAGTTTTGCTGACTGAAGCTTGCAAAGAGGGAAAATATTCAATATAAATTTCCCTCAAAGCAGGGAAAATGTTATTTGTCGCAATGCTATCTCTGTACTTTAAACAACCCAGTCCTCCCTGCAGCTGGACTAAGACACAAATTCAGCCAGTATCTTCATACTTCTGCCAGGGAAGCAAGGCCTGTACCTCAGTCTTTCAGATCATCCATTTGACACAAGCATCTCTCAACTGACCCTACTAACACAGGCGACGAGGACATTTCACTCTTTTGCATCTATGAAAGCTCATGAAACTTATCCCACATGCACGTAAGCAAAATTCATCTGAGCAGTTTGCTCAGCCGTATGAAATTCTATGTACTACATCACTGAACATACTCTCATTAAAACAGCAATCATTACTGTGTCATGAGCAAATGACCACAGTGGAACACCTGTAGCATCATGTGAGCCCTCGCAGTTGGCACCAAGTACTTACTGAGAAAAAATTACCACTTGTGTAAATCATTCTTTTCCTGAATGTTCCTGGTAAGATCTCAGACCTTTGCCTCCTATTAGAAATGAAAGAGTGTTTGCTTGCCGCCCCTCTTTCTTTTGCCTTGCTGAGTACCAAAGATCTCTGAAGGGTGTATTTTCCTGGCACGCAGCATGCTTGTGCCAGCTGAATGAACATCAGCTCTGATCTGAATACTCGTGTTTTGAACTATGTATCTGGGACACGATACGAAGAACTAAGCTTCTGGCCTATGAGTGAACTTCAGGGATTTACGTGTGGAGCTGTGTTTGACAAGGGCACAATGAACTCGCCAAAAAGGAGGCCATCAAGGCAAGTGCTTCCCCAAGACAAACACAAATTCTATGACACCAGCTTACATTTCAAGCATACCAGAGGTCTGTAAGTTGAGATATACTTGTATATTTTGTGTTTGGCACTGAGCCTAGCGTTAATTTAAAAGCAAACAGATCAACATGTTAGGCGTGAGTAAAAAACAACTACCCAACCCAAAACACTCCCCATCATTCAAAATCCAAACACGTCAGTGAGGCAAGTATGCTTTGCATAACCTGTGTCTGCTTAACAATTTTATAGTAGGGGAAGAAGCAAGGAACAAGCTACTAAATTAGTCACCAGTAAAAGATGCAGCAAATGACTAGCACACTGGAGTGCTCTTTCAGTCTAACACATGCAAGTTCAAATTCTTAAATAAAAGTAGAATAACTGCATTCCATCTGTTTTTGACCTGATCACTTCTATCTGGTAACCAGCACGCAAAGCGTTACACTCCACTATTCTGGTAGCAGACAACCTTCTAGACCAAGTAGAGAACACACTCTAAGATTTTTTTCTTCTGCTTTTTCTATTCAGTAAACCTCTAGTTTCCCCTGTACATATATTACATTATTGCAACCTGCCATCCATAAACAGAGAAATCTACACAAATAGATATGTCAGCTTGGTTGAGTGAATGTGGACTTGCCTGGCTCTAAAGGAGAATTTACACGAACCATCTGGTCCGCATTTGCTCGGGATGGGATACAGCTAAACATGCAGGAAAGGAATTCAGATCTGCCGAATGCAAGTAAAGGACTTTTTTTTTTTTTTTTTTTTTTTTAAATGGTTCTTTCTGAATGCATTTCACCTTGATCTGTTCTTTCTTGCATCTCATTCACCGCTCATTTTACTCAAGTTTTAGGTCAGTGCAACTCCAGTGTTTTTGAATGAAGCTGTGCCAGTGTAAAATGAGAATAATGTAGCAAGGGATCAAAGAGTACAATAACCAAGGGCAGACATAAAGATGCCGTAAGCAACGCTGTCACTTCCATAAGGGGACTTATTCATATGACTTTCACAATGATGTGGGTAAGTCTTCTGGTGTAGGACAGATAGGTATACCTCAATAAAACAATATCATTCAAAGTTTATCAAAAGAACTGTGCTCTAGTTTTAGCCTTGCTATGCAAATCTTTATTTAAATATTTCCAAGGGAATAATAATTGAGTGATTACAGTTTCTGGTTGCAGATGGGTAAGAAAACAGATGAGATGGGAACACTTTAAAACCAGAGTATGTTCTGCTTGAGGAAAATGTAACAGGTAAACGACTGTGCAGAGAAGGCAGAAGAACTGGTACAGAAAGTCAGAGAAAGGAATAATGTATTTTGAGAAGTGACAGAAGGTGAAGAGCATTGCGTTGTCCAGTGGGCATGGGCTGTAGGGTATCCTCTGTGTACTTATTGCTGAGAACTCTTGATACTGATGCTATCGGAAAGCTGACAGAGGTAGTGGGGAGGGCGTTCTGTCACCAGAGGATGCTGAGATCTGGGAGACATGGGCCTGGGGTAGTGCAGAGCCCTCCCAAAAGGAAAACTTTTTTTACATGCAAATGGAAAAATGGTAAAACTACAATAGCATTAAAAATAACTGACTTCCAAGCTTTAGGACATCTGAATAAAAAAAATAATTAAACTGCTGAAGTACAGACAGATTTCATCCTTCAAGCTCTACACTGAGTCCAGGGCTTTGTCTCTGTCCAGCAGAGCTGAAAACCTAAAACTATGTAGTAAGCACAGTACTGTCACATGTACAGTGCAAATCTGGGGAGTTCAATTCCAATGATATTCCTGCCCAACACCAATTTCCCCGAGTGCCCTGAATTCTCCAGCAAGGACACGCTCTAAGTGACATCAGCAAATTCAAAATAAACCATCCGCTGAGTACAGTCCTGCACCCTACCGGTATCGGGAAGCTAACACCATAACCTTAGTACAGCATCATAGCCTTGCCTAGATGCAGCCTTCTGTAGTGGCTTCTTTCCCTTCTGTTCACCTTTGAGCACTTCTATCCCGTGACCGCACTGTTTCGCAGCCTCACTTACTGCCATGGAGCAAGCTAGAATGAGTCCACACCAAGCCCTGTTGCTTGCAACAGGCCAGCCTTCAGCTGAAAAGCCTTTGAATTATATAATCGGAATAGAATTTTCTTTGGGTAAAGAAGAAGAAACCAAGACACACAGATATTACCAACCACTTCCTTCAGAACACCAGAGCTGGGTTTTTTCATTACTCCTGTCCATTCGTTACTGAAGAAACCAGATCTAGCCACCATGGATAGAAAATACCTCAGCCATAATCCTCTCGATGTCAGATGCCATAAAGTTGACCCCAGTCAGGCCTAAAGTGAGATCCTTTGGCCTTAGTCTGCCCTTAACTTCAGGCACATTTGGATGACAGTCTCTTAGGTTCTCTTTCTAGTCGAGTGAGAGAGACGCTGTGTAATTTTTCTGTTTGCAACATGTGTGGAAATCAATGGAAGAAAATACATTAAAGAATGAAGTTGTGTAAGGCATCATCATGTAGGTATCATTAACAACCTTTACCTGCAATTGAAAAACTAAAAGAGAACAAAAATCCCAATGTGTTGACTAGCACTCAACTGATGAGGCTAATTACTGCACGTTAAAAATACATATCTAATTATGTTTACATATTTACCTCAGCAAAAAGATTCTAATTAGGAATCACAGAGTTAGCAATTACCAGGCTGGAAAAGAAAACCTAACTTGTCTGCAAAACAACTGTAGCACGTTCCATGTGAAGCCAGTTCTCAAAGGGAAAGCTTACAAAAACCAAAATCAGAGCATGCACAGATGTTGCAAGACGTGGAGAATTTAACTCATCTTTTGGTGACAATATTGACTTTGAGGAGATGTATTTGGCCTATCGTATAACTTGGAGAAAAACAGAAAATGAAAAGCCACCCGATAAATAACGCAACAGTGTGCTGCTTCTCAGTGATGAGCCAAGCTGTTGAACTGCCTTTCTCAAGGCTTGGCTGGTCTGAGCGAGGTGGTGCAATGAACACTGTCTTCATTTCAGAAACAAAAGCTCTGCTCCTGTATGCAATGCTACCGCTGGCCTTCCCACTGGCATTGATACGGCTGTATGGATTTCCTTCCTCTCTTCAATGAGCCTGCGAAACTCCTGATGTATCTTTGCCTTAATGACACATTTTAGCCCAGCTTCAGTGTTTCCGAAGTACCCCACACATGGGCCTGTATCTCCCACAGAGTGGTCTACGCTTAACACAAAGCAGTGCACTTCATAGGAGACGTTTTTGCATTATTCAGCTTTCAGAAAATTCTTACAAAAATATTAATAATGTTAACAACAATGCTAAATAATGCTCAAAGCACTGCAAATTAACAGATTTATTGTCAACGTTCCCATATGAAATAGGCAAATAATAAATTTGAAATAGAATTAAAAAAATGATTTGGCCTATCCCATAAAGAAAATTAGTAAGAGAGCCAATTTTCAAATTCAGGTTCTCCTGATTCAGATCTAGATTTATTTTTATTTCAAGCTGTAACATAGTTGAACATATACTTTTAAAGATTCCTATACTGCCTACAAACACGCTAGCCACTGAAGTTATATAGTAAAAACATCAGTATGGTATCTCAGAGTACATTTTCCTTGTATCTTATTTGCTAGAGTAAATTGAATAGCTACCTAGCCTCCAGTGAACTGGGATACTGATGGAAAGTGTTATTTATTATTCCAGGTAAAGCTGCACAATCATGATACAATTACCAATAGAGTTAAAAAGGAAAGTATTGTGTGGAATTATCATCTGAGAAAGGAAATAAAAATGAATTCTTTTTTTAAGCTTAAATAACTTTTTTAGCCAAAAGAGAATATTAGTGTATTTATTCTGTTACAGGCAATAAATGTTCTGGAAAAGGAAACTTATCCATTTATCAACAGCAGAGGATCTTGAAAATAGGTAAAATTTGCTATCACTGCATTCCTCTAAAGAGCTAAAAATGGAATTTCAATGTATGCTGCAAACTTAAAATTATTGATAACACAAGTTAATTCTTTGCCATGATATGTACAGGTTTTTTAGCATGAGTGTGCAGGAGTTTGCTGACTGCCTTCTCTTAAAAACATGTCTGGAACTGCTGAGTCTAAAAAATGATAAATACTATTCCTTTGAAGAAACAATCACAGGAGATTATGGTAATCAGACTATGAACTGAAATACATATTCATCACAAAGAAATCCTCTGGATTCACCTCAGATAAATGTCTTGCAAAAAAATTATGCTAGGTGAATTGTCCTCAAACACAGTAAAATTATTCTTTCTATCTGACCTTCAGTCAATCATGTTAGAAAAATATTTATTTCTCTCCCTAACCTTTATCTACACTTTCTGTTTCTCAAACTACCTGAGCAAACAAATCTTTTGCCTCTAAGAATTTTCATTAACAGATGCTATCAGCCTTTCAAAGTCTCTCTTCATCAACATCTCACCCTTTAGTATCCAGCATTTTAATTGCCCTTGCAGCTGGAATGTGTCTCATGTCTCAACCCGTAAGTTAATTTCCTTTTATTTATTCTGAACACTAAAAAAAATATAGCAATCAAAGGGTGAGTACTGATTTTAAAAATATTCTGAAATTTAAATGAGTTTTTATGATAATATAAATGATAATTTATGGATCCATACTCACAGTCTGCATGTGTGTTTCTTTTTAGTCACTCAGTTGGCTATTTCTGCCTTTTTTTTGCCAATGGCTACTAACAAGGAGCTTTTATATAGCACTATTACCTATATTTTTTCAGTACAAGCATTTCTCTTCATAACAATGATGACAAACATTAATTACAAGGCCTCACATTAATTCAAAACAGGTCTGTATACCTCCTAAACTACTTGGCTATACAGATTTGGTCTGAATTGGGCTTGAACACACAAGTGTAGCTCTACCGCATTGACCAGAGCACAGAATATATCATCTAACCTGCTTTATACTGATTCTGCCTGTAGTGAGGCCACAGGACGACAATTTACAGTTAGCAGAGAATTAGCATGACTTCAACAGACAACACCTCACCCAGCATAAAGCTTGGGGGTAAGAAGTTACCTTTCTAAGCATTTCACACAGATGAGGTGGCAGAAGGAGGCTGTACTGGTTCAGTGCTCTGTATCAGTGACCTAACACCATTATTTCTTGCAGCATTATGTTCACTGTATCAAAAAGATCTGGTTTATTCTACAGGGTGGCGACACACAAGAGGCTCACGTAACCTACAGAGTAGAGACTACCCATTGCCAGGCAGGAAATTCCTGGGTCTTTACCTGTTACTGAAGAAAGAGACTAAATGGGAAAGAATGCCTTGCTTTTATTATTCAGCCTTATAATCCTAATTGAATATTAGAGGTCTTTTCCAGTGTATCAAAAATAATTAAGAATTTTAGCATTAGCTATCCCTTCTCTGCTAACACACAGAATACTTTTTGGCTGCTGCTTTGTATTTTGCAACTTCTAAATACAGGGGTTGGAGCCAGTAACCTCAGATGGGAAAAAAAACCCCCAGATTAAAGCATCTGTGGTCAGTTACTGAATATGCTATTCCTGATTTAGCTCAGGAAGGCAGCTCAGATGAAATATTAGGCTGGATTATATAGAAATGTGCAAACATTTCACCATAAATATTCACTAAATAGAGACAGGCATGTGATTCAAAAGTTTAGCTCTGGCTTCATCTCTCCAAGTTTTGATGTGTTCAGTTGGGGAAGGAAAGAGAGGGAGAGAGTTCTTGGAGTTGGCTCTACACATCAACATGGGCTGGGCTTCAGATCCAGACTTTTCTACAGCACTCTCCCTTCCAGGACATTTTTCCCATGGATTGGATTTTTCTGTGTCCCCCCATGGTGTCATCCCATTCATTTTTATGCTCCACAAAGGGAATTTGCACAGGAAGGCATAACACAATTTTGATCTACGAAAAAAAAAAAAAGCTAACATTACCTAGGCATGAGCAGAGTTTGTCTAATTTACTGCTCTGATAATTGATGGTTTAGAAATACCAGTATGATGGGCTTCACAGAGAAACCAGACTCAGGGAGTAGCCTATATGACTTCAGAGGCAATTTCAGCAGAGGTTCAGCCTTACCATACTTGACCACCTTGGGCAATATCTGGTCCTGCATATAAAGGACCTGCTGATAGACAGGCATATACCCTAAAAATTTGTCCCAAAATCAGTACAATGGAAGTGTACACTGCTGGATCACCATGCACACGGAACAGTATCAATGAAAGGTTACACATCCTTCAAGAACTAACGGCCACTAGATCTTTGTTAACTGCTGCTGGACTATACACCCATATATATCCATGACAACACAGCGAAATCACTGAAAAAACACGTAAAACTATGTTTCTTAGTTTTATATTATCAACAAACACTAAAAATAAAATCTTGTTCTTCCATGTGCACATGCTAAATGGTAAAGATTCTGTTAAATGATCTAGAAATGGTAACAAGCCGAGTATTTGAAACAACTAATACTTTTGCCTATGATCCTCTCCGAAACGGGCTCACTTCACAGTGCAGGATAGGTAGAATTTTCACAGGTATCTGTCTTTCATTTTCAAAAGTGACTTGGGTAGGATGGCAGGAGTAGCTTTTCAGAGGCAATTAAGATGCAGATGCTGAAGAATCTCAGCAGGTGGGGTGCCTGCACTCCATGGACTTAAATGGCAGCCAGGCATAGATCTCACTGAGGTGCTTTTCACAATGTGACTGTCCTGTGTGTCTTTGCAAATCACTTATGAAAATAGGATATGTGCTTCTCAGAATATATACTCTGTGGCCTGCTTAAAAAGTGGCACAGGATTCTCTACAGAATACACTGTTAATTAGTTACTTCATTGCAACATGTTCAACAAGTGCACAGATAAAGACCGCCTAACTAAATGGGATGTACACATATCTGAGACAGACTATCAATTACTAGCTTGAAGAAGAAAAGGGAGATAGAAAATTCCCCTCCAAGGCTGCAGAGTGGTAGAGTATCTATTACAAAAGGAAGGGGTTGGATGTAAACTGCAAACTCCCTGTTTTCATAGTTTCAAACTAAATTGTTCTTAATGTTTTCTCAGAGTTGTTTTGTAAAATTAGGAAGCTGTAACACACACGTCCTTGGGACCAGTCAGCCTCAATACTCCAATTATGTTGGGCTTTGCACCCAATTACGCTGCCAAGTGTTTAGTATTATTTAAAATGTTTATATGCTATTTGAATATTCAATCCAATATTCAGTAAAACGAAAGAACTCTTCTGTTCCATTTGTTTTGATACTATACTGATGCATGACTACTCTTCCATGACTCCAAAGCCCTACAAATCTGATTGCGTGGTTAGCAAACTACAATGATAAAACATGCAAAAAGTTTAGTATTATCGGATCTGAAGGAGAAAATATACAGTGAATGGTACACACAGCCAGAAGCACAAGCACGGGTAGTTCTGGTCACTCAGTTTACCACTACTGTAGTCATTCAGGCAGAGAAAGATTTCACAGAAGGAGGGAGGTCCCTGGTATCCAGAGTGGAAAGGTCGTCAGTGTTCTGTGCAAATCAATGCTTTAAAACAAAAGGTTCTCATTCCACCACTGCCCGCCCTCCTTCAGCAGGGTGGCATTTGTTGTTTAGTCTTATATTTTCCCCCCAGGTAAACTAAATAAGATTTCTTTATTTTAACACTTTCTGCCACTGTAATTATCTCTATGCAGGTATGAAAAGCAAGGGAAAACCAGGTCGGTCGCACCTGTGAGCAACTGGAGTTGACTTCAATAAAAAATTTCCATCTAACCTTACTAATTATTAATGTACAGATGTTCTAGGCTCAAAATATAATGCCCGAGCTTACTCCAGGGAGCTGGTCCCCTCTGATTGTACTCAATACTAATGAACCCTCCCCCTGCAGTGAAATATCAAGCCAAGATCTTTCTTTTTACAGCAAAAAGTTCTACTATTGTTGTTTCTGAAAAAAAAAGTAAACATTTAAAAAGCTTATTCTTTAAACACTGGATTACTATGACTGTGCTATATACCATAGCGTATCAAGAGGTCAAGAATCTCATTCTAACTGTGCTGCTACACTTAACAGCTCTCACTGAGATCTTAGTTCTCAATGTCAGATTTTCTTGCTCACTGTTTGGAGCATGTCCCACGACTTCACTGATTCCTTTTTTTTTTTTTTTAAATGCAGCAGAAGTTTTGTCCCTGTTTTAAAAGGTCTACACTGTGCATCCCTGTCCTCATTCTTTGGATAGGCCTTTTCTCTCTGCCTGTAATGAAAGTCTTGGTGTCTTCATTCCTGTCTTTCAGAAATAGCACTGTTGTCTCCCCTGCTACAATTCATGGCTTCTACTCATTTACTTCCCCCATCGTGATTCACCTCTGTCACTTTGGATGATGTGGAACTGAGGGAGGATTAAAAATAAAAGCATGCTGAAAGACACAGGGTTGAGGCCATGGCCCTACTACCACGCAGTTAAGCACGTCTCATCTATACCTCCACTGATTGCGTGTTGCACTAGTGGTTCAGGTACTCTAGGATAAACCCCGTCAGACCTTCAGCCTAACTTAAGCAGGCTCCCAAATGTCCTCTGTACTCAGGACTCTGGAGAGGAGTGGATTTATGCCCTTATCTATCCTGAACAGCAGAAGAGAAACAACTTGACTTTCCAGTTCCTTAGCCTTCCACATAACACCACCACCTCATTTTCCACATATAGGAATATTTTATTCTCCCTCTTACATCCTGCAACTATAACACCTTGGGAGAGAACAGGAAGAGAGCTAAATTAACTGTGTGTGTGTTCTAGATTAGCTCCTTTCCATTCCCTGCAAAGAGTGAGCTGAACATCTGGTGTGGCACAGGAAAGCTCTTCCTTGCTATCAGACATTTGTATTTTCTTGCTTGATTTTTCTCTTAAATAAACATTCATTATTGACAAAGTGAGAAAGGTTTCACTCCCTATTGAAGCTCCAGTTCCTGTATCCTTCACATAGTTTCTCAGGGCAACAATATTGAGCATGATCTTCAAACACACACTGGATCCACCTTTAACACTCTGGTGCCATGGGATTGCCTTGCAATACTCAGTGCACCAGCAGTTGTCTTTCAAAGAATGACTTAAATTTTCTTCTTGGCATCTGAAGACCAAAACTGTGCCTTTTCTCCCAAGTATTCCAGAATACCATTACTAGCACAAAGCAAGGTGGGAGATGAAGCCTTGTGGCAGCACTCAGACTGCGTTAAAGCAGTTGTTCCACACTCACGTGGAATGTGGTGGAAGCCAGCTTTTCCTTACTTTTCTGGATATACAGACTGCATCCCTCTGCACTGCATGGCAAATAAAACTGCAACACCTGTATCTGACCATACACATACTGACCTCAGTGATGTATTGCTAAAAGGCTATTTCAAAGATTCTTTCTCCCAAACGTCAGATGGATAATACACTTCATTTCTTTGGAAAGAATCCCAAAGAAAAAAAGGGAGAGATCTTAAAAGACAAAATATTGCTGTGGTGCCCTTGCTCTTTGTTTTTGGCCAGAAGCTGTGTAATTCTTTTCTGGCTGGCTTGTTCTGTCACAAAGAGAATGACCTTTATTGAATGGTCAGCAAATGTGATGGTTTTAACAGAGCTACTGTTGCAGTGAAACTGATGCCTCATGATTGTACCCTTGCCCACAGAAGGTAGAGGCTCCACTGGGTATTGTCAAAGCAACTCATAGCAGCTGAAAGCAACAATCCAATTAGTGAAACAAGCACAGTTCCTGCATAAAGTCACTTTCAGGCACCATTAGAAAACAAGACCCCGATGTATAAAGGCTTGCCTTTTAAACTACGCGTTTCTGTTAACTGCAGAAGAAAAAAGCTGGGATAACCTTGCAATTTGACTTCACCTACAAAGACCACAGGTCTGGAAGGGGCCACTTCTCCTTATAACACTGTGGCAGAGCTGGTTGCTAGAACACAATAGTATGCAGTGGTCCTTTATGATCAGGGCCACAGCTGATGGAAGAAACACCAACTTCTCTGTCCTCCACAAGGAGTACAAAAAAGCTTGTTTTCCTGGCAGGGTAATTTTTTGTTACTTAGCTTAATAGATTTTGGAGCCTTTATCCTGTTGCTTGGGATTTTTTTCTTTGAAAACTGAACAGGACAAAGGAAAAGCTCTCATCAGCTTTAATGGGATTTTTATCATGGTATTTGTAAGGACTAGTGTGAGAATAAACGATATATGCCAGCGGGGCTAAGAGATAAGACAATCTCAACATTAGATTCTGTCTACGTTCATCTACTCCATCTGCAAAAAAATACTCTCACCACTAGAAGATGCAACTATGTACCACGGCTTCATCTGACTCCTGTGGTGCCACAGCACTATTCATCTTCCATATGAGATGAGACAAAAATAGCAGAGATTAGGCTGGCTGTCTGGAAAGTACCATGCAAGAAATATGACAGCAAGCAAACCTGACTGATTCTTGCCTGATGGTTCTTGCGTCCAGGTGGAACCTACTCTCAATAGCCTTAGCTCTTAAATAGCTCCTTACAATAGGCATGGTTCAGACATCTGTTTTGGATCATCGTTCCTAATGTAAATACAAACTAACACCTGGGGGAAAGGGAAAGCATCTCATTTACATCAATAAAATAATATGTTATTATTCACTTTGCTAACTTGTTGCTTAAGTGAACAACGTTTCAGAAGACTACAAAGATAATGCATGATCAACACCATACAACAGTATGCAAAAGTCACGGGGACAACACTACACTGAGCAGAAAGTAAAACAAACATGAAAAAGTTTGCTCTGCACCTGAACAATTTTAACCAAAACCTGTTATATTTGTCTTAGCAAAATGTGTTAATGATAATTTCATGCTTTTTATTTAGGAAATGTTTATAAATATCTATAAGTGATCAATGAATGACAAATAATTTTATACAGTGCAGAAGGGCAACAATTCCATAATTTAATGATTTAAAAATCATCGCTAAATATCTGGTTTGCTTTTGACCAAATTTAACACAGGAACGTACTTATAATATGTTTACAGTGCCTTAACTGTGATTTATTATTTTTGAAATAGTTATTAATAAACTAAAACAAAGTGTGAATGGTAACAATTGAAGGCAAGTATGCAAATAAGTCTAGTCTCAGTAAAATTATCTCCTTGCACAGAACAATATGATATAATATTTAACTGAGATGTGGAGATCGCAAAAATAATGTCCTGATACATTTCTTTTTGGCAAAAAGCAGTGTGTTTATTGCTGGCTGGTTTTCTTCTGTAAAGTCTGGCCATTGGCCCCTCTCAAATAAATTAAAAATGTTCTTTGATGCCCTGCATGAGTCACATACGGGCATATAACTTCACTTACTGTTTAGGGAAGTGTCCCGTTAGCAATTCCAGCTCCATCAATTCAGTAATAGAGCTGGTGAATTTTTTTCAATTAACATTACATTTACTGGAAGAATTGGGCTTTAGGAGGGGAGGGGACCACAGCTACAAGTTAATTTAGGGCAAGCTGAATTTATAACTCTCGCTGAAAAAAAAGAAGGAAAATATTTTTCAAAATGAAAGCTAATGTCTTTTCCTTTCAAAATCTGAACAAAGATTAAACTAAAGGTTAGTCTTGAAATAACAGGGACCAGATTTTTTGCAGATATACTAACATTTTTCAGTTTGGTCCAAAATGACTGTTGTAATTTCTGTTTCACTCAACATTTCCCATTCCTCAGGTTCCACTTGACTTTAACTTGAACAAAATTTTCTTTCTAAGCTTTAATTCTGTCACGCAGGAGAGAGAAATATACATTTGTTACTTATGTTGAAGAACCTAGTGCTATATTATCACAGAATAAAGTAGAAAGCCCTGGAAAGGAAATGAGAAAATACCGTGAATAGTAACTTGAGAAGAAGGCACCACACCAAAGAATATTCTGTAAAGGACAGTCATTAAAAAAGACTAAAACTAGGGAAATACAACAGCTTTCAGCTTTTCCTTAACAAATATGTCCCTAAAAATCTCTGAAGGATCACACAGGAATCATTAGAACATAATTTTTATTAGTTTACGGAAAACTAGTTTCCCTTGTGACACAGCGATTTCCGTTTTTATTGCTTCTAGACTCTGGTGTCTGTATGACAATTGAGGCTGCTATTTTTCATACTATAACTCATATAAATATACCTCGAGTAATAAAACTGAAGCTAATTCTCAAGTTTCTAGCAAAATGTCCACTGAAGCCTCTCCATTTCCCTTCATGCTAGTGCAATAATCAGCAATTATTTGTTTAAAGTAGTTCTCAAGAACTCCCGTTGTGGTAGGTGCTGTAGAACCAGAAAGCAAAAATGTATTCCCTCCTCACCTTCAGTAACGACTGTAGGTTAAATACAGCAATTAAGTGGATTTCTACCATCTGCCCTCAAGAGTTGTATAAAACGTGACAATCAAAATATTACAAAGTGGCCAACAATAAAACTTCTCATTATTGATACAATGAACTCATTGTTCTTAAGCAAACATTTTAAATAGCATCCATTATTCATGTGAAGTCCTAGAAATTACCTATCTGGGATTTGGAAAAAAGAACACATTTGAATATCAAAATATGGGAGAATTTTTCATCTTCTTTCACAATAATGGTTTTGTACAAGTTTTTATCCCTGTGTTACAATTTTGTTGTTTCATTTTTAACCTGTCAAGAAATTATTTTTAAACACATAAGGTCAAATCTTCACCTGTGCAAATCCGCATTGCTTCACTTCAAAGAAATGCAATGAATGGCTTTTGCTATGCTCTGAGGCATATTCTGATTTTTACACAACCAAACCGACTTGGTTACATTCAGTAGCAGTCTGAATTCCCTGCAGTAAAAGTTTTAATGTTAAAAACATTTTGACAAAATCCAGCTTTATAGTCAGAGGGAGGTCACTAAAGTCACAAAAACACTATCTGCAGAAAAATGCAAATGAATATCCCATAAACCAAGACCATATCTATGCAAAACGAATAGCACTTAAAACTTAAGAACAAATAATATCATTGCTCCCATTATCTTTTTATCCGTAATTTTCATAGGAGACCCAATAAAGTGTTATGAGGATGCAGCTGACATCTCAAATTCACTATAAGACAGATGATGATGTGTTTATATTGCCTACTGTGGCCAGTTTTTGAAGAAGGTCAATCCAGAGATTACTTAAATTAAATCTAAACTGTAATGGCCTACAGCTGCTTGCACTTAATTTGTTTGGCTTCATATATATTATTAATGAAAACTCGGTGTAATTCAATAGAATTCAAACTTTTGAAGCTACTGTTTTTATTTATGCTTCCAGATGTGTAGTTTCACAATAATTGTTAAACTAATGGAAATTACTGCTATATAAATGGGAATTCATAATCAAACAGCCAAGCCTAATACTTCCCTGTAAGGAAATGGTGCTTTAATGTATAAATATTATTATATGGTTCATGTCAGAAGGGAAGCCTTGTTTGGTCTTGTATGTTACGGACGCCATGTGCAGCTAGACTTTTCTCTGATTTGTAGCATAAGGACAACACGCAAACCAAAATGGTCATTATTCAAATGTACGCCATTCACATCCATTTTGTTGCTTTCTTTGAGGAGGGTAGCTAAATGGTTCCAGAGAGGACAACTACAATAATAACTACACTAATACAATATACATGCATCATCTAAAGCCACAATTTTCACTTTCATTAACATTATCTAAAATCAGACAGATAAGCAATGAAACAACCCCGAAAAATCCTTCAAGGCACCCAAATTCATGTTAAAATGTGGGAAATAACTATCCTTTTTCTATTACTAGGTTTTTTTCTTACTGAAACAGGACAACTGCCACACTGTGATGAATGTGTTTCAAATGTTTGTGTTCAAACTGTCTCCATGATGTGGAATATCTCTAAAACCAACACATACACTAATGTAACAGAGGCAGTTACTTCGTGAGGCTTTTTTAAAATAGCATAGCATGAAACTCAAACTGTCAGTGCATAAATTACTGCTGCCTTGAGGCTGCAATAACTTATGCATCTTTGTATTCACCCCCTCATATACCTCCCCTTTCAAAGAGAAGCGCAGATCTCTCCTCCCGCCCCCATCTCTCCACCTCTTTGTGGCAACCGTTACAATGCCATTAAAAATACTTAGGCTTGCCCATTACGCGGGTAGGTGAGGGAGGCAGAGAACTGCGTAACAAATGGCAGAAAAAACAAACTGGAGGGTTTGGGGTTTTATTTTCAAGAAATCTCTGCGAAAACGTTATTGCAATAATTATGTGGTCATATAACTCATTATTATTTGTCTACAGCCAGGCATAATTTGATTTTATTTCTTTAATAAAAACTTGATCTAATTTGAGGTTATCATTGTCAGTTCATGGATGAAAACAACTGATCGATAATGCTAGTACTACTAAGCAATAGGCAATTCTATCTACAGAGCAATTACTGACACCAGGGTAGTCAGCTGAAAGGTTTGATCTTGCCAAGCCAAACAATGTCAGAAGACTGGCTTCTTTATTTTTCATTTCCCTCTTTTTGTCCTTCTCCTCACCCCCCCCCCCCTTAAAGAATAAAGCCTTATCTTACTAATAAAAGATGTGCTAAACTACACAAAGTGAAGACTAATATTTGCTCCTAAAATCATAATTTCCCCTTTTTTAAGCAGGGAGCAAAAAGCCAGTAAGAAATAAGATTGCAGCAAATAGCACTCTTTGATCTAGAAACACATTTACAGTATCTTTAGTCTTAGGAGCAGATCATGACACAATCCAGTCTAGACTACGATGGTGTTATGTGTATATAACGCTGGCAAAATAATTAAACTGCACTGAAAGGATTTTATACTGCAGTTCTGACTTAAACTCATCAAATTAAATTCTTCATGAATTAATGCACATAGATGGAGGTCGATGTAGTATATGACTTTGACATTTCATAAAGATGAGTGACAATTATGGATTCTTTCATATATTTAGATGGCTCAGCAGGACATAATGGCAACTGAAAATTACATCCAATAGAGGAAATACAGTGTTTATATCATAACTTTATCTAACATTTCAGTTTATTTGATGTATTCACCCATTAGAACCACCCATACTTGGGTATTAACTACACCACTCATACTGCATTGAAGGCACCCAAGAGTTTTAACAAATGCTTTCCCATGTTAGTTCTGGGACTACATCACTATTTTTATATCACCAAGGGGATCGCAGCATAAATTTACAAGGCCATATATAGCCTTTGCTACAAAAATGACAATATTATGCCCTTAGAGTGATCAGCATAAAACACCTTGCTAAAAAAGACACCTGAAAGTGTCTGCATTATTTGCCGTATTTATCTGAGGGCTTCAGAGTGTTTAAAATATTCTAAAGTACCCTGAGAAAATCTTTAATGACCACCGTCATGCATTTTCTTCTTTGAAAAAGTCTTCTTAACTATGACTCTGAGATCTAGACAGCTTAAGAACAGCTCAGAGCCATTGTCTTTGAGACTGCTTTGTACACCATGCCACAAGGAGAACACAAAAGGAGCGAAAAGGCTTTTCAGTGATCAGCAGCCATTTCATTAGGCTAACTAGAAGAGCCAGAAGTGGTTTTTAATTTACAAAGGGGAAAGGAGCCTCAGTTAAATGCTCACAACACATGAGTGCTGATTAAAAAACCACCACAACCGAACAAAGCAATTTGGATCTGTCTTTGGCCTTGGGTAGTATGGTTCAATGCAGTGAATGGAGTGGCCACGCTCCTTTATAAACCCATTCTCAAGTACAGTTGGGCAGATTATCAAAATCTGAGTTATCAAAAATGAATTATTGCTCTCCTGAACATGAACAGAGAGTGGAGAAATAACTCTTTAACTTCCTAAGCAGCAGAAGAAACGCTATAACGATATTAGCACTTCATGCAAGTAACAGTAGTCCTCTTATATCTGGTATGTGCACAGCCCTGGCCATTCACTGCATATTATTATTATCAGGATTGACAAAAATATCCCCAAAGCAAACACCACCTCAGGACCACTTAAGAAACCTTAACAACCACTGCTTGGTATCTGTTAATCTTCCCAGACTGATGCTGTTTTATCACGTCAGCATGGAACTGCGATGCTCATAGCTTATGAAGCATTCACAGCTCTAGCACAGATCACTGTGCTGGGGCAGAGAGCAGAACTGGAGTTGTGTTTCCAGTAGTCACAGTTCTGGCTTATGAAATTCTTCAGTGTCAGATACAATGCATTAGCCCACACCGCTCACTAAACTACTACTACTACCTTGGCAAAAGCACCTCACCGTACTTAGGCTCCATCCCATTCACCTGGAGGGAGCACAGACGTACTTCACGTGCAAATCCAGACTCCATGGCACACCCGCTCCACAGAGCGGTGCCTGAGGAACCTGGCCCTAGAAACTGAGGGAGAAACACTTCAGCAATAAAGGGGACACTTTGCTGTTGTAAGAGATGACAAGTCTGTGCTTAATCACTTTAACAAACTGAAGAGGATCCCTGACTAAATGCTCCTATGCTGTGCAAATCACTGAATGGCAATTTGTTTCTTTGGGCGGCTTGACAACCAAGGTAAGTCAGAAATACGTTTAAGTGCAAAGGAACAGGCTGCAAACACAATGAGCTCAGGATCAGGAGGAATAAAACCTTAGGTCACCTTTCTCTCCCAATGATTCTTTGCATCATGAATCAAAGCAAAAGAGGTGGTCAGGAAAAGCTATGCATGTAGAGCTGAAGAAATGAATAATTGCTTGTTACTGAGTATAAAATTCATGTCAGGAACTTTTCATTTTTTTTTCTGTAGAGATTAATACTTAACCACTGTATGGAGGTATTTTTCATTCCACTGTACTACAGCAGTACACTATCTTACATACCTTCTGAAATGCACGCTCACAGTGCTGTCCTACTGTGAATTGCAAGGAGAGTTTTTTTTTAAAAAAAAAAAGGTGTGATTTTAAATGTCTCATGAGAAACCAGAGAAAAATCTATCTCCGTAAGAGAAAAATCCTTTAAAAACTCCTTAACCTAAATACAATATGAGGTCATTCTACCTGCCAGCTGAGTGGGTTTGTCACAAATGCATTCACATTTATTTTTCTTCTACAAAGCATTTGAGTCATCTTTATGCTTACTGAGACAGCTGATATTTTCAGGGAAGAAAAAGGTATGTGGTCAAACTAGTTTGGTAAATTCTCTGAAGCCTGAAAGAAGAAACTACATCTAAAAGGGCCGAGTGTCATAGATGAAGGAAGGTATCGAAGCTACAACCAATGGATTCCTTCACATAAACTCCATGGCAAACACCATTTAATTAGCTACCTTAAATGTAAAGCTTCTTACTAATCCATTAAGAGTTTCTTCAAAGGCTCAAGGTTTTTTCTAGGTGAGAAGGGGAATTCTTGTGTAGGAATATGAGAAACTCTTTTTCATTAGTGATCATGGCCATTGACTTCCAGTATGATATTCTGCACATCCCTTAAGTCAAAGCTCACTGTGCTGTCAACTCAACAAAGCTATTTCCATATACGTAAGTAGAAGAAGATCAGGTTGTTAACTTGCTGATCAATACATCAAATCATCCATCTGAAAAACGGGACTGAAAACCCTTGCATGCCCCATACAGATATTGTTGATCTTCATTCATTGTTGTTCGAGACCATCAAATGAAAATCACTTCAAAAGCACAAAGCCTTTAACAAAGCTAAATTCTTACACACCAGTCACCCAGCATGCTATATAGTCCTGTATCCAAAGAAATTCAAACTGCATATGAAGCTTCTCTTTTGGTAGTGAGAAAAGAACATGTTATTGCTTAGCTGAGAACGTGCTTTGGTGTATCTGAGGCCGCTCTACGAAGGGAGAAGCTTTGATTTACTAAATTGTTGAGATACTCCATTTTACTCATATATTCCTCAAGTATTGGAGAAATCTCCTTTGCATTTGGCATTTTTTACCACTTGCAACTATTACAGTCATTCCATTAAGCCACAACCGCCTGTGCTCATTCCACAGAACTTCCTCACCTGGTGAATGGTTCATTTGCCCGGGCTGAAGATCTTCTCACTATTGCATCCTGCTCACAAAAGTGTGAGGTCTCTCATAGCATACGTAGGGAATCTGTTCCCTCATTGTGAGTAAGAAACCACCATTGTTCCGCAAAATACCATGGGCCACCAATAACAGCTGTCACTCAGGTTAAGAATGAACTATTTCTAGGTGGAGAGAGATGCACAGGAAGAATCAACAGACAGTCAAGATCCAGTGAAGGGTGATAAAATTTGCAAACTTGTAAGAATACTAACATGATAAATACTGCCATCTTAAGTGCATTAAGGTACAGGATGTCAGAATGTTCTTCCTTTGGAAAACATGTGATAACCAGAACATGCTACTCCACTGAAATACATAATGAAGTTTACATACTAATGCAATGTTACACATGAATATGAGCTAGCAGTGTGCCCAGGTGGCCAAGAAGGCCAACAGCATCCTGGCTTGCATCAGGAATAGTGTGGCCAGCAGGACCAGGGAGGTGATCATCCCCCTCAGCACTGGTGAGGCTGCACCTCGAATCCTGTGTTCAGTGTTGGGCCCCTCACTCCAAGAAGGACATTGAGGTGCAGGAGCGTGGCCAGAGAAGGGCAACGAAGCTGGGGAAGGGTCTGGAGCACAAGTCTTATGAGGAGCGGCTGAGGGAACTGGGGTTGTTTAGCCTGGAGAAAAGGAGGCTGAGGGGAGACCTTATCGCTCTCTACAACTGCCTGAAAGGAGGCTGTAGCGAGGTCGGGGTCGGTCTCTTCTCCCAAGTAGCAAGCAATAGGACGAGAGGAAACAGCCTCAAGTTGCACCAGGGGAGGTTTAGATTGGATATTAGGAAAAATTCCTTCACTGAAAGGGCAGTCAGGCACTGGCACAGGCTGCCCAGGGAAGTGGTTGAGTCCTCATCCCTGGAGGTATTTAAAAGCCGTGTAGATGTGGTGCTTAGGGACATGGTTTAGTGGTGGACTCGGCAGTGCTACGTTAACGGTTGGACTTGATGATCTTAAAGGTCTTTTCCAACCTAAACTAGTCTTTGATTCTGTCTCTCTTTTTGATACATACCTGAAAATTGCTTCATCTTGATTCCATTACTAAATAGTGCTGCTTTCTTCAGTCCCACTCAAAGTACCAACCCCCTTATGCAGACTCTAAGTCAGCAAGACAGTTCACTTCCAGGAACAGAATCAGCACAACTCCCCAGGTGAAGCCACCCTGCCTTGCTCTGAGCATCCAGATGCCAAAGACACCAAAGACTTACAGTTTGCAATGTACATATACAGTTGCAAAATAATAAACTCAAACAAAGTAACTGCAAGTAAACTCCTAGATCTGCCAGGTGGGATGGGTTAAATAAATAGGTTTGATGAAAATTTACTCCCAGTCCTTTGCACATAGGTATTCTTTTCCACAGCCTTCCTTTCTAGTCTAAAAAGTCCCATCTTCTCTCCGAGATCAACAAATTCCACCTCGAGTCCTCTGGTTCTAAGCGAAGCCTTTCCATCACCTCTAAGGCTTGGCTTTGTGTCAAGTCCTTGCCCTTGTTTCAGAGTAAAAGGGCCAACAACCCCTCTCATGTATCTTTTCAGCCCTTCCCCCCTCCACCTGCACTTGGAAACTGTCTTGAACTTCAGCTTTGTTTCAAGAAATCTGGGAAAGTGAGATTCTGATCATTTAAGCCTTGCTGATGGCACACATAAAATCAACTGAGAACAAAAGCTTCTGCCTCTTAAATTACTTCTGCATACAATAAAAAAAAAAACAATTATCAACCAAAAGTTCATAAAACATGCATATTTATGAAAAGCTAAATATTTATATGCATGCATTTACACCAGTCAGTTTATCAATACAATCATTTGCAGACTTCATCTCTAAAGCATGAGTAAGTGGCAATGCTGCTAGTTCTCCTGTTTACTACATAAGATAGTCAGGGCCTCAGCTCATGTTCCTGAGAGTTCCAGTTGCTTTCGTTAGGACCACGAGGGTAGCACACATACTGCTTTAGGCTTTCAGAAATTATTTATCCAGGACGTTCCCGTTCATACTGTGTACCCTGAATGTTCTGACTCAGTTTTACAAGCTGATTTCACACAAAACAAGGTCAGATCGTGATGCTCTCTCAGCCACAACCGGATTCACACTCAGTGTGAGTGAGGCTACCGTAATACCCTATCACAACACCATTATGTGTGGATGGAAGAATGGATGATATCACATCATCACCGCACAAGCAGTATCAGGTCTCTTGTCACACCATGCTCTTGCTCTGGTGTTCCTGCTTTTCTTCATGAATGGGCTGACACAACTCCTTATTCTCAGGGGCTCCATGAAACAAGACACAAATTTGTTGCACATGTGCACTTACTCCACTTGTTGGGAAATACCGCTGACATGTGCTACGTGTTCCAACAGCTTCAAGGGATGCTCAGGCATTTTGCCTGGGCATCTCAACACCAACCTGAACCCATTGTGTATACACAAAAGAGGCACAAAGCTGTGGTACAGAATACCACCATGAACTCTATGCTGTTGGTCTTCAGCTGCATCTTAGTCTTGCCAGTATGATACATCTTATGCTGGATGACTTTCAAAGTTGATTCACTCCTCTTGTTCATAAGCTAGAAAAACGGTTTAAGTGATTACCAAGGGTAAGCTGAACAAACAGCAGCAAATGGGAAAGATCAGGCGAAAAATGCTTAAGGCTCTCAGTCCACCCAAAAACCGGCCAACATCCATTCTCCCACACAGGGTCTCAATGTTTGTTTGGGGAAGGATCAGCAAAAGGGCTTTCTTCTGTATCTGTGTACCACAGAGACCAAGATAAAAGCAGTCTGTATGAGACTTTAGAGATTTCAGAGGAAATAAATGGACAGTTATTATCAAAAGCTAGATTTAACTGTTCAGGTTCAGATTATTCCCGAACACATTTAGGCAGTGAAGTCAAACAGTAAAGCAATCCTGGAATATTTCAGTTAAGGTTCTGGCATGTTTCCTGAATAGCGCCTTAGTTCATACGTTATACTGCTGAAAGCAACGAAGCAATGCGCCCTAAATAAGAATGTCAAGATTTGCCTCTTTGTCAGGGTAAATTACTTATATTTCATACAAACATTGCTAAGCAGTATCTATGACTTTCCATTCTCTATAAATACAAATTCTAGGCATTGTAAGATGGTAAAAATCACTCATTCCCAAAAGGCTGATAGTGAAAGAAACAGATGATTTTCTTATTGCGCATAACTATATGAAGTATGATTGTTCTTTAAATCTAAATAATGGATGTTCTACCATAAGGGTCTTTACACTGTGGGTGTTCTCTATTGTACCAGAGCTTGAAAACTTGAACCTACATCACATTCTTTCAAGCAAAGCCATGCAAAAGATGCAACATTTTGTGCCATGCTGTAAGTTGCCTTTTGCCGAGATCACAACTTAGAAGAAAATTTCTGGATGGCAGTTCCTGGGGCACATGATGCTTCAAATGTACAGGCCTGTGACGCCTGTTCCCGTGGTACGGAGGCCGAGTCTCAGCTCGGGAGGTCTTGCCAAGATTATATTTCCTGCTGTGCATTTCCCAGTATATAAAGAAGTGGGAAAGGAGAATGAGACAGCTCATCTACATGGCTACCTAAATGCTAGCAATTGATATCGTCTACATGTCACCCCATGATCCTGGGCTGCTGTCCAAAACACTCCTGCAAAAGAGCCAAAAAACTCAGAAGAATCAAGGTTTGCAGTAACTCGTCCCCATTTTGTCACCTTTGGTGTTTTATAAGCTCCCAAACATGCTCTGTGTGTTCCATTATTCTTCACCAGAGACTGATATTTACAGAAGATAATGTCAAGATTTTAAATCCTTTCATACTTTTGAAAGTGTAAGCAAAATACATCACATCAACCTCATACGTGTAACTGAGAAGAATTAAACAGGTATAAGCATACTAGCAAAAAAGAATTATAATTTTAAAATGGAACAAGCCCATGTTTAATTCTGAGAAAATGGTGAGCCAGCCTTAAATCCTTTTTCCTTCATGCAATGGATTCAGACCAGTTCTTCAGCTAGTGGAATAACTCCCCTGCTCTGAAGAATAAACATGTTAATGAACAGCTCAGCTATTGATTGTTTTGACATTTGACTGTTCGGCAGGTGCTGAATTCAGGGTTTACTAATGCTGCTGTAGCTGCTACCACCAGTTTCATTTTTCCCCTTTATCAAAGAATGATCTTTATAAATGAAGGTAAGTTCCTGACATGCAGAAAGACAACACAGAGTTTAACAAATGAGCTATGTGGAAGGAGGAGCTCTTTTGCACCTGTCTGCTACTGGAAGGTGCTTATAAACAGGAGTCAGTCATTCTGTGTTGGATTACTTTTTTCATTGCTGTTTTCAGCAGAGACTCAGTCCGCCAGAAGCCGACGTTCCAAAATCCCTAAGAATCCACCAGGTACTAAAGCAGAGTCCTTTTAGATTCCACAAAAATTAATCTTACCTCAGATGTTTTGCAAAAAATGTTATGTTCTACATACCAGTAACTTTCAGCGCAACTCTTACTTCATCAAAAAAAAAAAAAAATCCATCAATTTAATTTTGTGGAAGATATAATGAGCCTGGTTCTACATACCGCTTCTTTTATCAGCTCCAATCTCTCATTCTCCAGGGAAAGCAGTACAGAAGTGTCTTGTCCTTTGATAGCAATGGATAACTAACCTCATTTTGTAAAAGCAGAACTAAACAGAAGAGTTATTCTTTGTCTTCCGCAGAAGCAGTGAATCAGACCTCATTGCCTTGTACTGAACCCAATTTAAGGCAATTCGATGCCTTATGTATAATCATCGAGAAGCTTACAGTTGTACAGGTTTTTTTTTTTTTTGGCTCTTTATTTGGCATTTCTTTATGTAACAGGGTACCAGAAGGTTTTATATTTAAGAGGAACAGGACAAGTCATATTTTCTGAAACTGTATTTTCAGGCCTTCTGCATCCTTACCCATCTGTTATGTTCAGGTCAAATTTTTGTGTTTCTGTGGCAGTGAGGATTAAAGATGTAATTGCTTTTAAAGCAGATATTTTCAACTCTTCTTAGCCACGTAACCTGGGGCTTTAGATGAACACCTCCGTTCCTCAGCCTTCATCTAGCCAGTGTTAACCAGTTAAAAAAAAATATTAGCCAAGAATAACCCTATTTATCAAAGATGCTTTTTTTTTTTTTTTTCCTTTATTTTAGGTATTGTTAGATACCTACTGACAGACTAAATGAAAACCAGATGACAGAAGAATTTCAGATTTAGAGAGGTATGTGGTTACGATGCCATAAAGACTGTGATCTGTATGTACCCCTGTCTAGACTGAGCTCCCATCGTGTAGGCAGGCACTACACAAAGTCAGTCACTTTCCTGTCCTGTGGTGACTCCTATGATCTGAAGGAAGAGGAAGAACACTTGAGGCACATCACAGAAATCACTTGGTGTGATTTTGTTTAAATGATCTGCATGACAGAAATCAATGTCTTTGTGCACAGTAGGTATGACAAATCAAAGTAACTTAGGACAAAATGCCTGTGTTGTACTGACAGAGGGAAAGTGAACAATCTGTACAAAACAGTGTTTCTCAGGCAAAAATAAACTGAAACGTTACTTAAGAAACATTATGGAAATTCAGATAAACAAAAGCTTTGGTATTACAATCTACCATACCATTTTTACAATTAAATGAGAAGTGCTTCACACTTTCACAGAACATTAAGATGACTATGAAAACCACAAGCCTACCTGTCCACACATTCACACTAGCGTTACTCCGGTCCACTGACTTCAGTGGAATAACATCTGATTTACAGTAAAGTAAAGCAAGGGGAGAAACAGACCTGAAGACTCAAAATAAACCTGAGGTTTTTGATGAAACATAATCCTCAGCATGAGACGCAAAAGGTGACTTTCCTGACAAGTGCTACCCAAATTCTTAATAGCTTTCTGTATGTAACCCCATCTCATTTCATCCTGACATAATCTTAATTAGTCTTAGTTCTACTGCAGAGAAGCCTACTGAGGCAGTTAGCACCATATAATTAATCAGATATTTTGCACGCATCACAGCAACCAACAGTGTCAACTTACTGATGGGAGTTAATACAAACAGAAATCAACCCTGCCTTTCCCTTTCACATGAACTAAAAGCATGTGGCATGGAATGAACATATGACTATTTCTTCTATACACTGCTTAATGTCCTTTCTTCCCTTAGCAGCCATTTCCTAATGCATCATTACTCTCTGCAAAGCATAATTTATTTTTTTTTGCTGGTACTAAGAGAATAAGTCCAGCAACAGAAAATAACGTACTTACAAATACACAACGTACACACTCACTGGATTAAAAGTTTCATTGCAGGAGCCAAACGTCACAGTATTGTGCCTAATGTCACCAAGGGGGAAACCACATGATTATATGATTTGATGGCAAAGGAGCCACTGCTTAAGGAAAACAATTTTGTAAAGCTGATTCTCCATTCTCCTAAGCTTAAACTGAAATAGTTCAACAAGCAGTATAAAACCACAAGAAGGTTTTGTACGGCATCTGTAACATGCTGTGGTATTTATTAACAGTAAATGCGATGTTTAATACATGGCAGTGTTTTGCTTCAGCAGAACACTGTAAAAGTACTTGTAAGAACAATTTAGTCCATAACTAATAGTCAAGGTAAGAAAGAGTAGTCTAATGTTTTGCAATTTCTCAAATTCTCAAAACAAACCAGTGAGATAATAGTCTTCATAGAAAGGCAGTATTTAAATGACAGTTTATTTCAGGAACTGACAGTAAACTGCTTAACACCTTCTCTTTACAGTGTTTGTGCCCCAAAGCAGTTAAGTATCTAAGATAGGAATTATTAAAAATCGTGACAGCTCTAGTGTTTTCATTTCCAGTGGTATCTCAGCACAGGAACACGCACAGCCTATTCACTACCCGACACAAGGAGCCATTCACCATTATTATTGTTCAACCTCCTGGGGTGTTTTTTTGTATTTGAAGGCCTATCACAAGAAATTAGGCAGACTACTGGAATTGCCAAATGTTTCAGGTGCTGTCATCCACAATTACTGCTCATCAAACAAAGGAATCTCATGTCTATTTCTCAGTACCTAATTGCCCTGCCTCTCCCTCCTATATGAATCTTCTTTATTTATTTTAATGCTGGAAGAATACAGCAATTATAACTCTGATAAGACTGCTACCAAGTTCGCTTTAACCTAACTAAACCAGCAGTAACTGAAGATAACCAGCTGTTCCTTTTTGTTCCTCTTTTAGCAGATGGCAAATATGTTATCAAACAACAGAAACAAGGATATATGTATAGGAAGGACAGATGAGATGCTGGAAGTTTATCCCAAACAACTCAAAGCCCATCATCAAGCTACCTATATGCACTGATGCATCTTCCATCCTAAAGACACAGCCGTCCTTTATCTTCTAACCCTGAGCTACATTTTATAATCCGACAGTCAGCTATGCTGTCATATAATTCAGATTTCGCACTCTTAGTCTGAATGTCTGACATAACATACGGCTAGCGTAACATGCATGCAAGCCACAGTAGGTTCACAACATGATTTTGATTAGTAATTGTGAGATTGTGAGTAGGATGTGAACGGGAAGTCAGACAAGGGGCAGAAGGCAACGGAGGTAAAGTCAGATTCCTGGGGCTAATTTCGCCAGCAAGAGCTGTGTTTTAACCTGTGATTAAAATCTTAGTAAGAGCAAGGCAAAATGAAGCCTAGACACAACCTAAACTGTTCCAAAGGGATTAGTCATCATAATAAGCTCATGATTAGACTGTGTCTACCTAAAGATTGTACACACTGAGAATTGTAGAAAAATTCAAGTCTGAGACCGCAAGTCTTCCCTCATGACTTCCATTACTATCTCAGTTAGTCTGATAGTCATATCATCTAGACAAGTTCTAGTGAAACTAGATTTGCTACCTTTGGTGCTTCTTAGCAGTTAACAATTGGCTTATGTGTGGAAACACTGGTTCTAATATGTTTTCATTTAGTAAAACGTATCTCTGGTCGTTCTTGTCATGTATCTAAATTCATCGCTGGATATCCATGTGACATATCTGGAGCATCTTCTCTCCAGCAGACCCCTAAAGCATTGTGTGCATTATATTCTTAGACCATTATTGATGCCTAGACATCTCCAGAGTGTATCTTAGCATGGAGTGTCTCTGTCCAGTGACAGGAGAAATGTGCATTTATGTAAAGTGGCGTGGGATTTGCAGTGTCACGCACAGTGGAAGGTCTTGCTTAACAGCCTACTTCATAGCGCTGACTTTATTTATTTTGCAAGGACTCAAAAACCCTCGCCAAGTGTTGAATCTGCGGTTCCATGGAAACCAGGTATTCCAAATCGAACGCTTACACTGCTAACGCTATCCTCCAGACAATCTCTTTACAAATGATCAGTAATATGAAGATGCCTTCTTTTCATTTATCCATCCATTTTTGTTTCTTCAGAATAAACTTGTTTTCTAGGACCATCAGAATGTGCTACCTGCATCCAGAAGAAAATTGGGATGGGCTGCACATACTGATTCTGGTAATACGTATAGCAAGTTATGAATAGAAAAATCACTTAAAATGATGGTGCTTACCCCGTTCTGTGTCATAGAGGTACACAAACTTTTCCCACTTATAATGAGTCAAGAGACTCAAGATGGCTCCTTTTAATGCTGGCCGCATCTGGATGACAAACTGCACATCTGCATCTGTTGGGAAGCTGGGTGTGACGAAGGATGTGTGAAGGGCTCCACAAAATGACGTCAGTGTGTTCATTGACATCTGATCGTAGAATCCAAAGATAGCATAAACTCCTCTGGAAAACTGTGAACAGACTAACAAAGACAGACAGGGGTGTTAAAATCTGATATATAACAAATGCAAACAAATTTTCAAAGTATATTTGAAGCAAGCCTTCTAAGCAATCCTGAAATTATTCTGTATGATGGAGCAGATGGAATGAATTTATGCGATAATATATACTAACTTCAGTGTAGCTGTGAGTTGTACCAACTTTGTCACAATTAAACTGGCCTGAGCACATTTTTAATTGCGATTTTTCCTGCCATATTGTTATAATCCACTAATCTCTCCATATTCTTTAAAAACAAACATGGGATTACATTGCTTGTCTGCAAAATACCTTCCATCCCTTGAGTAGCACCTTGAGAGCTGTTAGCAGCTATGCACAAACGTCAGGTCTGCCTGAAAGTCAAAATGTTAAGATGTAGTTTTCCCTGGTTCCCACCTTGATTCAGATCTGATACAAAGAAATGTGGATGGTTTATTCCTTTATAGTCCACAACTCTGAAATCTCGGTATGAAATCTGGGTGTGGTCTTTTTCAGTGAGAAATTATGGTGGCTTCTTAACCGAGTGTTAAAATCTTTCAGAAGCAATTTAGAAAGTGTTTGGCTCATTAGTGACAACACAAATGATCAACACATATTGTTGCTTCACGGGACGAAAGGTGATATCCCTTAACCTGGAGGCTTTTAGTCATTAACCATTCTGGTGTCCTGAGGAACTCATCTAGTACCAGAAAATAATCAAAATGCAGTCAAAGGTGTTTTGTTTCACACATACTTAACTGGGGAAACACTTCATTTCCCATACTACAGAGATTGAACAATGACCATTTTGGACAAAAATAAAAGGATTTCAATTTATAAACACGGTCAGCTTCATGGGAGTTGCAGGGAAAAGAGTTTCTTTGTTGTTCAACTGTGTAGGAACAGAGCAAACTTCTTGTGACCCTGGGTTCTTTCCACGGAGGGAGACTACATCAGAGAGAGCGAGGGAGCCCGATATGTGAGATGCTGGGGCTCTGGTCCATAATAAAAATTGTACAACTGAAAAACACTGCAGCATAGCAGCAATTCTAACTCAAAACATTTCTGGACTGAGATGAGCAAGTTCCATTTGTAATGAAAGTAAGTTTCCCAGAAAAATGTTCATTCAACATTAACAATTTCACTTGTTAAGAACTGGACTGAACAGTTTTCAACTAGCCCCATTAGCCACTTTTGCCAAAATGCTGCATATTTAACTTTGCAAAAAGCGAGGGCAAGTAATTAGCGGTAAAGATGACATGACTTTTACACAGAAATATACAGCATTCTTACTTCCGAAAGTACCATCATGAAACATTTCCTACCATAAATGCTACCATTCAGAATCACTAAAGCCTGTTAAAGTAATTTTAAAAAGCATTCTCCACAATATCAGCTCATTGACACAGCATCATGGATAACACCTCAAATAGGTAGTCAGGTGTGACAATTCGATTTTCTTCCTGGAGATCCAGATGCAAAAATAGAAATGCTATTAAGGAATTTCTTTAAGTGTTTAAGCCACTGTACCAGGACACGACTGGTCGTGGATACCGGCAGCAAATAACAGCTGGTGTAGACAGAAAAGAGACGCACATGAGGCACAGAGAGGGAATAAGAAGTAGTGATTTCTGAAAGAAAAGTTTGCAGAAGTTCTCAACCACAGTAAAGATAAGATATAAAAGAAGTTACAATACAGCAAGAATTTATTCCCAGAAGCATGACTGAGGAATTAAATACCCTGTTTCAAAAGGCATTTTGTTAAACTATATACCAGCAGGATATAAAGTAGAAAAGCTACCATAAAAATTATCTGCTGAAGTAACAAATACAAGGCACTAACTTACACGTGAAAAAAAGGGAAAAATAAAGACTACATTAGAAAGCCTGGCAGTCTCCAAATCATTTCAATGGCGTGTAAGCCCTCTAATTCCGTGGGAATAATCACCAAAGTGGGGCTAGCAGAGCTGGGTGTCCTCACACACACTGGAGTCAGTACCTCACAGATCAGGCTGCTTTTACATATTTATTAATGGCCTAGTTTACTATTTTTTTATGTAGATTCTGTACTGCAGAGAAAGCAGAGAAAAGCAAGTATTCCAGGAAACGTCCCTTCTTGCAATGCAAACAAAACATATTCTCAAATGTCTCCTGGCCCTAAAAACCCAGAGTATTTCAAATGATCGGGGGTTCACCCGTTATTTCTTATTGGGTATAAGGCTCAGGAATACTTCTGAACTGCAACTCCGCTGCAATCTCTCAGATTTACAGGGACACGGTATCTGAAAAGGGAGTCACAAGGGGGCTCACAAAGTCTACCGTGCTATCTAGCTGTAGGACCGTAATGACAAATACAGATTAGCTCTTATTAGGACTTCTCATTCCTACATCCCATGGAGTCAGTAGAGAGAATAGGTGCAGTGCTCAAGGTAACTGACAGCAGCTGCCTCCAGCACAGACCAGTTCTTCTGCACTGTGCTGGGAACCAGTTGAGAATTGGTGCGGTTTATGCTCTCTCTTGGTCCTAGAGATATGGCACCTAGGCACTGTGGTCAACAGTTTAAAAATGGTTCAAGGTCTTTGTCCTTTGCACAAAATTCTGGTTTGCATTACTATTTTAAAACACTGAATTAAGGTGTATCTATTTTCATAGCAGACTGCGCTCATTTATGCAAAGAGCCCATTCTCAATTTGTGAGTAACCTGAGAAAAAAATCAGTCTGTGAACAGCCTGACTGTAAGCAGGACCTTCTCCAAACAAGACCTAATAGCCAACACAGAGCTGCTGCTTGCCTGGAGCATCCCAGCACAGGTGAGAGCTTCTGATTTGGCCTTTCAGATATTTGCAACTTTTTTTCCTAAAAATTCTGGAGGATCACCAACAATATCTTCTAACAAGTACCCTCCCCTGCCCAGTCTTATTTCCCCTGATTCAGGTTTGTAGTCACTGCAGATCTTCAAGATTTAACACTTCTACAGACTATCTGTCTTCTATTAGTTTTGAAAAATCTTCATCTCTCAAGCTCCTCTGCTCATTTCTTATAGCTTATTCTTCTTGACTATTCTGCATGCACTGTAGGGTGCCAATTCAATTTTACTGGCCCATTTAAAAGGCAAACAAACCTTTGTTTTTGTAAGGAGAAGCTAAAAGGCCAATTACCTTGGTCCTCAATGTTCATTTGCATTTTTGAACTCACAATTTTGTTACACTTTTGTAGCATTAGGTCTTTTGTTTAGTTTGTGACCTAATCTCCTGTGTGATCAGATGAACCTACTGAACATCCATGAACGCATAGCCATATTGTTACTTGTTTTCCAAAAACCAAACATGTAATCACATTCATTTGAATTACATTATTATTCTAACATCACTGAGCCATAAGCAAAATTTAAAAAAGGCTAACTAAACCTTAGCTTTAAGCTCTTTCTACAAACTACTTTCTATTGACAATCAGAACAATCCTCATGTTTGTGTAAGAACTTTGGTATTTTTCCTTAATTAATCACAGTTGATTTATGTTTGTTTTTCCCTACTTGAAAAATGCAGATGGTCAGACACATACTTTGGCTGTTAAAGAAGTGATTTGGACAAATCCTGATGCAACCTCGTTCCTTAAAAAAAAAGCAATTTTTTTTGCTGAGCTACGCCTTCATGAAACTGCTGTTAATTATAGTTATTAATCCTGTGGATGTGCAACCATTTCCAAGGACAGCACATAACCAAGTTGCTTTATAACCTGAACTGAAAAAGTTGCAACCTCCAGAAGCAAGGCACAGAGGTCCTGAGCAGCAGTTTTCTAACGGGGGATCATAATAAGCCGTTATTTTGGCATTAGGTGCAAGGTGAGTATTTATGAACAGAGACTTAACTCTGGGCTTGTTCTCAGAGGAAGTTAGCTGCCACATGCCATCATTTTCAGGAGAGGAAGGGATGGTATGACAGAAGCCTGTGAATTCTCAAGCATGTCAAGAGAAGATAAGGAACTTCCAGGTCATGAGAGACTGGAGTGTTTCCTGCCAAGGAAGGAAAATGCTCAGAGCCAGAGTGATCACAGTGGTCACCAGAATTTGCATTTTAAAAAAAAAAAAAAAAAAAAGGCAACCAAAAAACCCAACCCAAACCCAAATAAATAAAAATCTTTGTTTCTGCACTGAATAGCAGCTGAGCCATCCTAAACATCAGTATAACTCAATGAGCCCCAGCCTTCTCTTTTACTAGCAGTTCCATCCTCCCTCCAGTCAAATCAGCCCCACCACAGAAACTTGCTAAGATTAACCAGATGTGATTTTTTTTTTCCACTCAGACCTCAGGAAGGCTCCAGGCCAGAATCTCAAAAGATGCCCCATTTCACACAAGTTATTAGATGTTTTGTGTCTTTTTAAAATTTATTTTTTGCTTTCTAATGGTATTTAGTTCTTCTACCTTTTAGTGACTGTGAGTATTCCTGACACAGCAAGGTTGTATAGGCTCTGACATTTCTACTGTCTATTGCCTGGAAGCTAAAGTCAAAACTTCTCTGACACCTTTTTTTTTTTTTAACTTCCAGTTCTTACTATAAACAACTACTGAAGCGTTACCAGGAACATTTACAAGTAGCTTTGGATTTTGCTTGTTTAAAGAAACGATGTGCAAAGCCAACAAAAGAAATATGTTAATGGATGGATCTTAATACACCATTTCCACTAGATGATATCATTAATGACTGACTTGTAAAAGTCAACCGTGGCACACAGTGCACTTCTGCGCAGGGGTGTAACAGCCTGATAGTTTTGGAGTCAGGGGTTGGGGGTTACAATACCTCAGACACTATTCCTTCTTCATTACTGTTTGTATGGGCAAGTAATTTCCCCCTTGTTCATATGAATTTCTTATAAAATAGGTCTGACAAAATTAACCTATGTCAAAGGGGCACCATAAGGCCTGCTTTATTGATAATTACACAGCTCTTTGGACGAAAGGCACTGTAGGAGCACAATCACAACCGACATTATTGCGTGTTGCTCGTACCAGTTCCTTGGTTTTGTGTTCTGTGTTTCCCTCAGCTGTGAAATAATTTTATTCCCTCCACTTTCCTCTGCCAGTTGTCTTGGATTCCAGACAATTCTCACTGCCAGCCTCTGCCAACAGACTAATGGGACTACTTTATAACGGAATAATATGCAGCGTATCTCAGAGCAGTTGCTATTTTCTATCTAAGGCTCCATCCTATGACTTCCTTGCTGTAATAACACAAGGGTTATCACTAACGTCACTTCATACAGTAAGCATACAGGCTCTTAGAGAGACCGACAATGCCTCTACTGCTTTCTTTCCCCTTTCGTTTTAATACATTGGATGAAAGGGCACAGTCACTCTACCTTGAGCCCTGAGGAGTTCAGTACAGCAGTGCCCCCAAATGCAGAATGAGCTACTTTCCGGGGGCTCCAGGCAATCAGACTTGAGAGCTTCCTTTAAAGACAAACTCATTGTATTAAAGATTAAAAATTAAGTGAACTGCATTTACCTATGGCCAATAAAATGAGCTTTTACATTTAAATTGTTAAGACACTGAATACTGTCAAAAAGCAAATATTCTACTGAGTTGTTCAACATTCAGCTGAGAAAACAAGCATTTGTGAAAACATCCACTTCTGAAATAGTAATAGTGAATATTCTTGGGGTGGGAGGGAATCGAGGAAGTTACAACTTGGAATTGGATACAAATCCTCCTGCAATATTGGCTGTAACATCACTTCTCATCTTACCTAACAAAGGATGTGCCCTTACAAACATAAAAAAATCCGCCCCAAACAAAAAAACCAAAACCACACGACCCAAAACCTCACAGCAGAGCACAAAACAAAATTATGATTTACTCTTGTTGCTTCATTTATGGCAACAGTTTTCTCAGCGATATGACTGCAGTGTGTTTTATCTAGCTCTTTTTATAAAGAACTACTCAGCTTCCTTCGTTCTATCTAGTGTCTTCTTCAAACATATACACTTCCTTCAGTTTGCATTTCTTTTTAGACAAGCCAATAAAATAAAAACAGTACTTTCAGGCAGTGGGAGAGGGGTATTATTAAATTGCACATGAAAGGCATAAGGATTAATCCATTCATATTTTACAAACCATTTACTGGAAAGCAATCCAAAACAAATGTCCAGATCCAAGCATCCTCAAACACTCTCTGGTCAAGATCCCGTTCAAGATGACTTTTGTCACCCTATCACAACTCCATTACGCGTTATTAAATGGGTCTTTGTTTCTTGCCCGCTCTTTAGGATGACTGCAGAACCCTGATCACAATTACAGCTCCTGGGTGCTGGGTGCTGTACAAATACGTTACCACAACCTTGGTTTCCGTCAGTATGCCAAGTTATTTATGACGTACATGACTCGACTCATTAAACTTTACACATTTTGGCCTTTATATATACTACTACAGTCAAATAAAACCCTAACAATGTACATGAATTTGCTGCATGCTGGATCTTCTCTTCACACTGAAACATTTGTGTGAATTTTATGAGCGTGTGAAAAATGCCAGCTTGCAACAATAAAAACAGGCCACTTAGGCTGTAACAGTGCCAGCAGGAATACCAGCAGCACGAAGTCTCATGCGCACCATGATGTCAATAGGTGCCTGTCGAGGCCTGCAATGACTGCTTGTGAGAAAGAAGTGCATTATCTGAAGCCGGATCCTTTTAGACAGAAAGGCTGACGAAAGGCGGTTTCAGAAAGCACTCAGAGAAAAGTAGCTGAAGTTCATTCAGGTCTGACATACTTTGTCCATTAGTGTAACTTTACTCAGATAAAAGTAAATCTGGACCAAAACCTCTCTGCCCTCAAACTGCCAATTTGATGTATATGCAAATAAAAGCTTTGGTATTTTAAAAAACTAGCTAATATATTTAAAATGTCAATAACAAGGACATCCTTGAGCACCAAACTGACTAAACACCACCCTGATTGTCTTAAGAAAGCTGTGCTTAGCTTTCTGAAAGGTGTTCTTCATCTCTTCATCAGAGAACGTACTGCAGGTGGCCTGAGTGGCTTGGAACAGGCTATGCTACCTGCACTGCTATTACCTACTCCCCTACTGTTCAGTTCCCAAGCTGCTTCCAAACCTAAGATTATGTAGAGTCAGAGCTACCTCTGTTTTCAGGTTACTGGACACAAAGCTAAAAAAAAAAAAAAAATTTTGTAGACCCTTGATGAAAATCAAGCCCAAAATGAGTATCTTGTCCTTCACGCCTACCAAATTATAATGTACGTTTCTCTTGTCATTAAAAAACAAAAAAAAAAACCCCCAAACAAACAACAACAAAAAAAAAAACACAACAAAAAAAACCCCAACTCTATTTACAACTCATTTCTGATGGTGGAAGAAACCCAGGAGTCAATCCACACAGTTTCCAGGAAAAGTGTTGGCCCCTTATCAGTAGGTCCAAATTATTAAAAGATTTTGTTTAACTAGGATCACTATTACATACTGATTTTTTAAAACACCATGGATTCGGAGTTTTATGAGAACGTTCCTTTTGAAAGGCTATGAATCAGACTCTCCTGGCTCAATTTGAAGCACAATCTATTGGAGTCTGAGGGAAGCAAAACAGGGGTTTAAAGCTTAAAATGGATGAAAGGTGAGAGGAGATATATATGTGCCATATAAATCAACTGAATTTTTTGAGAATGATTTAAAAGATGTTAGGCATTTGAGGACTATAGTTAAGTATGTGCTGATCAGAATACTACATTATCTCGCTTGTGTCTTTACAAGATGGAATTCAAGCTCTCAAATCAGGCACCACAAATTATAGCCAAGTTTTCTATTTTTAAACCCATCCTGGAAATCCACACTCTTCTACTGTTAACAGACCACTTTCCATCCTGATCCTATCACCCCAACAAGCTGCTCACAAGGGAGAATTCCTTTTAGTTTTAAAGGGCAGACATCAAATACATACCACACAGTTTAAAACAAAAAGCTCTTAGGAAGAAGACTTTGTAACACTGTTGCAGAACTCAGATTTCAATGCTGTGGATTTGTGTTATTTGTGAGCTCTTCTGCTTACTGCCTATGCTGGTCCTGACAACAACGAAGATACTCGTAGGAGGAGCAGCAAGAGGCTCTCTTCATAGACAGTTAAACTCACTGCTGGAGAGAAATGGAAAGGCACTGGTACCTGCCTTTTGTGCTTTGATGAAGAGATGTTTCTGCTCAGTTTCTCCAGGTTAATCAATGCCTTGCCAACAACAGCAGTATGGGCAATGCCAACACTCTGCTCCTGATGGGCAGCTCCATGATCCCGGAGAGATCACTTAAGAGTTCAGGCACTGGCCTCAAGTTTAGAGAGTGTTAGAGACTTAACGTGTGGATGTAAAGCAGTTCACTGAGCTTTTGCCCTCGGAGAAAAGGCTTAGTCTATCCTATACACATAGCCACACACTGCTTTCTTCCTGAAGGGTGGAAGAAGAGCTAACACCTGTGTGAGGGAGCCAGAGGACCTGGCAAAGTTTTCCCCAGGAGAGTCTAAATATATTCACAGCAAACAATGATCATTTGTATTCTTCACATCTGAGACTCCCACTCCCGTTTCATGACTAATCCCTGCAGAAACACGGACACTGTGCATGCAACACAAACATGTAATGCACACTTGAGTTGAATAACTCGTTTCCACCTGTTGCACCACTTGAAATGGGATCCACCTGGCTAGAGAGCAGCTCCCTGGAAAGGGACCTGGGGGTCCTGGTGCACAGGAAGCTCAATATGAGCGAACAGCGTTCTGCTGCGGCCAAGAAGGCCAATAGGACACTGAGTTACAGCAAAAAGGGCATCACCAGCAGAGATGAAGTCGTCATTATCCCTCTCTACTTGGCGCTTGTCAGGCCACACCTGGAATACTGTGCACAGTTCTGGTCCCCATTATACAAAAAAGATGTGGACAGGCTGGAGGGGGTCCAGAGAAGGGCCACCAAGATGATCAAGGGTCTGGGAAGCCTGCCGTATGACGATCGGCTGAGAGAGCTGGGCTTGTTCAGCCTTGAGAAAAGGAGGCTTAGAGGTGATCTCATCACCATGTCCCAGTACTTAAAGGGGGAGCTACAAAGAAGATGGAGACTCCCTTTTTACAAGGAGTCCCATGGTGAGGACAAGGGGTAACGGGTACAAGTTACTCCCAGGGACATTCCGATTGGACACGAGAGGTAAGTTTTTCACAATGAGAACAGTCAATCACTGGAATAATCTCCCCAGGGAAGTGGTTGACTCCGCTACGCTGAACATGTTTAAGACTCAGCTGGACATGGTGCTGGGCCATCTCATCTAGACTGTGCTAGAAAGGTTGGACCAGATGATCCTTGAGGTCCCTTCCAACCTGGTATTCTATGATTCTATGAAATGCTTTTCATTTTAATCTAGCATGTTATGCCAGCATGCTGTGATCACTTTGGATTGTAACTATATCTCTTACTTTCTGAAGCAATTTTTCTAAAAATGTTGGTCAGAGGAAAAATATGAAAAACCGTATTCTTTCAAAAGTCTGTCAGTTGTAAAACACAAAGAAGTTTAAAAGCCATTTACTTACAGGCAGCCAATATAGTCTACTAATATGCATATTCTAATAAACACATAGTAACATTTAATAGTTCAACATAAAATCATGAATGTTTCTATAATTTTATTCAAAGTAACATGAGTTCCACAAGACATTAAGCACTCTGCCTTGGAACAAAAAGACATGCTCAAAAAAGTGTTTTTAATGTGAATTTGACAAGATGTGGTAGACCAGGGAGTATCCAAGTAGCTATCGTTATCATCTTCAGAGATGATCTATCTCACCTATTTCACCAATACTTTAAACAACAGAGAAAAGCACGCATTTTGTGGTATGAAGAAAAAATAAGTCACACCCATCAGGGAACAGCAGCATTTCACAACTGAGGATGTGAGGCAGAATGTAGGGCTGAATCGCAGCGCAGCAGTTAAAGGCAACGTTGTGCCTCAGCAGCAGCTATCTCCAGCACCCTGATACACTGAAGGGATTTCTTATTTCATTGGAACATCCCAGTATGGAGGAAGTAAAAAGGCGGAGGCATATTATTAAATGTATGCTTGTTCAGCAGATTCTTCCCTAAGTGATTTCAGAAGTTGACTTCATTCTGGGCCACTGTGGTGAAAGGCAATAAATCAAAACAAAGCTCTGGCAGTGTGACGAAAGATGAGCTGAGTCTGCTGAGGTGGTGCCATTTATAGGCCTGTGGGGATATATTACAGAGGATGAGATAGAAGAGGCAAAATGGCAAACACACCTGGAATCACTGAACTGGGTAAAATTCACCACGAGGTAAAGGCCAGGATTAAGGTTGTCCAAGGAGAAAGGGGATGTGATGGCCAAAACAGCAGCTGTGCAAGCCGTCTCCAGCTCCGGAGAGTTTCCAGTTGGCTCTATGTATGCAGAGCATGGTGCTGGCTGACAGACAGCCCAGTTTACCCAAAGCAACAGTCCCTAACACTTTCCTGGAGGCTCTGCAATAGTATTCCAGCAAGTGCTGTCACTGTGAGTACATCTCAGACCAATGGACTGGATTTCACATTTCCATATCCCCTCCCCCTGTTTACTCAAGGTTCATGGGGCTGTGCAATTCTCACCCACTCCTCGTGTCCCACTGCTGTCAGCTTATCAGTCTGAGAGACTTCAAATTCGTTAATGCAGAAGAGGAAACAGAATGGCTGTGAAAAACTGGCTTCCGCAGCCAGGGAAATCATTTGAAGATGCTCCTTAGGGGTCTAATCAAGTACCCACCGACGTCATTGGAAAAGCTCCCATGGACTTCAGTGAGAGCTGGACTAGAACCGAGAGGCCTATTCAGTACATTGAAAGAGCAAACTACAGAACTGCAAAACCAAAATCCCACCTCCCCTCACAAAAACAAAACCACCCCCTCATCTAGTTTTATTCTTGGTATCATTTCTATCTATCTGCCTTACAGTCCAAAGAGGCTGCTACCAGACAGTAATTCACAGACCAGTACCCTCAGCTAAGCCAGTGCCTTATTTACAGGGAACAACAAGAATATTATTCTGTATAAATTATGCATAATCACTATTTATCAAGCTGGGTTAATTGGCACATAACAAAAGAGTTGTCTGGTGCACAGCTGAATAATGTGGAAGCCAAAATGGATGGAAATGGTACAGCAAAAGCCTGATTGTGAAAGAAAAGTCACATTGCTACATGTTAATTCTTAACTGACTGCTGCCCTTTCAGAGGAGGAGGGGGTGGCCAAGTGAGACAGGCCTAGTTTGAAATTATTTGTTAATCTCAGAGGGTTTGGACAGATTGTTGTAGCTTTAAATACTGGTTCAAAGTCTGCTCTCAGCCAGCTGTATAGTGAAATGTTAACCTGCAACTCCATTGCTTTTCTGTGCTCCATGAGACCCCACTACATTCATCAGCAGAGAACAATCTCATTAAAGATCAGCAACAGCATGAGACTGTGGCCTCCAGGGGTACGTGTGATGGTGACAGAGAAGCAGGACTCTTCCTATCTTCTCTTGACAGAGAAGAGCTAAATGACTCATACCAAAGCCAGACTAGCAGCCCTTTGCTTCTACTCAAGAGGTCGTAGAAGTCCTCGTCAGAAACCTAGTGTGTTGCGAGACAGCGGCAGTGTGGGGCAGCACTTCTCTAGAACTGCACGCACCTGAAGAACCACAGCTTGGTCAACCTTATTCTACATGCCCAGAATTGCTTCGCTGACACCAGCAAGGCTTTACTAAATGTCCTAGATCCCAAAGCTGCGTGCACAAATTTAAGCACACGCTTAGGTGCTTTGATGAACAGACACGGACTGAAGCATGTGCACAAGACACTGAATGAGAGCTGAGGGTCAAATTGCCAAGAGGCTCGCTCTGGTAGGAGGTCCTCCTTCACTGATGCATTACAATCCGGCTGTACTAGGGGTGTTCAGGTGATTTATTCTGATTTACACCATGGCACTTCCACGCTTCCCTAGTCTCTTCTCTACTAACACCTACTAAAACCTCTCCTAGCAGGGAAACACCTGCAAATCGATGACTTCACAGAACAGCCCTTTCTCTCCTCTCTCTCAAACTTGCTAGTAAAATTAACAGAAAATGAGAAGACTCATGTAACTTCCACTGCTATGAGTTATTCACAACCACCATCCAGGCCAGAGAATATTGCTGTGAATTCATCATGTTTGTGCTCTCATCAGCATAAATACAAATGTATGCAGAACCACCGATACTTTTAAGAAATTTTGGATTACGTTCTCTCCATTACAGCTCCTCCATATCGGAAACATGGTTAACAAACATTAGCTTTCCTCTGAAAATATTCTGACATTTACCAAAGTTACCGTGCTACGCGCATTGTTCACACCACAGCTTATCATCAGTGGGTTACAATCCATGCTCTGCATCCCCATACTCCTATCCAAGAGGCTCCTAAGCCGAAATTCTTGGTGCCCCTTGAAAAGTCTAAAGTGACTCAAGGAAGAGAAGTTTAATGTGCAAAAGCATCTTCATTGTCCCTTTTTTTTAATCTTTACTGCAAACAACATCTGAAGTCGCTGGCAGTTCTTTTGATTGAAAAAGTGCAATTTGACAGGTGAGACTCTGTGCGCTGCGCATCAAATACTCACAAAGGTTAATATCAGTGATGCCACGAATTTTTGTTGTTTTGTATGTACAGTTAACCAGTCCACTCACTGCAAACTTCTTAGTATTTTCACATTATGAGTTTCTGGTACATGATTGGATTTAATAATTTGTACTGTATTTCAAACATAGGCCTGTTTTTATGTAATGCTTCTTTGCATGCAAATAAAATACATATTTAAGCAACTTTGTTGCCATTGAAATAAATACCTTTTCAACTTACTCTTTAATCATCTACATCAGGCCTACTTTCCAACTCAGTCCTTGGCCTCTTGGTTCACAGACACGCTCCATCCTCAGAGATGCATTAGCATCCTTAATCCAAATTTCTCCTGTAATAGGAGCATTTATTTGAAGTATCTAAAAAGTTCTCCTCTCTGGCTTTTGACAAGAATCACTAAATCTGCTAACACTTTGCTTGTATACACCAACAAATTCCAAGCATCCTGCAAAAACAGTGTGAACTAAGGAGGGAGAGGAAAACTGAGGCAGGGGGAACTCCAAAACAAGAAAGCAACTGCAACACTATCCAAGTCTCTTCTGGTTTTGAGAACAAAAAATCTAATCCTTAAGGCAGAAAATAAGTATGAATTTCTAAAGCGAAATGCACTGTGGATCTTTCCCTCAGTAAGTCACTTCAGTGAACCTTCCACAGCTCTCAGTCAGTCCTTGCCATGCCATAGGGAATTAGCCCATTTAGGGGGTGTTGCTCAGCCAAGGAACAAGCAGATGAGCCTCACCAGTGTCTCAAACACAACTGTGCAATACCCAGACCAGTACGAAGTTGGGGGAAACAGCCTTAAAATGGCAGTATGTATCTCTATGGCAGTAGTCTCTATAGCCAATCTACCAGCACCAAACAGCTTAACTGGAGCAGCGTGGATGCTAGCTGGCAGTAAATTCTCCTGTCTTAAGGGAAGTTCTCACACGGCTTTACCGTTGCTGTAGCTCTGCAGTAAGCTGTAGGATGAGCTCTTTCCAGAAGACCATTAGCACGCTGAAGGCCTGTCCTTGTTGCTGGTTATTCTTTGCAGCACTACCTGCTCTGGGAGGTCAACCACTGAACAAAACCATGCTAAGGACAGGAAGGGTCTTACCGAGAGACGACAAACTGGAGAGAAACACTGCAAGTTCTGGATGACACAACCAGGCTCTGCAGGTAGGGAAGCCCTTATTCACAGCAGGCACAGACGTAACCATGGGAGGAACTGTTTCATGAACTCAATGAACTTGATTAATTGTTCAGCTCCCCTTCAAATAAGCTTTAAAAAAAATCAGCTTGCTATGCACAACAGAATACTGGTATGTGACTCTAGTTAGAGACTGTAAATAATGCCTCACTTAAAATTAACCGTGCCTATATCCTACAAAATATAAACATATTAAATTTCTGCTTCACTAATTTCTTATAAATTAATTCACAATATCTCCCAGGTTTTATAGATTAATGACTCTGAATTTTAACTTGCAAATGTCAGTGCCAATTTAAGTTTAAATTTAAAAATAAATATTTTTCTTTTGTTAAAACCGGTGTAATAGTCATCAAGAGAAGCATTCATGTCATTCAGCAAAAAGCAGTTCATCACAGACTTAGGTTCCAAACCAGGAAATCTCTCTCTCCTCCCCCACTCACAAACACACATCCATCTCTCTCTCTCTCTCTCTCTCTCTCTCTCTCTCTCTCTCTCATGTAATTCTACACTGTCTATCAAAATAGCGGACAACAAAAAGGACTATGATAATGTGTCTTTGTATTTGTCTAAACTAATACATAATGTGGAGCTAACACTAGGCTATTGTTACTGTATTTTCCTAGCCTGATTTTCAAACAGACTTCCTGACAGTGTCAAACTTTTCAAAGCGGCCCGTCAACAGATTATTTTTGGACTTGAAAGTTTTGTAGGCCTTGGAATAGATTTATTTGGTGAACTCAGGTAGTAAAGCTTTTCAGATAGATTAATGGACTAAGTGAAGTGTCTCTCCAGACTATAATAGACGGCATAAGAGACCTCATTTTCCAAGAAATGTCAGTAATCGGCACAGAAGACTTCTTTGTACTCTGATTTTCTCCATATATTTTCCATTTACATGAGCCAGTCTGAGCCCTCCTTCCCACTGGCAATGTTATCAGTAAGACAATACCTTTCTATAACAAAAATAGCATAGAAACTTGCGTAAGAAAAATGAATTTGATAACAATAGAATGACTTTCTCATAATAATTTAATAAATTGAAGACATGAAGATTTAAATCCTCCAGTAGAGCTGCATAAAAAGGACTGATGAATTCGTCAGCTCTTCCAAGCTTCCCAAAGAAGCCCAGACAATATTTCTTACCTCCTGTTCTACAGAGATCACCTATAAAAGAAAAACAGGCATTCAAGTCCCTCTATTATGCCATTCTTTGCCTCTGGGGCTAAACTCACTGTTGAACCTGCAGTAAGTAAATGTGAAACGTTTAAAAATATTCTGACTTGTTTCTAATCTTTCTCATTAGAGTAATATACTTGTAACACCCTTTCTGGTTAGGAGAATGGTTGCGAACCCTGAAGTTACCGTACGGACATGCAGCAAGCTACTGACCTTTATAGTTTTCCACTAAACCAAGAAAAGTCTGCAAAAACATGCCAGAAATGCACACACAGTTAGTCACTAGCTTCAGTTAAGCACTATCAGTCCAATATTTCAAGAAGTCTTGAGACCTAGAGAAACCACACCAAACCAACCAAATGATGAACTCCATGAAGTGAAAATTCCCAGATTATTTTGTAACCATCAAAATAATTTAAAAACAAACAAAACCACCCCTTCCAGGCTCTCCATTTTTCCATAGCTTAGTGCAACTAGTCCTAAATTAAATCCTATTGAAGCCATCCTATTAAGGAAAGCTGCCAGGATTTGAGTTACTGTATTGGAACGGTTTCTTTTTCTTTGTTCAAGTAGCAAATTTGTGTTATCCCAGCTTCTTTCTCTCATCCTCTTCAATGTATTTGTTCCACCCTCAGCTGGATACAAAGTTAGTTTTTAAAGACCATTTTCAAGGCAGTTTCAGGCCCTGCACTCAGCCCAGCACTCTCAAAATTTTTTATAGATTTAACAGCATCATTTTTTATACAGTAACAAGAAAAAGAGAAGAACTGTATATAAAAAGTAAGACAGAAGGTGATGGGACTAACTAACACAGGGATGTGATCCTTCAACAAGTCAGAAATTGTTGCTATTTGCAAAAATAAATGAGAAAAAAAGAAGAAATGTTTTTTCCCTCTGGTTTATTCCAATGACAGTCATGTTGGTGCTATGAGTAAGGACAGCAGGAAAGATGGTTTTACACGGAGTATATATCCATAAGTTCACAGTGTCTCCTTAAGCACAGAATCTTTGGGATTTTATTCTGTTTTAATCTATGTTTGATAAAAGTCTTTCATCCCATCAAAATTCTCGGGTTTTACACGGATTCAGATGGTGGCCAGCTGATAGGAGCCTCCTCTTTACTCTGGAGGAATCAAAATACTCTGAATCTGCCCTCTTATTTTGTTGAGGGACTACAGGAACAGAGAGAGAGATTGACAAAAAAGCAGGATAATTCAGCATCTGTGAATATAGGGATACACACTACACATTAGTTCCAAAAGAAGGAAGGATGATTTAATTTCTGTTCTTCAGAAAGAAAACCTTCCTTCCATAAAATCTACCCACAGTACAGTAATTGAAAATCTTTCAAAACAGCACCAGCAAACACACCGCGGGTGTGCCCTACAAAGGAGTAGTTCCAAGCAATTTCACATCTTAGAAAGAAGCGCAATTTAACCCTCTTGGCTCTGGATCCTTTTCTAAACTGTGGCTTCCCTTCACTTACTTGGTCCTCTCCTTCCTCCCTTCCAGCCCCCAAAACTATTCTCAAATAAAAAATGTCCTGCTATCACACAATTAACCTTGAAGAAAAACATAGCATGGAGTATATTACTAGAGAATAAAGAGAAACCATCCAACTGCCACAATAAAAATATTTTCTTTTACTAAAAGGACAGTTAAAACAAATGTAAATAAGTACAGTATCTAGGATTTTCATTACTTCAGCTAAACAGAATAAATGTGCTGGGTTAAGTCAATAAGTGAAACTAATCATGCTGTACAGAGCTGTAGTCTTCTGACAAACCGCATTCTGAAGTCTCTTTCTAAAACCATCACATCTACAGAGTCCATTCAAACTTCCCAAATGAGGAAGAGAATCCAAAGCACAGTCAGTTAATTAGAGCCAACGATGTGGGAAATGCAAGATAATTAAATTCTTCTCCTAAAAGATATATTTCTGAATATCAGGTTTGGGAGACCAGGGGGAGCAAGTGAGAAACTCATCTCACCCCGTAAAACTTAACTCACCTTTGCGAGACTCTTCTTAGAAATCAAGCAATCATATTTTTGTGTAGCTTATTAAGAAACATTACTGATTACAGTAATATTACACAATGATGTTGCTGTATGTATAATTTCAAAATTTTTGTCCTTGATATAAGCAGATGCTGTCTGCGCAAACAGGAGATGTGCATTTAACCCATGATGCAATTGCAGTGGAAAAGAATAAAGACAAGTTTGATCCAAAAGAAAAAAAAATATAAATCAAGACTTTTTAAAATAAGGAAAATCAACCATGAGAGGAAACATGATTTAGAAGGTAAGGGTTCTTCCTCTAAAACAGCATAATCAGGGTTTCTGTGTTTAAAAAGTTAAATTGTTGCCTAAGATTAGAAAAAGCTACTTGAATACATGACCCTGGAAAGATTGTCCAGGTGAAGAACTTGGGCTTGTGATTAACTAGATCTGAAAAATAACCAGTTATTTAAGCTAAGCAAGCCCTCATGTTCTCTCTCTCTCTTGAAAGACAAAAAAACACCCAGAAGCAGAGATCTGACTGACATCTAATGGAAGATCAGGGTGGAGACTACACACCAGCACACTGGCTCTTGCAATGGATATTGCTACTAATGAAGAACAAAGTAGGGACCTGAATTAGAATATCCACTCAGCATTTTATACAGCTGAGCAGACTGTTGAAAGGCAAGTTTAGACATTAGAGTGTCCAATTTCAACATCTGTTCTCCAACAAGCTGTTAATGTCTTTATGGAGAACTGCAATGTCTTTATGGAGAAGTGCACAGAATATTGAAGAATATCATACATAAAGACTTTTAGCTACTAGCCATATACAAGCATCCTCTCAAATGACAATATTGCCCTTCCCTACTTCCTCCTCTGTCATTGTTTTCTTAAGAATCCAGATAACCATCACATGTAATCCTTACTGTCATAATTGATCTTGTATCTTTAAAAGACAAGCAGGACAGAATCAGTCATATTGCAGCTCCACAGAAGAACAAGTAAATACCCCTTAGGGAAGGCCACCTTTCCTTAGGATTCCCAGGAGGTTTTCTTCTTTACTCTGAAGTGAACAGTAGAAAATATCACAGTTTTCCATAATGTAAAAAACCAACCAACCAAAAAACAACAACAAAAAAAAAAGAAAGAGAGATTCACCACTGTACATTTTTTTTACCCTCAAGCTGTCCTTTCTGCCGAGAAAGCCAGAAAAGCAAAGGTATTGAGAATACGTACCAAGCAAAAATACCTGCTTTGCAACTCTCAAGTTAACTTTTTGAGTAACGTGATACTGCAGCTGAATAGTCAAACTTGCATCCATGCTTTAATTAGAGATAAGGGGAGCACCTACTGTTTGCACTTACAGTATATCTGGTTCATGAGCAGCAGGAGCAAGTTCAGCCATCACAACTGTTTAGCTTGTGCTGCTCTGGTGCACCATTTCAGCAGCGGAGGCTTCGGTAACAATTAAGCAGAGCCATTCACAGCTGCAGAGACCCCTAAATTTTGCCAAGTGCGGTAGCTGGTGTTTCATCCTTGCTACTGGATCTTGTCAGCCACTGCCTCGCACAAGTTATCAACAGAACCCATCTCTCTCCACGCTGACAGCATTGGGCTCGGGGTGTCTATTCTCCCATAAACGTGTAGGATATTTATTCTGCTAACTCATCCACTTTTATAGAGGATGAGCATGTAAATATCCCATCTCATAACGGGAGATTAAATTTTGAGAGAAAGAATTTCAAAATAAACCACCATCAATTCATGTGGTTGTATTACAACAGCTTCATTGCAGAGACTGATAAAACAGAAAAGAAAGCAGAAGTGTTGAGCAGAAGGAAGCAGACAGATAAAAAGTGGCTTGCTAGGATCTGAAAAACCAATGACAAGAGATGCTCAAATGAAGCTTTTTCATGGTTACAAATGCATTACTTATTGGTAAAGAAAAATCTCAGACTATGAAGAAAAAGGAAGAAAGAACAAGAAAAAAAAATATTCTCCTATTCGGGAAATTCATAGTTTATGCCGTGGAAAATTGAAATTCTGATTAAAAAAAATTCCATTTGAAAGCTATCATAGGTTAGGCAAGCTGAAGAAGAATATGATCCTTTGGCAACTGAACAACACACAAATTTGTAAAGATTTCTATCCACTATACTGCCAAAAAGAACTGCTAAATACCATTTTCAGAATCATGGTGATATAAATCTACTTCCACCCACTTACATCAGGCATGCTAAGTCAATCTACTTCAGCTGTGATCTGGACTTACCTATTTTATGAAACCTTAAATGCAGTTATTTAATAAATTTGCTACAATTACAAATATATGTTAAAACACACCCAAACATTCTACAGTTACATCTGTCACCACCATGTACTGTTGAAGTTATGTTCAATGTACTTCAGGTAAATATGGGGAAAGTCGGCTCTCAGGGCAGCTACAGGAGACAATGGTGTTATTTCAGATATAATCAACTACACATTAATAAAACTTAAAAAAAAAAAAAATGCTCTGAGCACTTTATTTTTGATCACCCATGACTACAGAGCAAGACAATGGAAATTTTCAAGCACAGTACTTAAAAATCCATCTAATCTTTACTTAGCGATCATAGTTTTTCAAAATATGAATCTTTCAAATGTACAGCAACACATCAATGAAAGAGCACATCCTCTAAAACGCGAGAGGGGCTTTTATTTGAACTTTCAGGATTTGTTCTAACCCATTTTGAGTTAGAACAACAGATTGTTCCAGTGAAGGGACAGAAGCTGCAGCCAAAGGGCCATCTGCAGAGCTCCAGTGAATCCCACAGCAAAAGGCAACGTGATGGAGCAACCCAGGCAACTGGGATACACACCATTAACTAAGAGACAGAATGAGGGATGGAAAACTTTTAGAGGGTAAGTGTAGACAAACATGAGTACTGCATCACTGAATTTTTTTTAATAAAAAAATCAGAAAGATGAGGGTATTAGTTACGAAGCCAGGAGACTACTACTGTATGCACTGCAAACAGGGCTTGCCTCAAGGTTTTCTTTGATTTTAAAACAAAACTGCAGTAATGGAGTAGATTTAAATGGTCTTTTTTGTATCTGCATCTTCTAAGAAATCCTTTACTCGTTTAATAAAATAATATTTTCTCCACCTCCACAGCAGAAGATTGTTTAGACCTGTTAGCACCCACTGGGGTTTCATTGTGTCAGCTCATTTCAACATAGATGTGTTAACTGGTTGTTTCTAAATGAAGGTCCTACATTCAGATTCTGATAGTCCATTCCATAATCCTTCAAGTAACTTTTAATACTTTTGAATTAGGATTAAAAAAAGTCTATGTATACACTGCCTATCAGGACATATAATTCAGTGTATCATTTCATAACCCAGCTGTCAACAGAGACAACATTTTTATAATACATGTATTGTATGCGTGCCAGTATGAGATGAATAGTCCTGTAACTATAATCAATACCGTTCATTCAAACAACTGGCAGTAGCATTTCAGACAACTGGCAATTTCATCAGTTTCACTGGGCTGCCCAAAAATAAACAGCTTGAGAGGAATGAATGATCTCTGTGGTTATCTATAAATAATACTAATCTCAGTCATTTGTTTTAGGGGGTTCATCATTGGGAGCTGCAGAAGTCTCGTATCAGTGCAAAAGGCATGGCTGGCTTCAAGAAACTAAAGAAATGCTGAAGAATTATACTGTTGGTTTTTCATTCACCCAGTTACTGCATTTACATACAGCCTCCACCGAAAGCACCAGGATCCCCCCAGTGTTACAGCAGTTCCAGCTATGCAGGGAACTCACACGATCTCAGGGATTTGTAACCATTTTGAAAGTCAATCTGGAAATTCCAGTGATCTGAGTAAACCTACCCTGGTGTGGTGGGTTGACCCCGGCTGGATGCCAGGTGCCCACCAAAGCCACTCTCTCACTCCCCTCCTCAGCTGGACAGGGGAGAGAAAATACAACAAAAAGCTCGTGGGTCAAGATAAGGACAGGGAGAGATCATTCATCCATTACCGTCATGGGCAAAACAGACTTGACTTAGGGAAATTAGTTTAATTTATTACCAATCAAATCAGAGTAAGGTAATGAGAAAATAAAAACTAGATCTTAAAAACACCTTCCCCCCACCCGTCCCTTCTTCCCGGGCTCAACTTCACTCCCAATTTCTCTACCTCCTCCCCACCAGCGGCGCAGGGGGATGGGGAATGGGGATTGTGGTCAGTTCATCACACGCTGTCTCTGCCACTCCTTCCTCCTCAGGGGGAGAACTCCTCACACTCTTCCCCTGCTCCAGCGGGAGACAGTCCTCCATGAACTTCTCCAACGTGAGTCCTTCCCACAGGCTACAGTTCTTCACGAACTGCTCCAGTGTGGGTCCCTTCCATGGGTGCAGTCCTTCAGGAGCAGACTGCTCCAGCGTGGGTCCCCTGCAGGGTCACAACTCCAGCCAGCAAACCTGCTCCAGCCTGGGCTCCTCTCTCTCCACGGGTCCACCCACAGGTCCTGCCAGGAGCCTGCTCCAGCACAGGCTTCCCATGGGGTCACAGCCTCCTTCGGGCATCCCCCTTCTCTGGCGTGGGGCCCTCCACGGGCTGCAGGTGGATCTCTGCTCCACCATGGACCTCCATGGGCTGCAGGGGCACAGCCTGCCTCACCATGGTCTCTGCTCTCTGCTCCAGCAGCTGGAGCACCTCCTCCCGCTCCTTCTTCACTGACTTTGGGGTCTGCAGGGCTGTTCCTCTCACATATTCTCATTTCCCTTTCCAGCTACAATTGTGCAGGTTTTTTTTTCCTCCCCTTCTTAAATACATTATCCCAAAGGCGCTACCACTGTCGCTGATGGGATTGGCTCTGTCGGACACAGGGGAGGCTTCTAGTAGCTTCTCACAGAAGTCACCCCCGTAGCCCCCCTGCTACCACAACCTTACCACACAAACCCAATACACCTGGGAATAACTAATGTCACTTCTGACGAAACGCGAGCAAGTTTGGGATTTTTAATTACTTCAGTGTGAAACTTGCCCACTCTCAAAAGAGTGTTTGAGAGAGAAACAAACCTAACAGCTCAATGTGAATGAGACTAACGCTGAGGCTGATGGGTGCGAGGTGAACCCAGGCAGACGGGGAACAGAAGGCGCCATTCACAGGCCTGTTTGCTGTCTCTGGGAAGTGAAATAGCTCTTTTTTTTTAAATTATGGTCTATCTGCTCCTATCTATCAAAGCAAGGCAAGAACAGAGAACAGAGGAAAAGGAATAAAGACAGATGACTAAAGAGAAAAAACACATCTTTGCAAAGGACAGATCCCAAAGAAAACTTCCAAAGCCCTGAAGTGAAAAAAGATCCAATTGCTGTGGTTGAAGTGACTCTCTCTCCTTGGCAGCCTTGCTGGGCTGTGGGCTAGCACAGCAACACCACTGCTGCCCAGCCTGCAAGCCTGCAGATCGGTGGGTCACCAGCCCTGAGGCTCTGAACATTATCTCCTGTTCCTGCAGGAAAATCTCCTAACCGTTAGGAATTATTAGGTTTTCTACCCTATTCCACTGGTTAGGAATCACAAGACGCCTGGTGTGTGCTCTAGGGAACACAGAGGAATGATCAGTTCTCCCAAGGACCTAGAGGCTAGCATTCATCTGCTTCCAGGCAGGATTTGTGCTGCCATGAGACATCACTGCAGAGAGCTCAATACACCACCGGACTGCAGCAATTTCTTTCTTGCGGATACCATGAGTGGGAGCCAAAGCCATCACCTCAGCTCCTCCACAGAAAGTGTAATGCTCCAAAGAAGCTCCATCAGAAGAGCTCTGCAGAAATGCCCAAGGCCTCTGAACAGACCACTGAGTAGGAAGCAACAGTGTATGTGCATACATCCAGGTAACCAAACTGCTGCTGGACCAAGTTTAAAAAGTCACATTGTTCCATCTATAGCCACAAACAATCACTTTTCAGTCTTAAAGCCTGTTGCTCAGAAAATGCATATCCTGGCAATTAAAATAATCTTAAATTTGGCGCATTATCCAATTTACAAGCTTATTACTAGGATAATATGAAGGACAATCAGCACACCCAGCCACACCAAGAAAGCACTTCAGTGGGACCTTTCTAGCATAATGGCTGACAGCAAAAAGATTAATGGCACTAACTTCTTCAGAAAGAGAACACTCACTTTCCAGTGGACAAACAGGGGAAGCTCACAACCCAGTTGATGCCTCTACACCTCTGAGAAATGAGACAGGCTGTACCATGGAAGTTGCCTTTGCAAACAGAAAGTCAGCGGCTGTTTTAAAACGAAAGCCTCGATTATATTGTTAAAGTAAAATTGTCTGCAGGACATTCATAGAGAAAAGCCAGCTTTTAAGAATGGGTGAATTTATCAAGCAGCAGATCTTTATTGCTTTGATCATCAATATCTTAAAGTTACTATTTTTTATTCTATATTGGCAATAAATCTCTACACACTTGAACTGTAATCACCACAGCACAACAAGACACACTTCTCTCAGAGATTTACTCAGTCACAAAAAACACCCCAAACAAACTGGGTGGGAGGATGGCTAAACTGGTAAAATAAAGTCTCTCAGTTTCAGGTAAATTATTAGGTAGCAGCGTACACTGCTATTAACCTAAAGTCCATAATGAGAGCTTAAATGAACAGTTCTAAGGGGACGCAGGCCTTTGTAAGGGAGCTGCACTCCTGCAGTTGGCACTAATTGACCCTTTTGCTGGCAGGCTCAGCGGAGAAGGCAGGCAGCAGCGTCTGAACTGCAGGCCCTTCTCTGTCATGCAGAACAAAGTCACAGTCCTGATTATCCAGGAGGTTTGATCTTAATGCTTTACACTTCTATAGCACCTTTCATCCAGGAATGAGGCAGGCAGGATAGCAGGGGAGAATCTTAAACTGCTATTGCCCTTCCCACACCCATTTTGCAGAAGGAGGTCTCCCGTCTTTGGAGCTTTCCAATACTTTTTGCAAGCGTACTCCACATACACTGAATTACTCAGCCGAATTTCTGAGAAACTGAAATGATAGATTCATATGTCACACATAGCTTCACCCAGGCTTCTTGAAAACACAATTAATAATCGATTTTGATTAAGTTATTTCCAACAAGATTTTAATCCCCTTACAGGGAATGTTGCAACAGATTGAATCTAACCCAGCATACACAAGAAATACACGGGGCTGATATAAGCATTTTTAGAGACCACACAGTAGAAAGGAGGAATCATATTAATCCTGCTTGCAATTTTGTCCAAAAAGATGCCATTTTTGAATTCATGTGAAGATCCTGATTAAGGCAGACTATTCCAGAGCAGCAGATTCTGGAATCAATTAACAAAACAATTCTTATTAACACAGGGAATCTCCAGACATTACCAAGGAAGCATAAAATCTTTTCAGAAAAGCACGCAAGGAAAATATACTTTAATATCAAATTGCATACTCCAGTGTACGCAGCGATTGCCTCAACTCAAATCTCAAATGCATCTTATGTGAAACAGGGGCTAGCACTGCAGAACAACACAATAAGAATTTAAGACAGGAAGTGCAGATAATTTATCTGAATAAAGCTTCCAGGAGAATAACTGATTTATGTTGATAATGATCCAAGCTGGAACCTGACCAGGATGCAGGAGTTAGCAGCATCACTACCCACAATAGGTTCACTATTCATGAAAAATAACAGGGTGTTTTTACAAATGAAAATAGGTTGAAATGTCAGCTTTATGCTTCAACCAAAAGACCCTGTTTCACCAGAGATCTATTCTTGAATTACCTCTGGAGTGACTCAGAAAAAGGTGTCATGTTTTTCAATCAGGACTATCACACAAGCAGGTAAGAGACACAATGAGTTAAATTTCATAGAAGAGTCTATGGTTTTTAATGTACGAATAGAGGCTGTGTGACAAGACCTGCAAAATCCATAAACTGACGCAGAGAGAGAAAAGTAGTGAAATGTTCACAGCTACAAAAATACATATATGGGGGACAGGGAAAAAAAGAAAAAAGGAAAATCTGAAAGTAGAGATTGTATAAGTGACTCCTGCTAAAAGCAAGGTCAGCACTTTCTACTGGAGACTATTTGATTTACACTATTTTGTTTCAATTTAAAAACAAAATCTTTCCTTGGCAGATTCTGCTCTACACAGTCTATTACAAATACTTCTGAGATACCCAGCATCATTTATAAAGGGACACTTATTACTGCTGAACGTGAACGTTTTGTTAAATTTCCCAAAGTTCCAAGAGGAAATATGTGCGACGCTACACAAGGGGGTATTCAGTTAGTTGTTGAAGTCAAGAGCCTAGACAACCTGGGTAGTCCTGGAGGAGAGGTACGCTACTGATTAAGATGCCCCGAGTCTCCCTTGAAGAATCCATTGGCTGTCCTGGACCCGCATCCCACACTTATCCAGAGGCTTAAAGCCAGGAATGCCCCATGAGGGACCACTCTGTTTTTATCCTTTACTGGCTTCGCTCCTTCAAACTCCCGCAGAGTTACTCCAGATTTACCCTGGTGTAAATCAGATCAGAGGAAGACTTCATTATGTATCTTGACTGACCATATTTATCTAACAGGATACAAAGAGGCTTTTTTTCCTTTCTGTTAGGGTAGAACAATGAAGCACTAAAACATTTAGGTCCCCGTGGTCATGCAGATACGCATAACTACGTATCGCTCCTTGCAATTTCTTTTTGTGTTACGTAGCACAAAACAACTGGCAATAAAGCACATCTGATGCATATGAACGTACATCTTTGAAACAGGACATTGTGGTTGTAGAAACCATCGCTACATTTACTACGCTCTGCATGTAGTAAAGCTATACTGATTCATGCTTTAAACAAGGCAACTTCTGCACCTGGAGTACCAAACTGGAGTAGCAGAAAACTTCAGGAGGGGTAACTGGTCTCATTTTGATTAATTTTGGACTTATCTCACTGCCTCTCCAGGTAATAAAGTTGCCTGTAGTGGTGTGGAAAGACATGCTATACATACTTTAACGGACAAAAATTGTCTATCCATAAAATCCATCACAAGCAGCTTGAACTATATACCCTGAAAAATGCAGACAGCTTCTTCCAAAACACACACTATTTTTTTTTCACATTCATCATCTATATGTCATTACAAAAATTGGACAGAACAGGTGCTTTTACATTGAAAAAGGCAGATTCATGTCTGCAGAAACATCTTGCTAGCTCGGACAGGCTTCACCAAATTGTTTCAGTCAAGAAAAAAAAAAAAAAAAAGTACAAAACCCAGAAATCATCATTTCCAAAACAAAACATTTGGCTTCAACTGAAACCGAGTCAATTTTTTGAAGTCTGAAACTATTTAAAGAGCTTTTATTTTTAATTCTCTAATTTTCTGGTTGATCCCAATCTAATCTTTAAAACCTTCTTGGAACTACATCTCAAATGAAAGATTAGCAAGTCACACAGCTCCCATCATTTCCAATCATATGTGTTTTTGAAGTCATGCAGCATGATGTTCTGGGATATAGAATCGGTTTCTGGGATGCACAGAACAGCAGTGAGATAATGGTTCTATGGAGAAACTTGGTCTGAGCTGGCCGAGGCATTCAACATAAATATATGAAAACTACCATTAGTCAGGAGAATCACTCTGCTGACATGGCTGAAATAGGAAAGAAATAGGATTAGCTGGCATAGGACGACCATGTACATTTTCTTCTCTTTAGTATTATTTTATATTCATCAAGAAGTCTTAAGTAAATAGGCACAAAAAGCGATGTTTTAAAAAGGAAATTCAAAGTAGGATAGCAGATATTATGCTGACTGCTCACTCATTCAGCATTTCCTGAGGTCTGACTCCTTTTAACATGCTCCACGATGGTAGCGAAGCCGCTCTGGAGATGCCACCCGACCACTGCACAAACACTTTGGAGAAAGATGGTCGAGTACATTAAACTTGCTAGACAATTTAGAATCCCCCTAACAGTTTCGATTCAATGCAGGGTTAGACCCTGGGTCAGTCCTTTGTAAATCAATGGACACTAATTAGCTCTCATCTAACTGCTGGGAAAAAAGAATGCACATGAACTTGAGTTTTCTGACCATCAGACTTCATTAGAATCCAAACTTGGTGACACAAGTGGTAAAGCCTAAGAAGACAAAACCCCTGTGATCAGTAAAAACCAACATCTTACCATGTTCTGCTGTAGAGAGGCTATGAAAAGTCCATCACTCAAAAAAACTTATCAATTACCATTTCTCCCCAAGCCATCGCTCCCCCTGCATCTCCTCCTCAGAAGGAAAACACAAACAATGACAACAACAATCACCACCACCAAAAAGTTTTAAGGAATTTAGCATACACAGCAGGGTACAAAGACCAATCAAGACATGTATCATGATGCAGCAACCCTGTGATTCGCAAGACCCACGCTGATCCATGTGCGCTAACTGGGCTGCAGCACCTATCTTGGACTAAGATCTCCGAAAAGGAAATCAAAGAAACCATGGAAGGCACCAATGCCTGAAACGCAGTGCCGCACATCTCTCGGAAAAGCTGGCAGCTGTGAGATACTGATTGCAGCAAGTGCTGTAGACCTCACTGGGAGAAATCAACAGGCAACACCGCTCCTAATAAAGACGGTTCTTTCTCCCACCACTCAAATAAGCAGTCTGAGTGTGGGTCAGGTAGGCAAGAATTGGGCACATGCTGTGCTGTAGAAGTGTGGACCATACTTGTAATAAAGATCCACAGTGTGCAGGAGACAAAAAAAACTTTCCAATATTAAACTTGCTTTCTTTCCAACAGCTTTGCTTATTTCAGGTAAAGAGGTGAAAATTTCTCCTTTGTCAAGTGATAGATTGGCTTGCTGTACAGCTGTGACACGTTCTCCTAGGTCCATCAGTGGGAATGTATGTCCTCTTCTGGCAAGGACAGCAAATTAGTAAGTGCTAATTTCAATTTATTTTTCAGAAGCATGAAGAGTAGGCTGCGTTTTGGTGTTTTGGGTTTTTTTTTTTGCTTATTGATTTTGGGTTTTTTTTGGTTTGTTTGTTTGTTTGGTTTTTTTAGGAAGGGAAGCAGAAGAAGTGATCAACAAAACTAAAAAGGCACTGTTAGCCAAAGCTCTCCAAGTTTTTCACTGCAAACAGCCCTGCAATAGCTGTCTGCTACAGGCAAATTGTATTACCCTTGTATAAGAGAGAGCAAAACTGTGCTACCAAAAGTACAAATTGACTTACACCAAATCATGCTAAGAGCCATCAGAATCCACAATTTCCCAAGTTCAGCCCCTTTACCTCACGGGCTGGGCCCAAATGCTTGATATTTGCATATGACAAAACTACTGATGGTGAAATCAGCAACTACCATTACACACATCAGTCCAGGAGAAAAAGGTGTGAAAATAATGAAGTATACATGGAATGAAGTAAGTATGCATGGACTATATACCATCAGAGAGTGAATATACCTTTCCCAGATATCTGCATATCGTTTTAAAGACAGTTCTTGTATTAAAAAGGACTCAAGACAGTGAAGTCACCATGCAGCCCCGTATTTTTTTTAAATTCTTGATCAGAATTTCAAACATATTTGAATAAACTCCAACAAATACAAGCCCAACACAAGGGCAGGATCAAGCATCCAAATGCAATCACGTAACTTACAAGTGGTCTGAAAGTGAACCTGTTGTAAATTGTGCTTGGAAAAAAAAAAAAAAAAACAAACAAAAAACTTTCAGCCTATCTGAAATTTCCAAATAGTCTAGCAAAATAATTACATACAAGTGACCAGATAGGTCGCTCCACTCCAGCAGAAGAGTGCTCACCTGGGCTATTATCCAGTTCTAGGAGAGCAATTCACCCTTTTTACAAGTGCCTGGGCAAGTTATTCACAGCGCAGTGTCCCTGTAGGTTGAGCCTCATGCACAAGGGCTTCCGTGCCTCCTGTGCAGTGTATGTGTGAGGGCTGCACGTTGCCACTCGCTATTTTAGAAGCGGTTAAGATGATAAAACAGACCCAGTGCCTCAGACACCACAAGGAGGATACGCAGGAATGACTGCTACGTGGATTCATTGACATAACTCCTTCCTACATTCACTCTTCCTCTTTACACAGAAACCTTATCACCAGTTTCTTTGTTACTCTCTGTATGCATGAGAAGTTTTACCCCTAATAATTACATCTTGGTGAGATCAACTAAAAGGCACGCGCTGCCTTTGAATGTTTCACATATAGCTACACGCTGATAAATTAACTCTACATTTCTGGTGCGACAGAAATATCTCCAAACTCCCCAGCGCAGTCAGGCCAGAGTACATACTGTGAAGCTGTGTGACAGTTATTAGTGTCCGCACTGCAATGACTACAAAGAGCTGAACACGAGTGTCTACTTTGGAGTCTTCGTAAGATGACTGCACACGAAAAACTCCAAGATGATTTGAAGTTTGAGGTTTCTAGGGCATCTGATATTCTGAAGATCAACAATAATATAAAGCAGGTGATATAATGGAGGGAAGCACGCTTCTGCCTCTGATGGGAAACGTAACACATACACATTTAGAAGAAAAAGAATCCCCATGGCTGAAATCTGGAAATTGCTTCACTGCTGCGATCATCACACACAGAAACTGGTTTGATCTAGATCAATCATTTTTATATTTCTATTTTTAGATCGTCACATTGTTCCAGCGGAGGTACAAGCCCCTGCACAGCAAACCTCACGACAATAGGTGCAGAGTTTTCAGGCTGCCTTATGAGCTCCCTTAGAAAGGGGGCCATGGCCTTCCAGTGATCTATACTTTACAGCAGCACAGAAAGTACCGATCTCAGGCTGTAACTTAAATGCCAAATATGAATTCCACATAAGCATCTTTCTCACAATAAATGAACATGAGTTTTCAATTACATGGTTTGGCTTGGTCTGAAACTGAACTATGAAACTGTTGCTGCTTTAAAAATAACATACTCTAAAGCATCTTAAGGATGCCTAACTAAACCAAAATTAGCATTCCAAAATCGGTAATGACAAAATACGTACTTTAAATGGAAAAATGTTAAATCACTCGATTGTGACAATGAAGAATCATTAAAGATACATCAGCTCCCTCATTTCACACCTTCTTGCGTAACAGTCCTACACTTGCAGTAGGACTGCCTCCCAGACACTGAACGCAGTGAACCCAGAGGAAAGAAACCCACTGTTTTCTGTGGCTTTTGGACAAGCTCCCAGGTCAGCCTTCAACAAAACTGTGGGTTTTTGTTGTTGTTAAAAGCTACTGTCACATGCTTGTTTCCCATCATGGCATCTCCATTTCCTCCTAGAGATAAACTACAGCTGTTACACATTTTATTGGAATGTGTAGTTAATCAGTAGCTCTCCAACCCATGCCAATAGTCTCGTGGGTCCTCCAGGCCCAGTGCTACGTAGGAAAAGGGAACAATTTCATCTCTGCTTCTGCACAAAATCTTGCCGAAACTGAACAAGTAAATGGCGCTCTTCATTGTGCTTTACTCTTCATTCATTTGGTGAATTCAGAGTTTCTCAAAAAAGTGTCCATTCATATGAGATTTTTTCCCATCTCTACAGCGTGAGTTAAATTAAACCCTAACATCTAAACAGTGTGTAAATGCTATGTATGTAGCAAAGGAGGAGAGAGAGTCAGCTTACTTTAAAATTAATTTAAGAAATAATAAAACATACTTGAAAGCAGCATGGTTCCTTCTGCTAACACTGAGATCCCATTCAGCTTAATGACAAATCATCTGCTCTGCCACAAAGTGGAAACAAACTTTAGTTGGAACACTCCCTTCACCTTTTGACCTACCCTAATATTGCAAAAGCTTTGACCCCTAAACTAAAGCCAGCTGATTTTCTTCGTCACAGGGCAGTAACATACAATACTTGAGCACGTTCTACAGCATAAAAGGTATTTTCAGGGATCTGTAACGAACAGTTGTGTAGAAAGCAGATTTCCAGGTGTTTTACCACAGAATGCTGCTAGAAACCACAGTGCATTCCTTATCGGGAGACTGAGGCACCTACCCTGTGGTCTCTCATGCAAAACCACCAGTACCCGGCCCAAACTTGGCACGACTTTCAGTGAGACATGCTTATGCTTTTGGCAGAAGGAAGCTGACCACTTTCAGCATCAGTGTCTTTTGCCAGCTGGCCAAAGAGTACACAGATGGAAGGGAAGCAAATTATCTGCCCACTGGCAAAAAGAAATGCTGAGCAGCACCTAAGGAAAAAGTGTGTGTGTGCACGTGTGCACGTGTGTGAGTGAGTATGCATGTGAGCATATATATATATATATACGCGCACCTGTGCTTTAGGAAAGGGAGTAATACATTTAAACTGGAAAAATTGTCTACTACTAACCCTGTGGTATCATTTTCTGCAATGTTCTCACAACGAATAGGCACTTTTTCCATTAAAACCTTCCAAGTTGAATTTTAAAGATTAAACACAAGAACTCAAGGACACTAAAGAAAAATTTTCTAAGAAAGTCTGAAATCAGACCCCAGCAACAAAGTGTCCATTCAATCACTTACAGGATTTTACCAACTTAAGGTAAGCATGTCATTGTATCTTCCCTCTTTTTTTGGTCTCTTAAAGAACAAGTGCCTGTGGAAAAAACACTACATGTCAACATCTGGTAAAATATAAAAAGCCTCCTGGGTTCAGAAGATATATGAGAAATGACTCAGAAAAATTAACAGGACAAGAATTTGCAGCTGATAGGTTAGGTTTAGCTGAGAGAGGGAATCTGCCTGTAGATTAATTAGATTCTGCAATCACAGCCCCGTTTCACCCATACACATCCCACCACTATCATTACATGATCAACAGATTTTAATGAAAACTAATGCTTCTTTTGAGAAATTCCATGGGGACTATCTATAAGGTTGACTTTACTTTTCTAAATATTTCTTGAAAATTGTACATAACGCAAGTGCACATTTGTTGGCTGTAAAGGTGTACAACAGCAATTTTTTGCAATGACAGTGCAGAGAGGGAATATGAGATCTGTGTGCTAATGAGCTGACACTGCAGAGGCTAGAGCAGTGTTAGTATAGTGCACTACAAGTGCAGAGCAGAAAGACATACGCGGGTTATTTCTAGGGAATACGATCTACAGAACCGTACGCATAATTCAACATTAATACTAACATCCTTCATCGGAGGTTATCAGAAAAGCATGAAAAGACTCTTCAGTGATGAATTTATACATTTGAGTTGTTATATTCATATTATTCTGAAAAAGTCAGCTCACTCCCTACTTGAGCATTTTTGAAGAAAATATAACATCCATGTTTTACTTGATTTTATTCATTCACAGGTCAAGTTAACTTTCTTCCTTTCTGCTTTTTCTGATGGCAAAAAGCTGCATATTTTAAAAAATGTAATAAATTCGCCCCCCCCCCCCCAAGCCAACTGATAAACTTCAATTCACCTTTAAATACACCAGAATTTTCACCTGTGTTTGCATTTGCTCTCTCTTAAGATATCATACAGCCAAATAAATAGGCAGGCAGATAAATACAGAGTGGATGAATACTGTATGCATGCGTGTAAATTAACTATACAGAGCGGGGCTCGGTGCTAGCAGTGAAGCAGGAAATACATGTACATGAATCAGATTATGCATCATTTAACTGAAAAAGGAATGAGAGGGAGGGGCTTAGGGCAGGAATTTTCTTTTGCTTCTAAACAAGTTTGTTCCCATGTTGGGATATTGCCAAATCAGACCTACCAGAGGTGGGCTTTTTATCTCTGGCTCATGAGGATACTTCAGAAGAGATTTTTTTTCTCCTGCCACTGGAATGCACCAGATTGCACCAAGGGGGATGTGCAGCTGTACACTAAGAACATAAGTCTTTCCTGAGCAGAGCCCCCATCAATTTCTGCACACATGAACACTTACTACAGCCACTATCATATAAATCAAAGCAAAGGAGAATAAAAAGTATTATTTCATGGATACTGACTAGTACAGGCACTAGGCTGAAGCTACACATGCTACTTTCTCCAATTTCCCTTCAGTTCCTTTACCTATCCCACCACAAAGTCAGTCACAGTCTCCCTCTCCAGTGAAAGCAGTCAGAGTCACTGCAGGTTTCTCTCCTATGGATCCCTGCCAATTGCAAATATTGATCAAACGGCTGTGTGACAGCACTGGAGACAATTTATGCTTATCTCCAAGAGAAGTAAAAATGTTGTGGAAAGAATTCCTTCATGGATACGGCAGCACCCTGAAATTATCTGCCACTCCACTGGGAAGTGAGGATGCGATTAAGGGTACTTAGGCCAGAATGTTTTACATGTTAGCCAGGTAGTGTGAGAAGCTATTAGTTCATCTTAATGCATCGATATGTATGAGCATCTGACTTTCAAAGATAATTGCTTGCAGATCCAAAAAGAGCAACTGTTCTTCTTTTTTTTTTTTTTTTTTTATTTTGAGCTACTGAGACCTATATGACTGGTGACTTGGACTCACCGTATTCTTTTCCTACCAACAGTATTACAAGATGGTTGACATAGCTATGGACAAGGTCACCTTTTCATTTTCTTTCTTCTGTTTCTTTTTTCACATCTTCTATTTTTAAATAGGTTACTGTAGGTTGGTATTCTCTGGTCTATGGTTTCTCCAGAGATTTAAGTTTTCCCAATTTTACTACACTGGTAATATGCGTGTTGGAACATGCAGCCCTATACTACAGAAAACCATCTCATTTTACTAAAATCGCCACAGCTTTCACTAACCAATGACAAAAATCATTAATTGTCAGAAGATGAGAAGCACCCTGACTAAAAAATACATTGACTGTCTCTGAACAAGCATGTGGTTCACTAGTGTTGGTAGGATCAGTAAAGAAGTGCTGGTAGAACTTTTAAAAGACAATTAATAATTAATCACCCAAGCAGTTTAATGTATTTAGTTTAAATCTATATAATTGATATTTAGGAAACTATGTTTGATACAGCCTCTTGAAGGGATTACACTGATTAAGGATTAATAGTCTGATGTTTGTTGTAAGGGCTGTTGAAGCTGGATAGGATTAGTAAAATAAGATGCAAAGTACAGACACGCTTTTATTTACCATTTTTTCCACTTTACCAAATATTTTTATTGGATATTATATAATTACCCCCCTGCAGAAGTTTTAAAGGTCCTAATTCAAAGCCCTTTAAAAAGTATAACGCTGCACTAGCAAGAAGCAGTCACATGGGGGATATGTTAGAATATTAATCCAAAATTTGTCCAAATATTTCCTTATTGTATATTTTCTAACCATCAACTTTCTTAGAAAATTCCTGAAATGCTAGAAGAATAAGATATCTACTTGTCCAGCCTTCTGATTATACAGTGTGGGACAGGAATATAAAAACTACCCTATCCCCAGCAAACAAAAGATTAAAGAAGCAAGATATTCAAAACATTAAATTGTTTTAAAGCAAGAGATACTAGTTTTCTGTACCCCAGTACTTCATTATTTTAGTACAATCCTTCGTCTTTGAGCATTTTATACTGGGAGTATATGAACAGGAATCCTGTTCATAACACCAAGTTAGCACATTGCATTCAGAGGTCCTTTAGATCATGTACAGACATATTTCTGTATACTGCAAAGTGCACGCAACTGCCTTGCAAGAAGACTCCATTCATTTTCAAAGGTTTACAATAAAAACTGTATAAAACTGAATTTGGACACATCAGTAAAACAAATATTCAGGAACTACTACTGGTAAAGGAATGCTTTTTTAAATGCAGAACACGCACCAGTCTTTCAGAAAGAGATTTCGCATTTTAACACCACATTAACACTACTCAAAGTTCTATTTTGCTTCTTCTGTTAATAAAGGCTCAAATTATACGTAACCACTGCTTGTGCAGAGCTATTTCTCATAACGCTAAGCGCTCTGATTCCATTTTCTCTCCCCTCAGCTCTAACGGTATTTGTCAGTTTACAGTCTCCTCAGCTTTTAACAGGACTTTCACTGTAAGAAAACAACCCAGTATTTCAGGGCAGAGGAGGCAAGTAAGCCCCTCTAGCTTTGTCCCCTCAAGGTCACTCGTAACCAGCTGTTTCTGTGTTATTCCTACATGGTATTATTTGCAAATTATGCTGTTTCACACGGCTAGGTTGTAGCCTCAACAGAAAAGGGATGTTACTTCAGCGGCAATTCACTGATAACAGCTACACAGCACTGCTATATAAATAACACGGTTGTTTTTCTGGCAAACAAAACTAAAGGGGTGAAAAGAAGTGGTGAGAGAACTTTCCCTAAGGTATTATTCAACCATATAATGCTGCAAATCTACTAAACCTCATGTCAGTACACACATTTGTTGCACTATATTGTATGAACGACAACTCTAGGCTACCAGGGAGAAATTGAATGTAAGGATAGATAACAAATAAATATTTAAAAAAACCAACCAAACAAACATGTATTTACTTACAAGCATTTGTCACTGAAAAACTGTTGGAAGAGTCCAAGTGATCTACATGATAGTTCAAATGGAAGGGCTTTTCTGTGGTATTTTGGTTTGTGTTGTATAACTGCACAGCAAATCGAAATGCACTGTGCTCCTGAACAGTGTTCCTCATGAAAAGTCCACCTAGGATGGAAAAAAAAAAAAGAAAACAGGGAAAAGGTATTTCAGAATGAATTTTGAGGAGAAACAGTGGCAGTAAGTTACATTTGCATACTGCACATCTCAGGAAGGAAGGAACAGGAGCAGGCTGAGCCTGAGCACATAATTCTGACAGAGCGCGTACATGAAATACATACTCCAAGTCCAAAGTTAGGCTTTTAAAGCCACACATCACATCCAGGTGCCCCCTGAGCGATCGGGAGTCACTGGGAGCTGCAGGTGCACCTTGAAAACCAGGCCACTTATACAGGCATGCCCACATACAGATTTAAAAGTCTAACTTTGGGGAACCGTGGCTCCCAAATTATCTGCAGACTACCCAAATAACGGCTCTGTAGTTATTTGCTAAGGACACGGGTGGCGTGCGGCGTGGCAAACGTGCGGTTTTAAAGGGTCTGGTGGAGAACACGCACAGCCGAGCGCTGCTCCAAGGGAAAAGCAGGGGAAAAAAAAGGCAAGTTTCACTCGCATGCCCTCAGCCTCACGGCTCATTCGGCCCCGGGCTGAGGGCACGTCGGCACGGATGCACGCCGTTACCCTCTCGCATTATTTGCTACGCGGGATGCGCTGCCTCAGGGCGCGATTCCGCATGAGCGCGGACCAGACCCTCCCGCCGCTCCTGAGGTGAGCGGAGAGCCCGGCGCGGCCGGCGGCCGCCCGCCAGCGCAGCCCAGGCACCGTGTCTGCCTCTCCTCACCACAGCGGGAAGGAGCCGGAGCGGGGCTGGCGCCGAGAGCTGCCGGGGCCGCCCGAGCCCCTGCCCGGCGGCGCCCGGGCTGCCCCCCGCCGCCCCCCGCTCCCCCGCCGCACTCCTTCCCCTCGGCGGGCGGGGGGAAGGCGCGGGTCGCGGTGCCGCGGCGGGCGCTTACCTATACTGATGGTGTTGGGGAACCCTGCCAGAGCCTCCCCCAGCAGCCCCGCCAGCAGCAGCAGGAGGGTCCGGGGCGCGCTCTGCCCCATTTTCTTCAGCCCCTGCGGTTCAGCCCCTAAAACCAAACTGGCGGCAGAGGCATGGGCGCAACTGGAGACTCGGAGTAGTGTCAATGGTGGTGGCGATGCTGGCGGAGGTAGTGGGGAGGATGGTCCCCCTCCTTTCTTCCCTTCTTCTTTTTTTTTTTTTTTTTTCCTTTCCTCCTTCCCCAAATCCCTCTCCTCTTCTCTTCACCCCAGCCTGGGAGGGCTCATTGGCTGCGAGGTTGCCTTTCTCCCCCCGTCTCCAGCAGCCCCCCCCCCAGCGCAGGGACTTCCCCCAAAGATGGTGGGTAGCGGAGCCGGCGAGGCTGCTCCGCCCGGGCCGGGAGGGGGTTATCGATCAAACTTGGCGTGAGGCGGGCCGGCAGCCGCCCGCCGCTCGCCTCGGCCCGCCCGCCCGCCCAGCCTCGGCGCTGGCGTCTCCCGGCCGCGGCGGCAGCGCTCGGGGCTGCGGTCGGAGGGAGCTCACCGGCCTCACGTGGGCCGGCCCCCGGGCTGCAGCTGGCCCCTTTAAAGCTGCATCGCCTCGGCGTGTGTGCGAGTGCGTGTGTGAGTGCGGTGCCTGCGCCTGTCTGCGGGCGGAGGAGGGGCGGGGAGCCGAGCCGGAGCCGGCAGAGGAGCGAGGGGGATGCGGCCGGGGTCCTGCCCGCGCCCGCCGGCGGGGCAGGGCCGGGGAAGGCGGGCGGTGCGGGCGCCTCGGGGCCGGCGGCCGAACGGCGGCAGAGGCGCCTCGGGGCCGGGGGCGAGAGGCCCCGTGAGGGCCGGGGCGGCCGGGCGCCGCCGGGCCTGCCCCTCGGCGGGCGGAGGACGGCGCCCGAGGTGCGGGGGCGGCCGGGGGCCAGGGCCCGCGCGGCGCCCGCGGCCCCGCCTGAGGGGAGAGGGGAGGCGGGAGCGGGGCGGCTGCCGGAGCGGGGGCTGGAAGAGGCCAGAGGGCAGGCGGCAGGGGCGCCAAGGCGCGATGCGCTTTCCCGGAGGGGCTGCCTGCCCTGCGCCGAGTTCTCCCCGTCCCTCCTCCAGTGCTAACGCCTGAGGGGGGAGGCTCCCGCGCTCAGCCGCCCACAGAGCCCTGAAGTGAGGAAAGACGAGTTTATCCCACACGAGGGAATATTAGGTCCTTCCCAACCTCCTCTAAAGGAAGGAAATCCGACAAAGTCTCCCTGTTTCATCCTTTATGCTGGAAAAAGATGGGGAACGTCGCTGTCAGATGCTGTGCTGCCCCAGCACAGAGCACAAAGCGTGGCCTGGCCGCTGGGGAGCAGGCGGTGGGTGCTCAGCACCCCGGGTACCTCTCTGCTACCCACCTCTCGGCTGGGCACCGATCTTGATCCGCCCCGGCCTGCACATCCATAGGGAGCTGCTGTGCTTCTGCTTGAAGCGTGGCTCTCTGAGGGGCTGATCTTGCACCCGTCTGCTTGGCACCTCACTAGATGGATCCTGCACCTCTTTTCTCTTTTTGCTGCTTTGAGGCTCACAAAACTGTATAAAATGGAGACAGAAAGGAGATATTAGGTCACCTAGCCCATCTCATAGGCCCAGGGAAGACTGTTCTTCGCTTAATGTTTCCTTTTCCTCTGATTTCAGCAGGTCACTTTCCCTTGGTCCTCCTCTGCCCTTCTTTTCTTTTCTTAATCTCAGACTCTAGTGTTCTTTGGGTCTATGTTCAGTTGAGTTAGGGATAATACCAAAAGCAGTTGGCTTTGCATGTGCAAAATCAACTAGTGCCACTGGCTGTAGCTTCATGTAAGTACTCGAGATGTAAGATGGTGGCAGATAACTGCACATACGCTAAGGAATAACATCCGAGATTCAAACCACTGCTCTCGAAGGAAGCCAAACGCACAGGTGAAGAACAGGGCATCGCATTCATGATGCAGGAGCATAACATGTGCCTTTAGCAGCATATATGCGACTACTGCTTACTCCTAGGCGCGTGCATTGGTTGCTACATGTTGTGTGTTCTTTTATGAGAATCGTGCCCAGAAGATGGAGTCTATTCCAGTTCAGGCAGGGGTCGGGATCAGGCTGGGGGGGGTGGCTGGTAATGTTCCCTGTTTAGATCATGATGGCACTTGTTACTTGATCTCTCTATTTAAAGAAATGGTTATCCGTATGGCTAGGTGGGGTATAAAGTCCATCTGTGTATCGATAGCACTCCTCAAGCTCAAAGCACTCCACAAATATTACCTATGAATTCCTGTAAACGTCCCCACGAAGCATGATTGTATTCTTCTCTTACAGATGTAACATCTTAAAAATCAAGGAAAGCAACTGGCCCAGCTTACCTAGGCACGAAGTTCCAGACCCAGAATTAAGATCATGAGCAACAGCCTGGCTTCACTGTAGAGCACTCTTCTCTCAAACGGCCTTTGGTAAGCATAGCAGAGCTGAAAGCTACAGGCAGGTACGTGAAGTTTAGACATTCAACACAGTTGTGAAAAGCGTGTTCCTATAGGCAAATAATTTCTCTTTCTGGTTGCAAACTACTAATCTTTCCCCATTCTACCCACCTCCAGCCCATTTCTAAGACATTCTCGACAAAGTCCTGCTGTCGTCCGTTTTGTGTCCTTTCCTAGTGTCCCTGCTTTCTTCCTGTTCACTTGCTCTCACAAAGTTCTTCTCTCCATCCCCGCAGCTGTGTGTTCCAGGCTGACTGCCACACTGACAGCTGATGATGTACTGAAAAAATAGATGTTAGAACAAGAGAAGAGATAAAATAGCCATGAATGAAGGTGGCATGTGTCAGAATCTCATTTTCATACACAGCCGGTAGGGTGGGTACCTCATCTCAAATAAAATGGTGCTTCACAGCCTCATCTCAAAATGGAGGGTCTTGTTATAATCCAGAATATATCTATGCTAAGAGACAAATAAATATGCATCATCACCTACATTTTTCCTCCTGGAGCCCCTAATATACATGTTGTTATTATTAGCATTTTCAGTACGCATTTTGCTTTTTGCTTAGGCCATTAGTCTCATGGTACCATTTGCAGGTACAAATGGTACAGCAGCTGCCCCATACAGATTTTGGAGAAACCCAAAGAGACCCCATCCCAGTTTACATTTCTTACAGCAAACCCAGTGTGTCCTAGGACAAAATGGTAGGATATATCTATGCGGATATTAATGCCATGTATATAGTTTATATACTTTGCTAGGGATGTTCAGTGACTCGAGTTAATGAGTTCCATGGTAACCAAGGTCATACCAGATGCTTTCCCAAACCTTCCCTAACTAAATACAACCAAGATTTTGCAGGATAATCAGAGCTTCACGTTTAGATGATTTATAGTGTTCTGGGACACTGGAGGATTCTGAGTACTATCTACCTGAGCAGGAGGAAGTAATGATTTATAATTAGCTAATGTGTTCTCATTGTAACGTCTAATAGTGGATTAGAAAAATGCTATGGAATTTGGGACACAGCGTTCTCACTGATCTTTCTGATGTTACTAGGCTAAACCCATAGCGTTAGCATAAAGTCATGGCAAAATCTACACCAGGATTCTGTGGCTCAAACTTCACCCTAACTGCACTAAGCTGACTTTATCACTTTTGTCATTCCTATAATTGCAAGAGAGAAGCTCAGGCAACAAGTTTCTAGAAATCATTGTGCTTCTCCCAATACCAACCAAATCAGGTTATAATTGCCAATAAATGTATTACCAATAGTGTCTTACAGACTTTTTTTTGTTTTGTTTTAAACTGGTTATTTCTCCATAAAATCAAGATGATACAATTAAAATAACTTTGTTAATTTCAGCATTTTGATTAGCTAAACTGATTAATTCTAATTCTACAATAGACAGTTAACAGAGTGATAGTGGGGAGAGACAGAAGCAAAGAGGAAAAGGGATTCAGGGAGAAGATGAAACTACAGATAGAAGGAGTCAAGGGGAAACTACAGCGTCAGAAGAGGGAAAAAGAATACAGACATTACAGCTTCATACATTTTGGAAAACAGGTCAAAAGGACATCTAGTTAAGATTTGATTATATTATGAGTGGGCATAGAACAAACTATTGAAGCTCTCCTGTTTACCTTTCATCACCATGCAATAACAGAGACATAAAATGAAATTAAAAGGCAGCAGACAAGAGACAGTTTAACAGAAATATTCTGCTACGCAGTTTATAGCTAATCTATAAAGCTGCCTTCTACACAGTATTCTTGGCAAAAATAATTGTTTTTAAAAGTTTCAAATTTTATGTGAATTAGCAGAGTAAATGCATTAGAATAACTAGTAAAAAGCTGTTGGGATTAATGTTCAGAATTCATGGTAAAAAGTAGCTCCTGGATGCCTCAAGAAAGACCTATTATTCTTATGCATGATGAGAGTTTACAGTATGTCTGGCTTTCTCTGCAAGTTTTTGTACTGGTCAGCACTAGAAACAGGATAGGAGGCTACCTGAATCATCAATTTGTTGTTCATTTTTTCTAAGAACTGTTAACAGGTGAAATCCTGGAACCACAGAAATGTACAGTAGGTTTATTACTCCTGTCATCGGAGCTAGGATTTTACCCAGTACATCCTGGCAGAATAATATGGTCTGGCAGATAGGAATATGTTCTAGTACATGGAAGGATGATCAAGATTTGTATAGGAACAGGGTCAAAGAGAAAAGTTGTTGATAAATAAAAGTCATTACTCCGTTGCTGGAGTCTAATTCAAATTTAGGTGGCAGAAGCAAATTCATGCAGCAACTTTTCAGAACTGAACATGGACTGTTACAGTAATAACCTATATATGTTACAATTGCACAAGTAAGACACAAATGTGGAAACAGCAGCATGTACAAATGTCTTAATTTTTCTTGGGTTTGTGGTATCTTCAGGACGCATACTTCTAATTCTTCCAAGAGCTATGGGGCTGGTGGAAATGTAGTGTTATTATAGTCCCATAATGTCAGAAACAATTTATATTACCTTCTGCTTTCTGATTAACTGTACACTAGGCACTGCTGGCATAACACAGCCCTGCAATTCTTATTTAAACCCGTACTTTTGCTGTGCTCATCTATATTTATTACTTAAGGAAACAGTAAATCAAATAAAAAAGTAATGGTATCCCCTATATACTGTTAGTAAAGTGAATCCTCTCTCTCTCTCTCTTTTTTTTTTTTTTTTTTTAAATACCTATGAATACAGTTTTCAAGCAATCTTGGGACTCACATCCACTTCCTACCCACTTCAACTATGCAAGATCTGACTGCTGAATATTTAATTTCTGTATATAATTACTGAAATATATTCTTCTTAAAGACAATCTCTTTTAGCCCTAAGTAGTGAATAATCACTTCAGATGATTGTTTGCCAATCAAAAGTCTATTTTCCTCCCAGTGTGTGTGTTTGTATATTACCATAACTCACCTCGTCTCTGTTCAGACCTGCAGTGGTGTCTTTTAATGAAAATGTCTTTAGAGAACAGCACATAGATTCTTAGAAATGGATGTTTATACAAAAAGAATTTACATTTTTCATTGACGTTTTAAGGATTTCAGATTTGTTCTGTTCCACTTGATCAGACAGAGATTCCTACCTTCCCCTAAGCCAGCAGTCTGGCAGTTACAAAGTTTTAAGAGTTATGCAGAAAACTGACATTCAGTTCTCTGCTAATTTCAAAGAACCTGTTTTACTTCTGGAGTGAGCCTTTGCAGCACTAGGGTATGGAATCGACTCACTTCCTTTTATTAGAGTTCATGCAATTCATATAAATAAGGTATTAGTTAATACGGGAAGGAAATTAGACAGAAAAGGAACTTTAAGCTGTGTCTCCCTTAGTCCTGGGGAATATATTGTCTGTGGAGTGTTGGTCTCTCCCTTGCTCTGTCACTACCCAAGAAATGTCACCTTGAATGTGAAAAGATTTCCCTATAAAACTTCCATGAAAAGAAAGCATTTCCTTAGAAGAAAGAGGTGCATATAGCATACATAGTAAGAATGAGCAGCTCTGGTATTTTAAGACCATTTTTTCCCTCTCACTTAGAGACCTACCTAACCTAACATCCTATTCCAACAGCATCTCAAGGTCTAACAAGACAATAAATGGAAGAAAAACACCAAGGATGCTAGCAAATTGTCAGTACAGGGAACTTACAGAACAGTCCAGAATCTGAGAAGGCCATAGACAAAAATCATAGGAAGACAGAGATATCCTGTTGCAACATTGCAGTCTAACCCACAGGCTGAAGATTTTGATCCCTGTACACTAAAAGATCTGATACATAGGCTTTAAATCATATTTTGTCGTATTGTGAAGGACTTGCATTGTCCATCTGCACAGAGATGAATTTCACCTAACATGATTTGTTTTATTGATTTCAGTGGGATTAACTGAGAGTACAAAGATGACTACAGTTGTACACTTGCATTGATGTGAATAACACAATGTGGTTCTGATAATCTGCAGTGTTCAGGAGACAAGCAAATCCTTCAGAAACCCAGTGACTTATTTGAACAGATCCGATATTAACAATATAGCCAATGTTAACAGAAGTGTTCTCATGCTTTATTAAACTTCCATTCCTAATTAAAAGTTGTTTGGCTTTGTAAGTCACGCCTTGTAGCAATCGTGCTAGATCTTGATAATTACAGTATAAAACTGACTGACTATTTGATTGCTCTTTTAGCACAACAGAAGGCATAAGAAGTGAAAAACAATTGCGGAAGGGTTTTGTAATAGCAATTCTCACCTTATATCAATGTGAAGAGCCTTAAGCATTTTCCAGTAGATCTGCAGTGGTCCTTATATAGCAAACTGAAGTCAACTGACAATAGATTTACTCTTCTTAATTACTTTTCACAGACTCTTCAGAAGTAGCCCATGAGTCTCAAGGAGTCCTGATTTGCAGGAAAAGAGATATTTCTTTATGATCATCTGTTAAATGTTGTTTTAGTATCAGCTTATCTTGAAACTGCTCTTGAACGTGTAAACTGCTAGAATCCTGGTTTGAGTTCTGTTGTGTCCTCATTAGCACTCAATAATAACTAAATACGTAAGCACTAACATGAAGGTAAGATCACTGCTATCACTGAAAGTCTATTTTGGGGAACTTTGTCTAACCCATGATTTTCCTAGAGCATCCTACTCCTGATGACGAAGCTCTGTGTTGTATATACAACCATTACTTTCACTAAGTTTGAAAGCAGACTTCACAGTGTAACTGACTCTGACAAAGTCAAGGAAGAGGCACCTGGTGTTCACAGTTCCACAGTTCTTAGTGTGGCTTTTCGAAATATACCGGACCAAATCCTCATCCAGTGTAAAGCACCTTAGATCAATGAAATAAATCCTACTGTGGAGTAGGATAAATGGGCTCTGTCTGACTTTTCTGCAATGTAAATGCAGTTATCATATTTTGCATGGCACAAAGATTCTGATCAAGACCTGCACACCAGTGAATGATCCATATATTTGATTTCACTCTTTTCACCCTTCCATGTGTATTGTTTAGGAACTAGGTAGTAGACCCCACAATCCTTCTGGGCATCCCTTAAGACTAAAGTTTAGGCAGAAATTTCCTTTAATTTAAAAATGATTCTATAATCTTGAATTTAAAATCTGTTTTTACTGCTTAGCTTAGCTGAAGAATCGTGTTTGAAGAGTGCAAAATTAACTGAAAAAAGAAGCACTGTGATTTTTTCTTGCTTCAAATTATGTAAAGAAATCTTGAAAGATTTTTTTACTTTGAAATTATTATTTTATCTTTTATATTGCTTTCTAAATATTAGGGATATCAAATGTGATTGTTCCCCTTTCTACCGGAGGCCCCTCTGGTACTACAGAGAACTGTTTAAAACATCAAACCATAACTGGACACTCAATCTCAGATAATAATTTCTGTATCTTAACAAATGCAAAACAATAAATGTAAATCAAGTAAAATCCTTCCTTTCCATGAGTCAGATGCTATTTCCTTGGTACTTGTGATGCAGTAGCCTACAGTTTAATCTAAAAACCATTACATGCATTAAGCATCATTCTGTTGACTTCAATGGTCTTTGAATAAAGCTAATAGCCTATTTTCTTCCTACGTATCCATAGTCTTGAGGTGCAAGGAAGGCTAGGAAACAACAGGAAAGGCAGGACTAGAATTTTTTTATTTAAACTATCTCATAAGCTCTTTGTTCTTCATACCAGAAAGTATAAAATGAAAGAGCATGGATTTTTTTTTTTTTTTTTTTGAAGAAGGAGGTGGCAGAGAGGTCACCATATAGTTCTACCTTGAAACCTATTTACATAAAAATCACTCTTTTTCAGAAACTGTAGCTCTGCTTCCTGTACCTAGGTTAGGATACTGACTCTGAGCAGCATCCAACTCCACAATTACTTTCACGGTGATTAACCAGTTAATTAAATCTCTAAAAGCAAGACAATTCAGAATTGTCCTTAACACCTTCTTGTTAATCAGCTGTACACAGTTATCAGAAGGGTTAGCTAAGAAGTGGCCAGTCTAACACAAGGTTTCTTTGGGGCTGTAATACTTTAAGTGTAGTGAGTTAAGGAGGAAATGCAAACACATAATTTTAGACTTAACTTCGAAATTTCTTGCTTTTGTGTTGCAAGGCAGACCATACACGTTACTTTGATGTACTGTTGTTATTTGCAATGTAATCTTGTATAATTAACTCCAACTGATCCACTGCAGTGGTTTAGCAAAGTGTTGAGGCCTATTAAATTGGACCATGAATACACAGTTGCTTTCCTTATTTCTAACATAATTATGCTGTTGAAGAAAAAAAAAAAGGCAGATTAATGGAAAGGCGTTGCTAAATAGGGCTCCTTGGTGCTGTAAATTTCTGGAGTGCTGTTATAAGGGTTTGAAGTATTAAGTATATATGAAAAGTGACATGCTGGAAATCTTTTGGAAAACACTTGTTTCTGTTATTCTCTAGGGAAACATTCTGCTGTCAAAGGTGAAATCCAGTGACAGCAGCACCAAAGGGTATGTTTTCACTGCAAGCTTATTCATAGCATAAGGGCCACCCCATTCCACCCAGCATCACACAGTCCCTTATGCCTAGATATACATCAACTTTGAACCTGGCTTTGCCATTAGAGCTGAATTCAACTTCTAAGAATAGCAGCACGCATAAAGTTTCCAGTGAGGAGTTTGGCTTTAAGGCACACAGGAAGTCATGTGTTTGCTATATACATCTGATTGAATTATGGATTCAGTTTGGAGGATAAACATCTCTTTTATGGACTTACTAATGCAGTGAGAGCATGAAAAGCAAATAAAATATCTGTGGTAAGCAAGGAGATAGGGCATTATTCTAATTCTGCATGAATTGGACCATAATGACCACAGGTTTTCAAGATTTGCATCTCCTGGACCCTGTAGTTTCTGAATCATTTGTCTCCCACATGGCTCTTGCTAGAAGCTACCTGTCAGTTTATATACCTCTACTCAGCATTTGACCCTTCATTCCACATGCTCTGTCTCTTTTTGCAGAAGAATGCTGAAAGATGTCACCTCAGTGGGCTGCATTGTTGTAAATACAACGGCTAGCTGTAAAATATGGCTCAGAGTGCCAGGAGCCCTCTCAGCCCCTGTTCAGTCAGCAGTCAACAGCAAATCTGTGTACAGATAAATGATAATTACCAGCCCAGTGATGTTGCTTTAACAGGTCAGTTTATGTACAATTCTTGGGGAGAGGACCCTGCCTGACTAGGAAAAAGAGGCTTGGGGATGACACTGTAATTCAGAGGATGAAACTAATTCAGAAAAGACAGATATTGTTCTAGAACACTCCATGAGTCAATATATAAAGAAACTCAAGTCAGTGACAATTAGCAGCCTGAGAAATACCCCTGCAGACCTACTGTCAAACCCAAGTAAACGTCAGGCTATGATGTGCATGTCTCCACACAGGCACAGAACTATGTGAGTATGGTCATGTACTCCAGCTGTATTCTGCTGGTTTAGCTCAGGCCACAGCCTCCTTGACTGCAGTGTGAGCTTTGCTGAAGCTAAAACAGCTATTTCACATTGGAGATGACATTGGGAACTTCCTAAGTGCTGAGATTTGTATTTAAAATGAGACCAGAATCCAGCTGTTTTACTTGTTCTCAGTGAATGCATTTTCCATACTTTGCACAATAATGAACCGAAAGTCAACTAATTTCTGCATATTTTCAGTATGCAATATATGTACCAGCTCTTTTGTAAGAGATTATTCCTGTAGTTCTCATATTTACAAAGAGTCATTTGGTCAAATAGAAGAGCCCCCATAACTTTACACTCACGCATGCCTTGTTTATGCTACATTTCAAATAAGCTGATAGTGATCTTCTAAAATAGATACATGAAAATAATTTTCTCAGAACTATCGCTGTAAGCTAAAAACGCAAAGATCAGCTGACAGCACTTCTCACATCCGTCAGCAACGTTCATTTTTGATGACAAAACATAACTAAAATTTCCAAAATTGGTTCATCAGGGAAGATCTCAGCTCACAATTTAGTTGGTGTTCATCAAAAGGCTTTTGCTGAGTTAGTGAGGTTTTGGAACATGCAAGACCACTTAGGCTACTCAAGCCAAAGGGAAACTGAAAGGCAGCTCTTAGTAGCAACGGCATTTTTTAAAGTTCACAGACTGCCTCAAGGTCAGCAGATCATTAAGCCTAGAAATACCAAGATGTAACCTTGAGATAAAGTTTTGGTGCCATGCACAGTGAATAAGAAACCCTCACTGACATCCGTGGACATCAGACTGGACTCCAAGTCATTAGATCATGAATGCAAAAAGGAGGAGGAAATACTATTCTAATTTTATTTTGATTAGGCCGTGACTGTCACATCATAAAAACATGCAGTACGTATATGTATATATTCCCCATAACAGGAAACATATTTCTGATTCAGAAGGTCGAATGCTTCCAGCTGACCCAGAAATTAAATACTTCGCAGCAGCTTTGTAGAAACAGCATTGTGGAGTCCTATGTATGTCTTGATTACTTGTACCAAACATATTCCTTTTAAAATTAAAAATGCGCTTTCAAGCTCTCAGTTTTGCAAACTCATTTGGGGCCCTGAGAGTCAAGTCATATTCTCTCCCTTCCCAATCTCACAACCAAGTACTGTCCAGTCCTTAAAGGCTACCCAAGGCCTTCAGTGGGTCCTGTGTGATGCCGCTGCCTTCTCGTTGCGCCCCCAGTGATGTCCTTGCAGCCTGAAGCCTGTCGTCAGTGGGGTTTCTCAAGTGTAACACACTGAAACTTCGGAAACTCTCAATCCTGTGGAAGCTGCTCATAAGCATCTAGCTTGCACGTGCAAGCTATGTTGGCTCTTTCTGAAAAACAGAAGCAAGAGAGCAGTGAAAGCCTATTTTTGGCACGAAAGCCGGCATAACTGATTCTTAAAAATGTGAGCAGGACTGCTGGGTGAGAATGTGCAATGAACAGATGCCCTTCTCTGGGCAAAACTGCTCAGGTAGGGGTTAGCATGTATTTCAGCTCTGTGGCTTTTCCTTCTGTTCAGTAGAGTACATGATTTGTACTCTAGCCCAAAAAATTATTTGGAGATGAAAGGTGGTTTGATCACAAAAGCAGCTCTGTTATTCCAGGAGCAGCATGGAAAGGAAAGCTGTTTCACACAAACATGATAATGTTCCCTACCTCTGAATTCAGATTATTAGAAGACTGTCTATACTCTCCCCAACCCTCACACCCCTTGCCTAATGTTTTACAGTGTTTCAAAGACATTGATAGGCATTCTCTAAATAGGCTGTTTTCTAAAAAAATGAGATTGAGCGAAATAACCTTGCAAATTTTGGGAGTGCACTTCCATCTTCAGTAGAGTTTTCTGCTGAAGAAAGGATTACAGACCTCAGGATCTGGCCCTGGAGTTCATATGCAGAGTACTGATAGGAAGTCAAAAAGAATATAGACACAAGCAAAGGTTACTTAATATTTAAATATTTTGGTTGTTCAGCTATAAATTCAGACCCTAAGCACAGAATAACTGGATTTGGAGCTATAGAAAGACTGTAACACAGCAAGGTCAGGGCTGAATGAAATGACTAGAAATCGATCAAATGTGCGAAGTACTATGGGGGAACAGGGCAGTTAATCATTTCAAAACTTTACTCAGTAAAATGTACTGTACGTGATCGATGACAGAGGAGATAATAAAACAAGCAGACTATACCTCTGTTCCATATATAAATATGCTGGAATTGTGTTTCGTCTGATTAATTCAGCAAAATTTGGGTTGCTAATTAATGATGCTTTAATCAGAAGGTGGAAAAGTTAGCTCTGGGAGCCTAGGGAGGGACTGTACTTCATTTAGACTTCTAAAAACCTATATGGATTTGAAGTGCATATGCTTTGGGTGCAAGAAATGCTAACTGCTTGGCATCCGTTTATTGGCAGTGGGATATGCATTTACAAGCCCCTTTTGCCTGCTAGCACCAAGGGATTAACAATGCACCAATTCTTTGAGCCTCAGGGCCTGATTCTGTGTCACTGAAGTCAATAGAAGCTTTGTCATTGACCTCAATGGGCACAGACTCAAACCCTCAAAGAACACATTATGTGATACATGTTTTTTAAAAAAAGGCTTAGCAGTTTTGTGTTTGCAGAACCAGGGATGACTGACTGACTGATAGAAAGAAACTGAAATAGAGAGGTGAAAAACAAACTCCAGTTAGGCAACTGACTCTACATCTGAACACGGTTTAAAAGCAGACAGAATAACTGCACTGAGTAGCTGCATTTTGCATTACATTTAAACTGTGAATAATACCTTCTGAAATCAAGTCTCTAATTTAGGTACCTGAAAACAATATAAATCAGCGAAAGCAGCAGAAGCTCTATAACTCTGAGAAGCCTGGTTACTTTGTGGTGAAATATAGATGCAGGAGCCTATATGTAAGCAGGTCTAGATTAGAGAATTTTGACTACTGTGTACTCAGAGTAGCTCTTCTCATTTCTCTGACATTCCTTCATCTGCCTCCAGGAGCCCCTCTCTTAAATGACATGGTCACATAAATGTGAGAAACTTTGCTAAGAGCAACTGTTCACCACTATATTCAGAGATGTAAGCAAGTTAATGACTGCATGTAATAAAATACATACTTTGTAACGACATATAGTCAATGGCTGTGTTTTCCCCTTCTAGCTTCAGCATTAATAAGAAACTCTTTCAGTTTTCCAAAACTTAATCTATAAACGGAACAGCAGGGCCTGCATATACATATTCATGTGAAAAACCCTCCAGAGGAATTAAAGGCAATAGCACTATTCCTCTTCCTTACATATTGAATGAATGAAGTATCGGCTCTCTAGGTTTTGTAAGTGTTGCTGGTCACCTCAGTCACGTACCATTGTTTCTGATCCATATCTGGATGATTTGCACACACGTCAGCTCTTTCAAAACAGCTTTGTGAATACTTCCCGTGAGAATGCTTATTTTCTCAAATCCTTGTGATACCTTAGTTACCAAAAACAGTCTTGGGGGAAAGAAAATTTATTCTGTCACCAGCATGTGTAAAAAGGGAAAGGAAGCCTTCACTAGCACTTCCAGACAAAAGCTGAGCACAGCAGCAAGCGCACTATTTAGAGAGGGGGGAATGCTGCAGAAGTCTCCTCATACTAGTAGGGGTTAGAGCATCAACTCCCAGACACAAAGACCTTTTGTAATACCAAACCCCAAAACATTTTCTCAAAAGTCAGTACGATTATCACATCCTAGTGGTGCAGAATTTTTAATGCTGAGCAGCTAGTACATTTTATGAATTCATCACTTTGCTGTTGAACACTGGCATGCACTGATAGCTAGGCACAAAAAGCTCCAGCGCTGTACAGAAGTGGCATTCAGCCTTTGACAAGCGAAGAGCTACTTTGTCATCAAACAGAGGCTCACAAAACCATGAAAGAATGAACCGCATTTAAAATAGAGAAATGTACGCAGGCGGTTTATGTGAGAGTTAATACACTGCTCCAAACAAGTCAGCAAAATCTACAGTCAGAACAGTGTTTGCCAGAGTACAGCCGAAGACCCAGACTCATTGGCTATCTGTCACCGGTCGCAGAAGACTGGTTCTGTATAAGTCAGTACGGTCCATATGTGTGTGGGTGCACTCACACCTCTATTTTTTGTTTCAAATTGCCTGGGGGCAGCTGCGATATCACCTTCAAGACACCATGTGATGTCTTAATCAAATGTTAGCAAGGAGCTTGAAGCAGCTTAGAAGCCACAAATGGGATACGAAATACCGGGGCACTGAAATATGACATCACCAAGATAGCAATGATTAGCTTCATTTTTCCTTGCCCTTTGCATGCTTTTCTTAGGTAGGATGCTTTCTTCACTGCTTATTTCTTCTGAACTGATATGAAAAGAAAGAAGAAAGAAATACCTGTTAAGCAAGATTGCGGTTTTAATAGGGAAACTTTTGGTCTATTTTATACATCTTTATGCTGTCCAGCTGCCTGGATTAGAATAGCGACTGAACAGAAACATGGGATTGCTGCATTCTAATCATCTCTAAAGCTTAGGAGCATAAGCTTTTGCCATTTTTCAAATATGGATTTTGGTTACAACCCAACCTTGTCACCCTTTCATATGCAAACTTCCCACTGTGATCAGTGGGACTTCTGAATAGTTAAGGAATACATGGGAACTTCTTGTTTTTTCTCTTCAGTTTCTAAACTGCTAGTGGAAAATTGTGTGAACCAGGGAGGAAGAGAAGGAAGGAGGAGAATATGAGGGAGTGTGAACAGAGCTAGATAATGCTGTGCGCCAAACGCTTCCCAGTCAGCCCCTTGGCATGCTGCTAGAATGCTGGAACTGCAGCCAGCAGCGTTACATTTGCAAGTGCAGTATCTGCAGTTCCTTGTGAGTAAGTTTTCAAAGACAAATCCCATTCACAAATACCATTACAAATAACAAATACTGTTGCAATATTTGAGCGTATTCACACAAACACACAGAGAATTTTTCTTACCTTTCCTTCAGAAAACGGAACGAAGTATGTTCAGAATTCTGTGTACTGAAATATTTATGCCCAGTCTGAAAGGGTGAAGGGCAGATTTTTAGTACCCACGGTCTCTATAAGATAAACATGAAACTCTAGCACAGCTGGTGCTTGACAGTGGATGTATTTGTCTCGTGGAATTTTGTGTTAAGGAGATTCCTTCATTAGTAAAAGAACCTTTTTAGTATTCACTCTCAGATTGCTTTTACTACTTGGTTCAAGGCAGTGCTTAGTACTAAGTATGTTACCTTAACATAGTAAGTTCCACTAAATCTTAATCATTAGCAGTGAAAACTATAAATATTTGTTTTCAAAGTTAAAGTCAGAAAGTATCAATGCATTTATTAGTGTTTCTTTTAGACAACTGAACATATTGACTTAGTATTTACTTTTTTTAACCCACATTCCACATTCACACATTTTTTGCTATTTCCTTCTGATGTTTAAACTACACCATACTTCATCTCCAAAGCAATGAGGCTTTCAAGCATCATGATTTCACCTTTTGAGCGTAGAAGAGAATTTGTTCTGGAAAAGCGAAAGGATATATTAAAGAACTTTTAGAACTTGACTGGAACAAACTGATTTGTCCACCTTATTATTATCATTATAGTTTCCACAAAAGAAGATTTTTTTTCCTAGCTAAAAGTTTTATTCTGTAACAAAGCTGTACATGTTGCCTGATCCAATACATGCAGTCTGATCCTTCTAGCTTCATGCCAACCATTGCCATTTTATTACTGTCCAAATGACACATGACAAGACAGAAGCATCACTTAAAATACATTACAAAGAGTTCCTAGCTAGCTTTGAGATTTATTACTGTGTTGAGTGAGATTGCATTTTTAGTGACAACACTGCAAAGGAGACTGAAAATTTGGAAGAATACAGTCAGTTTATGGAGGTGAAGCATGCATTGCTGTGAGTGTGGGAAAGAATAACTGAACTTGTATCATCAACACATATTTTTAGAACCATTTCACAATGAGACAGAATTTAGGCTCTTTTGGTACTGAGATAAACAATTCATATAGCCAAAACGTTACTGGTCTCTACTACAGGGAAAAGTCTGTCAAGTACTTCAACTAGCCCTTTTCCTTATTGTAGCCATTAATTCATACAGAATCAAACACCTTTCACGGCTTAAGTGATGACAATTTATAGTATTACTGAGAAAATACAATTGGTACTCTCTTAATATATTAAGAGTTGCAAAATTTGAATTCAAACCAAGACTTCAAAATCCTCTGTGTGCAAAACTATACAGAGTTAGGATTGGATAAGATGCAGCAAATACCCCTTCTTTGTATGTAGCTTTTGTGAAAAACTGTGGGAGAGAGTTCTCTGGAAACTTCAGCTAAATAAAGCAGGTATAGAGCAGCTGAAGTAAAGGACCTTTGGTCAGTCAGTGATTGTTTAATACTTAGTTTTACGTGGTGCCTTCTTTCCTTTTTTCATAGCTTGTCCCTTTCCCCCAGGCCAAAGCCAAACAAAACAACACTTACAACCTGTCTGGTTTTGCGATTACATTGTTCACTTTGTGTGTTGTGCCTTTACTTTGTTCCAATTTGTCTTGTCTACTCACATATCTATCTCTGCGTTTTCTAGAGGCTAGCAAAGGAGGACCTTATTTCTAGTTGGTCCTGCAGATCCTACCATAATTAACACAGTTAATAGTAATCTGGTGAGACTGTCTGCTGTAGTCGGTGAAGGCTCGCAAACATTTTAGGAACCACATTTAGGGACCAATTGAATCTCACTAATGTAACCTCAAATAAGAACATAAAATATATGGCACAAAAAGCACGTGATCGAAACTTCACTTTGCTGCAAGAACGCCAACAAGCTGCTTTTACTCTTCAGGAGCAAAGGGAAAGATGAGTATGCTTTCCTTCCTCTTTCAGTCAGATAAGGCATCATGCACCAGGAAACAGGAGTTGCTCTTTTTCATCTGTCCTGGCTCTGGATTGTCCACCTACTCTGACAATATGTCTCCAAGATCCAAGCAGCTGGCTGATAGCTTGGTGAAGGTGCTTATGCTCGGTAACAAAATGGAATTGGTCTCCCTGTGAAAAGCTGCTACAACCCCCCCCGCCCCCCAGTCCAATCTAGACGTGTTTCATTTTATTATGTCAGCACATAATAAAATTTTTACTTGTGTTAATTTTAGCTGCTTTATTTTCTGAGTCCTTTGAAGCAAGTTCCTTTCTGCTTTTCTGAGTAAGCTCACATGGTTCATTCCTCAGGGTTGCTTGGTGTAGTGGGGTGAAGAGTTTTCTCGCTATCATTCACACAAGGTAGTGCACTGCACTTGCGTGGTTGAGACTGGTTCTTAACTGAGATGTTTCATGAGATTCAAGCATGTAGAAGCTTAGGTCAGATGCTGATGGCAAGGTTGAAGACTATGATGATAGTCTTGAATGAATGGTGCTGGAAGCTGGTTCATCTTTGGTCAAACTTTTTACAGGCAAGAAGCTTTTTGAACCTGTCTGTTACTGGACCCACAAGGAACTGCAGCAGTCCAGAACAGTTTCTGCATCTAGCAAGATATTTATGGCTTAGCCTTGTTATAGGTTGTACACTGAGTTTGTTTTAGAGGATTTTTTATGCTGCCTCTGCAAAACAATTTCTTGCTCCAGCAGCTCCCAAACTTAAATTTTAGCCTACAGCGTTCAGTCCAGAAAACACAGGACTAGCATGCAACTCTGAAGAAGATCAAAGAAACAATAATTTGGGATTCATTCACAATTATTTTAGGCTCTTAACAGCAATAGGACTTAATATTGGTTAAAAACTGTAGAAAAGGGCTCTTGGGAGAACAATTTTAATACATCCCAGGTGTAACAGCATTGAAGTCAACAGTTATAACATTTTTTAACTGACTCCAGTATGTTTATTCTGTAGAGAAAGTTCCCTCACACTGTAAATTGTTGTAAGATTAGTATTAATCTGACTGAAATGTCCTGAGCCGTCCAATTCTCTGGTTAATTCTATTAGGCAGAATTTTCCACATGCTAGTTTGAAATGTTATCATATGATGACAAATTTGAGCTTTTTTATTGGATTTATGTAAATCCTTTCTTCACTGAAGCTGTTGGAAGGGTTACACAGTTGCTTATAGGATCCACACACTGAAAAGCATCACAAATACCTTGTAAGAGACTGGCTTTTCTTCAGAAAGTCCAAGCTTTAGAACAACTGTTTCAGGTCCACTGCAGACTTCCAACCCTTTTTCCTATTACAGCATCGCATGAGATGGCAGAAATCTTTCCACCTGAGCACCATCTTTAGCACTGTCTGCTCTTAAGAAAGAATGCACTTTCAGAGAGAAACCAGGAGTGAAAAGAACAGGTTTAAATCCCTGCTTGTCTCAGCTCTCTCATTTGGTTATTTCCTCTTTGACTGTACAAACTTTAAGGGGTTCTCACCCAAATTGCTTTCATTTGTCGTAGTTTCTATTTGAGAACTGGAAGATTAAAAAACTCAGTCCTTCCAGCTATACAGGTGAGCATGAGAGACAGAAGGAACAAGGACATTCTGTCAGGATGCCACTTTCCATACCTGGAGACCAGAGCAGTTAGATTCTTTGATCTCAGAAAGGTCTTAATAAAAACAAACAAACAAACAAACAACCACAAAACCAAAACCCACAACACTGAAATTGTCATCTTTTTAGAATAGTCCATTATTTTTTTTTAGTTCATTACACAGCAGGGCTGTGCTCCAGCTTGACATCCCAGGGCTCAACTACAATACATATAATAAATAACTAGTGCCGCTTGCCTTCAAGCACAGGAGTAGACCCATTGGCTGCAGTGGGGCTACTCACACTTAAAGTCAATCATATACTAAAGTGCTTTGCTGGACTGGGGCCTCCATATCTCAGATGAATAAGCTTTTCTTCAATGAATTTGCCAGGTCTCCTTCCTAAAGGTCAGAGAAAAAGCCTGTTCTATTTCCTGCTGAACTTGGTGGACCTTTTAAAATACATTATATTCATTCTTAGTATATGTACTACAGGTATTAAACATTAGCTGACCTTAGTCACAGGAGACTCAAGAAAATAGTCCTAGGGAAGTATAAAAGCTAAGGGTTAATTACAACACCTTAGATCGAGACAATTTTGTAAAATTTCTTTGTTCTTATTTATTTAGTTGTTTTTAATTCAAAGGCAATGTTCTATTTGGATGTAGAGATTCAAGTAACACTTTCCAAAATATGAAAGGCTAAATGCCACATTTACAATTGTTTCTGAAAAGGGTTGACCTTTATTAAAGTTACTGAGTAAATACAATTCCGAAGGTTTTGTTTCTCTTGTAAATTAAATGGTATGTTTGTAGTTGGAAAGGTCAATTTTCAGTAAAGCTGAGCTTCAGAAAACATCACCTTTCTCAGCGAAATCAAAGGAGTTAATTAGTTTTACAGATGGAATACATAATATATAATTCTCTTATCTTTGCTTGAAAATCAATTGTTTATGGCATAAAGAGGATACACTTGTCACCATTAGGTGTAAATGTTTGTTGCAGCAGCAAATATAGTCTTAGTCTACCACACACAGCTTCATAAATGTGAGACATGGGTCCTCGGAGAGGTTGTGTGTAGGGAAGTGTGTATCCAAATCCTAGCCGATATCAGATTTCATGTATTTAGTAAATTTATTCCATCTTACATGAAACTATCATAGTTTCTATTAACAAAAGATGCACTAGAAAAATATTACTAGGCATTGGTACTGCATTGAGTACTCTGCAGTTTAATCCCTTTCCTCCTACATTGTCCTTAAGTCAAATATTTTTTTTATATTTAGTAATTTTTACAACAATTTCAACATGAGACCACAAGCATGCATTAATAAACATCATCTGAACCAGTTAAACACCTGGGTGTATTAACTAGAAGGAGGCAGGAAGGCCTGGATTTTCCTGCCTAGGTTTGTGATAGGTCCCATACCAGCGTCCGGAGCCTCATGGGAAGTACTGAGCACCACACTGTTGTCTTAGCTCTTCATTACAGAGAACATTGTTTGCTCCTTTGGACAGAAAATTGTTGGACTAAGAGGCAGCACCTCCTGACTCTGTAACAGCCTTCAGCTTCCCTCTGTGTATGGCTTTCCAAAATCAAGGAAGAGAAGGGAACAAAGTTTTCACTAGCTCTAGCATCTGTTTAAACCAGCACGTTACGCAAAGCTGGACTTTCCAGCAAGTTTCATGGGTGCCTCCAGAAGGAAGACATTTGAAGTCAGGTATGTAGAAGATGCTGGAAGAATTCAGGTCTTTGTAGAGATGTACCACCACAGCAGTGAGTGCAAGGTGGGTTTCTTCTCCCATGCCTACTGGGGATGTCCAGAGATTTCTTATGGACCTTACTCTCCTTGCTTTGGCCTGATCTTGTAATTTTTTTCATACAGTGCTCTCTATAAATTAAGTGCTATTTAGGGACTGTTATTATTTACAGCTAGATATTATTTACAGCCTGTTTATACAAATCTTATCTGATAAACTTTGCTATAGAATAGATTCTTTAAGACAAATTCCACATACCCTTGCCTTGTCTGAAGCAGCAGTACTAACTTTATTTAAAAGTCACAGAATCATAGAATCACAGAACAGTTTGGGTTGGAAGGGACCTTAAAGATCATCTGTTTCCAGCCCCCCCACCATGGGCAGGGACACCTTCCACCAGACCAGGTTGCTCAAAGCCCCATCCAGCCTGGCCTTGAACGCTTCCAGGGAGGGGGCATCCACAGCTTCTCTGGGCAACCTCTTCCAGTGCCTCACCACCCTCCTGGTGAAGAATGTCTTCCTTATATCTAATCTAAACCTACCCTCTTTCAGTTTAAAGCCATTACCCCCTGTCCTATCACTGTGTGCCCTTGTAAAATGTCCCTCTCCAGCTTTCTTGTAGGCCTCCTTCAGGTACTGGAAGGCTGCTATGAGGTCTCCCTGGAGCCTCCTCTTCTCATTTAAGTATCATTATACCTCTCTTCTCTGTACAAGCAGAAAACACCTAATGTCGATATTGTTCTCACAGAAGGGTGCCATATGGGAAAAAAAGAAGAGAGACTATGATGAAATTGTCTGAAGAGACAAGTGAAAATAAAACAGCTTATGTCAAGCACTGAGGTTTGTAATAAGTGATGTGCTGACAACAGACACCTTCACTAAGGGAAACCTAAAAGATAAACATAAAAAAATTACAGGCAGATTTTCCAAGCTGCTTCACTTTTTATTTCTTTTAATGGAAGCTAGGTGACCCAATCCTTCACAGTGCTTTTGCCATACTTAAATTTTGCAGCTGTTACAGGTAATCTAACCTTCAATTTTGTACTGAATAATATTAAACTAAACAAAAGTCTTCTTGCTTTAGCAGAGAGCTGGGTCAAAGCGGTTCCACTGCTAAGTGTAGACTAGGTAATTTGTACTCTGGCACAGAGGCTCAATCGAGGCTTCAACAGCAACAGCAAATCCACATTACTATCTTGCAGCAAGCTCTTAACATGATTCCAGTACTACCAGAGGAACCAAAATGGTTTTGTATCAGTCAAATGGTTTATAAACCATTTTTAATGCCCTGCTCTTCTGTTTGATTTTCTGGTGTGGTACATTCCCCGTATCCAAGCAATTTTGATGCAAATAGTCAAAACTCATTATTGAGTTCATCTAGGATGAAAATAAAATGGCATTCCATACTCTAAACAGATGCTTTCTGTTTAAGAACATCTCCAGCCAGCAGGAAGGTACATGAACAGTATGGTATGAGGGCTTAGATGTTACAGATGGATTTTATGGAGAACTCTAAAGTATAGAGGAGATACAGAGAAGTTGTATGAAAGCTATAGGTACTAGGAGTTGAAGCAGGAGACATTATATCATAATTTTTCTGACATTCTCAGTACTGCTCTTGCCAATCTGCTCTCGCAATGCACAGGTAGCATGCTCACTGCAGATTCACAGTGAGACTCTTAGCTACATTGTGCTCTCCTTGTGCCTCTCTTTACCTATCTACAGAGCAGCCGTATAGCAAACCTGTGCCCTCTAGCTTATTAAATGGCTCATTTAAAAAGTACAGCCCCTCAGGTGATATTACAAATGTTGAAACGAATACAAGGGTTGTAAAGGATACTAGAATTTTGGGACTGCTGTGGGCATTCAATTGAAGCAAATAATCAGTGGGCTCAAGTAACTACGCTCTGCCAGTGCAGGCAATATATCACAGCAAAACACTGAGCTGTATGAATGCCGGCATCTTCAATCAGATATTGCTCATTTAAAAATGGAGCTGTGCAACAGTGGCCCTATCTCTTGTACTCATTTTTCTTGGAGCATCAGTCTGACATTTCAAAAGATGAGAAGTACCTTTCAGCTTGAACAAACTCAGAAATCTATCTGTAAACACATTTGGCCTCATCTTGAGAAATGTCAGATTTCTGGAATGAACAGCATGGGTACAATATTTGTGTCAGTATTTAGACAGCCACATGTAAGAGAGCAGGCATGGTTGCAACATTTTATACTGCACTTTTTTGCAAGTACAATAGCTATAGGAAGAGATGCACATTACACCCAACATCTTTGTCCTACTGCACCAATAAAAGAGTTGCAAAAATAAGTAAATGACTGAGTCAGTAGTGGGAGGGAAAGCTTCTTTTACCTCCTTCTCTGCCTCACTGTAACCAGGCCTCTCCCTCCTGACACTAGCTGACAATCAATTCATTATTGATATTCATTGTTGGGCTTCCAGTATTGTCACCTGAAATCAAGTCCTTGCTGTGTTGAGCATTATACACAGAAAATGGCAGTTCCTGCCCTGAAAAGCTTGCGGTCCAGAGAGACAAACCAAATGTGAACGACAGGCTACAAACAACATTAGTGCCGCTGCTTGATTTGTGTGTGTGTTTACAGCAGTGGTTTTCAGCCTACGGTTTGTGAGCCCCAGAGGGTAGTGGTCTATAAGGGATCCAAGAAAGGTAAGTAAGGAAAAAAAAAAAAAAGGCTTAACTTCATCTCACACAAATCTCTGCTTCCTCTGGAAAGTGTTTAGGGCCTCTATACTGAAAAAGCCTGAAAATCATTGTATATGGGTTGCGACAATCAAGCCTGTCATTTAGAACATCCTGAGACACATCAGCTCACATACCTGGCTACTGCTTCGTGGGCTCACACAGCAGTCTCGCCCCAGCCTGTTTCCACTCCAAGTAGCGTAGCGTGGAGTAGAGAAGACCCAGCACTGTGCTGTACCTCCAGGTTTGCCACACCACGGGATCCCGTGCTCAGAGAAGCCTTGCACAGATTTCAGAGCAGCACACTCACACCACAGCCCCTCAATCTGCCATTAACACCCTCATCTCCCTTCTCCTTGCAATGTAGGATTTACACCTAGGAAGATAAAAACCCCCACATCTCGAGTCTTCTAATGGAAAGGACTTAAGCTCTCCTCAGTACTTGCTTTCCTCCTTCCTCCCATGGAGGTACCAGATGGGGAAATACCTGCCAGTGAATAGCAGTTTACCTAGCAGTAGCTACCAAGTTAACCTGCTTGAAAAATACTCAACTGCAGAAGAACCTGTCTGTCCTAAGACTCCTAGAGACCACGAACTTCGGCAACAGGTCTGAGAGTGTTACCAGAGATGGCATTGCCTGGCTGCTGCATACAAGAGAGCCACCCACACGCAGAGAAGCACTTGGCTTCTGAGCTCAGGGGATTTATTAAAGCCAGGGAATCTCACTGGTTGTGGATTAGCCCTCCAAACTGCACATGGTACTATGCTGTATTTTTCATAAAGCAATTCATTCTCTTACAATCTTTCAGAGAATAAAATTTTCACTGACCCAATAAAATATGCTAAAATTGCTTATAATGGCACTGCTTAGGCTCAGGTAGGAAGCCATTATATCATAGCTTACAGAGCTAATGGCCAGTATTGAGTGTGCATATTGTAAACTATAATGAAATGGGAAAAAAATTACTTTCAGATATATTTTCACTCTGTATTTTGTAATAACAACAATATATCAACCTTTCTAATATTCTTTTCTCATGATTGAGTGGACCTGTTTGGTTTGTTATCGTACATAGGTAAATCTTACAATATCATTTGGCAACTGTTATGTTCAAGCTGGAGTGCTCTTATTTCTGATCTCTCTTCTTCCTTCCTTAAAATATCACCTTGTGCTAAGGCTGAGGAGCAATAAGGATGACACACAAGAAATCTGCATCCATTCTGAGAACATTCCTGCTTCCTCAAAACACCTGCTTTGCCTTATGGCCAGAGTCGTTCGGCTATTTATTCTGCAACTATGTCCTGATACGGGATGGAATTTTGATTAATTTTCCATTTCTGTTTCTAAAATTTCTGATCATCCCCAGAATTCCATATTTTATTTTTCCCAATGCTTCTGTCTCCCTCTCTTCTTTGTTGCTTTAGTTTCTGAAGTACATATATATATATATATGTATATACACTCATGTATTATTTCCCTTGCGGAGCAGGTAAGAACAGAGAGCCAGTAAGGTCTTTGTTGTTGGTACAAATTAAAACTTGGCCTTGCTCAAATCTATTCAGATCTAAGGAAGATCAGATGCTAAAATGAATAGTATAACCCATCTGCATCAGTATGATATCAGATCAAAGCCCTGTGTATATGCATCTATAATTTGGAGATAGCTCACAGATAAACCACATCCAGCTTTTCTAACTGGGTACTATTTGTTTTGGAAATGCAACCTGAAGTCTTGATCAAATGCTTCTAATATTTATGCTCCCATTTCACTTAAATGGAATTACTGCAATGAGAAAGGCAAACAATGTGCAGGATTACAGGATTTCTTAAGGAAGGACTCAAGATACATCCTCTAGTATCAAGTAAGACAGCAATACCTCAGACAATACGCTTAAAAAGCAGAAACATTCAGAAAAGTTTATCAAATGAAACAAACCAAAATGTGAAACCACATCTGTTAAATCTCCAAACCAGAAATGTTTTCAGACCAACAGATAGCTCCACCCCAGGAGTCTTAAAGTGAATGAGCTCTCTTTCAACCAGTAATATTAATTTTAACACACTTTGGCAATCTGAGAAAATATCAAACAGCTGGTGATTGCCAACATGATCCCAATATATTAGAAGGATGATGTAGAGAATAATAGATTGGTTAGTCTGATATCGATACTGGATGAAATAATGAACAGTTAATTCAGGACTGTGTCAGCAAAGCATCCGAACCTGAAAACATAATGAATGCCAGTCAGCATTCCTAGAAGGCAGATCTTGTTATTTTGGCAGGCGTGTGTGCCTGGTTGATAATGGCAACTCTCCTGAGGTGGGGTACCGAATTCTTCAAGGCATTTGACTTAGTACCGCATCAAATTTTGATTTTAAAATGCTTATAACAGCAACATAAAACAGGACAGCTTAGATGGATTACTGGCCCACTGACAGATCACATGAGGACATGGTTTAGTGGTGGACTTGGCAGTGATTGATAGGTTAATGGTTGGACTCGATGATCTTAAGGGTCTTTTCCAACCTTAATGATTCTATGATCACAGAATATAGTTGTTACTGAGGGGATATCAACTTTCCTGCTTCTACTGGTGACACTCAAGGACTGGTTTGTGTTCCAACAAACGCCGGTATTTTTATTAACACAAAAATTGGCAGTAAGGAGAGGTGCTGTTACAGTGCGGTCTGAGTCACCTGATAAATGGTCACAAGCCAACACAATATTTTTAATTTTATACAAATATGCAGCAATCTATCCAGAACATGGATGAAAGTGATACGTAAGGATTAGGAACTTCATCTCAGTCCACCCGATGCAGAGAAGCTCTTGAGCTACCTCACATGAGCTCTCATTGCAGTTCTGTAGCAGTACCATCTAATATGATCCTTGGATGAATAAAAGGAGCAGGGATTATCAAACTATCTTGTCCTTCTTGACAGCAATGGCAAGAACAGTATTACAGCCTGGCATCTACATTTGAGAAAAGATACAGAAATGCTAAAACCACTTAAGAAAGTGAAGGGAAGCCATGGGACTAGGACACCAACCCTCCGCTCCCCTCTCTTATTACAGGGGTAATTAAATAGTGGAACAGGTGGTAGACTCACTGTCTCTGGAGCCTTCAAAGCAAGATTAGATACATCTTTAAGAATATACTTTATTCCAATTGCCTTTCCTAAGGTGCTACACTATATGCTAGTCTCCAGGTTGTCTAGGATATGGAAACTCTTCAACATATGTATGCAGAATGTTAGACCTGATAGCATCAGACTATTCAAAAAGTTTTTGAGTCTTCTCCTTCCTCCCTAGCTTGTGAGGAGAATTGCTCTTCATAAAGATAATGAATGAAATTGGATACGATGTGATCTGGTGTGACCATCACATCTGAAGGGACCAGGAAGGCCACCATCATCAATGCACATTGTCAAATGTGTGTTTAGCTTGTCTGCTTCTTCTGAACCATTCTGTGCTCTGCACATGGCAGCTCTTGTGAGCACAGAAAACAACTGTGGGGAAGTCCAGCTCAGAGCCAGGGCTGCCCGGATGGGACAGGCACAGGTCGTGTCTGGAGAAGGTGAAGTAGTATGGAGGAGCTACAGACATGGATTCTGTGGAGACTTTAATATCACAAGTAGTCCCCATGGAATGTGTGAAACAGTGAGAATGACAGGAAGCAATTCCCAGCCTTTAGGCCATCTTTCAGGGCAAATTTTAAAGCTAGAATTCATCTCACCTAGTGTTAAACATCTAAAAGATTGGCATTAGTCAAAGCTAAATTATCTGATGCTCTGCTCTATACCTTGCCAGGAGACAGGTACCACCAGAAGGCAATCCATATTCCCCTAAACTAAGAGTCCAAAAAAGATGGAATGAATAACTTTTTGATACCTCTTGGCCGTATGGAAGCCTAGCTGAGTTTAGACTGGACATCTAGTTTCTGGATGGATAAAGTAAAGTGAGATGAACCCCGTGCTAAATATCCTCTCCAAAGCATGGAATTAGTAGTGTTTCTCAATGAAATGGCCACAAATATGTTTACATTAGCAAACTAACTCATTTTCTTCTCCTCTTATGCTTCTCTGAGACACATCCGTACTGTTTAAGTGGGAAGGTCCCAAAACCTCATCAGCCTGGAGCAGATATTCTCTACAGTTTGATTTATGTTGGGTTTTTTGTTGTTTGTTTTGTTTTGTTTTTTCTTTTTTTTACACTCATTAAAGTTGTCAAACTAAAGAACAGGAAAAAATCTCCCAACAGAAGTATCTAATACTATATATTCCATACAACCCACAAAGGGAGTGGGTCTGATTGAGAACTGCATACCGCGCTGCAGCCTTGCCTGAAGTAAAGCACTACTGGGCGCAGCTGGGCACCACAAGAGGGGAGAGGGCTCACATACGCCGCGTGGGCTGCACAAACACGAGTGCTGACACTTCTCGGGACATTCGATGAAATTCGTCTTGCCTTGGAACTAAAGAAGCCTCTTGTTCACGTGCGCTGAAAAATAAACTTTGTAGGCCACAGAGGTGGGGCATGGATTTCATTTCAGTGAGGTGAATGCATTTTTACAGTATTTACCTACGTCTTACATAATACAATTTTTTTTTATCCTTTAGATACACTTCATTTTAAATCTGAGATTTTAGTCTCCCTGATTTATTTGGTTTATTGGGTAATGGAACTTGTTTGATCCTTTAAACCAAAGTGAAATAGAAGACAAACTTGGAAAGCGCTACCCCAGATGAGATTTGGCAAGGAATCAATATTTTACAGTTTAAATATGTATTAATCCATGGCAGAACTAAACCATTTTAACTTTTTATACAGACAGTATTTTACCCTTGTGAAAGTGTATAAAAACTGTATAAAAAGTGCGTATTATGGAGTTATTTTGCTGAATGTTATTTATGATACACTTATCTCATTGGGGAAAAGCAAGAGCTAGTGATATCTGCCCAGGGAAAAATTATTGGGTGGTAGTTTCAAAAGAGCTTGAAAGATTTAGACAGTCAATTCCCAGTGAATTAGGAGTTATGACAGGAGTTATGGCTCTAAATCATATGAGCAGTTTTGAAAATCCAGCTCCTCCTTCCCCCTTTATCTTTAATTGAGTTCATTTGTCTTTCATTTGCTTATTGTGACATTCTCAGGCAATTTGAAGCTGCTTCAGAAATAATAACAGGCAAAATATATACATACAGTCTTCTGCTGTTAGAGGTACTGCATTGTGGACTAGAGTTGGGCTGATGGCTGCCTCTCGTATTTACTCCCTTGTTGAACCCACGAAGGAAGCAGCGCTTTCATGTTACGGGCCATCAGGTGCAGAAGTGGAGGTAACAGAGAATGTCACCAAAGGAAGCTGGAGTGTGAGACAGCAGCACTAGCAACGAAGCAAGTACGCTCCTGAGCTCCAGCCGAGCTGCCCGGTGTGGCCCTGCGCCTTCCACCCACGGCGGCTGCAGGTCCATCGGAGTGCTTTCTGGTGACCGCCAGCGGGACTTTGGTCTTGTCAGCTTTAGAACAAAGCAGCTCCTTCCTAAACTGAGTTCTAAGCACTTGCCTGATAAAAACCAACCAAAATTACTTTTAGTCTCTGAAAGGCTTTTGTAAATGACAAAAAAATCCCAACCAGAAATACTCTTAGTACCTGAAAGGCTTTTGTAACAAAGCCAATAAAAAAGTAACCAAAAAAACTACAGTGGTGCTTTCTCTGGTACCTCTTACTTTAACAATGCTTATAGCATTGATACAATGATAAATGATGTGATTATATCTTCAGGATAACTGAAACCGAACACATCTTTTCATTTAACCATTCTGCTTTGAACCAGCCATTTCAATTTCCTTTCAGTGAAGAGCTCTAACATCAGAAGTGTACAAATAACTGCAGCACATCCTTTTCTTTACTTCTTTTGGACAATCCAGAACAACCATCCATAATGTACTCCTAACACAGTAGAAAAAATAGGAGTTTTTTAATGAGAAAAACCAAGACTATACAACTGTGGCATGGAGAAACAGCTGATATAATTTCAAATTAAGTCCTAATTCAAATTAGAACCTAATAAAATTGAAAATAACTAGAAGTTTTCAAGGCCAGGTGATAAACAGCTAAACGAGACACCAGAGAAATTAATAACTTATATACATAAGTTCATTTTAGACACTGATTTTTCTGCAGTGCTGAAACATAAGCCTGGCTTATTGTATTTGCTTCATCTGTAACTTTCCCTCAGAAAACAGCTTTCCTTTTTTGGACATCTTTATTAAAGACTCATTTGCACACTGACTCTATACAATTATCAACATCATTACTTAATACTTATATAATAGCAGTATAGTCATATGAGATCTAGGAAAACGGATCTACAGTACATCCAGAAAGAAAACAAATGCTTCCCCAAAGAAGATACCAAGGCTCATATCTTACTGTTTATAATATATATCAGGTTTTAAAAAACCTCAGAAGTCTGTGCATATGCGAGAGATAGGAAGAGCTGAGACAAGCAAAGGTACAATCACTGCTACTCCCATTTTACAGGTGAAAAGCTGAGACTGAAAATCAGACTTGCCCAAAACCACCGAGAGAGTAGGTGACAGGACAGAGCTGATAGCTCACCTGGCTGAATCCTAATCCAAGACAGTCCTAAAATTAGGGTGAAGCATTTCTGTAATAAATTGTAACATTAATATACAGAAGTCTGAGAAGATCTAAAGTTATTAAAAAAATCACACACTTGCAACAAATATTGACTAATATATGAACCTTGTCAATGAAAATGCCCCTTTCTCTCTCTTCCTGTTAACCCTACATTACAATTTGTCATCACCAGAAAAAAAGCATGCCTTCCAATTCACGTGTGCCATAAACAAATGTACTCTTGTTCTACTTGACTTAGGATCAGTCTTTAGCATTGGAAAACAAAGTTCTGAATCACCGATCCCATCTTCTCCTGTACCTGACATGGGCTGTCTTTCTACTAAGTATTCTCCCGTTCCTGTCTCCTTGCTAGGGCGGTTCTTCCAGCCAGGGTACCATCTCGTCGGTGGGCGTTACACAGCGTGCACACAACCCGGCTGACTTTCTCAGGAGGGAGCTGTGTAATATGCGATGTACAAATGCTGTGTAATAGGCAAGCTCGTCAGCCCTGTTGCAGAGGGGAATCCGTCTGCATCAAATTATGAAGTCTGCTTTGTGTCTGGGCTAAAATATCAATACTGTGGCTTCATTAGTTCTTACTTGCCCCAGGGCAGCCTGCTATGCTATTATATTCTCTGATAAGCCTTATTAGATCTCTTGTTCTGAAATCTTAGGATTTAAACTAGATATATTTGGTAATATATCTTGAAGCAGCTACTCTCATCTGAGTATCATCAATACACATAACTCCATTGAAATTACACGGCTTCAAGAAAATAAGTTATGTAGAAATGATCTTAACATTGTTATATAGAATACCTGCCAAAGGTACAGCAGATAGGCGGGGTTCTGCATCCATCACAGATGGTGATATTTTACATTTGAAGATACAGTGCGTGAAATCTTGATCACAGTGTAGTGACTGGCAAAGCTCCCACCCATTTCAATGAGGTTGGGATTTCAGTCCATATGTGCACCAGCATGTAAAACTAATAATATTTATAACATCCACGGTAAACTACGCTAGCTGATTGTTCATCCTGGAATATATTGCTCTGAAGGTTCTCGGTACTGAATATTGCTGCTAGAAAGGGGAAAGTGGCATGAATCACCCTCTCAGTAAGACAGAAAAAAGCCTTTGCGTGACTATTGGTTCCTAATGTGAAAGCGTTAGAACCTGCATGCAATTCTCTAATATGCGCCAGGCAGAAACTAAGAGCCCCCCTTGCCACAGCAGTGACCTTCTGTATGTGCTGTCTTGTGGAAAGATGGGGGTCAGTTTTATCCCTTCCTGACACAGACAAATGTACACAGAGCAACAGATGGAGCCAACGTCCCTTTTACTCTCAGGTGAAGGGACACTTGACTGAGTGTAGAAGAGTTTTTAGGGCTGCTGGAACTTGGGATCAGCTGCCAGTGGCTCTCATTGGTTTCACAGTAGGACCAAAATAATGGAGGGGCAGGACTACACATGTATCTTGGCATACTGTGCTCTTAGGAGTACCTCTACAGAGCGGCTTAGGGCTGGAGGAGTCAAGTTTTGTCTTAATAGCACACTATGAGAGCATTTGCTGTAGACGAGAGAGTGAGTCTGTGCAACTGTTTCTGTGCAAGCTGGAGCTAAAGGACCACCAGACAACCATGAATGGAGCTTCTTTGCCTATGTGGAAATATAAGATATTTTGTCATGTTTTGTTTATGTGGTAGGTTATATTTATTTGTTTATTGTGTTTTGTCATATTTATATGTGACATCCACCTATATAATTTTATTTTTATATTTAAATACATTTAAGAAAGATGCAGATATTTATATAAATATGAAATCTATATTTATTTTGTTAGTCATTTATAATTACTACTATATTTCTTATTTATTTATTATACTTCTTATACATTGCAATGAAGCACAATCCCAGACAGAAATACCACATGAGCATCCTGCTCCTTGCTCAGAAGAGGCTCCTTACGGCCTGTACCTGTGGCTGATGACTTTAGTTCTTTCCAGTCTCTGAAACTTGATGCATGCCGGTCCCTAGCAAATGCTGTTGTTTTTTCACTTGAAAGCATACTGAAAGTAACCAAGTGCAGCACTGGCTGTATTGAAAATTACAAATTTGGTATCATCCTATTTGCTTATCAGTTATTATGCTGATCTCTAAATGCTATATATAAATGAGCCATATGTAAGACAACTTGAAGGCCAACATATAATTATAATACCTTAAAAGGTAACTCTTGGTGTTTTTTCTTAATACTTGCGTGTTCCATAACAGCAAAACAGCAGCTGTCTGCCATTTGCTAGTGATTAATGACAAGCCTTCTCCCTCCCCCCATCTAAGACTTATTTAAGCAGTGATGACTGACAGGGAGGACTTTCCCAGCAGTTAATTGTCAGATAAGTAAGTCTTGGCACACTTAGCTGAAAAGAAACAGCCTCTCCATCAGTCATTATTGCTTAAATATAGCCCAAATTCGTGCATTTTCAATTCTTGGGTAACACCTGCAGGCAATATTCCTTTAAAATGTGCGTATAATAGGACGTTCATATATATAGAATAGCAGGCATATTTATGTGAATGCTATCCCTCTGTGAAATCACTTGAAGGATCTTGTGTGTGTTGCCAATACAGGGAGGCAGAAGAGCGGAAAGAAAAACCACATGCTGATCCATCAGGGAGTTTTCCCAGAAGCCTTTTTGTTTGATGGAGTCTGGGGAAGATTGCTGCTTTCTACAGACTGAGATGCTAACGTGATAATCAAATATTTAGGGTTCGGTAACCCGGGGCAAATATTAAGTATTAAAAACAGGCAATGACATGAGCTCTGGATAATTTTTTTTAATCAGTTTAAGAAAGTATTTTTCCCAGCAGTCCACTTGTGGTATTTTGCTGACAGATAATACCCTCATAGTAGTCAGCTGATGACACACGTTTCAATGGCTCCAGCTCAGATCTGGCCAGCTTGGTCCATTTCCATTTGTGTTAAGGTCAATCTAAGACACTAGGCACTGGCAGATGCTCCCTCTGTATTTTTCTAAGGAAGTGGTAACTTGTAGTAATGGCACACAAAAAACAACAGTAATTTTAGCTGCTACAGCAACATGTGTCAGGGTTCTCTCATTATTCAGAGCGTACTTGAGTTTTGAAGGCTTTAAAGTCAAGATCCTTGCTATGAGAAAGGAAGTTAGTTAATCAAATAATTTGCTGTGAATCTCAGCCAGTCAGGAGCTTCAGCAAATACTATTTTATATGCTCGCTTTTGTATCAAGCTGAATACCACAAGTTGAAGCACTAATTTGAACATCGTCCTCATTTTATATTAACTACAGGATCAAGCCCAGGTAACTCACTGTCAGTTTTTACTTAGATCTTTGTTCTCAGTGCTCCCGTTGTTCTACTGCCTAGCTTTAATGGGATGGGAATTAAAGGTTTCAATCAGAACTAGGTCAAGGAAATGTCTTACGTTTCTATTTGCCATTTGTCAAGACCCAGAAGTTATTAATCCTCCTTTTCTTTTTTTTTTTTAACAGTTTTGCCAGGTGTTAATTCTCCATAAACTCAGATTTAAACAGCACTATTAGAGGTACTTTACTCTAGGCCTCTTACAGTTCTTTAAAATATTTTATGCGTCTTTGGCAGTAAACCTAGCCAGAATCTGCTAAACTTCATGGCTTCCCCTTAAATTTTCCAGTCGCACTTGTCCTTGGTATGCCTTTTTTTTAAGAATGAAAATGACAGTACCTGCAAAGGCATTGAAATCTACTGCTTTTTTGCCCCCTCCCAGTTTCTTTTACTTTAACAGGGAAATATTTAGCAAATGTCCCTTTCAGGATCCTTCCCCAAAGAGCACAGCCAGAGGCGCTTGTAGCACACAGTGAATGCCCAGCTGTGTGTTTGGATGATAAATACCAACGACATTAGGGATTCTATGACTGGCTACCTATTTTAAGCAAACTGTACCATTGTAACATCTAAAGAAACTAAAGTAATGTGGAATAAAAACTCAGCAATGATAGGTGGCCTGGCCTCTGTTAATCCTCTGGCGTGAATATGTACAGGCAGTTTCCAGCAGTTTTATAACAGTAGAAAGATTTTTTGCTTTCAAAACCAACAGATCAGAGTTAATGAAGAACACTCTCCTTTGCTTGTAATAGGAAAAAAGCGCAAGCCTAAATCAAGCCTTCTTATTGCCCAGAGAGATTTGTCCGTCTTAGATAACACATGCATGTTTCCTTTGGTTGTATCAGAGCTGACAAACTAAGCAAGCACTGCCTGTCCTTTGATCTTCAACTGAGCGGAGACCCTGGACTCACAGTCATGGCCCACAGGAATGGCACTAAGATTTGGTAGCTGTCCCTCGTCTCTCTGAGTTCCTGCTGTGCTGACATCCCAGGACCGTGTTGAACAGGCTAGTGATACAAGTGCTGTTACAACTAGCTTGCAAAGCTGGCATCGTTACTCATGAAAATAGTGGCACATTTACACTCTTCAAGGAAATTGGCTAAAAGTCTCTTACGCATTCACTGGTTAATCTCTAGACCAGCAAAGTTAAGGCATTTCAAATTTTCCTCCGTAATGTATAGGCCGAATCATTTCCTTACAGCAAAAACACCCTTAGTGTTCCAGAACAACCTCAAGCTGCTAAGAAAAGGACCGATACTCTATTCTTTTTACTGCTAAAAGCCTTTTGAATGCTAGCAGTAGATGTCAATTAACTTGGGTATCAGAGAGTTGTTTGCAGGCCATTTTGTGCCAGATATCCTTGCTGCAGTTTCTTAAAATTTATATACCATCTCTGCTTTACAAGTCTGTACTTTTGTGGGGATCATCTTGAAGGAGTCAAAGATTTTTGAAGGACCATCTCACTATATTGTGGTAGCCCACCTCAGTATTAATTGCACCTCAGCTATTTCTTGGGACCAGTCTCATGAGGAAAACTCAGTTGAATTGCTTATTTTAAATGTATAGGTTATAATCCCCAGTATATAGCATTGACTGTTACTTCCAAACTGGCTGACAGATGTGGGAGAAGGAATGCAAAGATAATGACTGGTGGTGAAAATATTTTCTCTAGGCTCCTGAAGAGGATGCATGATAGACGTCTAGCTGGACACCAGTGCAGGCTGCCTGGTATGGGAAGCATCCATTATATAATAGCCCATTTTCACTTGTATGTTGTTTTTCTATTAGAAAATAAAAATTTCAACTTGTACTTTAGGACAAAGAAAGCACCAGAGCTATTCTTAAAAGCTGGCTGTCAATGGGCTTTTGATGCAAATGAATACATATAGTTTATCTCTTCTTATCTCGCCAGAATTATTGAAGCAGATTTCAACTCTGTAAATGGAATTGGCATATTTGCATATCCTTTTGCTGTATTATTAAAAAGCTGCACATAAAATTATGCATATTACCAGTGTCTGAAGACTTAAGAGTCCTGACTGGCTTTCCTCACTGTAAAAAAAAAAAAGCTTGATGTTAGCAAGCCTTCTGGCTGACTCCTTTTAAATCAATAATAAAGAAACCTACAAGTAAAGCCATCTAATAACCTCTACAAATTTTATGGGTGTACCCTGCAGTATGTGAATGTTGGGTTAAAATTTACAATGATCCTACTTTGTAGTATGTGTGCGTATTGAAATTTTCATTTAAAACAATGGATTTCATAACAAACAAGTATAGAGCTTAATACCGGTATTTGTTTATTGTATTGATTTTCAGAGCTCCTTTCAAAGTGAAGTGATCAGTTAAATTCAAGCATAAAATGAATGAACATGCTGAAACAGGTGCCACTGAATTGCTGTTCATTCTTGAAATGCTGGCCACTGCTGATGATCAAAATTTGCAAATTTAATTTGCATGCAACAAATCATCTTAAGTTGGAAGAAGATGAAAATGGTAGATTTACAACGAGCTAGTAGTCAGTCGATGGTCCAGTGGTTAACACAAGGCACTGGGGATCTGGGAGCCCGGAGGATGGCCTAATCTGTCCTAAACGGTGCTGTGTTTGCTGGGGCAGAGCAGCATCCTCAGCCTCGCCTCTGGAGGAGCAGCTCTGTCCACTACTCACTGACCTGGAAGAGTTAAACAAGAGAGACTTCAGACCTGGGAGATTAGGATATCCATCCAGACTGTGGGACCAAGCCCCTTTCAAGGGATTTGAATCAGGTCTTCCATATTCAGCTGCAATGCTGGAAGTGGTGAATTACCAGATATAAGAGACAAGAAGTGATTGGTAACTCCCGTAATGCCTCGTTTCCTTTGCTTGTCTTATAATGGCTTGATAGGAAATGAAACTTTCCAGGGCAAACTTTTTTGCTGAGCTTGGTGTGGCAAGTACATTTTAAAATTCAGTTCTGATCTAAGAAATAGCCCCAAGTCTTCTCGGATGTCGTGGTACAACAGCCCTACTGAAATACAATTCATTCACTGGCAGTTGAGATAAATGAACAAACCTATTGCGTGTCATGTATTTCACATATTTTGAACTCTAGAGGACCAGGCGGGCAGATCAGGCTAAGCAGCAGGAAGAGCAGCTCCAATCCTCCTCATGTCTTGCGAGGGATTTATAGCACTAATATCTCAGTCCCATAGGCACCGAATCTGATGGACCTCTGTTCTTGGCCTTCTCTCTTGGTAGGGGTCTTTGTAATTCCCTAGGTGAAGGGCTCCCCTCCCTTAAAGGGATCTTGGTAAGGAGATCAGATGACATAAATCTTTAGAAACTTGAAGGATCAGGCCTTTTGACTTACAGAGGATGCCTGGGATATTATGATCAATGTGTTCACGTCTTTTAAGATAGGGCCTTTGGGTGCAAACAGTTCTCTATGCTTCTAAATCACTTTGCAGAAATTTCGCATTACATAAGGTGTATTAACTTTCCAAGATGTATGCATCTACAAATGAAAGAGGAAGCTTTTGCACTTGGACACCCTGTTTTATAAAATTGACATGGCTTGTTAAAATATTTAAATAAAAAAAAAAAAATCTTTCAATTAAAACAGAACCAAGTCAATTTACTTACATTTTGAGGGGTCAGATTTCAACAGAAATTAATTGTGCTTAGGCTAGGTTAGGTTTTCATTAGTAATCACTTAATTGATATTCATTGCTCATTACAGTTAAGCAATTTCAGGCTAACTGTGCAAATACTGAATTTAGTGCGCTCTTGTAAAAGCTGAATTGATCACAAATATGTAAGGTCTTTCCAACAACATGGAAGATATTTACTCTATTATAGTTCATACTCAGGAAAACTATGTGCAAAACCTGATCATCTTGGGGGGTAATTTTGCCAGCCTAGGTGTTGATATGTTTGAAAGTGCTGTGCTGTATGAAGTGAGATAGAATACAGAGGTAAGAAATCACATTAGTAATGGAACTAATCCTGATTAAAACAAATTTTAGCTAGGATAACAGTATTTATGGAGATATCCAGGAAAAACGTTGGAGCTAAACCATGACCGCAGCTATAGCAGCTGAATACAGAAATGACTGTAACTTGGTTTATTTCATTTTATGTTGTATTCTGTAAAGATCTACCATCCACTGCTGTTTTTCACATTTGGTCAGAGATAAAACTGACTTGGCCCCTTTTTACTCTATCTTTTCCTGGCATTACCTATGCTATTAACAGTTCTTTTTTGGATTCCCAGGTCTCTTCCTATAAAAACAAGGTAAATGAGCTTCCCAAATCTCCAATTCTTGTTAGCTACAGCTGTGCTGAATCCTTTATCAAATAATATTTTGTACTTCCATGTCCATGATCCTAGCAAATTTCAATGTTCATTGATAATATAAACCATTCAATACTGACATTATTAAGTATTATTACAGCCACCATGATGTGATATAAATGGTTTGTTTAGTGTCCCAGGAATAGTCTGATACACAGTGAGTAGGAAATTAAGAATTCTGGTCCTGGATTCTTGGCAGTAGCTTCCCTACAGACCTTGGCTGGTCCTCTCAGAGAAGAGATGCTAAAACAAGCCTAGAAAAACCAGTCTGTGAGCAAAGAGTTAAAAAACAGAGACTGTGGAAGGGAGACATGAAACCAAGTTCAGAAACATGAGAGGGATTTGAAAGGAGCGAGTAATCTCTTCAGCATAGTGAATGGGATGAAAAAAGATGAGTTTATATAACAGGATTCATATAGAATATTTTGCATTGACATTAGGTGGGCTGGGTGGATACTGGGCCTCAGAGCAACGGGAAAGCTTGACACCGACAGAGGTATGTCCTTTCTGGACCAAACCCCAAGTAAGCATAACTGTTCCTGACTCTCTGAAATGTCTGCCTGAAGGATAAATGAGCACATCTATTCTGGTCAGCAGAACTCATTGAATATTTATATGCAAGTTTTCATTTAAGTGAAATATTTCAAGACATTTACTAGAACTGAAGAATATGGATCTTTGAAAATAAGAGTCAATAATTTACATATTCTGCAGCTAAGAGAAGCTGGTTTAAAAACTATAAATAGACACAAAACCAATAACAATCATATATTTTTGAAACAGTATAGTCTAATGGTTACAGGCATGTTGGGTAACTGATATCTTTTCTTCTGCTTGTCTCTGATATATTGTATAGCATCGGCTATCTCTATTTCCCTGCCAGCTATGAGCTTGCGAAGCTTTCAGAACATGTAGTCTGAAATTCTCAGTCCTCCTGTTCTGCAGAGAGATCTGCACACCCAGGAGATGAATAACAGGAGGAAGGGTGGTCTCGTGATTACTGTTATCACAGGAGACATGGATTTGTTTCTGGGTAACCCTAGAGAATCACGGTCAGCCTATACTGGGTGATGCAATGTCCTGCAGAAATCCTACAGCCACTGCTGAACCAGTTGGCTCTGAAACATGTAGCAGTTCAGTCCTCCTACCTGCGCCTGAGCCTGTGCTGCTGTACTGTGCCACGCGGATCCAGCAACTTCCTCGGAGCTAGCTCCCGTATCTCTGCATTGGTCTGCAACGTCAAGTTGTCTGTCTTCTTCCTGTGCCTCAGCTCTCCAAATCTAAACTGGGAACAACAGCCCTTCACAGTGGTCTATTATGAATGTGTGCCTGCGTGGTCAGGAGCAGTAAAACACTATAGTGTGTAAACACCTCAGAGACAAGAAATGTTCTAAAACAAGCAAACAAACAAACAAAAAACAAAAAACAAAAAAAACCCAAAAAAGCAAAAAAAGAGTAACAGGAAGCAGCAGCTTCTTCGCTTAATTTGTTTAATAACTGAGGAACAGAGGACAACTAGACATGTAATTCTCCTCCTGTACTGGTAAAAATACAACTCTTACTAGGCAGATGTTGCTTATAAGATCTGCATCTGTAGAATATTTAATTAAAAACATATATAGTGGTTCCACCGAGTGTCCTAGTGAGCACATATTTTTGTTAAAATATTACTATCAAACTTCTGTTGCAGTTCTGAGTATTTAAGAACAATCACAGGGCAGGCAAGATTCATTCCACACAGTGAAAAAAAACCACTGAAGACTTTAATTGCAGTAACATACTAAAGGAATAAATTCTACAGGAAACCAAAACCTTGAAGCTGAATTCTGAACTAGAAATCTGGATAGAAATTTTGGATAGAAATATGAAATAGCTCCTCTTGTAACCTGTTCCTAGTTTGCCAAAGCAAATGAGAATAGTGTTTGGTTTTCATTTGAACTGGAGAAAAGTCTCTAAGATTGAGGTTTATGAGGCTTAATATGCCAAATTTACGAAGGCTGCCTTCTAGTTTTAGTTCTTTTGATAACTACAAGGAGAAGGCAAACTTTGAATGGAGCCATGGGAGCATGCAAAAAAACGAGGCAGAAGACAAGGTTCAAATCCAGTGTGCTACAGACTTCGTTGACTGCAGTTAGGGTTTGGCCTGAGGCAGAGCACCTGAAAGACTGACCAGAAAGAAAGTGCTAGGGACCCCTTCACATAGATTTAATTTAGTGGATAATTAGAGTGATACTAGGGTAAGAGATCAGACAAAACCCCTAAAACAGACAGACTGAGAGAACATCTGGTAACGGCCTTCAGGGCATGAGCTAAATGACTCACTGGGACGGTACACCTTTACAGGTATTTAGTGGGCCAGGCAGCTGTAGGGAGAATGCAAGGTTTCTTATTTATGAGCAGAAGCAAGATCCATACCCATAAATCACTGTGCAAGCCGTGTAACTCCAAAGTACATTTTAACAAGCACAATTAAGAAAAACTACCCAGAAGCACAGAACTCAGAGCTATGTAATTTAACACAAAGCTCTGCTATGATTTAAGAGTCTCTGCCACTGTTGCCTTAATAATCCCTAAATCACAGGCTGCCATAAAAAAGCCCGCTCCCACCCCCCAAAATATAGATCTCTGTTGAACACAAATGTTATTTAACTGTTTTGTGCCAAGTGGGGCTTGTAAAGCCAACCAAGCAGCCGAAGAGACTTAACAGGACTCTATGAAGGACCGGTGCAATGGGGAAACCCCATCTTTTATATCCTACCTTCACTCCCTGATTCTACACTATGTTCCTGTCCCAGCTGACCTTCAATTCTAGCAACTGACATCAGAAAAAGTTGACAAACAAGAATATTTATGGTCAGAAAACAATTAAAATTGATAAATACACCAGAGAAGTTCTATTTCTCAATTTGTTGGCCCGTAGCCAATGAGCTCCTCATCAGATTATCCACAACAGTGTTACGACATTTGCACAGTGCTAATGAAAAATTAGCACAGACCTGAACCCTTGAAATCAGCTATTTGCATAGGAATGACTTTCAGCCACAAGTTTAAAAGTCTACATGAAAGGGAGTTGCCAACAAGCAACCTTTACAGGAGGATAACTTGGAAGCAAGTTAACATTAAAGGGAAAGATAGATGATGTATCAAGAGAACTATTATGGATTACAGTCAAAGGGCTAAACTCCAGTAACTAAAATAAAGACAAAATCTTTTTTTCAGTCTTTGTTCACAGTGGACCAATGAGCTGCACACTGACACAGGTGATCACTACACATCACAAATTGTTTCTTGAAATGAAAAAAACAATCACAAAGCATAGATCATTTAATATTATACACTAAAAAGTTTTAAGTACAGTTGAAAATATGCATTCAGCCCTGATTTCAGAGTTCGGCAATTAGAGGTGCTGAAGGACTTTTCTATAGAGCACAGGTGGTTTGAGGTTCTGCCTGAAACAGGAGAACCAGCTGAGAGATACTGTGTCTGATACAAGCTGACACCGCTAGCGTTTTAAGATAGATTTAACATGATATATTTAATATAGATAATGAAACTTTCTGTGAATATCAGGGCATTTTCCTTGTGGTTTCTCTTCTCCCTTCCTGTGACAGCTAATCAAGAGCGACAGTAACAGAGCAAGTAGTGAGGTTATTCCTTTAGCCCAAATACTTGAGATCCAGGACTCAGTAGGCACTAATGACCAGTGGTGACCTTACAAATACACCTTCCTCGATTTTCTTATAATTTCACGCTAGCAGAAAGCAAGCAATTATATTCAGAGACACTTTTTTTTCCACACAGCTGAAACTAGCAGTCAGAGGGTGCAGCACAGGACACAAATACACACTTCCCTACGCTGGCTTTAGAAAACAAGGACAAAAACTTGTGAGAAACTGAGCAGAAAAAACATTCTTTGGGCCACAGCATCTCTACAATACATACAATCCTGCTTCTTGATTAAGAAAATATCAAGTAAAAGTTGCACACTTTAAATCAATTATGTTATAAGGCTTGTCCCTTAATTCTTAACTCTGAAAACTGTGACTCTGTAGCAAGTATCTTCAGTGAGGATCATCAGGGACTAGGACCACATCTTTGGACAGTTAAAACCTAATAAAAAATTAACATACTGTAATGGTGATTAAAAGTGAGGTGGAAATAAATTGCTGATATATAGTGTAAATAGATTAATTATCTGAGTGCGTTAGGTCACATCCTAGGATGTCCAAAGATACACAAAAAATATAAGATAAACAGAAGTCAAGTCCTACATATATAGTCAAGCCATATTTACAAGACCAACATGGAAGCACTGACTGTCAAAGAGCTGGCTGATCCTGGTAGATAACCATCACAGTGTGAGGCTGAGGCCACATGGATTAATGAGATCTTTGAATATATAAATAGGGAAGTACTGATTAGGAGGAAATATTTCTCTATTTGATACTGGTGAGACCTGTACTGGAAAACTAAAATTCAAAAGGCTTCTGCTAAATTGTCTGGAGAGATGCAGGAATGCTTAGAAGACTGGAGAATGTATAGGCACCAGGAACGTAGTTTGCTTAGTTCACCAATGAGAAGATGAAGGGGAGGGAAAGAGGACAACTGTATATAAGGACCGATGTGGAGAATGTAACTCTGATAATGGTTTCTTCAGTCTGCAAACAAAGCTTTAACAAAGGCTCAGTGATATGGATGCCAGATACATTCAGGCTAAAAATAGGATTCACAGTTTTAACAGCAGGAGTTATTAGATCTTGCAACAATTTAATCAAGGTTGTGAAGAATTCTATCAATGGTAATTTGAAAATCAAAAGTAGATGTTTTTCTTAGAACTCCAGTTCAAACAAGAATAAGTTCACAAATGTTTAACACAGCTAGATAATAATAGCACTGAGGTTTCTCTTAGCCTTGTAGTCTATGACCTTATTAACTAGGTAGCACATTAGAACTCGGGTGTCTCTGGGGAGGGGTGCAGTTTACATCTGTTTTGGCCGCAATGCTTACATCTCTTTTGTGCACGTGTACAAACAGAGGGATTATCTTTTATTTACCGCTCAAAGAAGCAAGTGCTGCTGAATCAGGTTCAGAGCACTCTTTGCCTTCCTATGATCATATTGCTTCTGAATTTCAGAGCACTAAAAGAGGACAATAAGGTGAAGACGAGGGACACATTCCACCAGCCATGACATTCGTAAAGTGTTGATCAGTCCAACTGCAGTCTCTGCACAAAATGCTCTTCAGCTTATTTACAACCACATTGATCTATGCAATAGCTTCGTTATCTCACGTTGGGCTTTGGGATGTTCAGCTGAGCAGATTAATTTCCAGATTCTGTTTGACTAACTTACAGGTACTTTAATTTCCCTCTTTCACTGACTATGTTTGACTTCATTGGTACATACAGAGCAAGTACATGAAATAGCGGTATTGCAGCAAGACCCTTGTTTTTCAGACTCCCGTACCTGCCTCAGAACACAGAAAAATCCCAATGAATTTTCTGTTACAAAGCAGGCTTTTAAATCAAAATGAATAGTTTCAAATAAAAAGCTTAACAAAAGCTCCCTCCTGCCCTGGCTCCCACATAATGAGCTGGGGTCATTCTGAAGAAAAGAACAGAAATTCTGGGACTAACAGAGCAGAGTGTGAAATGTTTTTAATATCATGTCAGATGTAATTATTGTGTGTTTCTTTTTAGTATTATTATTAAACATTGAGGTAACTAGGAGGGAAAATCAATACAATGCACCATCTTCAAAACAGTGCTTATATGTACCTATAATTAAGGATTCACAGCCCATGTTTTACTGTGCTGGATAGATGTGAATGGGAAGATAAAGATCTGGCAGAAGGAGATGTATCTTACTGAAAATGGTCTTCTGCTTTATGCCTTATATTGTTGAAATGACTGGCATTAGCATTAGAATAGGTGTATTTTGCATTCCAGTTTGCGTACTGGGGGGACCTCTCTGGCCATTCTGGATCTAACATGTTGCTTTATTTCTTTGCTTGCTCTACTAAATAATAGTTTGATTACTACAGGAGAACTATTAGGGGTAATAATGCACTTACACTACTGTGTGTTTTCTGCAGTGATACCATTGAACATTGCCCATTTGGCATAGCTGTGATTTGTTTTGGTTCATTACTAACCTGTTTGGAATTACAGCAAAATAAGTAGGTCTTCTCTCTAATTGCAAATAAAATATTTCCATTATAATGGTAGAAGTTCAATGACTTCTTTACTCTAACTCTTTACATATCATTGTGTACTTTATTGCTTATCCCATTTAACAGTGCTGCTGCAAGTTTCCTGGCCTTTGATCTTTCTTTCTTACTTTTTCCTTTCTTTCTTTCTTTCTTTCAGAGGAGCATTATAAGCTTATTTAGGCTAACGAGGAGATCACATGTCTAGTAAATGTCCACAGCAAATAAAAATAAATACATCCCAACAATACAGACATACTTCAAACATCACTGAAGTTCCACAGTGAAGAATACTGCAGGCAAAGGAAGGGCTCCTATTGATTTCATTGATTTTGAGTCCTGGCTTCTCCTGAAATCAGCAAGCTGAGTAAAACCGTGTCCTGGTTCATCACTAGGTTCTCCTCACCACATGCACTTAGGGCAAATTCTGTAGTTCAGCGAAACTGTCATTTTTTAAGAAAATCAAGTTACGGTTTGATAATTACTACATATCATACACCAGTAATGGTCATTTCTAATGCTTTGTTTAAAACAGGAAAAAGTATCTTTACAAAGTGTCAATTAATGTGGGATACCCACAATTGTATAAAACCTTATGTCTGGAATATAGGTGCTTTTATATCAGCTCAGCTATCCAAGGTGAAAGTTTGCTGATACTCTTTCACTCTAATGCAAAGGCACTCTGAGGCTTCCTTGCTGTTCATATTCCTAATGTTGTTTATCAGGGAAAAACTGATAAACCAGGCCAATAAGTTCTCCTGTGAATTTTATGCAAAATCTTTATGGTGTAAACAGAGACAGTCATTACATGAGGAATCATTTGACATTGTATTTGTTTGGTAAGTAATCAGCTGTGTTAGCCAACAATTTGATATATAGCAGGTAAAGCAATATCTGATTTTAAAACCACAGTGGCATCATAGGCCACCCTCATGATGAGTGAAACAGATCTGTTCTAGTTTACAAGTATGTTTTCTACCTAACACAAATATACAATGTTTGCCTAGCCAATAACAGGATAATACATCCTCCTGTTTTCATTGAAAAAAGAGAATAACTAGTTGTTACCATCAAATTTTCCTCTGTGCTGTTACTGTGCACTGGCCCAACAGTATTTGCACAGGGGTGGAACGCAGTGAACCACGTGCTTCAGTTCACCTTTCGGCATATTAATAAACAGAGTTGCACCAGCTGGCGAGTCCCCCTTGCATGCCCAGCCTTGGCAGCTGCCCTGCCGGAGCCTTGGGCCGGGGGAAGAGCTGCGCTGCTGCAGCCAGCCCCAGCGCCCTGCACCTGGATCGCGGGCCTCCTGGGACGCAGAGCCACCACCACCTGATCCGCTCGCTTCGCGGTAACTTTGGGAAAGGCACCTGAGCAGAACCAATAGCGGGTCATCAGCAGTCACTCTGGCACTTGTAGGCAACCGAAGGGGATCTCAATCGTCTCTGTGCTTCCCTGGTCAAATTTGCCAGCTCTTTAGGTAGCTGTGGCTTGATCTCCACCCATGACAAACATGCCAGTCAGACAGGGGTGTTCCCATTTTTGTTCATCTGTAGAAAGGAAATTATTTCCCTGATGCACCAGCACTTATACTTATGGCTTACACATATGACAAGACAGTGTTAGCTCTGCTATAGTGAAAGCTGAAAATCCTTTCCTTCTTCAGCTGTTTCTCCAGGTGTTTGAAAATCTGCATGTTTAGAGAGTTTGCCCTCAAATCTGATGAACTTCATGGGGCACAGGGAGGGGTCTGTGCTCCGCGCTGGACCTCCTTTGAGCAAGGGAGGAGGAAACAGTTTGTCCCCCGGCTCCTCCCGTGTCACAGGCTTCCTTAAGCTGATAGCGACCGACCTTCCCTCTTCGTCCCTGTGGCAGGGATGTGGGGATCAAACCAGGGCCCTGATCACATCCCAGATGGTCTCAATGTACACACCAGCTGATGCCTGGCACCCTCTCTCCTCTTGAGGAAAAGACATCTGTGAACCTCTCACAAGCCCTGTTTGCTACTCTCTACTGCAGGCTCTCCGGAGAGCCACCCTACACCCCGCCTAACGCGCATGGGAAGAAGGGAAGAAAACTCAGGGATCACAGGGAGTCTTTCACTTTGTCACATCCATACTTGCTCTGTTTTAAAAATGTTTCAAAAGTACCTTTTTGTGGAAGCTCTGCAATTTTAATCCAACAATGACTGTAAAACCATTTCAAAACAACAGCATTTGCAGTATTTTCCCCATGTCAACTGATCATCAGATATGCAGTCTTGGAAGACTAAGGCTCGATACAAACACGAGAGCTTTACATTTATATTTGAGAAAAACTCATTTAGAGGGTTTTATTCTAATGCTTCTTTTTAAAAAATTACTTCAAGGTAAAATTTACTTAAGATTATTTTTTATTTGTATGCATGAGACCAACTATAATGGAATAGGATTGCTAATATAATTACAACTGCTTGTCTTCAGAGGAGGAGATATTATGCAATGTACTCTCTGCTCTATATATTCTGAGCACAGGTACCAAAAAGCAAATGAGCAAAATTATTATTTCATCTGATGGGAGTTTTGACAGATTTATTCCTACTCTAAATTTCTTCCAGAGGAACAGAAAGGTGGAGAGGTCTTCCAATTATACCTGAAAGTAGTTAGATTTGGAAAAGAGGAAGAGAACACAGGAAGGAGGAGAAATTTCTCATTAGATGGGTTGGTATAAAAGAACTTTTAAAATGAGAAATAAGATGACTTTACAGATATGTAAAGCATGTAATCCCACTTAAACTGCAATAATGAAAGAATTAAACTCCACAGATCTGGTAATGTGTCCTCTAATTGAAGGAAAAAAAGAGCAGAAATTTCCATTGTCATGAAGCTGATTTAGGTTCAGCTGTTGACCTCTTTATTCTCTCCTTGTTAGACTACTAAATACCAGGAAGTTATAACTATACTAAAATGAAGCATTGGATAAAAATCATTTTTCAAAAGTACTTTTTCAAAAGTACTTTCTATAGTTGAGGAGGATATTTGATCATTTTGTGGAAATGTTCTATTTCCTTAGGTATTCAGCTTTTAAAAAAGGCCAGTAAAAATCACAGAGGTTACGCAATGTTACAATGCTGGTGCTCATTCACAGTAATTGGAGATTCTGAAAAGGAGAGAGAATTTGTCTAAACCTACAGACTCAGTAATATGTCTGAAATTTCAGCTAAGACTTGAGAGGATCTTAAGAAGACTAACTAGTGTGCACATGAATTCATGCCCAAGTGATTTCCAATAATTTTATTAGCTCCTGTTGAAATCCTATCCCAAGAGTCCAAAAGGAAATTTTAAGTGCAGTATTTTTTTAAATAAACATTTTCTTAAACTTACAAGGTAGATACACAGAAATAGAAGAGAAAACTGAAACAACTTTCTCGAGTACAAAGTAAACTAGCATTTCTGGCTGCAATAAGAGGAGCATACATTTCAAAAATGGATCAAGCAAAATTAGATAGCCAAACTAGGTATACAGAAATTTAAAAAATCTGTATTTGTGTATAATCAGGCTAGAACATTACAGTACCTTTCGTAATAGACTGAAGCAAGCCTGGGCTGTGAGTCATAGATACGTACACCCATTTCGTCTGTATTCTAACACTTCATGCACTACCCCAGATTACCATATTTCATTAAGATAAACTGATATTTGTTCTAGAGATTTTATTAAGAGACAATAAATAAAAGAACAAAGAGAACCTTGTATTATTCAGCTTATTTACAGATGAGCCCTGAGTGGCTACTTTATAATTTCACAGCCATAGGGTTGGTTTAAAGTTTCATCAAAATAACACTTTCTTGAAGATGTGTTGGCAAAATATAATTACAGAGCCCATATTCTGCTTTGTCAAATACCTTTGTAACATTCATCTAGATTACAGCAGTGATCCCAAGTGAGATTGCAATAGCACTGAAATGAAAAGGGGAAGCTCATAAATCACTCAATCTGTACCTTCAAATTATCTGTCTCCTTGCTAATTTCAAGGTGACAGTTACCTTCTGGTATAGAAATACAAAGGTTTGTCAGTTAACATAAGCAGCCTTTTGCAAGTATTTTAACTTTAAAAATATTATTTCAACTAAAATTGAAGTTTAGGGCTATTCAGACTGTGGTTTTAGCATTGTGATAACAGAGAAACTGTACAAAATCAGCACCATCGTTTTTAAGCTACTGACTCCTCTGGGCCTCTTCTTCCTTTCCTTTACATCAATCCAAATAACGCAGGAAATGCTTATGAAAAAGACTGAAAAACTTTAGAGGACTTGGGAATATGCATCTTTGGCCCCCAAAGAAGAAGCAGAGGGCTAATCTCCTAAAAGGATAGTGAGGTGGTCACCACCCACCTGCTCTTCCAGGAGGAGACTGAAATGCAGGAAGAAGTCCAGAGACAGAATCACGCTGGACATTTCAGTTGTGAAAAAGACTCTAATGAAGCAAAATCTGTGGGATGACTAGAAAACTGAAGAAGCAGAAAATGTGTTTGGTGCTAAATGCATTAAAGTTAAGAGAATCCCCGGGGGAATGTGGTTCTAAGAACCAGTACCCTGCATCCTAATTAACTCCTAACTGACCTTCCTGGTTATTTGGTGCCCAGAATTAAATACAATATTACATTTCATCCTCCTCTGTCACATGATGTCTTTCCATATCCTACCCCAAATTGCATTTGTCTTTCATGCTGCCGTATCAATTACAAATGCAAATCTAATTTGCTGCTTGCCTTCTCCAGCAGGTCTCTCCCAGCATTAGTACCGTCCAGTTCCTCACTGCTGGCTAATCTATTTATTATGGATGATTTTTTTCCTCTGCATTTTTTAGGCTGATGATTCACAAACATCATTCAGGAGACAGAACTAATACAGAGATTCAAAAATGGAAAAGTTGAAAATTAAAACAGACTCATATCCCTCCATATCCCCAACAAGTTCAGAATAATTGTCCTGAATGAAGGCGGTCTGTCTTCAGAGCAACTTGGTTTTTGCTTGTTTCCTTCTTTTTAAAAGGAGGAGCACTAAGAATAACTGTGCAGAGAGCAGAAAAAATGAGGAAAACTTTGGCCTTCATAGCATCTCTGCATTCCTCTGGGGGCTACTTCTGCACTGGCTTTAGCAGGAGACTCGTTCCTACACATACACTCTGGTTTCATTCACTCGGTGAGAGCTCTGCTGCTCTGGGAGTTGGCAAGCCTTGGGCTGGATCGGGCCGCAATTACAGTTCTACTCCACTGCATGTAGGTGCAGGACCTAAGTCATTCTCTGGCCACTTGTGCACACAGGAGTTTCCCTGTGAAGGGACCTACTCGGTTCGTGCCGAAGAGGAGGCAGCGCAGGAGCTGCCACGGATACCACGTGCGGTAAAAGCAAGTCCTCCCCAGACAGAGCTGCACTGGGCCCTGTGAATAACACATTCTCTGAATTTATGTTCTACTATTGTTTGCCTTCTTTATCTGCCTCACAGACCTTGTCTCCTTCGTTTTACATCTCTAGGAATTTCCTACAATACGATAAGGGCTTCGGATCAGAGGAAAGGTCATGATTGATCTCACTTGCTTTGATCAGTTTAGTGAAGGGAGACACTGACCCTACATAAATATTTAATGGTTCTGAGGAATAGCCAAAAACACCTTTGCAAATGTTTTATGGTCTAACAGAAGTTTCTGAGACCACTCCATTGCCTTTGCCACCATGTATAAATGCAGTACTGAAGCCTCTATACCCCTGTATTAGTAAGTTTAATTTTGTACTCCACAGTTAATTTGACATAGCCAATGCTTGCTCCCCAGGTTGTCTTAAAACATCAAATATTAAAAATATATATGTTCATGAAAAAAACAGGCTCATTTCATAACTAAATAAGGAAAACAGAGGTTTACAAAAGCACATACATGGCTGAGCTGATTTAAAGCTTCCTGTCTGCGCATTTCCATGACAATGAGGCTACATAAATACATTCCAAACTGAACGGTTTGCGATGATAAAAGTGGGCAAAATATCAATACCATCTGCTCTCTCCTAATGCTCGAAAAGAGTGAAAACCTAAAATTAACCAAAGAAAATGAGCTGCTACAATAACCTCTCTCCCCCTCCCAAATCTTAGAGACCTGTACATATCAGCAAAGAATTTCACCTTTAGTTCTTCATTGTTCCATATTGTAATATTTATATTTCAAATGTTTCCTTAACTTTAACTCAAACTATTGTGCTAGCACGGTTAAAAGGACTGTAACTTAATAAAAACACAGTAAAACTCTGCTACTATTAGTAGTCTCCGGTACTGAGACTACTGTAACCGAGGAGAATAAACAACCTCACTGTTAATTTCTCAAGATTTTTACCCTGAATTTTGCATATCCACTTTGTCTTTTTCCTGTCTAAAATTAGCTACTCTATGCTGAAAAGATTCCCGTAAATGTCAGCAGAGGAGCAGAAACAATGTATTTCTGTTATTTAAAAAAAAAAAAAAAAAAAAAAAAAAAAAAAGGCATTAAAGCAAAAATTAGTTCTGGTTCTAAAACTGTATTTTTCAATTACTTGTTTGTATTTTGAATCATGGATACTGATTTCTTACTTTCAATTACCAAAAGGAAAAAGCCAACGAAAGAAACCCCAAGTCTTTAAGCCTTGTCCTCCGAGGAGATCTATGTAGGTCTCAGTGTGATTTAGTTTCTTTGGGTATATTACACATTTTATCCTGTCTGCAATCCTGCCACAAAGAGGCCGTTGGCAGAAGCAGAAAATGCACGGAGACTACTTGTATTCAGAAAGGAATATGTTACAGCTGCTTGGTTGGATCTCACACGGAGAATCCTGATACCAATAGTCAATAAGCTTCCCCACCAGCTCCTCTGATGCTGTTGTACCTGTAAGCTATGGATATGGTTTGGATTTTAATATCCCCCCCAAAAGCAGCTGATCAACCTTGAAGGAAAAATTAAAAGAAACGACTTATTAGAAATACCACAGTTGCTGGTATTTCTTTTTGATGCTGGCAGGGAGTGGTATGTCTTTCTACACACTCAGAGTGAAAAAAAATCCCTAATTCTGAAACAGCTCACGGTGACGCCATCCACTCTCAGCAAGGTTGTTTACAAATGACAAAATCTATGAGATACCTGCACACCAAGATTGGGAAAAGGATTTTTCTGGGAAAGGCAGGTCAGGAGACTCCAGGCAACTTTTGTGTCTTTTCACAGCACCAAAAAATGAAGATAATGTCAAAGAGCTAACTTCTGGTTTGCTGCTAGTTAGGCTTGGGGGACGGAGGCGGGGCAAGGCTGAGCCTCAGAAATTAAAGACTTAGGGAAATGGATGTAAGACTCGGATCAAAGGTCAAACCAATCAAAAGAAAATGGTAAGAGTGGAACCGTAGATTTTGGAAAAAGTGACAGAGTTAATCTATGACCAGAAACTAGAATTTCCTCTCATTTTTGCAGACACACTTACGTGATTTTACACAGTAAGAGCCTGAAAACATACAGCTATGTGTGAATTTTCTTTATATAAATTATCGCACTGATGGCAATGGAATTATTCATATGAGGAATATATGTTTAGTTCTAGAGCCTGAGCCAGCACGCAGTGAATAGTTTCTAGTTAGTGGCTGAGGTAAGCACTATAACCCTCACTGTTCAGTAGGACCCTGGTAAAGATACTCCTTACCAGGAGCTTTATTCCCTTCTTTTTCAGTATATAAATCTAGTGTTAATGCTACTGATGGTAATCCAGTAGTACTCCTCTTGCTGCTACATTTACAAAGTAAGAATAACAGATAATTATACATATAAATACTTTTATTTGAGAATTGTTAATAAATTTAATATGGAGTGAGATTTTGAAGCCTCAGTGAAAATGAAAAGCTAATACCATTAAATGGCTGAGGGTGATTATTTTTGCAAAGAATGTGGATTATGCTAGTCGTCAGTATAAAAATAAAGAGAATAAAACCATGGTTATAATTTCATCTTGGCAATATAAATAGGATAGACAGATGCTTGATATTGTACAGTAATTATAGATGGCTGAACTGAGAATAAACCTTTTTTGTAGATAATGGTTTCTGATTTTGAAGGCCATTTTTAAATCTATGGTTAGGGTTTTGTCTTCTTGCCAAGGACATGAGTTAAATATTTAGTATAAAGTATAGTGGTGGTTTCTGAGCTTGACTTTTAATTATAATATGCAAGCAGACTGATAAGTCATGGGTCAAACAACATGACATTCACCAAATTGAAAGAGATAGGGGTGGGGAGTGTAATGAGATTATAAATTTATCCGATAATCAGAATCGTGTAACGTAACTAAAAGGAAAAACGACCACGGCATCTTTGCGAGTATTCTGTGCTGCGAAAGGACAGAAATGAAGGAAAAGACCCTTGACACATTCCTAAAACTCAAAGCTGTCTAGCATGGCATCTTTGTGAAGCTGGAGGCTCTGCAACTGATGCGCCGTAGCTCTCTAACAGACGTAAGAAAAAAAGGAAACATAGTACTATAGAAAAGTGAGAGGAAGAGAGAGAGTGGCATTGATGTGATCAGCTTTAAGGGCATTTCACCTGAAAGAACACCTGAGGCAACAGAAGCAGAAGGGGCAATAAATAATTCAGCAAGAAAATTACATTTCAGAGCAATGAGGTTGTCTTTCCCTTTCCCCTCTCAATGAAAACCACTTTCAAAGAACTTTCTGCAGAAATAGTTGCAGAAACTTCTGCTGAGAAACACTCTCATCCTCTTGTATTTGGTGAAACAATGCAATCCTCCTCATGCAGAAAGCTGCCCACTGAAAGGACAGGGGTCTAGAATAAATCTAGCTTCATGAGGAATTAAGGCATCAGACACAACCCAAAGTTCTCAGGCTGGACCTCAGCTGGTAGAAATTGTCATAAGTTGTCTGACTTCAGTGGAGCTCTGAGCAGTCACACCGGGGAGCGGTTGTCCCTGGAGGACCGTGAAAAGTTTTGTTAAAGTCAAGTTAATGAAAACGTACGTTCGGCACACTGCAAACTGACACGCAGGAGAAGGGAAAGCCTGTTAATCAGCTTGACTTGGCTGCACTGGGAGTGAAAAGCACAGCACTTTCAATCACTGGAGAATGTGTGTAGCAAATAAGTCTGTACTGTATGGAGAGCTGGAGAAAGCACGTGGAGGATTTTAAATAGGACACAGAGAAACTTAATTTAAAAGACAAAAATAATTTCAGTTAAAAAAGGAATGGCTGGATCCTTATCAGGTTTTACTCTGATTTAAACAGAACTTAGGATATGGCAGAGGAACAGGAGAGCATAACTTGATTTATAGCATGCGTGTTACCCCATGGTAAGGTACATCTGCCCATAACTAGGACTAAGCACTGCAGGGTGACATCCCTCCTAATGAAGTGGGGTAAACCCACTTGTATTTACTGTGGCATGGGACGTACCCTTCGGTGGGTCCTGCGGGACAGCTCGCAGACCGCAAGGTCACACCTAACTTACGCAGCTGTTAATTGTCTTTGGACCCATGCTCTTAATCATGGTATCACACTGGGATTTTGCTGGTAGCAAAGGCCAGCACTGGAAGTGTTCGGCCTCCCTTGGCCGCTGCTGTTCACCACCATCCTTTACTGCTCCCCTTTGCTGGGCTGGTGCAACTATTAGTGGGGTTAAGCTCTAAGCAGGACTATTTTAGCTTTCAGGGAACAAGCTATAAACTAGATCCCTGACCCAGACTATGAAAAAAAAAAAACAACAAATCCTGCAATATTTTCTTCTTAATCCTCATTTTTAAGTCCTACAGGCAAGGCCCTACAAACAGATGAATCATGCCATCTGATGGGACAGTAACCTAGAGGAGGTGGAAAAGCAAGAAGCAGAATGGAACAGGGGACAGGACAGCATGAGAATTATTTAATGTGACTTGTTGCTAGAGAAAGCATAGCAAAGACCACCACTGCAGCTTTGGTGCTCAGCCTACATGCTTCTCCATCAAGTGTGAATATACCGGGCTTTGGAAGGCAAAGATCTCAGTGGGGCTGCAGATGGCTAGAGAGAAAAATAAAATAAGAGAAGATGGAGATAATCAGAGAAAAGCACCAGATTCCTGTTTCTAAAGTTAAGAATGTTGAAGGGTTTCTACTTTTGCTATGCACAGTCTGCTAGGAAAGAGGCGGCTCTTATCTATCTGAAAATGTCTTAAAATTGAACTATGCTTTCAAATGAATATTATATATTTTTCAGGCACACATTCCAGCTCATACCTGGGATGATGCTTTCTTATATATCATGTGAACAAAGGTTCCAAAGATCCTCTGAGTATTTCCCTGTGTAATTTTAAAGAAAGCATAAAAGAGGAAAAAAAAAATACCCAGTATGCTTTTCAAGAAACAAATTCACTTAACTTGTTCCTGATAAAGTCCCCAAAAGAGGCAATGCCCAGGAGGCTTCCTAACGTTTCTCCTATCTTTAAGGAATACAGTATTCTGGCTTGAAGTGGAAGAAAATCTCCTTGCAAAATTCTCCTTTCTGGGGAGTATGTACTGATTTTTATGCCACCGTAATCCTATGAAACTATAATGGGCTTCTGTCGTCAACTAGTTTCTATCCATTAATAGATTCTTCTCACCCTTATTTGGGGATTCATTATCATTATCATGTACGTGGCGAACTGTATTTAATAGAGGAGATTACAGATAACAGTACAAGGAAAAAGGGAGTAAAAGAGGATGAAACATTTAAACTGTTGTAGAATTCCTACTGGTGTCAATAGGAGTCTTTCCACAGGTTTAGTGGAGTGTGAGCTATGCCCTTATTTATCTGACATTTTCTCTGAGCTGCAAAAATGCCTGTAGTTACAGATAGTCACTGAAAGCCTGCCTACTAAGAACAAAGAGTGAATGAAGGATTATATAGTGATATTTCCAAAAGTAGATAAGTACTATTTTATGCATATTATGATAGCGGGAAATAAAATGTATTATTGATACTTGGAGAGGTTCAAATACAATGATTTACTGTTGAGGATAGATACACGTGCAGTTGCTAGAACAACAGAGCTCTCCTACACTAAGTACTCTAAGCTCCTAAAAATAAACTCCAGCTCATCACAATTAATAGCTGAGATTTCAATTCATTCCATTTAGTGGAATCAAGTCAATACTGTTCACGAGGTGAACCGAAGTTACACGTGACATACGGTTAAACACTGAAATCCACTGAAGCGTGTCTTTGAATATGACACAAGAATGATTCTGTTGGATGACTAAAAGCCTCCTTTTTCTAAAGGCAAACTAAGATGGCTATGAAGCCTGGAAGGTGATTTGCCCTGTTAGATGCACGTGGTGAATATCTAATAAGAGAGCAAGCCTACCTGCTAACCTCACACAAATCACTAAATCCTTCGGTCAGTAAGGCTGTGTTTAGACTCCATGGCGGGGGCATTTTGTGGTGCACCCAGCTGCCCGGGCTCTTTGACTGCCCAGGATCCCAACTTTTAGACATAGCCCAAGTTCCCTGCTGTTGCATGAGTAAGATGATAGAGAATGCGACCAGCCCAAATGTCACAGCAGTACATTCATTCACGCTCAGGCTATGAGCTGCTTTCAGCTCTTGGAAATTCTGTTTGTGGCTGGGAGGAGGATGCTAATTCCACAGCATCCTTTGAGTAGGTTTTGCCATTCCCGTGACAACTGTGCTATGAAATGCCAGGTGGTATTCACCTCCCACCCTATCTCTCGGTTCTGCCCACCACAGAAATGAACACACTTGCATGGCACAGAATCCTTATGTGAAAACTAATGCTGCATAAAGCAGCCAGGCTAGTTCTAGGCTAGTTCCAGCTCCAGTGCGTGCCTGTAGGATACTGCAAAACAAGCAAGCAATTAAATACTAATAGTCTCCACATATTGGTAAGGCTATTCTTTCTAATCTGATCCCCACCCACATTTGCTCCCGCTCTGACTGCAGTATACCTCAACCAACGTTACTTGTTTCCACGTTAAGCATCTTTCTACATACGTAGTCAAGGAAGAGAGAACTGACTCTCCAGACAGCAGTCCCTTCCTTCCTTAGGTAGCTAACTGGGAGTGTTAGACAAACATCTCCCACAGAGACCTTTCTCCATGTGCTTGAAAACTTGAATACACAAAGAGGTGAGCAGGACAGTTGAAGAAATAATACTTTTTACATAGTTGCTTTTTCAGAGTCTAGTGGATTTTTATTATTATTTAACCTTTGTTCTTCAGTCATGTTTACAATCTATAAGGAAGGCACTGTCCTCTTGGCTAGATATTGTACAAACACGTAATAAATTATCCTCCTTAAAGCTCTCCTTGTCTGAAAATCTAAGTGGCCTAGAAACCTAGAGCATGAATGCCCAATATAACAAATGCAGGAGCCAAAGAACTGAGTTAGAGTTAGGGTAAAATAGTAGGAAGTGCACAATTCTTAGCTGGTCTGGAGTAGGGATTGACATAGCCACTTGTTATAAGGTGGTATGCTTTGGTGTGAATCATGAAATTGGAGGTTGGCTTCTTTAAGAGGTAGAAATGAGACAGAAAGTTTCCATCTGTTAAAAAAATAAAATCTGTAACAACTGAATGAAAATTTTTGTTTCACAGGTGAAATGAGTTTCCATAGCCTTCCCCAACTGTATGCAAGAATCAGCAGTTCTTGCAGCTTGCTTTGCCTAAATGAGTATATTCCTTGATTGTCTGTCTTAACAGGAATAGGAAGAAAGGAAGGAAGACCATGACATCCTATCATATATATCTCCATCCTTAAAGATTTTCAAAACTTGAATAGACAAAGCCCTAAGTAACCTGATCTAACTTTGAAATTAACCCTGCTTTGAATAGGAGGTTGGAATAAATAATCTCCAAAGGTCCCTTCCAGCTTTATTTCCATGGTGTCTGTGAAGACATTTTTACAATGAACTATGTAATTTTGCAAAATAAGTGCCTTAATCAAACCCACAGTACAAGATACAACACAACCCCCCAAAAATAAGCACCCTTATATTAGGAAATGAAGCGAGTACCTTTCAACCATAGAAGCTACAGGTCAAGATGGGGATTGAAACCTATTACCAAGATGAGAAAAGGAAACTTATACAACCACTTTCCAAGTGGCATATGTCACCGAAACAATAAAGTCTGGACATAAGCATAAAACGGGGAAAGAAACAAAATTTATTTAGAGCTGAACAAATTGCTGCTACTGCACAAAGTACTGTGGAATCATGGAAAACAAGTTCTTAGCATTTATGGCTGCTTTGCAACCCCCTGCCAGCTTGATACATCTACTCTGAAAACCTGATGAGTTGTACTTCTAGTAATGTTTGAATACTTGCTTCCTGAGCCTTAGCCAACCTTTATACTAAGCACAGCGTAACCGCGCAGTTTTCAGTGCGGCACCAATCTGTTAAGCGCGGGGTTAACACAGTGGTCGGTCAGTCAGGCACCTGAGGTGGTTTTCCCGTACTGAGCATAGAATACTGCAAAATCATAGAATCACAGACCGGTTTGGGTTGGAAGGGACCTTAAAGATCATCTGGTTCCAACCTCCCTGCTATGGGCAGGGACACCTTCCACCAGACCAGGTTGCTCAAAGCCTCATCCAACCTGGCCTTGAACATTTCTAGGGAGGGGGCATCCACAAAATACCTTCCAGATATGGTTTTAAAAGGTTAAACAGCCTCACCTCTGTTTCTATCAGGTGTCTCAATGCAGCCCACTGAATCACCATAGTATATATGCAGTGTATATTATTGATTTAGACTGGCACCATCTCAGCCAGACATATTGCAAACTGCCAAGCGAATTGCCCATTGGCTTCGTGCTAGCAAGATGGAGAGACGAGGGCTATGGAAAAGTTACTGTTAAATGTAGTTTAAACAATATCACTCCATTCTAAATGTCAGCCTGAAATTTTCCAGAGTTCTAATTTGCCAAGTGTATGCAGGCTGGTGATTTCAGCTAAATGATTCCCAAGCTTTATTGTCCCAATCTTATTTTAAAGCATGCACCTTGTTGGAACAGACCAAGAACACCCACATGGACAAGGTGCGCTGGTGCTTCTCTTTTGCTAGCTAAAAACTGACAAATAGGTTTTATTTCCTTTGATGCTCTACTTATATTACTGTAAATCCCACTCACCTTTGGAAAAGAAAAAAAGAGACATAGCACAATTATATCTTCTTCTAAAAGAGTAGGGGATTTGCTAGGGAATTTTGTACAACTGTGGGAGGCCAAATACATCAAAATATTCTCTATGAGGCTGATAGATTGCTGTTCTGAAAAGGTAATGCCTGGATGAATGTATCTGTAGGTAGCCATAAAAATGCTGTGAAGACAACGGGAGGAAATTAAAGGAGCTGAAATGTCACCTGGCAAAATGAAAGTGATTCTGGAAACAAATGCTGACACTTGGGAACACAGATCCTTTGGGAGTGAGACTCTGAGCTCTATGGCATTTTGCAGGAGGCCATGGAAGTTAGCATGAGTACCCCTATAGCTGGGTCTTGAGCGATAGGCCTTCTTGCTTCCTCCATACAGTGAGAGAAATATTTGTTTTAATTATGTCATTCTTGGCAAGTTCAGGAAGGAAGAAATCCCAACACATCTGGAAAAGGGATTTCTCTCCACAGAGGGCAACTGCTGTTTGCCCTGTTTGCTTCTAGGTGGGCATGATCACGTTAGGCAGGGCAACTTTCAGTAGAAGCTCTGGAGTACCCTGGGAGCGTAAACCTTTTGGGAGACCTGTAAATCTATGTGGTGACATCTTGTGACTATGTTTCTTTCTCAGCATCACTGCCTACTGTTGTTCCTTGGAGGCCTCATTGCTGGCTAGAAAGTACAGATACTTTAGGGAAGAATTGCTCCCCTTCCGAACTTTGCTGAATACGTATATCTAAAACCATAAATTGGGCTTGAAGCTGATTTTTTTTCCAGACGCCACTGCAGAGATCTTCCAGAATCATAGCACAAGGTCTTGAAAACAAAAAAAGGCCAACAGAGAGCTGTGTGAGTCAGAGAACTGGCAGCACGATGTGAGGCTGTTCAGTTCCAGCCCACAGGGACAAACCAAACTGAGAGTACCTGAAGGTCACCTCTACCTGCTGGCTCTCAGCTGACCTATGTGAAATGAATCTTTGGTCTCAGTCCATGGCTCAAGTGAAAAGAGGGCTATCCAGAAACAACTAACAGTTCTTGAACCTAGCAGTGTCCTGCATGAGGTATCTTTTCTGTGTCCATTTTTATACAGGCTCAGCTTCCCAGTACTATTTGTCTGTCACCTTCTCCTCATCCAAAGCTACAGCAGAGCAACGGCAATCTTCAGGAAGGGATATTCAAGGTTGGATCCAGCCCTGCTCGCACCGGGGTATGCCAAACAGTTAAACAATTTGTAAATTACTGACTCCAAGTTGTTCAGTTACTCTTTCTCCATCACTTCCCATTCCACCTCCTTAATTTATGCTCGCTATTGTTACTTCTTATAGCAGGAAGTACGACATCCTGGCACACAGCTGCTGTCTCTCTTAGCTGGAACAGAGTCCGCTGCTTTTCCCAGTTCCTTGGATGTTTTTATAGGCTGTCCCAGCCTTTGATGGAGTGCAGCAGGCTCCCCTTGCTAGTGCAGACACATGCTGTTGATAAGCTGTGCCAGCACTGAATAAAACACCTTCTCTTTTCTTTATATACTCCACAGTAGCTGTTAGCAATGGACTTAAATTCATGTTAATATGGGTAGTAAATTTTGCCTTATATTTTTTATGAGACTGGATTTCTTTCTATCATCAAGGAAATTAAATAAAGGTATCCATTAACACTTAAACTAACAATATGAAAGCTGCGGTTCTCTTTATGCATTAGCTTACACTACCCTGAAATGATCAGCCCTGATAGTACAATACAGTATCACTTGGGGTGTCCTTTTATGAAATTTTAAAGGACAGAAGAGAGGATCCTCTTACAGTTTAATTTGTGCTGTGAAATACTCTCCTCTGCAGGCAATTTCCTAATTTTTCAGTACAAGTAACAGTAGCAAAATCTGCATGACGAAGTAAGGTCTGTGTCTTCCTGTATATCTGTACTAAGCCTGGCTACATCAGGCTCCAAGCTTCAGCTGAGTCTTTGGGTGCTACCAGAAAATGATGGCAGTTCTTTTTAGTGGTCATGGAATGTGGATTTTTGCCTTGAATTTAGGCCGTAACCACTCAGAGAAGTGTGAAAGTGTTAGTGATGGAACTGATGAGCAGGGTAAATGCAATTCTGAAAAAATCCTGTGGATTACTGTTCTGCAATTCCTAATACACTTTCACCTTTTAGAGAGATTAAAAATATTTCACAGACAGCAGTTAGTATCTATAACAGAAAGGAATTTAATAAAATAGTATAAAAAATTTACTACTGCACCTCAAGACCTCAGTATGTCATTATAGAAAGTGGGCAAGCGTCACCAACGGGCAACAGAGAAATGGTACAGGAAAGCTCTCAGTGACAAAACAGCACACACTATAATGACTGAGAAGAAGACAGCATTCGATGTGGACTGAACTCGCCTCTTAAAAATATTGACATTAATACAACTTTCACTGGCAAAACCAGGGATCCTCAACTACAGAATACAGCAAGCAGTATTTGTAGGTGGTACAGAATGAGCTGGTAAGATTTTTCAAGTAGGGGCTATATTTCCTAAAATTCCTTGGCCTAAATTTCCTAGTCTCAAGAACAAAGAACGCTGCTGTGGGAAATTTTGAGTGCTCTAACATGTCTAGGAAATGAACTCAGTAGTTTCCCAATTGAATTGATACTGAAGAGAATATCAAAGGAAAGATTCAGATTTGCTCCTGATCGCAAGGCTCAAGAAAAGTTAATGTTAGAGAAGTTCAGATCCAGATGCTACCGTGCTTCCTGAGCCAACCTCCACACCATTTCTCACTCTTGCTTCTGTGGCTTGCAGAAGCCACCCAAGAAAAGTGATTTTTCATGATGCCCAAATTCAGAGAGAGAGGATTCTTGAATGAGAATGACTAAGCCTCATTTAGGGCACATTTAAAATAAAAGAAAGTTAATGCTAAAACACCTCTAAGAACCTGCGGTCCTTTTAAATTAAGGCTTAAAATTAAGGACAAAATTAGTTCATTATAGAACTGAAAAATTTGCATGATCTTTTAAACTTGATAGAGTGTTCTTACAACTTATGAAGTTAAATAACAGATTCTGTGCTATGCAAAATATAAAACAAGAGAAACAAGGGAAACAACTAAGATGCACATCCCTAGGAGCATACTGATCCTAACTCACATTGCCTTGCATCCTGAGTTACCACCTAAGCCTGTGGAAAATGAGTTCACATGCTGCTCTGAGTGGGCATCATTTTATGCTTCCTTTGCAAAGCTGACAGTCACCACAGCATCTGATAATGGCAAATTGCACTGAACGTATTTATCATAGGAATGTTTTCCATTAGCCCATCCTCCAAGAGACAAATACAATTACACATATTGAACATCACCACTTTGAGGTCAACACAATTTAGCAAGAGTAAAAATAAATCATCATTGCTCTGGTAGGGAAATGGACACCTTGTCTCGCCAACTGCATGACTGTACTGGTGAGCAGATGTGATTTGTCCTGTTGGGGCCAACTTTATCTCACGTGTAACCACACACACTTCAGTCAAGCTAGATCAGGAATTAATCTGGCAACCTGGAATGAGATTGGCCTAGTTTTTTTCCAGTGGGTAGTTTGATGCCTCCAGGATAGTTGACCTGGGATTTGTATGGACTCTTCACACATCACCAGGTCCTCTGTGCCCAACAGGACTGGGTACTGTTGATTATTTGTGTAATTTTGTCCCTTACAGGCCAGAAACAGAAACAATATTATTATTGAAGCTGTATGTGTGATTTCAGTTATCATGAATAAGGTGGTAATTTATCCATCATGATACTTTAACAAGCACACATTTAATGGATGATATGACTTATTACACACATTATAAACTCTTAATGATATTTCACACATCTTCTGTCTGGAATTCTGTGACAATCTACCTTATAGCTATGATCAGAAAATGCTACACCAGGAAGAGCCCTAGAAACACAATTTATCATAAGCAGATCATTTATTTTCTCTAAAATTTTCACAAAAATGGATTTAACTTGCACAGTTTCCCTTTTGGTTATGCATTTTGACGTGATCGTGAAACTGGCAATATACTGAAGACTGAAATTCTGTGATGACTCATAACTGCTACAAAGATTAAAAGAACAGAAAATACAATAATTCTTATAACATTCTTATAACAATCTTTTGGCTGTGATACTAACAGAGTTCGAACAAAATTCACGTGATACGAACTGTAATGAACATCTGTAGCTATTACAAAATTAACCTATTTCCACATCTCTGAGCGGTTTCACCGTTTTTGCTCAACAGGCAGTGACAAACTAACTGTCCAAAGTTGTCTTCTTTTTTAATTACCTACATTTTCTCTGCTAACTTGATAAATCAGCAACTGTATATGACTCGCTGACTGTATCATTAACATTTTAGTATAATAATTGGCATGGTGATTGAAGAAAGCAGAACTGTGTGGTGTGAAACTCTACGCATATCAATCACGAGTGGCAATCCCAGCTTTCTCAATGCTGTAAAAAACCCCCTCATTAGTGTTAGTTTCCTTATTTTTATCGCATTTACATCATTTTATTATAAGCAAGTGAAAACTGCTTTGTACTTAGCAAACTATTACTGCAGACGGCAAAGCAGATGATGACAAAAGCAGGCTCAAGGACATTACAAAATGGCAGAGCTATATCTATGCTACTGAAAACTTTATCAGGTTATCATAAAAAGGTAAAAATTGTTGGAGAATGAATGAAGGAGCTCAGAAGGTGTGCTGAAATGTAACAATTTTGGATATGCATGGACAGTTCCCAGAATCATTCTTACGGAATAAAATTCTAACATACCCAACATTTTCCCCAAACTGGTCAGAACATGTCTTCAACAAACTGGAAAGTGAGTGCAATATGGGTTTGGATTAATTGGGAACCAGGGAGAAGTTAATTGAAAAGAAATTTTGGGTCAAAACCCAAATTTGAGAACAGGGAAATGATAAACAAAGGTTATCTGAGCAGATGATCGTTTTCATTCTCTCTGCTTCAATGGGGTTTCTTTCTCCCTGCAATGAGTAGTTGAAGTTCAAAAGAAGGTGAGCTGCAGGTAGCAGGGGCAATAGCACCACGACCACCATCTTCTCCATTTCAACTTTTTTTATATATTATGCTCCTTTCCCTGCCTGTTTTCAGCTGGTAGATAGTTGCCTGCACTAACTCAAATCACCCCGTAAGGTCATTTTTATTATTAGTTGCTGCTTGCTGAGGGATCTCATCATCAATCAGCTGCTTTGACTATGGGCCAGCTTAAGTCCGTTCACTGATCCATGTTATAGCTAAGAGATGGAGAACTGGTACCACGGATGGGGTAACTCATGAGGCAAAGCCAAAATAAATAAAAAAGTACACACAGAGAAGTAGCAATGCTGTTGCATCAGTGAAAAGAGGCACTTAACCAAAGTGGTGTTCAGAATCACACAACAGACAGTCCAAAGATGACCGCAGGACAGTTCTGTTGTCTACTAAAGGAAACAGTTCAGAAGAAAAAAAAAAAACAAACCAAACAACTTAGTCTACTGTAGACTCTGTAGGCAACTGAAAGTATCTCAGTAGGGGTTAAACATGGAAATAGAGATGTTAGGATGGGGACTCTGCTGAAAACGCTCTCCTCAGCTGTGGATGGGAGACTTACCACCTAAAATAGAGAATATTTTCAGAAAAGCTTTCACCTCTGTAGTCTAGGCAACAATAAAGTTGTAATTTGGAAACTTAAGTAAAAAATTCATTGCAGATTTACTGGTTACAGGCAAGAAAAAAAGTCTGAAGAAAACCAGTATTTCACTATACAACTACATCATCTAAAAGGGTTATTTCCTACCACAACTTATATTTTCTTTCTGTGCCTCAGCATGTATGCTACATTAAGAGACTCGAGTTTTCACCTGTATATGACTAAGTGGACAGATCAGCGAGTCCTGGGGAACTTAACAGAATTCACATTACTACAATTTACTCTAAATTTGATTCCAAACTTAAAAATACATCTTCTACGTGCTATGCTTAAGAGCCAAGCGCAAGAAAATGTGTGTATTGAATCACAGACTTAATGAAAGAGCCATTTGTTTTTCTGAATTGTACATGAGTGGGTAATTATCTCCAGCAAGCAATTTTTGTCTGCTTGTGTACAGAACAATACTGCAACACTACAATACTTCTCCATCTTCAGTATCAATTTATGTACATAATAAGAAGCAGGAAAACAGTCATTGTGACTGGTGTCTTTTACGACAACAATTGGCTCATTAACCTTAAGTAGATCTTTCTGACCTTAGCATGAATGAAAAAAAGGCAAGCAACTAGAGTGACAAGGTATGCGTAGATCTTGCCTGTGCCAGGAAACACAGAGGACTCGGGTACCATCTTGCCATACCTCACATGCTCTACAGAGTGCTCTGGAACAAGACTGAGCAGCCAAACGGCTTAGCTGACACCAAATACAGTCTAACTGGGTGGAAACCAGACCATGCCCATGACAGTTATGTGCCAAGCACAACAGCAAACGGGCAAAAGCAAAGCGTTTTCCTGATAAACTCTCTACTATGATGTTTCTTCAGACTCACAGCTATAATAGGAAATAAATTGCTCACAGCCATGCCATTAAGTACAAGTTTGGTATCAACCTCAAACCTTGGCATTGGTCTGTTACCGGGGACACTCAGTGGTGCTGCTATTGATTATTTAAACAACAACGGAGAGGAAGACTACTGGAGCTTATTAGTGTGGCAGGAAGACCAGAACACTACAGCAGTGCAATAAAAGCCCTTGTTTGTAGAAAAATATCACCAGGTACTGCCTACACCTAGGAAGTAGCTCTGAGAAATGAGGATGGGACCAAATTCTTAAATCTTCTGCAGGTTAAGGAAAAAACATTCTGAAATCTTTGTCTCTGTGGTTCTGATTTGAGCACCTTTCCTGAAAACACAAGTATTTTGGAAAAAAAAAAAACCAAACCACCCGAAAAAACCCCATAAGAGGATCTGAATTATTTCAAAAAGGTTTGTGCAGCAGATGTTTAAAACTGAAAAAGCAAGAAAATGCAATGGGACACAAGGAAGAACCATTTCCTCAGAAATGCCGTTATATCGACTGGAAACACAAATGGTGGAAAATCCTGCTGATATGCATATTAGGGAAATGCTTAACAGTTCCCAGAGTTAATAAGAAGTAGCTGTAGTGAGCTAATGCATAAACGGAAATAATGCATAAGATTATCATTTTTACAGATAAGATTTTTCCTATGCTATTTTTGGATGAATTGGTAAATTGCTTTTCACTATGAGTAATAACTGCTCATGCCATATCATATCACAGATTAATTGTAGTGCAGCTTGATTAATTTTTTTTCCTCTTTACCAACCAAGCAGTAACTAAAGCTGATGAAACTGAAATAATGACCTGCCTGAAACCTGTCCGCAAGTATGAAATGAACTGCCCTCGATACTAGCATTGTTTCATTTAGGAACATGGAACTTTCACTAATAACGCATCTACTTCATTACATTTTTAAACGTCATTTCTCCCGGTTGAGGGATCACTCATTCAACCAAAACACTGAGCTGCTACACCTGACTGGCATGCACAAACGCATTGCTCTTACAGCATCAAGGATTCCTTGCCCAGTCTCTCCCGTACGCCTCTGACTTCAATTATATTAGCATCAAGCCCCAAGGTTATTTGATGGATGCATTAACTGGCAATTAGACAACAAGAAACAGGTTCTACGTAATTCTATGGAAATGACCTGCCAGCTAGGCTGGAGAGGACTATGGAAGCAAGCAACATTTGAGGAAAAGCCTTCCACAGTTACTGAGAATTCTGTCATGAACTTTCATATTTTGCTTATTGTATTAGAAAGTGTAAGGTTTAGATTTTGTTATGATTTGGATGATATTTGTAGGTACAGCTAAGTCACACAAATCTTTATATAACCTTTATGTATCCGTGAGGAGCAGGAATTTTACTTATTGCTCATAGCGTTAACACGATACTCTGTCAATGCAGCATGCAATACACACTCATCTGTTGAAAATACTCAGGGCGCTCGGCAGTTACTGAAAGCATATAAGAACATGAGAAAATAAGCGCTATCTGTAGGTTAAGTTTTCACTAATTTGTTTGTACAAGCCTGTGCCTCTCCAGCCTGAATATTTACATGCTGATGCACGGGGCACTAAGAATCATCTACTGCAAAACTGAAGATAAATTGCATCTTTGTGACTGAATCTTAATTCATTCTGTGATTCAAAGTCATGAGCAAAATTATGCTTGCAATTCATTAATTTGAAGGCTGGCAAGTATTATTAAGCAGAAATTTGCATACAAAAGGTATTGCTTTTTAAATACTTATGACAGAAAAAATAATGAGTATACAAATAACGAATCTTGCATGAATATGTATATGGCTTAATGGAACTACTGCTTCATCTTTTCCCTAGATTTATCTAAACCAAGGAGGCTTACAGGTGGCTCTCAGTAGGCTGTAGTGTCACCTAAATTAGAAGATTTAAATCTTGTTTTACAAACTTTGAGATGTTTGGTAGACCACGCTAGATTACTTGTTAACCAGATTTTCTAAGAGATAGCTCTAGAAAATCTGACTGTATAGGGTCTGCCAGAGCAGCATCAGGATTCTTCCCATCCATGACAATGGAGCTGAAAGAAGACGCGGAGGGTGTGGGCAAAGCCACTCTAGGGCACCTCCAACCAACGTGCAGATACGCCCAGTCTCGCTGCAGCCCAGCCCAGATGTGCACCTCCCGTGCAGTCGCAGGATACGCACCTTCTGTGCCTGCAAATTATTTTCTTCATGCTACAGGTTGATGAGTTTCCAGGAAAGCTGCACGCCTATAGAGGAGGAGTATGGACTACAGTATTAAGACCACAGGTAGCTTGATGGTGTTGCATCACCTACAACAATAAAACTGAATACCAAAGTGAAAAAGAAACAGAAATTTTCTCTAAGGCAATATGAGTACACACTTCCTTTTAGACTTGTTCTGCTTATTTCCAGGATTTCTTCAGTAACTACCCATGAAAATGGACTTGATCCTGCATAAAAATGACCTGGTGCCTGTGTATGACAGGATCTCTAAGTTGCATGACACTGAAGCCAACACATACTGGACTGTTTTTTGTCAGCTCTGCTGCACTATGTGTCTATGGAGAAGACGCTAGTTTTAGGAGTTCCTATAAAGCAGTTTACATAATGAAGCTGTTTAAAGTTTGGCTTGGGTGGTCTGTCAGCCATTTCCAAAAGGCAGATCCCCCCAAATCAGTAAATAAATAGGGCAACATCATTGTCATGAGATGGTAGGAAAATCCCGTGAGATTCCTCTAAAAGCAGGAGAATCATCTGGAGTAGTTACCGTTTAGCTTGCAGTGCTCCTACAGGCTCTCCAAAAACAAATGGAAAAATACAGTGTCTGGCCTGAAGTGTTTTCAAGACACAGCTGCACGTAACAGAGCTAAAGAGAGACTCAGTGAGGACATTTTAATCCTGACCTTGTACATACATACTCTAGCACATCCTTAGGGATGACTGTATTTTGATGGCCTAGAAAACTTACATAACTATCATTTATTGTTTCCACAAAAGCTATATCTAGAAGATAGGTTCCAGGCTTGATCTCTTTACATTTGTATATTAATTATAAAATATGTTTATTATGGCTTTCTTTTCATCAGGCCAGGATCAGAGCATCAAACCATCCAGGACACATATACTGTTACTGTGTTAACAGGATTTTCACATGATTATGAGGCACTAATTAAGTGTTGGCCAATGTTGTTAAACAAAATTGCATGCCAGAGGTATTGATTTGTAAATTACTGGGATAGAAAAAGTATTTAAAAGCACATAAACAAACATGTTAATTTAATCAGGTACAGCTGATGGAAAAAGTATTTTCATCTAAAACCCTTACATTATTTACAAGGCTGTAATATGGCATTTTAAAACACATGAATAACCGTGCATGTAGAAACTGCAGTTACACATAGAATCCACTCCGTGAGAGATGCCAGTAGGTCAGCACGGGTTTCAGTGCAAACTCTACAGTCTTGAACACTGCTAAGAGAAGAGCTAGGACTGGCAGATGGAGTAGAGATGAAGGTAAATTTATTTTCACAAATTTACCAGAATCCAGGGCTGAATCACAACATGGGGGTGCCAAGAATATCTGGCATTAGAACAGTTAATATAAGCAAACCTTGCAAGAAATGTAAAAATCTCAAGCTTTAGGGATTAAACTGATATGCTAATAGCAGAGACCAAGATGAGATCTTCACAGGGATATATTATCCTGTGCCTAGAATAAAAGTTTTAACACATTTCTGACTGAAAATCTCTTCACTTTGATGCCAGGCTACTAACTTGGGTGGTACCTTCACCTGAACCTCAGACATTTTAAATTTCCTCCTTTCTCTGATGCTTGGGCCATACAAAAAAACCCCAGTAACTCCTGTTTGCTGCACAACAGAGGAGGACAGTGGAGCTGAGGCCGTGACTGGGAGGCAGAGAGTTTCTACTCACAGTCCCGGAGAAGATTCACAAGTCAGCACAGCGCTAGCTGCCGGGCTAGCTTGGCCCAAGGCCAGGCTGCCTCTTCTTGCATTCACCGAATTCAGTGAAAAAAGCTTTTATTACCTGAGATCTCTGATCATTTCTTTCTTCCTTGTGGCTACCAGGAATCGGTACCCTTGTACTTTGGGCTGCAGCACTGAAGCCAGGAGAGAGACAGGTAGAGTCTGACCTTTTTACCGATCTATGTTTTTTCTCCTCTGTGCTTTTTCAACTATATCACGCAGAATCTTTTGTTTCTCCATTACTATTTAAATAATATTTAAGGTATTCCAGCTAGGAACAAAATCAGCTGTACAGCCACTGGTGGAGTAATGAAAAGAGCACCCACAAGTCACATAGGCTGTGGGGGAATCTCACATGAAAGGGCAAGAACAGAAGACAAATCTCTCCAGGTAGAGGCTTAATCTGTGAAACTGCAGGTGTTGGTGCTGCCTGCATTGGCTGCAAAGCCCCTGAGCCCTTGGGAGGAGGAGGGATGCAGTCAGCTATTTCATCACGAGGTTTCTAAACTCTTTACAAACCAAGCTTAACACTAGCTGTTCTAAACACCCCCTGAACGCTCACCAAACCAGCTCGGGGACTTGTGCTCCTGTGCTCTAGACAGTCTACTAGCTGTGGTCTGGGGAGATCAGCAAAGGTTACACTGCGTTACAGCACGTGAGAGTGAGAACTATTATCCTCATCGTTCAACTGGGGATGCAACAACACAAAGAGGTTGCGGGCTTTAATCAAAATAAACCAGCACGCTCAGGCAGGGACAAATTCATGCTGGTCTTGATGCTGCAAACAGAACTATTTGCTCCCTGAGCCCATGTTAGCATCTTTCTGTCATTCACCTTTGTCATTCCTATTTTATTAATGTCTTATAAGACTACTTTTCAAGGAAGAAAAATTTTTTCTAGGTTTTATCAGTGGCAGAGGCATTACATTCCTGAACAAACTGCACAAAATCTGCAGAACATAAAAATCCTCAATTAAAATAGATACACATTGATACAACTTGTCAGCTTTGAATAGGGCTATTAACCTGCACTCAATCTGGAAGCTGCTTCATAGGCAAACAGAGGCGGCCCTGGTTGTTTCTGTATAATGTTGATTTGTGGGCATCTGACAAAATATTTGTCTCATTCTGAAGAATATTAGGCTTCCCCTGTGAGACTAAAGTAGGACTTTAGATAGCAAAGTGAAAATGATGGTAAAATGTTAACTGGGGGTCTTATTCAGCACTCTTCACTTATCCTGGGCAGCACAGGGAATGTCACTGGGGTTGGCTGTTAAGGATTCACTAGGTTTACTCATGTAGGTAAGCACCATTTAATGGGAGAAGGGGTTGTGAGTCAGACCATAAAGCAGTACAGAAAACGTTTTGTCTTTCAGTTTGTTTGATTACTCAGTGAGTGACCAGATTAGGAAAGAATATTTCCTAACTGTATTGTTTCTTGCAGATCCATCTCCAAATCCTAATATAAACCGAGTTTTGCCCCCCCCCCAAGAATAGTCAAAGACAATACAGACAAGGAAGTCTTTATAGCTGTGTGGGACTTCTGGGCAAGATTCAAAGGAATTGCCCTGTTTTCTCTCATACTCACTTGGGATTTTTTCTTCAGGTTGTATCTCTATTAGTATCACAGTTTGAATCAGTTTTGGTTAAATTATTATACTTTACACTATTTTGTACTATAGCAAAACTAATGTGACTAAACACAAAGTCACCGTCTTTCTCCAAGGAGTTGCAGATTTGGGTATATTTTGGTGTTGTCAGACAGTTTGGGGGAAGATTTTAGGTCTTAATAGGAAATGAGGCGATTCTGATGATCTGAGTTCCAGTGAAGTACCACCTTCTTATCAGCACCACAATAACCTTTGCGTGGTTTTGAGTATTGTTGCTTGGTTACAGAAATATATTCCCAAAGTCAAAAGTCCCGTAAGCTCTGGTCAACTATATTGTGTTAATGGAAATCAAAACTGTCAAACGATCAGTGTAGAGATTTTTTAATAATTGGACCTAAATTCTTTGTAATCTGGGTGATAGAGAAAGATAAGGTATAGTAAGGTTCAAGCACTTGAAATGTGTGGCCATTAATTTGTAGCTTTTATCTAATAATTGAAACATTTCAAAGGTAAGTGTTGCTAGTGTCATAAACTCATCAAAGAGGAGGGGACTGTTAAAAAGTAACATCCTTTTGGCATGACTGTCTGACGATCTAGACATATGAAGTAAATCAATATGGAAACATATGTTGTATTTTTAAAATACCACTAAATAGAGAAACATTTCCACTTGTATCTTTATATACAAAACCTGCTTTTAGGAATCATTGATAGCAAGATTAATATCCTATTCAACTAACACTGACCAACCTTGTGTTTAAAGGAAGGGTGCGTGTAGTTAGGTACATGAGATGACAGTCTTGTGTACGTCTAAGTTCATTCAGTGAGGGCAATGGCAGAGCTCAAAAAGTGATAGCACATTATTATTTTTTAATGACACACATTCAAGATTATTTACCGCTATGGGAGAAAAGACATGAGAAAAAACAAAGTATTAACTCTGGGACATATGTTGCCCTTAATATTTGCACATAGCTTTCATTGACGTCAATGGGAAGTCTGTAAAAACTAAAGGTGGAACGTGCCCCAAAGAGGAAATTAGAGAGACAGTTATTTTGAGATGCCTGAAACACTCAGATGCAGGAATAGTGGCATAAGATAGCATGTGTGCTTGCAAGGAAAGAGGAATCAGAGTTAAAGAGTAAACTCTATACTCCTTGGGGATCATTTATGGTCTCTAAAGAGGTTAATGTGTGTCCCGCAATCTGTTCTCGTATGTAAGTTACTTTAGTCATGCTGAGAAGAAAAAAAGAGTAGAGCAGATGGCCATGACAGATGAAGACAGCAGCCAACACTTCTCTTCAGGCAGAAGGGCCATTTAAACCTAAATGAACTAGTCACTTGAGTGATGTAGAGTGCTATCAGGTAGAAGATCTGGCCTCATTAGACAGGGAAAACTATACAGCAGGCTGTCCTTGGCACAGAGGACTCAGGTGCTGCAGTGCACACCATCCCTGTGCGGTGCACTGTGGCCAGAGAGCCCAGACCTCGTTTTAGGCAGAATATGATCTACAAGAGTCACCTAATGTAGACAAATAGGGAATCCAGCCTCAGCTGAGGACAGGCCATGTGTCTTAAATCTCTATAGCCTGTTCCTCAGTAGAGTGGTAGTTCTTCAGTTCTAGTAAGATCCCTGTCCTAAGTCCTTCCTTGAAGATAGGCAGGTAAGACCTCCTTTTAAAAACTGAACAGGATTAAGAGTTGCTAACTGTTGCTTGCCATTAAGCCTGGCCCTCCAGAACTGCTTTGCTGCCAGGTAGCTCATTCCTCTTTGCCTTGTTTCCTAGCAGGAGCGGGCCATGGGTGACATGTTTTTTCCTGACCCTGACATTCTATATTTATTTACTTACTTATTTTTATCTAGGCTACTCTGATAACATGTAAGAAGATTTGCTTCAGTTAACTGTGAAAGAAGTGAAAGTGCCATATTTAACTCTCTCGTTTGCCTATGTGCTTTCAAATCTGTGCCTTTGAAAGAAAAAAAACCTCTCTTACCAGGTTGTAGATTATTCCAGGTGAGCGAAGTTTTTGTTTTAATTGAAAAGACAATAACTTGAAGGTTATCATAGAATACACTTTGCTCTTCTTGGAGTGTATTGATTTATCCTACAAGATGCTTCATATTCAGATCTCAGCTAAAAACTAGGTATTATTGAACACTCTTGCATTATTTCATATTTATTGACATCATCTGCTGTGCATCGAAGCCTGATCTCTAGAATTTGTTGACTGAATTTTTGTCTTTGCTGCTTGACCAGATGTAAACAAGATTGATTCATGCACAAGGAAGGGCAAAGTATCTTCTATAATGCTGTAATCCCTTGCTAACAATCATTTGGCTAGGACAGAGAATTTTGCATTTAAAAGTAGTTGAGATTTGCTTTTCTGAATAATTACTGTGATTGCCTGAGGCTCCTTTGTTGAAATATCAGAGAGAAGATGGTCTCAGCAGCTTGATGATAAACTGGACAACTTCTGGCATTTTAATTCTGTTCCCAATCAATACTGACAAAGGCTGACCTTGTGCAGAACTTATAAGTACACATTTGTGATGAAATCACTTCACATGTTCATTAAGGTCTTATGAACATTATATGTGAATCTCTCAAACCTATTTTTACCATTCCAGGATAAAACTACATGAGCTGAATACAAATAAGAGGAAAGAGGAGTTTTCTCTGTTGATGTGAGTCCATGATTTGTATTACAAAAAACATTTGAGTTATCAGAAAACACATATTGATATTCCACCATATAAAGCCAAAAATAAAAAAAGCACTATGAGAAATAAATACACATATAATAAAATGCAAAAGCAACACGTTTCATTTCAAAATTCAGAGAAGCTGAAGGACTTGGGCTACTTTGCTGTAACCAACACAGCTTTTCACAATGCCAAAACTGTTCTAGCTTTGCATTTTAAAAGGTGTACACAGCCTGACATACAAAATCAACCAAGCTCATAGCTCCTATTGTTGCCTGGCTCAAAGGGAAGTTTGGCTTCTAATGTATTACCACCCCACCCTGATAATATATTGGTGGTGTCATGATACATTAAGAAGTGCATAAACTCTGCTTCCAATAACCACCAGGTGCTATTGCCATCTAAGTAGAGCTATAATTTACCACTGGTTGGGGCTTCCTAGAAGTAGCAAGGTGTTTCTTAGAAGGCATTCCTGAGTGGAAAAATAGCTTCACAAATGAATACGCCAACTCCAGTCTTGTGCTTACTCGCTGTGTGCTGCAGGACAGAATGCCCTATTCATGTGGGAGCTTAGCTCCTGTTTAGAGATGGTAATACCCAGGCTGGAGGGCTCCAGCGAGTACTGAGAAGAAATCTGCCTGTGATATATCAACCTATCACACCAATGCAATAGGGAAATCAGAAGGAATATGACATGCCTGAAGTCTATGGACCATTAAAATCCTGCCTGTCTGGGCTGGCTTCAGCCTTACTTATCCATCGGGAGGAATGTGCAAACACATTGCTGTGAACTACAGAGGAGCAACTGGGCAGACCGGGGGGACAGCACTGCTTTTCGTAACCATTGAAAAGGCAGGGAAAAGGGCTCGAGTTTCTCACTGACAAAACTGGGTGGACCTTGCAGAGTGAAGAGCAGAGGGAACTGGAGCCAGGCATAGCTCAGCTGAGCGCTCCTGAGCACTAACGCCTAGTTTTAACAGTGTCATCTGGTTTAATTGTTTGGAAAGAAGGAATTCCCTGGATTCTCACACATTAGACACAGGCTCAACATTTCCTGCTATAGGAAGGTTTTTTAGTCACTACCAATCTGGAGTTTGCTGTCTGGAAAACATGCTGCCCATCGTGGCCTTTGTGCAGGTCCTTTGCCCCCCAGACTCTGAGCTCTGTCAATGCACACGGGAACTGAAGATCTCACCCACGCAGGCCTGCCCCAGCGGGGCTGAGTGTGCCGTACCCCCTATGAAGTACAGGTTTCAAATGCTGGTATGCGTGCAGGGAGACATGAGCCTGCTGAAGGCCTGGCATTGCCTTCTCAGACCCCATTTCATGGACTGGGGCAGCTCTAATATAGACTGCGCTGGGAGGGACATAGGATGCCCCAGCTCTCCAGCTCATCTGCGTTTTTTTTACACTCTTGAAAGAGCTGAAAATGCCTTTCCTCAACCCACCATCCATGCAATTCTGTGGGGTTCTGTGCCCAGTGTATGCTCAAGAGGAGACAGCCTTCATGTGCTTTCAACCTATTTATCCTCAGGAGCAACACAATGACATATACAGAACCTACAAAGCAGACAAAATAAAGAAAAAATACATGAAGAAAAACACTGCAAAAAATGGGGGAAGTTCACCAGTTCTGTAAAATGGCTACTACTATTTTTGCACAGTTCATTGACTATTTGTATATTCCTCTCTGCTGAATCTTTTGAACTAATGCAAGGGCCCATCTAAGAGTTGGGCAGCATTGCCAGTCCCCTTTGAAGAGTATTTGCCTAGCCTCAAGAGATCCTTGAAATCTCCTGAAAAACACTGTTCCAAACTCCCATTAACGTTAACCTCAGTTTTACTTCATCAGCATCACGCAACACTACATCATTGTGCCTTGACAATGTTCTAAACTCCTAACAGGTATCCACTGACACCCAGCTAGACTTCTGTCATTACTTCTCTTACATCCCAGACCATTATGGCCACACCACCATTTACATGTCCTGTAAAAGCAAGGAAAGCGTCTGGCATACAGGTCTGAAAATCACTACAAAGAACCTAAGTTTGTGGTTCAATTAATTGCTCAATAAACAGGATTTTGAAATGTATATATGTCAAATAATGATGGCTGTCAATGTCTTTGGAGGTACTTCCTGATGGCACAGAAGATGTAAAGTTATTAAACTCATTTCAGATGTTCTTACAACTTATTTCACTTGATTCACGCTCACTATGTATTTCAATTACCTTATTTTCTAGACTGATAAATGAGAACTAAAGATTAAATGAATAATTTGCAAAATTAAATTCAGTTCTAATTGGTTTCTATCAAGCATGGCACCTCTCATACAAAGGTAAAAATGACCCAATGACAAGAATAAAGTTATCTTGTGATGCTTTCCCATTCAATTAAACCTTAACTGTTTCAAGAATTAATTGCATTACAGGAAAAGTTAGCTTTTCATTTTCCAGTGCCCAGGTGTCAGCTATTTTTCTTATCTGGGTTATATTCACACATTTGACTATTACTTGATGCTCTTATCATGCCGAGAATGCATTTACTAGGAAAGGAGAATAGAGACTTCATTACTTTAATGCTTCTCAAGTTGTTAAATGAAAAATCGTAATAGTTATGCCTTACTTTGTGGCTACGGGTGACCTTTTATCTATACACTTAACCTTCAGCCATTTTCCAGACAGTTGAAGTCAATGAGAATTCTGACTGGAAGACCACCAGGGACAGTGCCCTCTTATTTGGAGAGGAACCCATATCTACAGTGTGTGTATTTCAGTGGGAGTGAAGGATTCTTGAAGCATAAGTATTTGCCTATCATTTATTTTTAATTACCCCAATCTTTTTTTCACACTAGAGAAACTCCAAGCCCAGAATAAGCTTTGTGTATTCATGTCTGCTTTATGTTCACTTTCCTTAAATAAATATATTAGTTATTATATTGGCAGGAAAAGGAAGCAGCCACGAAGCACAAGTGAATCAATAAGTAGCCACAGGAACTAAAATTTGAATTCATAAGGGCTGAAGACCACATCAGGAGTCCTGCTCATCCAGTTAAAGACCCATGTGACTAATTCAAATAAAATTACACAGCTCTCATATTCATGAGCAAGTACTAGCTGCAAACAGCTTGCAAATGATCTAAAAACCAAGAACCATTGGTAAAGCAATTTGGCAAACAACTACAAATAATACATATATTCAGAGAAGTCCAAGGGTTTTGGACAATTTACAAAGAAAAAACGTAGGCTAAGTTCATCAGATAAGTTGTCAGAGCCAAGAAAATAATCTATCACAATTAGTTCCACTAGAGCACCTCTCAGTCATTAGAAATAAATAACTTTCTCATAAACATACACCAAGTAGATATCTAAATATTGTACTGATTAAAATGTACATTTTGCATTTTGTGTCATTGGAGATTTGTTCTACTTATTTATTCATACAGTAAATCATTAGGAATATACATACGGCACTGAAGTGGAACGTGGTGAGTAATTACACACTGGTGCAGAAAGACACCGACTGTTGTGAGGAGGTGAGGGTGTGCTGTGAGCTCGGCTGCGGGAAGTCCGTCTGCCCGTTTCGAAGGTCTGACTCACGCCTATTACTGCTACGTAAGTACGTACCTAGCAAGACATACATGCAGCTATTAAAGAAAGATCCATTGTGCTGATTGCAATAAAGGAATAAAATATCAGCCCAGCACAGAACTGTGGCTTTTATTAAGGGGAAGTTGCTATTGATCTGTTAATTGCAGCTCACATCATTGCGGGTGATTGGTTTCCTTCCACTGCATTGTAAACAAGGAAAGGATACAATTGCTTCTCTCGAGCTGGATGAAATGAAATGGAGCTATCGAGATGGATTTCTGATTAGGATTCTTTTTTTTTTTTTTTTTTTTTTTTTTGCAAGCCAAGTGTGAATTTCTATGTGAACACTAAGCAGATTTTTCTCTTATATCACATTAAAATTGAGCTCTCTGGGCACATGCAGTGTCAGATTTTGCAGTCCTTCAGAAATCACCCAATATGATGGAGATCTGAGCCTGTGTGTTAAGATGAGTTAAGTCAGTGCCCTCACTCTGCATTTGTCCTCACTGATGTCTTCACTGTCCCTCTAAATTTACTTCAAAAGCCAAATGGGAAGGAGGCAGCACGAGAGCAACACAGGAGCAGACCAGAGGGGAAATTCAGAGAGAAGCAGAAAAAAAAATGGAGAGTAGGAGCTAAATTGAACTTTTGAGAGACCATGATCAGCTCAATGGAGTTTCATCTCTGCCTCTTCAAGAAAGGAAGGGCTTCAAGGTAACCTGGAGTATGCAAACAATGGGGTTTTTTTTCCTAGGAAAAGAAAAAGCCAGGTTTTTTCCTGGACAATCAGAGCCATTTCCTTCAACGCCAAATAAAATGCATCACTTTGCTTTTGTTTTCCTTAGCCCTCCCACAGTATTTATTACTTCTCTAAAAAAGAAAAGAAGTAAATGTCCAGCCCCAGAACCTCAAACCACTCAGAGAAACTGAAAGGGAAGGATCGAGGCAGTGGCATTTTACTTATGGTAAAACTCCCTTTCCTTGGGAGCGAGTCCAGTGCTGGGCCTCTCAGGCAAACGGCTCCAGAGAAAATGTTTTTCTTGTCCCCTCTCCACACACCACTGCCCTCGGTACATTGAGTCCATAACAGATGATGGCTAAAACATTCCCGTCCCGTCACGCTCTGATGCTAAATACAAGTTACCAGCGTGTGCTGGTGTCAAAATATATGACCACTGCCATAAATAGCAGATATGCACCTGTCACATATCAAGGGTCCTCAGAAAGAAACACCAGCTACTAAATTAATAAGACATTTGAATGAAATGTTGCCCTGTTGAAACGGGTAATTTCTTTCTCTCCAACAGAGTAGAAGTCAGGATTTTAACCTCAGCACTGCACGTGTTCAAGAGAGGCAAGCAGAGATCCCCACAAACCCCCACTGATCTGGGAGGTGGACACGCGCCATGTGCGCTGGAGTCAGACCCCGTGGGACTGACTGCTGCCAACGCCACCCTTAAAATGGTGCCAATCTCCTTGCTCGGACATCTTGCCACACCTGGATGGGACCTTTTATGGTCCAGCTTTTCCCCCGTGTTACACTTAAACACAATAAAGACTTGTTTTAGCTGAAAAACATTATGAAGGTTCATTGAATGATGACTGTTTACTGGAAATAGAAAGTAGAGTTTTGGCCATAAAGGAGTGAAGTTCAGAACTCAAGTCATTAGTGCTTACTCTTCCCATCAGCATTTTATTTATTGTTGCTGCTACAGTGAAATAGGTACAGCTAGAGCTTCGGGAAACCCATATGTCAGGCCTTATCCTCCAGGCCTTCAGGCTAATCTTGACAGCTGCTGAGTCTTACGTTAGACAAGCCTATCATTTCGTGCACCCAATATATATAATTTTTTTTCCCCAAAGGTGACCTACAAGTAAAAAGGGAAAAATGGGTTTGTGCCCTTATTTTCCTGTTCCTCCTAACAGAAAAGAACCTATGGGATCTGCACTGTATTTATTGCTGTTAGTTTGTTCTCAGACTGGGAAGGAAGGTTTTCTATACCTGCAGCAGAAGAACAGGAGTCTGCAGAGACAACAAGAGACATCACAGAAATGTAGGAAGTACAAGTAGATGCAGGGATTTGTTATTTCGTGAAACGCAAAGGGTTGTGAATTAAGACTTTGAGGAATAGTTCACTACTGAAACAAGAGTAGATAGAGGCAAAACCATCATGTCCCAGAAGCAGCATCCTATTTCTATTTTTAACTTTCCTGCCTTACCAAGGAATAATACAGCACAGATAACCAACGAAATAATTACAATTTATAAAACCATAACAGCATAGTCAAAATTGGTAATTTTTAGAAGGAAGATGAAACATTTTCTGATATAACTCAGAAAAATAGTAAGGACTGGGAAACAAGGCTAAGAGGAAATGGAAAATACATTTTCTAAAATATTTTATTCTTCAGAAGCCCATTGTTCCTGATTAAGGGCTATTTCAAATGAAACAAAACTTTCAAGTTTCCAGAAGATTAGTCTGCAGTTCTGCGGTACCCAGAAAGACAAAGCGATGTGCAACCCTGCATCACAGCTAGCAGCAATCACGTGAACTCTAGAACCTGGCAGACTCAGTCGACAGGTGCCTGTCCCACTTTTTCCTTGCACTCTGAATAATGCCCCCTTCCATCCTCCTCTCTCTCTTCCTCCTTTTCGCAAAATTTCTCCCAGGTTTGGCCTCACGGCAGAGGTCAAAGAACAGCCATGTCTGCCTGTGAGAGACTTCAGCTGGGTTATTCAGATTCAATGTGTTACTTTGTATGTGCTGGGTTTATGAAATTCTGTGCTAAAAAGAATATTGATCTAACCTATGATATGATCTAAGAAATTTGTTTATTAATGCCAGAGGATGCAATTTTATTAAGCCTAAATATTCCACACCTGTGCATTTTCACAGAGGGTGACACAGAAAATATCATATAGCACTGGATGAATTCTGTTAGTGCAGATAAATGTATTACTTTTTAAGGAGACACTGTTAATTACAATAATGCATCTCCTGCACCTGTGAACACTACAACTGATTCTCTAGCAGGTTATCTGCCTCGGGAGAATCCAAGACAGCTCTTTGGTACTTCAATGAATCGTAACAAATACAGCTTCTGCCACAGCAGCACGAAACGCGCAGCATTGCCTTTCACCAGCTGACTTAGTGTTCCTTGCTGAATAGAGAAATAAGGGGATGTCATATACCATAAATGTAAATGCTCATTGCAAGTGGAATCCAGAATGCATTTGAGAAAATATAAGTACTAACCATTCCTGAGAGGGACTAAGTGGCAAGGACTGGACCAACAAGGCTAGAGGCATCATGGGTGGTGGAAGAAATGCCGCTCAGATACTGACAGCAGAGAAACAGAGGCAGAAATTTGGACTGCAATAGCGTGGGTGCATTAGGATGTGAAAAGAGTTGTAGGTCTCCCTGCAGCACTGAAGAAAATGTTGGACATGCCAGCGCCAAAGCAGATAAAGACCATTAAGTCCTCCAGAAAGAATAGGTCAAGCCTACCTGATACCTGGCTCAGAGCACCAGCCCTGCAGCCGTTACCTTGCTTTCCTGAGCCCTGCTGGAGCTTCGCGCCTGCTCTTCAGGCAAATCACTCGCAGCTGGTGACAAATGGCCACCTTGTCCCCCCATTCCCCAGCGCAGTCTGGGTTGGATTCAGCTTACAGATACAAGGTTGATCCTGGTCCCCAGCCACTGCTTTGCACAGCCACAGCTCAGCAGTCTCTGCAGTGAAGCAATTAGAGGGGATAGCAACCCTACCATTTTAGCAAAGGGAAACAATTTGAATACCGTAACTGAGAAAGGGCAGACGCGTGGCTGGTTTATAAGCGTTCTTAAATGGTTGTCTGACTGGGTTTCTTGCTCTCAGGATAGCATTCTGTTCTCAGTTTGGACTAAAGAGATTTCACAGGCTGTGAATGATAGGACAAAGTGTCATTTGTTTTCTCTACAGACATAACTGCTTCCTACTCAGCCTTTGCCTCAGAGGTATAATCATGGAAAGACAGAGAACTTGAGCATTTCTGCAGTTGCAGATTGACAACATTGAAACATAGTCTTGGCCCTTTCAAATGCCATCTGTCTAATGAGAGCAAGGTCTTTTCTTCCCCTCACAAGAATTCAATATGTTTTGTTGTGTAAGAGAGGAGAAATATAAAAATGTGCAGGACTTAATTCAGGGAGAGTGGACATGACAGAAGAAAAGAGTAAGATAAACGTGGGGCTCCTGTCTACCTTTTACTAAAACAAGAATAAGGGAACAAGCAAGTGAAGTTGAAGTGCAATAAAGTTTAAAGCTAATAAATACTTTTTTCCACATCACTTATAATTAACCTGTCAAGTCAGTACCGCAATAAGTCACTGAGACCAAGCACTTAGTATTCACAAAAAGATTAGACAAATGTGGCCCAGTTCTCTTCTCCATCTAAGGTGAACTTAGACACTGAAGGAGACACACTGGTAACATGCAGCTCCCTGATTTAGAGATGCCAGGCTCCAAAGCAAGTTAGAAATGTGCCTGAACGAGTATAAGTTAAATCAATAGTGCACTGTCTCTCTGATTGCTGCCACAAACTGCTTCAGGCCAGGAAGAAACTTCTCCTACAGCAAATCATTCAGTGAGTACGTGCTAGAAATCCTTGTGAAGTGTCCTACCAGCATTGACACGTCTCCGAAGATCTGGATTCTCTGTCCAGTGCAGGTTCTTGGCTGCTGGGTGATGTCCCAAATGTCACTTCAACTCCCTGCCCTGTGTTTTCCCATCTGTAACTAGAGGTAAAAATACTGATCTCTGCAACAAGGTGCCCTGAGATTTACTTGTGAAATGTGGTAGGTGTTATTGCTGTATCTTCCAAGACAGGATATAGTGCTGACCACTTTCAGAAATGATTTATGGTTGAAAATTACTCATCTTCCTGAGTACAGCAATCCCTACGTACCCATGAAATACAAGTGTCTTAATGTGTAAGCCATATGGTTTGTACTTTTCTATGCTCTTTCAATTTCCTTTTTATCCACTCAAAACTCAAAAAATTCAGTTCCAAATAATCTCCCCAAATTCAGGTACATTCATAGTCAGGAGTTCAGGATTCAGTTTCAAGCTATCAGATAACAGATATAGCTACAAACTCCTTACAGAATTAAACAATACATTAAGAAAACCCATATACAATTGAGCTGAGAGGCCAAAAACCTCATCCCATTTTAATATTACCCAAATAATTAATTGTAGCAACGCGCCAAGTCTTTTTAATGACATGTAGAAATAACTTATGCCCTTGAAATGTGTCTCAAGCAGAACTTAAATAGATCAATTATTTCAATGATTCATCTCTGAGAGATTTTTTTTTTTTTTTTTTTTTTGTAAGGCTAAACACATTTCTGTGTTATGATACCAGATGATTAAAGAAGGTCTAAATCAGGCTAAGTAGAAAAAATACTAGGGAATGACTTTTTATGATCTATCTTAGATTTATCTGTTCTTTGTTAAATATTTCCTGAAACTAGACTCTGTCAATGAAGGAAACAACTCACTGGCAAACTTATCATGATCATCTGCTATCTACATTTCCACCAGGAATTTAGCATCCTTTTAGGGGAAATGCAGTTCTTCAAAGGCAAGAAAGACTTGCCTCAAACGTCTATACTGGCATGGGCTTCTGAAGTGAAAAGTGACAGATGGCAGTAGGACTAGCTGCTTGCTACTTTGCAAGGACAAAGCTGAGTGCCTCTCCCTTTGACCCTTTATTTTCTCTATATTTTTCAATCTACTTTCTGTTGTCCCAGTAACCAATTCAACAAGTAATACAATAAAACCTCAATGAACTGAAACAAAGTTCAAGTTTTGTCATGTTGTTTTGTACTATACTAATCTATTTTATTTGTCTTTCAAGGTCCATGAGTTTAATGGAACTTGTCTCAGGTCACCATTTTTTTAATTTTTCCCCATAAAGTCAGCTTTGCTACGTTACAGTTTTCATAGCCAGCAGCCCTCACAACAAATAATGTTTTGTGTGAGAACACCAGGATGTAGGACAGGGCAGAGCATACAGTGGGGAAAAGCCTCTAAGGTAGCAGGGTGGCCAGTGATGTACAAGAACTCTTCTCAGTAAGAGTGAATGTGGTGGATGCACAGGTCATTTCCCTCACCTCAGACTTCCCACACTTTTACCTGTTGCACAATTCTTCTACATACCTAAATTAAAAGGCCATATGCATGAAATAATGTACTTGGATATACTATATAGAGTATCAACTTCTGCATTCATCTTGCTCCAATTTCAACAAGTTATTAAAAAGCCCATCTCCTTACCTGCCTTACCTTCCAGCCTCTCCACCTTCCTTAAACTTTCCCATCTTTAGAGCATGTTTAGAAGAACTATAACAAGGCACTGACTCCTTATCGACGCTAAGACAGGCGGTGTTTGGAGAGGACAAATAATCTGTGCTCAAAGACTTCACATTCCCAATGTAATAAATTGGACACTACCTACTGATGATTCAGCACAAAAACCACTATTACACTAAATCTTGCAGTCTCGAGAGAGACAAGTAACACTGAGCCTAATCTAAATTCAATGAAATGATTTCAGCTGACTTACTGGGCCAGTCTACTGGCCACACGCAGAGTTTAGCATGAGGAACAGCTTTCGGCTTCTATATTGGCATTCTATTACAGTAAATTAGCAAAATAAAGTCTCTATTGTTTTCCCAGTCTAATTATTAAGATTGGTTTTACTATTTTAGAGAAGCACCCAAAAGCCTCCACAGGTTGATAATATTCTGTTACTTGTATCACACAGAGAAGCAGAACTGAGCTAAACAGCAAAAACATTTGACTAAGTGATATAAAATAAAACATCTCCAATATTAAAAGTAAGCAAAGCTATATCCTGGTAAACAGTGGCCTTGATTTTTAAATACAGCATAACACATCTGAGACTTGATTGCAGAAGGCAACACACACTGAAGAGATATGAGATTTGCAAAACCAAACGTTACATTCAATACACTTTTCCACGGTTTAAAAGGAAGTGAAACTTCTATCTTCTATAATACTTCTATCAGACGCTCTTCTGTTTTATGACAAATACAACTAATGCCCTGGACTTGTGCAAAGCATTTGACACTGTCCCACACGACATCCTTGTCTGTAAATTGGAGACACATAGATCTGGTGGATGGACCACTCAGTGGATAAGGAATTGGCTGGATGGTCGCACTCAAAGAGTTGTGGTCAACAGCTCAATGTCCAAGTGGAGACCAGTGACAAGCGGCGTTCCTCAGGGGTCAGTAATGGGACCAGCACTGTTTAACATCTTTGTTGGCGATATGGACAGTGAGATTGAGTGCACCCTCAGCAAGTTTGCCGACGACACCAAGCTGTGTGGTGTGGTTGGCATGCTGGAGGGAAGGGATGCCATCCAGAGGGACCTGGACAGGCTGGAGAAGTGGGCCTGTGCAAACCTCATGAAGTTCAACAAGGCCAAGCGCAAGGTCCTGCACATGGGTCGGGGCAATCCCAAGCACAAATATAGGATGGGCAGAGAACAGATTGAGAGCAGCCCTGAGGAGAAGGACCTGGGGATGTTGGTTGATGAGAAGCTCAACATGAGCCAGCAATGTGCACTCATGGCCCAGAAAGCCAACCGTATCCTGGGCTGCATCAAAAGAAGAGTGACCAGCAGGTCAATGGAGGTGATTTCTCCCCCTCTACTCCACTCTCATGAGACCCCCCCCTGGGGTACTGCATTCAGCTCTGGGGCCCCCAACATAAGAAGGACACGGACCTGTCGGAGCGAGTCCAGAGGAGGCCACAAAGACGATCAGAGGGCTGGAGCACCTCTGCTGTGAGGACAGGCTGAGAGAACTGGGGTTGTTCAGCCTGGAGGAGGCTCCAGGGAGACCTCAGCAGCCTTCCAGTACCTGAAGAGGGCCTACAAGAAAGCTGGAGATGGACTTTTTACAAGGGCACACAGTGATAGGACAGGGGGTAATGGCTTTAAACTGAAAGAGGGTAGGTTTAGATTAGATATAAGGAAGACATTCTTCACCAGGAGGGTGGTGAGGCACTGGAAGAAGTTGCCCAGGGAAGCTGTGGATGCCCCCTCCCTGGAAGTGTTCAAGGCCAGGTTGGATGGGGCTTTGAGCAACCTGGTCTGGTGGAAGGTGTCCCTGCCCATGGCAGGGGGGGTTGGAACCAGATGATCTTTAAGGTCCCTTCCAACCCAAACCGGTCTGTGATACTATGAACATAAAGGAGGGCATTAGAGCATGGCATAGAAATATGCTCAGCATAGAAAGCTTAGCACAGAAAAAAAACACAAAAGAGCTGTAAAATTTTTATCCATATAGAATAATTCAAAACAGGTTCGAGACAAAAATAGGACACAATTAAGCATCTGAAGTGAAATAATACAAAGAAATTATACACAGGTATGAAAAATTAGCATATTACAGCTTCAGAATATCATACAGATGCTACTAACCCTTCCAACACCTCTGTGCTGTTATTTCAACTAAGACAAAAGTGGCCATTCTGTGTATACTGGACTTTCTGCATGGTTGAACAGATGAAATACCTCATTATTGTCTCTTAAGTGCTTTTAGATTCGTGTTGTATGAAACATTACTGTTATTCCAGATGCAGGAGTGGGGACAAAGAGATGTCACTGAAGACAACAAAGTGAATCTGAGTTACAGCCTCAGTAATGTCTGAGCTACCTTCCACCATTCATGTTCACTATACTCTAAGGCAACTACATTAACAGTGACCGTTAAAAGCTCATTAAAACATATATAAAGAGAGAAAGCTCTAGTATTCTCTAAGCTAGGCCACAGATCCTACAGCAAGTTTACTGGAAGTGGTGTTTGCAACGGTTACGATAAAGCGTTCATGTAGGAAGACAGGTTTGCTAGTCAGAGATGTGTGTTGAGTATCCCCTTCGTGTTAGAGTATATTTCAATTTACTTATATCTTCAACAACAGGAGAACCCTTTCCTTTCTACCTACATGGTAGATATCACACCATAATACCTTTCACTGGATTTTCTCTTTGTTTCATATCGTATCTCCATTAGATAACAAACTCGCCTGGGAAGAGGATACATCTTTCAGTGACTCATGAATTGACTGTTCTCACACCATATTCTGTAAACAACGCTGATGCCCACGCCGGACGCCACAATCCTGCTTCACAAAGGGGCACAGACCACCTTATTAGGTAGGAAGCAAGTTGAGGGGATTAAGTAATAATTTGCCCTGCATGGGCTAAATGACCACGCCAAAAAGTACAACATGACTTAAACATATCTCACTCTCCTAGTAGAGCTGTCATCTGACACAGACAGGTTAGCTGCTTTGTTTCCACAATCTTTCTAGGAGATATAAAGGGAGCCAGAGAAGAGGGGTGCCAGGATATCATCTGACCATGTAGAAAACCTGGCTGTAGTTTTTAGCTTTTGAATACATAAACATCTATTTGAAGGGTTTCACAATTGAGATTTAAAAGAACAAATTGAATTTTTCTGCTCTATTCCATTCTGCACTGAACTTTATCTCTACGTTTTCCTTTTAAGTGATTAGTTACTGCCACACATAGCAGGTAGGCTGCAATCCTTTTTCATCCCTGCTTAGCGTTTCCCTACAAGGCTTACTTCCAAAATGATTGAAGACAAGAGTTCAGAAACAACAGAGGCTGGCAGCCTGCCAGTCACATGCACCCACACAGATGCAAAGTTAAAAATATATCAATTCATGCCTCATACAAGTGGGTACGTAGGATAGAGAGGGCTGGATAGAACAGATTGAGAGGGAGAAGTGTATATTCACAAAGGGCAGTACACATGTATCTGTCAAACAAAAGGCCGTGAGGAAAGAACGGGAGCTTCTGGTACTGCTGTGCTACAGATAGGATGCCTTAGTCAAAACCTTTATTTGCCGGGGTTTTTTATGCTTAAAAATTTGTACCTGGACTGGGATTCTCACCCCTCCTTCCTTCTCTCTATTAAAGTCACAGGACTTACTAGCAAAGAATACTATGGGCATACTACTAAGGGTATGACACAAATAGAGCTGGTGGGAGAATCTTTGGTTTCAACTGATCTTGTAAGGTTAGATTTGACTAAGGGGTCAATGTGACAGGCCTGTTTTCTGTGATCACCTGTGTCTCTGCTGGGCTTAAACGAGTAGATTTTTGCCTCTTCTTTCACTGTGGCTGAGCTGTACCTCAAAGGTGGCACATTTCTCCTACAGAATTCAAGCTGAATTTAAGTCCTGGACAGCCTAAAAATAGTAAACTATTTTTACCAAGACCCCAAGGACTGTACCTTAATTTCAGAGAGTTTGCATTTCTCTCATTTGTTCGGTTTTAGTTTGATGGTTAACTTCTGCTCCAGATTCCCTAATTTGAGCAAATCAATTCTTTTCAGTACCAAAGGGGAGGAAAGTTCTGAGCGAGCATTTGGCTCCAGTCTGAAAGGTGCCACTGCCCAACGATGGCTCAGTTCAGTCGATATCACACAGTGATTTGGGTCTTGTTCTAAGTCTCCTTTTAAGAGACTTTTATTCCAAACAAACGAAGGGAGCTGCCCTTTTTAGCAATTTAAAGTAGCGTAATATCAAGATTTTTACCAGTTCTAATGGCAGTACTTTGAATTGTGTACTGAACCCATTATCAAAGATAGGCTATGGAAATTAGTTGCATAATAACTGTGTCAAACCGGTGGTGCTTTCCCGAATGCACCCTACTAAGCAGGGGTGAATCTTCTGCAAAAAGTTATTAGGATTTGCTAAGCCGGGAGCTTCTCCCCAGGCCCCAGGTCAGCAAAGCTGACAGTGCACAAGCTGAGCCCTCTCAGGGTAGCAATTGTACAAAGAGCCACAGAAAGTATGACTTTAATTTTGTGTTGTCTTAGGACCTGTTTTTGTGATAATAAAGTCAAGCCCCAGGAAAAGTGTGAAGCTTTGAGGCAACTTTGAGGACTGGACAGGGCTAAGGTTAGCAGAAGGGTATGCTTATAATGCTAATAAACTAGATTCTGATTTCTAGCATGAAGGGGGTAAATTACAAACTGATGAAGCTTCTCCACAAATGTGATTTCTATTAACATTAAAGCAGCCATGGGCATATACTGAGGGGAGAATCGGTCTCTAGAGTTTCCTATTTTAACCATCAGTCATATAGCGCAATTGCTGGAAGAAAATAAACGATATAGCAATAGCAACTCTAAAGGCAGACAGAGGACAGGAGAAGGAAAATATTAAATAAGCACAGTCACTATGGAAACAGTTGGATTTTTAGTATTTTAATACCTGGATGACTCAGAGGAGTGACAATAAGACATGGAGCCTTTTGCATTTGGAGGAGATATCAATTCAAATTTTGCCCAAGCTAGGGGCAATTCAAAGATTGTCCTAATAACAGTTTATGTAAAATGACTTCACAGTTTCAGTTCATTTTCAAGAGTTAGTATCTAGCTAGGAAATATCTCCACCATGCAAATGCCCTAGTTAGAAGGCCCAGCAGAAGGCCTGAAAAGAAGGCCTGATTGTCCTCGCTGCTTTTACCACAAGAAAGTTGGGACTTAAGGAAGTTTGTTTTACTGCTGCTGCAAATGCAATGCCTGCAAGTATCGAGATTTCAGTCTCCAGGCCTTGCAACTCTGCTTCATGACCACCAAATTAAAGAAAAGCATACACTGTGTTTGCAAAATGGAGAAAGGATGAATGTAATGAATTGCAGAAGAGAAACAAGATATGAAACTAAATCTAACATATTCCTAAATTTGGGAATTTTTCTAGGTTAGTTTGTTCGAGTTACAATTCCCACCTATGCTGTCTGCCCTAAAGCCAGACTCACATCCAGCATAGTTCAGGTAATTTAAATGCATTGGTGGCTCTGTAAAATACAGAGACATTGCCGTAGGAATGACTGAAATGCATTTTCATTCACTGTTGGGATAGTTTTGTTAAAGAGCTAAACTGCATGAGGTTTATTTAGTTTTTAATACTGGAGATATATAATAAAGGACTACTTGAACAATTATCTAGAAAAATGTCTCTCTGATATATTTTCAGTCATGCACAAGTGAAATTCTTTCTAATGTTCTTTTAAGGTGCCCTACTTGCTTGTACAGAGACTGAGAGGAAATCTAACACTCCTTCCTCCGTTTCTTTCCTTTAATGCCTACACACTAGACACAATGCAAATCTGGACTGCCGCCTTGGTAGTCTCGCTACCAACTGCTACTGGATCCTGAAGAACATAAAGCAGATGGAGCACATTACCAACAACTTGTTTTGCCAGCTAGTCAATCAGCTGAAAACATCCATGATCTAGCCATATTTTTTAGGAGAAAGTTGCACAGGACAGAGTTAAAGCTTAGTAGTAGACATCACAGGAAAGTACAGGTGAGAAAACCAGAGATAACCTCACCAGATTCCTGTTCTGCACAAGTGACATTCACGGAAAGGGACTCCATGTGCTTTTAAAAAAAGTCATTGCCAAAAAGAAGCAGAAAACCAGTTCAACTTCACTCATTTAACTACCAGGTGTTCTTAATGATGATGTGAATATTTTCAGGACAATACCACTGATTTCTATACCATACCCATGAAGTACTATTATGATGACTGAAACCAGTTCAAAATGACAAAAAGTAAGACAGTGGGAGCTGTGTGGGACAGTTTGATAACTCCAACCCGATCAATAACTTTCCGAGAACTGTATTGCAAACAGAAGCTTCATAGGGAGACCAAGATGCACTGAGACAGAAGCTGTGGATGCAGGACAGCCCGTCTATCTGAGTTATGTGTAGGCTACTAAAGCAAGACCCATAAAATGGGCTGTGCCTCCCAGGCCCTTCTTAACTAGAAAGTCACAGCATTAGGAAGAAATGTCTAAATTTTCACTCACTTATGGGTCTGTGAAAGATATTGCATTAGCAGAAGTTAAGATTTGGTTTATAAGAAGAAACCTGGCAGGAAAACTACACACTTGTTGGAAGTCTGTTCCCCAGTGAACCATAGGGAGAAGCACGTTAACCATCATGCAGCATTAGCTTCAAAGGCAAAAGAGTTCCGGCACCAAATTCACTTATGATTATGATCTAGTACAGATAATTTGGGTTCTTGTCTAGTCTTGGTCATAAATATTTATTTTCAATAGATGGAATATAGAATCACATTTCATGTAATGATACTGCTGGATCTGATACACAAAAGCTCTACCAGTTGTTGCAACTGTCCTCAATTTTACAAGACACACAGCAGTACTTGCTAACAATGGGAAGGCAGCTTCACACCCTTATGCTTTGATTAAATAGCAATCATGTTATTTTGCTGTTTTGCTCACCATGCATCATACACATCTGTTATTTCAAAGAAAATTTATGTTTACACAAAGGCTCAAATAGGACTTGAAGGAGAAGGGGGGGTATGGGTTCAAGATTTCTAATCTCAACGTATTTTAATTTCTGGAAAGACAAAATTCCCTTTTCAGTAAAATAAATTTTGTTTAAAAGCACGTGCACAAACACAAAACCCAAACACTATTTCAGCTTTTTAAAATGCATGCGATGAACTAAAATCAGAATAATTCTGGTATTTCAGAATTTTGCTTGTAATTAACAAAAAAAGATCAATCAGCAGCAAAGCAAATGGAAAGGAAAATTAGCATCTTCAAATTGTTCATTAGCCCAGACTAGTAACAAATATTTTTGTGCTTTCTGCATTGGTCTCCATTTTCTTTTAGGCTCAGAGCAAGTTTTACAAACGTGTTGTGATCAACAAAATGTATCATTTTTTGTAAAACCCTGACATGATTCAGATGCCAGGCTTCTTTCTTGAGGTTCTTTTAATCTGCTCTCCAGGTCCTTATTTATGCTCTCCCTTAGATATATGTGCCTCTTAGCAAAAAGCAAAATTTCCTATCATGTCCTGCCTGGGTCACAAAATATTAAATTCAGTCCTTATCACAAACCATGCGTTAACTTAGGCATTTAAAATGTTTATGAAAAAGTGCTGTGAATTCTTTCCTTTTGTGCATCAGTCAAACTCCAAACCCACTGCATTTCTGTGGGTGTACAAGCAATTTAAATTTCAGCAATTTTCTGTTAGTCAGTATTGCCTTTTATTTCCAAGTAGCGGGGAACTCAACTAAAAATTACGATGGGCAAACTTCAAAGGCTTTGGAGCTTGAGTTTGGTTTGGATGTTGATTCATATGCTGTTAAACACTGCTGCAGAAGTAATGTTCTCCATTGCCTTAGACCGGTTTTTTCTCAGCCTTTGATAACTGCAGAAGCATAAGACCTGTTGCAGTGTCCCTGCCCTTGTCCACCGGTCTGTGGAAGGTCTGCAGGAGCCACAGCTGGTTTCCCTGCTGCATTCCTGAAGCCCAGCCAGCCTCCCGCTAGCAGAGAGGATATTATCTGGCCACTGCAGAACGCTACAGAAAACTGTGCTTCTGATTTCAGCTTTTGATACACACTTCTCTAAATGAGGCTGGAGTGATGGAGGGTTTTCTTTTCACTCCCCTCATTCGATTCACTTGGCCATAGTACTGACACATGTGCAAATGTGGGGTTTTTTAATCTACAGAGTGACTCCCACATTACCTGATTAAGAATGCTACAGCCCAGCAGGAGATAATCATCATTGCCATCTTTCAATGAGGAATAAATGTTGTAATCAGGAAATTTACACTACTGTAAAATCTTAAAAGAACTGAAATAAGCTCCAGCTTTGTGGTGGTCTGCATATGAAGATCTTATCGAGTTTGCAAATGCCCCTTTAAACAAGCTGAAACTGAGCCAGGTACCTACAGCTAGCCACTAACAAAAATATAATAAAGTGCCCATCTAAACTGCTGGATAATGAAATTAAGTATCAAATTAAAATGAGAAGAAGGCTATAGCATAAAATTAATGACTTTTGTGATGTCTCTGGTGAAACATAGCTGTTTGTCAGATGTTATCTGAGGTGGTCATTTTAAACGAGCTGGGGCTGGTCCACCGCCTACGGTGAGCCCTATGCAAAAGGAACTCTCTTTTTTTGTAGCTTAATTTTCAGCTTTAGTGCCATGTCAGATCACCCGTCCCAACTCCCCAGATATGATTTCTGGAAGGGGCAGACACACTCCACACTGTGCTACTACATAATTTTCTGCAAAGAAAGAAGACCTGGAGCCACCACATACTGTATTCCAATAAGGCATTAGTTAGATATATTGGCTTACTTAATTCAGACCTTGGTTTTGTTCAGAAGATGGAAATGAAAATAAATGAGCTGACTGACAGAGAAGGTGAGCATGAGAACAAGTTTGCCCACTAGAAATACCATTAAGGTTACTCTTAACTATCACGAATGGAGAGACACTGAAACAGCCCCCATAAATCCCCTCCAGCTGAACAGATTGGGAATGCACGTAAGAGAATTAAAAGCTTTTCATTCCTCTTCCTTTCAGGAAATGCTACAGCCCTGTTGTTAAAGAACTTCAATGGATAGGAAAAACCTCAGCCTTCTCAGAGTTTAGAGAAGGAAGATTATAAACAAAGTTTTCAGTGAATTCACAGATTCCCAGGCTGTGCACAAGCTGTAGGATACAAGGGCTCCTTACAGCCCAGTTAGCCTGGCATGTCTCAGCTTCCTGAAGAATTTTGATTTCATTTACAAATTATCAAGGAGGATTCTCTGAACCAGATTCTCTCTTCAGAGAGAATCTGAGATAGCTCTGCTCTCTTACAATGCCTTAGTGGAAGCTTTTTAAATGCTTCACACAGTCACATGCACAAACTTCCTTACTGAGGAAAACTGTGGTGGAACAAACTATGGGGATAGGATTATGATCCTGAAGACATCAGTTGTAACGAGAGATAAGCAGAAGGAGCAAGACTCACCTTTTGGTGATTGACAGTGACTTTTAAGAGCTTGACTCCTGACACAAACACCTCAGCTAAATGCTTGTTGCTCACCATGCTTCAAAGGAATGACCTGTCGTAACCAGACTAATGACCAGAATTGGAGAGAAAGGAATATAAAACTTGCTTTTAGAAAAGTACTCTTTATTGACATACTGTTGGTATATTATCAGTTAAAGACTGAAAATATGCAGGAGGTCTGACTGCTGTCCTAGCTGAGGTGGAAATCTGAGTACACCAAGTAGTCCAAAGCTTTCCATCAGGGTGCAACACTCTGGGGATATTTCCCAAGCTGACGTCCTGTCAGTTCCTTTAGTTTTATTGTGGAAAGCATTTCAAGGAGAAAACTTACTGTTTTACACTTTGTGTCAGGGTTACTATGACTGGACCACTAGGATTAGAATCAGACCTAAGATAAAAATGTCAACTGAAGTCACTGCAAGGTAGGAGCCCTTACACTAGTACTGCATTGCCTTCTGGATAAACAAGAAGGTAGAAGAGATGGTAATACACTGGGATTTCATTCACTGCCACTAACATCAGTTCTTAAGTGGCCAAACCCTTTTATGCTTGACATCAGAGATGAACTAGCCGGTTGCTTTGATTATTCCATTTAGCAAGCCAAAGGCAAGTGGTCTTCTGGCAGCTTCCCACAGCAGCTTTATAATCTGCTACAGTTGCTTTCTTCATCTTGCTGTTTTACTCAATGCCATAATTATTTTCTCATTTCTAAATTCACTATTAATTTTAATTAAGCTCATCTACACTCATTAGTTTAGCTAATCTATCTTCACTTTTAAACACACACACACCAGTCTTCATTCTGATGCAGCATTGGCGTGGAAAGTTTTATTCAGAGAGGCAGAAAGTCCCACATATGTAATGAAATAAAAGGGCTTATAACTGCAGCTGGTTGGGGATTTTTTAATTAAGCTTTTCCTATCCAAAAAAGCCAATTAGTTGGGATTGAAAGTTTTCAGAGACCTACATCCTGTTTAATAAAATTTTAATCTGAAGTTTTCTCTGGTGAAAAGTAGAGAATAATCACTAGCTAATACAAATCAAACTTAGAGGTCAAATCTCATCTACAACAGAGGAGGCAGTGAACATGCTGCATTTGATTATAAGAACAGCTCTGAATCCATGAATGCCAGCCTCACAAGTCCCTCACCATGAAGCTGCTCGAGTCATCTCATTTTCATTAGATACTCTGGATTTCATTCAGCACTACGGCACAAATTTCAGATGTCCAAATTTTTTCATGTAGCTGAAGTCTTGTTCTGAGTTATCCCTCCATTTTCTCCCATAGCTATATTTTTATGGAGGACTAAATGAGAGAGTAGATACAATGCATTATTACTATTATTATTACTACTACTATTATTATTATTATTTTCTGAGATCTCCTGCTCACAGATTTTAAGTGATGCTTCCAATGTTTGAGCAGGCCATAAAGTTTAGCAAGGAAGTTCTAACCTTGTCTGTGTCCTGCATATAAAAACAAGTATTCTGTAACTAACAACGCGATCGATACCAATTACCCACTTCACACGCTACTGAATCAGAGAATATTGTCCATGGATTGCATCAGTCCACTGGTTAGTCTTCTACTTCGCTACTTCAGCTTCTCCCCCAAGCCACAACAATTATTTTATGCTTGTGCCATCCCTGTCAGACTCTTCTATTTACAATATTCTGCAGAGAAACAAGGAGTTGCCAAGGTGGACCATATTCACAGTATGTTATCATCCAATATCCTAACAGTTGCTGGTACCAGATGTTTCAGAAGATGATAAAGAGTCCTACAGGAAGCAGATGTGAGACAATCTGCTTGGCCTAACTCACATGCAGAACTATATCCAGTCAACAAAGTTCATCTATATTCTCAGAGCTTGAAAAAATAAGGCATATTTCCAGTATCAGCACTTATGCATAGGTAGCCTCACCAGTCATATCCTGTGAGTCTTTCCATTTTTTCCCTTTTCTCCCAGCTGGTTTCCAATGCCCATCCCAGGAACTCACTTTACCTACAAACAACTTTTCAGATATTCAGAAGAATATGCAAGTTTCAAAACAGGTTTAAGAAGCTTTAAAGTGTACTGTTTAACTATGTATGTACCTTTATCAAAGAGAAGAGATTACCCAAAATGAAAGTTACCATGTTATTTAGTAAAGCAAGGTAGAGGCAAATTGGTATGGTTGTTTTCATTATTATAGGGAAGTAATGCCTGTAATCTTGGACTAACAGGTCATCTTCAGGTCTTACTCTTCTGGGTGAATCAGTGAAGTTGCATGAAACAGATGTTTTCATAAATGTTACTGTTTCCAGTGATTCCGTGTGTCACTGTCTATGGCCTCCACATACTGTGGACCTAAAATAATTCTCTAGGAATTGTTACAATTAGAATTCAACATCACCTGTTCTCTTTGGGAAGGGAGGAAATACGTGGATTGCATCTGAATACCCTGAGGACTGTGGGACTCACATATTCATGTATTCAATTTTATGAACAGAGGATAATAAGACAAAATAGAATTTATTTATTTTTACAGCCTCTTCTAGGTCTTCTATATTTTCAAGTTCATCATACGCTACTTTTTTTTTTCCTAACATCATTTGGAACAGACCCAAGAATGCTTGAACGTGAGTTCCAGCACAGACATTTGGTTGAGAGACAATTTAGATGTGTTTTGATGATATAGAAAATGCCCTTGTATTTGTGCATCTTTGAATTATGTTACAGATGTCGGTACAATAGTATCCCCAAGCTTTAAAATGATTACCCACTTACACAGACTTACAAACACAGAAAAAGAAAAATATGGCAGTCAGCTTTTTCTGGCCCCCAAATCCATCTCCCTGTTGTAGATTTACATTTATGTGCAGAGACCCTCAGAACTGGCCAAGAAGGGAGGAGTGAGCAGAGGGTGCATTATGAACACTGGAAAAAATGTCAGCATTTAACCTAAGAGCATATTCTGTTGTCATGACAACATGAGGTAAAGTGTTTTCTTAAAGAAAAAGATTGCTATGTAAATGGAAAAGAAAAACTCAGTTAATAGAGCAAATTCAGATGATGTGTTTTATGAGGTTGTGACATGGATTAAAACACAACATCTATTACTATAAACAGATTTTTTTAAAAATCCCATACAGAACAAACGCTTGCTTCACAGAAATTACATTCTATAAAAATCTCATTTATCATTGGAAATGAAGTTTAGAAACGACACTTTTTTTTCAAAAAAAAAAAAAAAAAAAACCAAAACAACATTTCAAATTAATTTTCACATATTTTCTACCAGATATTCAGAAAGCATATGATGGTTTGCTCCCTGATTTTCTATGTAAACTACTGCTTTAAAGTAGCTTGATATTTTATGCAACACCAAGGATCTGTTAAGTGCTGTAGAAACACTTTAACGTGCCACTGGCCTCCAACCCTATAATTGCAGTGGTCAAAGGGTAGAGAAAGGGAATATCATTATCCCATTTCAAAGTAGGAGCAGAGGCACAGGGCATGTGAAGCCAGAGGCCCCAGATCACATGAAAAGCTTCCAACCGTGTTGGGAATTACATCAAGATTGCTGTAGCCCAGTTATGTCGTTTACAATGTCATTCTCATCTGCTCACGCAAAGAGAGAAATTGGTGACTATTTTCCTTCAAACGTTTACTGAGGTTTACAGTTATTAAAGCTTTCATCATTTAGTCCTGCCTAAAACGTTAAAATCTTTGTCATTGCTTGGAAGTGTGACCCATGCCTCGGGGCATGCACTGGAACAGAACAGCAGCGACAGAAATACTGAGGCGGCCCTTGCTTGCTGGCCATTTAAATGAATAGATTACATCTCCCACAGTGGCAAGAGAGTGTATTTTAATGTGAGTCTAAGTGACCTTGTATCACTTAGATGGAGCTGGAGAATTTCTCCCTGCACCCCACACCTCCACAATAAAGACAGGTATTAAAAAAAAAAAAAAGGCAAAATATCTTGAGAAATGTCTCAAGCTGGCTTTCTTTTCTCCTTTGCCAATACAGTCTGCTGTACCGAAAACACTAAAATATTTAAGAACTAATGAATTAGAAACTTGGATTTGAAATTTTATTTGACAGCTCCCAAACAGGATGGTTCTTCAAGTATAAATAGAGAAATATGCCCCTAACCTGCCTGCTGCCTCTGCAGAAAAATATCTCGGCAACCAAAGATTGCCTACAGCTGACCACTAGAAGTATGTGCCCTGGCATTTGGCATTACAGTGATTTATTTGGCAGTTTCTGGGAGTCAGCAGAGAACAGGGTCCCACAAGGGTGGACACCACCTGGGCACAGACGAGGAGATGCCACCTGCCCCTTGGAGAGCACAAAGAGAGCGAGGCAGAGGAAAGCAGCAGGCCATAAAAGCAGGTCTTGGCTTGCAAGTGTCATGCCAGTGCCACTGTGTTACACCCTTTCTGGTGGGATTTCATTAAAAGGGAACCTGGAGAAGCAGGAACATCAGAAAAGGAAGGGGGAAACCAAAGAGATTATGTTCATGTTGGAAAGGGCAGAAAGCAGTTTGAGACCGCTGCTGTGTGACAAGCGCCAAGTTGTGGGACACACTGAGCACTGCCTGTTGACAATGACTTTGCACTGGGATTTGAGGGGATCCAGCATCCTACAGGATCAAACCTCAATGCTTTAAATAAGCTGCAGCATTTAGATCTGAAGTCCCCTAGAGAAGGAGGGCTGAATTCAGTTCTGTTTAAAATGGGCGATAGGAGCAATTTACTGGAAAGGTACCTTCTGAGTAGATACTACAGCAATTCTGGTATAAAAGATTACTTGTCTTGTTAAAAGCTTACAAGCTATTTGTCATCTCAATGCTCTGTTCCCTACAATGTCAGGTTCTGGAAAGCTGTGAACTCCCAAGTAATGAAACAGCTCTTTGCTAAGAAAAGCGTCTTGTATATAGAATTATGGCTTTGCAGCCGCTTCTAGAAGGTGGTGATCATGGTCTCCTTGCCTCTTTCAAAAATATGTCTGTGAGTTCTGTATTATGTGAGATATGAAAAAAGTGGGATGCTGAGACTCCTGTGAGCCACCTTTCCCTTTGCAGTGAAGCACAGCAGGATTGCTGCCCACCCCGGAGCCCTGAAAAGACAGCAGGAGCTTAGAAAAGCTTCCTAGATGTGCAGCATAGGAAATTTGCATTGAAGCTGCCTATATGTCAGATGTGGCTTGTTCTAGACCTGTCAATCTGGAAACCTACCTAGGTGATACCTTCACTGAAGGGCCAGAATAACACTGCATTAGCTCTGACACTGCTAAGACTTCTCTAATAGTTTTTAGCAGGAAGACTGCTGTGCGCCATGGCCTCTGTGCTACAATAAAGAAAATCACAGGTCATTTCTTATTCTTCTGCTGTCACCCATATGACCTTAACCCAGTTCCAATGTTGTCCTCCAGTTCTCTTCGTGAGTGACAAGGGCCATATTTACTTTCTTCTACCTTTTGGTTACCTTATGTTATGAGGACTATAAGCTCCATCATGTGGAAATCCTGCTTCATCCATGTTTGTACAGCACCTAGCACAAAGGGACTCTTGGGGGCACCTGGTGTCTCTAAGGATTACTGGAATACAATAATAAACATGTGAAATGTCTCCCTACACACTACTGATGCTAACAAAATTATTTTAAGAAATCCCAGAAAATTCTTAGTCAATGATACGTTCCTCACATGAGTTCAGAATCTTATCTGATATCTAGGATGTTTGAAAAGGAAGTTTTAATGCTACCTCCTCTATGGAGTATTTCACAGATAACATAATTCAGGGAACATTGCTGGGGCCTACCCATGTTTTTTGACCTAGAAACAAGACTGCAGAATAACCTGCTCCTCCTTCTGGCGTATACACTAATAATTCTCCCCAAAGAGCAATTCAGTTAACTGAACTCCGTACCGTTATTGCGATGGTGGGCCTCTACAGGTGGTCCTCTAGATCACATCGAATACAGCCTGGCTTTCAGATGCAAGCATGAGATTAGATCAAACTGGCAGGTAGAAAAACACATCTTTGTCTTTGTAAATTCAGGCAATTTGATCAGGACTTGCTGAGAAACAACACGGTGACACCATTTTAGGAAGGAAAGTAGAAAGAAAACACAGATTCACTGTTCTATTTACTAGAGATTTGAACTTTTAAAAGCATAACTGTGAGAAAAAGAAGAGAGAGCACAAAATAGACTCAAAATTACCATCTTATCTCTATAGTCACACCTGTGGCTTTGTTGACACAAGGGTACATTACAAGAGATTATCAAAGTTGGAGCTAACCTTCATATCTTTGTAGCATCAAGTGAATGTCAAAGTCAGCATTACAGGCACAGAAGATCCTGTTTGCTCTGTTAACTGCATCAGTAACATCTTTTCAACATATGTCTCTGAAATACAGCTTGTGAGAAGGAAGATGGCTCATTGGAACAACAAGTAAAGAAGCACCAAGATACTTTGCTAGAAATAGAGAACTTGAGTTATGCCATTGAGATCAATGGAAATTCAGAGGAAAGCCTGAATAAGAAGTCTGGGATTTGACCCTAAATCAGCTTACACAATTTTCAACAAATTGAGTTTTTACAATCTGGTGGAAGCTCTAATTATGTTGTCATAAAAATCTCAGCACTGTTGAAATCTTATTTCTGAAGGCTCCCAAAGAAGCATCTATAAAGGACTTACTTTCCCATTTTGTTCTGATAACAGACAATATACGAGATGTCAGACTAGAGATAGCAATGTGGGACATGCCACCTCCATCGCCTCTCTGACAAGGAAGCCAATAAACAATTGGCCGGCTTCTATTAAGTTGTATTAAGGACCAACGTCTCAAGCTCTGACTGAAGAGTTAGACAAAGTTCCCACAGAAAAGGACGATTAAAGGATGCATTTCATGCAATGGTAAAAAGACTCCCCTCTCCAAAGATGAAACATGGTTTTAAATGCCTTGATTCATGAGATGACACAAGTAGGTGTTTAAAGGCAGCTGTCACAAACATCAGACTTTCTTCCATCTTTTGTACCAGAAACACACAGAACTTCAGGAAGACAGTGCAGAAAATTTCAAGGAGGCAAGAAAAAATTTTCCCTAGTTCACTGAGAACAGATGTTTCATAGAAATAGTTCAGCTTTAGCAAACTTCTGCCAAATGACTGGGAATTTCCATCAGAAACCCAGTTTCCTGGGAGCTCACTTGATGCCTTTTGGCAAACCTGGCCTTCACAGGCCTACTGCTGGGGACAGCCCATGCACACAGACCATACCTGAATAACAACTTCCAATTCATGGCCTCCGGCTGCCACACAGCTGGGTGGGCGCCTTGAGGCTTGCAGGCAGTAATTCGGGGTCCTGCGAGGAGGCCTAGAGGGCAAAATGGAGAGGCCCCTAGGAGTCAGGGCAGCTGGCTACTCTGCTTCAGTTATGAAAAGATTGAAAAAAGACCACAGTTACGTTTCCAGTTCAAACATTTCAAAGTGATCAACCTTCCAATTAAATGGAAATTCTCACGTGAATGATCTGTTCGAAGCCTGCTGGCATAACAACACAGGTCTCTAACGTTTAAACTATCAGGAAATCCTTATTACTATTACTATCCACTGTGGCATCAAAAAGACAGCACATTTAGAGCAACACAGCATAAAAGTAAAAAACATACAGAAGAGGTAACACCTGATAGGTGTTGCCTGACCCCGCAAAAAGCTGGCATTACAGACACCATCTCCCGCCAGGAAAGAATTCCTTTCCAAGACTTGCTTTAGTTTGTGAAACACATTAATATTCAAATGAAATATTTTATTTTATGATTTTCTCACTTTTTTTTTTTCTGTATTTCTGGCCTGATCTACCCAATAAATTCCTTTAAAATTAGAACCAAACAGACTTTCATTTCAGATGTGTTTTAATGAAATGATATTAGACAGAATTGTCTGCTATGGAGAAGGTAATCAGTATTCATTGCCAGCTGAAAGGTGTCAGCTAGGCTGACATGTTGACAATGCTGTATTTCCACACATCTAGTTTTAATTCCAAAGCACAGATCAGTAATGTAAAACCATACATTCCTAAGGCTGCACTCTCAATCAAAACTGGCCATATTTGGTCAGACTAAATTTCTCTCTTGCCCAGCATCCTCAGATGCCTAACAAAAAAGCACAGGAATTCAACAAACCAAGGCTTTTTTGGTACATTCTTCCACCGGTGTGGTTTCCTGACCAGAGGCAGTATCGCAGAGTGCGTTGTTACAGCAGAGCCTGGGTGCAGAGTACACCTGTAATTTGGGCTTACATTGCTATTGCAAACATGAACTCTTCACGCACAGTGGGAGCAGAGCCCGGCTGTTTGCCCTGAAGCTTACAATACATAGACAGTATTTAGTGAAACAAGTGTATATAAATAAGCACAACGAGTCATCCATTCACTTTAACATGAAACATTTGCATAATCGTCTCCATATTTCAGCTCACACGCAGAGGATGATGAAAGTACCACAACGGTGGGGTAGGGAACATGCAGGAGTTGGAAGTTTTAAAGGAAAAATCAAACGTTACATTTTGCTGTTGACCAAGATCTTATATATAAACCATTTATCTATTTGTACTAATATATTTTAAAGACAAATCACTGAGAGAAACAGTACCACGTAGCCAGGCAAGCAGCATGCACAGGATAAGCCTTACACCTTAATTACATGGAGGAGAGTGCTAGGGGAGGAACAGCTTACCGAGAGGAAAAATGAACAGAGAAAGAATAAGCAAGAAGCAAGTTTTGAGGATATATTGTATTATTGTATTGCAGTGTTTAAACACAAAAGAAATCACAGACTGCCCTGACCCATTTCTAGTAATTGGCACTGTCTGCCCCAGCACCGCCTGCTCCCAGGCAAAAGGCGAGTGCCACCCCCTGGCCCCAGTTACTCCCCAGCTGCCTGCAGCAACAGGTGCTGGAAACGTGCATGCCAGCCATCCTGCCAGGCAGGACCCGGGTCTCTCCAAGGGCTGCAGCCTCTCCCAGCAAAGCTAAGAGCTGGGCATCGGCTTCCTTCGCTATCGGTAGCTCCATCTCATCCACCTTCCTGCTGAATAACCAAGCAGCCACTTGGGCATGCCACGTGCATGCACTTGTACCTGATGATGCGCTCTCTAGAACAAAACTCCTGCTCGTCTTTTAAGTGCTACCATTTCGTAATGTGCCAACATACTTTATTTTTGGTAATAGCCCTTCACCTAACACAATAAGACAAGTGTACTCACTCAGTCCCTAGATACTGTTTAAATAGCATTCCTAGCAACAAGCGTCCTTTGCCAGGAACGCAGAGAAGCGCTACCTGCTCACCACACTCCTCCCTGTTTAGCTGACAGGCTCACGAGGGTGCTGTGCACCGCGTCCCGCTCACTGCACCAGCACCACGGCAGGATGGGAGGCAGAAGCAAAAAAACCTCCTCTGCTATCTTGGTATGCACTGAGGAGAGAAAGGCCAGCACCTTTGGGAGGTCATCAATGCAGCAGGCATTTCCCCTCCTCACTTAATACCTGATCGTGATGTCCATTCAGCCCCCAACCACTATTTCCAGGCTCCCGCCTCTCTCCCCAGCAGATTTCTCTTGCCTGTGTACCTGCTAACACAGGGTTTTGCCCTTTTTATTACAGTTCGGTTCAAAATAAACATGAAACTCCCCCATATGTTTGACTCGTGATCAGCATTTTTTTTCATGTGACAAGACTGCTGCTCCCAGGCAGTCTCATTATCTACAGCAGAGATCAATGCAATATTCTACTTACCTGGGATAAGCTGCGTCTTCAGGCCATAACAAAACCAATTTTATAAGGAATTTCTCGACATTGTCTATATATTTAGCAGGTATAGACCTCTCATAAAATTAAAGTAACCTTTATACTTCAACAAGAAACCTAATATACAGTTGTATACACATAATGCCATCATAGATTTCATATCATTTATGGATTGCTCTTTCAGCTTTTTTATTTTAGTAGTGATAACATGCTCAGCTACGTCCTGTATGTGCCCAACATATGTAGCTCTGGCTGCACCATCAGATCTAACAGGGTTCAATTTTCACATCCTGTATGGATAAAACCTTATCAACCAAGGTCTCACAGAAGTCCTCTCCTTTCTAGAAAACACCCTTAACTCAAGGTAAAGAGGAACTCATTGAAGCTGTGAAACAGAAGGCTCAGCACCTTCAGGAAATTATATGAGAAATAAAAACACTGCCTATAGAAACACTGTATAGGAAAACAAACTTATCTGTTGTCTAAAATCCTGCTATTTTGCTGAAGTGCTCTCAGAACAGGTTTCCACAGTTAACATACATTCTTCAGCATTCAGGAATGGAGGTACTCAAAAGCAGGAAATTACACATTCTCTTTCCTTCCTTTTTATAGAAATTTTTCCACTTCAAATGTTAAATTGCTCATTTTTTCAGTGAAAATGTCAGTGGAAAACTTCACATGCACTTGCATAGGTGGAGTCGGAGAAGGTGGGGGACTGAGAGTTGGCCAAGTCTGCAAACTCTGTTAATTCTGGCAGATTCTAATCCTGGAAGGAGTGGACTGAAACCCACAAACAGTTAAGCAGGGTAGGAGAGCAAGTGAGCATCAGAGGAAAGGCTGAATTCAGGGAAGACGGAGCCCCGGGACGCGTGCAGTCCCGCTGTAACAGACAAGGTACCTGCCAGCACAGCCCGCCAGCCTCAGCACAGGGGATGCGATAGCTCTTTTCCAGGAGGGGAAAAATACCCAAACTACTCAGAGATTAAAAATACACCAGTTAAATAAGCTAGGGCTTATTTTTACATCTATACAGCAAAGCAGCTTGGAAAACATGTTGCTTTTGTCTGGTAATTAAGAAAAGCAGTTTTTACAACTCCAGCGGATTATCAGAGAATGTAAGGCCAGACCTTTTAAATGTCAGCATTGTTCTACCACCCGCCGCATTTTAACAAAATGACAGTGTAAAAAGGACTAATTACTATGTTTTGAAAAGGCACACATCCAAAGATGATATTTGATGCATTTCTGTACTGGAACCTGAAATTAATTACTTTGTGCTGAAGTTCAGATAGGTGTATTGAAAAAAAAAAAGACGATTAACCAGCCTGCTTGCGAGTTCTTTAGGGGTCACTAGTAATATTGTTTTTGTTATTTTGATTGACATTTCACTTTCTTTTAAGTGCACTGTGATTTTGCTCCAAGGAAAAATGAACTATATGGAATGTTTTATTTAAAATCTTTGAAGTATTTTCTAATTCTTTCCCCTTCACAACACATCTCTTGTTCTACAGGCCTTTTATAACAGGGAAGTTAAAACCAGTAAAGATATGAGAGCATTCATAATGTATCATTTAGGTAATATGTTTAATTAATGTGAACAAATTCATCATTTTATTCTGGTTATCAAGATGGTTTAAGCAACATAAGATTTTCAACAAGCATGAAATTGGTGCCATGGCCTACAGAGCTCTGTTAGAAACTTACTTTGGATACTTTTTTGCACCACAAGTTACCCTTGTAACATAAAACATAAAATAAATATGTTTATTTTCATGCATGTGTGCTGGTGTATACATGCACTTATTAGAAAGATAAAGTTGTAATTGGTATCACAAGAGCATACACATACTTCTCAAATTAATTATTTGGACAGAAATGACCAATTGTGCTTTAAAAAGGAAAATAGCATTGACAGAGTTTCTAATGTGAGGAAAGTACAGTTAAATTGAACAATTTCCTATCTCATCCTATCCCAATAACCTGTCCTGGTCTTCTGAAATATTCATGAAAGAATAATTATTGCCATTTATGGTCAAAATAAAATGCTGTTAATGGCATATGATTTCATAGCACTTCCTAATATTTTCCCTTAGCAATTGCCCATTTATTTGACTTGCACTTGGCTCCAGCTTATTATTGTCCTCAGTGTTACCAGAAGGGCACATTTAAAGAGAAAAAAATATGTCATTAGGATCAAGATTAATCATAGGAACCCTGATTTTTAGAATGAACAGAGAAAAACATTTTTGGTGGAAAATGCATTATCTAACACCATGTCTGAACAGCCTAAGATCATGTTTATCCAAATCAACATTAGATATGGAACCACATTTATTAAACGGATTTCACAGGGAGCCCACGATAATCCTGCCCTGGCTCTCTCCACAGCTGGACTCCCAAGCCGCCGGCCAGCAGGGAAGTATCTTTTGTAGAGATTATCTGCCAGTATCAAAACGATGTTTAACTCACAGCAAGACATTCAGATGTTACAGTGCACTGACTGAAGCAGACACCAAAGAATGACAACTTCCCTCATCCCTTTGCCTTGTAATTTTGTTGTTTTAATTTTTAACACTTTAATGGTAGCCCAGGTCTACCCTCACTAGGAAGCGGCACCAGTTACCCACCAAGGCTTTGATGAGGTGCCTGGGGCCATCCGCTCAGATGCAATTGTAGTAACAGGACCCAGCAAAAAGGCAAGTGAGGTAAACAGACTGTGATATTCTCTTTGCTTTAAGCTTTTTTGTTTGAATTAAAACTAAAGATCCTCCCCCTCCCAAGAAAAAGTCCTACTTGAAATTTTAAAACCCTTGAGTGTTGCTGGGCTTGTCTGTACTGCAGTCCTCAAGCCTTGAAACCTTTTGAAGATTCCTTGGCATTATAAATAGGAAAAATATTAGATTAATAGAAACTTGATCTAGCTAAATTTTTTCAGTTACTTCCTCTAAGTGTGGTCTTAGTGCAAATGGGTTTTTCGCTATTAAAAGATCAGGGAAACGTAAACTCCATGTATTTCCTCACAATAGTTTAATAGTAGCATTTGTGCATTAATTCCCAGAAAAATAATTTGCAGTTAAATGTGACTATGTAAAAAAAAATCTTGTATTGGACACATTATTGTAAAACAAGACATTAATATTTTCCTTTTGATATTTTGTTCAGTGTTTCCTTCCATTAGAAACAGACAAAATTCAGGATGATCCTGAGGTTCTGCATTAAAACCAGAGAGCGTCCTCAAACTCTTCACCAGTGTAAGGTTTGTAATCTACAGCATGAAGGATGCAGGGATTGTCATGAAATCCCCCCCCGTATCCTATATTCTCAGAAACAATGTTTGCCTATAGTTGGGTCACTCTCGAAATACACAGATAATTCCTTCTGCATAGGATAAGCTTAGAAGAGAGAACCTTTCTGGTTTAAACAGGGAAGCCATATAGTAACACCATCGTTCTTTCTCTTACTTCTCTTATAGAATGAACAGTCAGGCAAGAGTGGATTTTCTTCAGGGTAATCTCCACAGCATGACTTTGCATATATATATTTCTAAGAGTAATATATGCTCCTCACTCATGTGAGTGATTTCAGCAAGGCTCACTTCATCGTCATTGCCTGACAACACAGTAAGACATAGCAAGTAACAAAACCCATCAATTTTCAATATCATGCAGGCTCACTCCAGCATCCCTTCCTAATTTTTAATGCACCCTACCCTTGAGCGTAGCTATTTGCTATTTCAGGTGAGGCTGCACAAGCATATGGTGAGTAGAGGCCCAGTGAGCTGGAACGTCCTGTTTCAGCTGATATTCTGCAGAACTGTTTGGCTGTGGGAGCTCAGCAATATATTTTGATAGGCTTGACTATGCACCTATAGATCTAGTTTGCTTCCCACTCGGATATTGTTCATGCTTCAGTTATCATGCACAAAATTAGTGATAAGCAATATTAAGCAGAGCACTCTGTATTGCAGTTCTGCCCAAGAGGGCTGATAACGGATCCCAGCCTCTTTATGCTTTTTGCCTTTACAGGAAGTTGAGTGACTGCTTCCCTGGGAAGCAGAAGCAGATAAGTATTCCGAGCCTTATGTTAATGCAATGTCTGTCACATCCCTCTTGCACCTTCACCGGGAGCTTTCGAAGTCTTCGTGGAAATACTAAACTGGAAGACCTTTATGCTAGTGCTTTTTCAATGAGGATGCTATGATGCAGAAACAAGTAGTAAGGATTTTTTAGCAGCTTGCCATGCATAAAAAATGCATGATCTTCAGAACACGACCGCTGATGGCAATTAGCATGTGTTTATAATACGTCTATGAGTAACTGCATTCTTACCTGGGTATTGCAGGATACATAAATAGCCTTTCAGCTTGATGTGCTACAAGCCCACAGATTTCTTAATTTAATGCATGCTCAGTCCATTAAGAACAGTAAGAATCACATACAGCTATCCCATCTTTCCTAGCACATGGTTTAGAGCAGTGCTCGGGATCCTACATCCTGGCTTTTCTGCCCTTGTTCCATTCTATCAGAAGGAGATTTTGCTAGAAAAGTCTTAATAAGCTATCTCCCATACTGTTTGAATATGTTATTTGCAGGTTTGGTGTTCTTTCTCCTTCAAATTTAATTCACGTGGCCTGATATTTTCTTTAAAATGTCTACACACTTGTCCCCACACTGTCCACCCTATGGTGCTGGTGCCACCCTATGACCATTGCTACACAAGCCCTTTGCCTGTAAACAGGCTGCCCTTTTGTTCCTTCCAGATGATTCAAGATCACATTAATAAAACTCTGAATCAAAACAGTCTATCCAAAGAACTGCAACAAAACATGGATCCCTTGTCCCTTTGGCAATAAAAGTATACAAAATAATTCCAAAATTCACCAAGAGCCACAGCAGGTCACAAAGGTTTTCTTGAGTGTTGTCCTTCCACCTTGCATCTTTGACACTCTTGTATATTTTGCCTTTAGGGCCAATATTCCAAAGCTTCATGTATTTTTTGCTGTCATTTCTTAGTATTTTACTCTCCAGTTCCAGATTTACCAGGGCTAAAACTTTTTAGTTGGAAGGATTTGCTTTCAGCTCTAAAATTACTGGGCATTTCAGAGGGGAAAATCAAATGCATGTTCAGATAAGGGACCGAAGATAAGGAACCAAAGATAAAGAACCACAGGAGAACAACACTATTTGTATCACTATGGCATAGATATATTTTTAAAAAACAAGGATTAAGATCAATAAGGTGAAAGAAACTTTATGTTACCTACAGTTCAGCCTACAGCATGACCTGGGAAACCATTTCTCACCATGCCAAAGGAGCTCGTTTTCCAAACCCTTACCCTCATCAAAACAATACCATCAAATGGCAGCATTTCGAATGGTTGCTTTATATTAGAGCACATCTGCCCTGTTGCAAGTGAACACAGAACACCATTCACTTTTGTGTGCACCTCTATCTATCCAGCAAATTACAAACTGTTGAATTCATTAGGGATGTAGAACAAGAGCCTCAGCAAATGCAAGTATGCTGACTTACCATAAATGAAGATCTAGTTCCTGCTAGGAAATGAAAACTATCTAAATCATTCAAGTGTACTCTCTAAGTCTCATGAAAATATTCTGAGTCATCTTACTGATAAACTACGTTAATTTAGCCTGATTGTTCTCTTTACTCTTAACGATTGCCTGGAAACCTTGGAGGATCTTTTGTTTGGCATCAAGAGAACAGCATACTCACATGAATGACAGTTGCCTGTGTGGTTGGTTGTCCAGTCTCAGAGCCTCAAAAACCCACATTAGTGCTGCTGAGCCATCCTGAATTCCTGTACAAGGAAAAATGGACAAAACATTCACATGATGGACTTACCTACTTCAACTTTATTTTTCTTGATAGTCTCTTTAGTATTTTAGATAAGACAGTGTCCTAGGTGGGCTATTAGAACAATATGCTTTAAATTAAGAACCAGTAGTATAAAATGAACCACCACTCAAATCTGTCTCAACAGCTTAAAAAAAAAATACTATGAAAAAATTGTTGGAAGGGTCAGTATTATTTGTCTAATATTTTCTTTAAACTTTGGCCACCTTGTAAGCAAGCATCCTCTAATTTTCATCTGGATTAGCACCAGTCCCCCAGTGAGAGAACTGCGTAGCCACTTATCTGAAACCTGTGCAAGACTTGTGAGACCCAAGAGCACCAAGCTCTGGGGATGTGCAGTCTATTGCCTTGTAAAGGCCTCTGGGATTTCTTAAAAAGATTTTAATGGGATCCAACAAGAAGAACTTTGATTATCCCATGTTGTTTCAAAGATGTAGCAACCAAACCACAGAGACCATGAATCCGAAAGGCAGCTGACAAATCTAGAAGAGAAGTAGAATTTGCTAAGATTCAGAGGGAAGATTTATATGTCAGATGATTGACTATATTTCAGAAGCTGTCATTTCTAGGAACGTCAGTTGGAGATATTATTATTTATTACTACCTATACAGAGCCCCATACATATTAGATTGTACGTGTAGACATTCAAGTCAGCAGCAGAAAAAGACAGAAAGAAGGCAAGTAGGAGGGGAGAACAGTTTTATGTATATAAACAAGGTGTTTTCTTAAGATTTATTTGAATACATATCACCTTTGAAGGTTTGGGTTTACTTTTCCATCTCAGCTCACAAGTTAATTAATTTTGCTCATGAGTTTCTATGTACTATTCTTGGGAATATACATATAGATTTTTTTTTTTTTTTTTTTTTTTTTTTGGATGAGAGCCATGCTATCCTGAAGTGATTACTAAGTTAATTTATAGTAAACTTGTTGTAAATAAATTCTGGAGTTGTTCTTGAGGGCCTTCCAGGAACCCTGCTATCCCAAATTCCCTTCTGTCAGTACAGCCTGTTGCTCAGAGCCTCTCAAGAACACCCAAGATTTCTTTCTTCCTCAGAGAAACAATTGTATACATTATTGAACAGGCCATAGCAGAAATATTACATTATTTTGTTACCACACTGCTTAATGGCATCCAAATATAATGTTACAAACACATCATAAATATCAATCTTGAAAAGACATTAAAAATTCAAAGAAACTAAATTACCCCACATAGGTGATCTAAAGCGCTTATAAATTAATAACCATGAAGAAAGTTGAAATCCAAAAGTTCTGAACAGGTAATTTAAACATCTGAAAACTTCTGTAAAGCACTAGGAGAACAGACACAGTCTCTAATGTCACCATCTTGTCTCATCTTTGTGGAGTACTAGTATGTGGTTTTATCCAAAAAAATATATCCAGAAGATGTCAGAGAGAATTACTTCTCTGCAGCCCTAGCTTTGTTTCTCTAATCATTCAGCTCTTTTGTAAGCTTCCACAACTCTGTAAAACCCACTCCATTCTCAGTTTATATTGGACCTCTAAAAATGAGAAAATAGTTTCCTGGGCTAGAGGAAACTCAAAACTGTTTAGCTTCTGCTTCCTCAGCAATTCCATGTGCTGGGGGTTGCTACAGTTTTCATTTTGTCTCAAGTCTTGAATATGTCGGTTCCTTGTTGAGGGAGTAATCAAGCAATCAAAAAAAGGGACTCTCTCATTGATGGCTATTAAGAAAGTTGCAGCTAGAAAGCAGTAATTGTGACCTTTTCATTATGGGTTTGGGGGTTTTTTTGGCAGGTAGGTGTGAGGATGACGCTTATGGCAGCACTCCCCGTTTCACCCTCCTCCCACCCCCACCATGGACAGATCTGCTTTCAGCTGACTCCCCATTTTGCAATTGAGGTGAGCAAGAAATAAAGCTATTAGCAAGAGCACAAGCAAAGAGCTTTGATTTTGATGTAGTTCTACATACACAAAGGCAGACATAAGAACTGAATACAGTGGGAACTTTACCACGTAAATGCTGAAAACCAGTGCGTGTTACAATAGATAAATGGCAGAGACTGTTGGGTCCCGATAATGACGTCCCACTCTTTGTGCCTTCAGATTCAAAATACACAACCAACTCCAAGTGTTGCTCACAGGATTGTGCCCAACGTTCCTTAGAGAGGTTAGAAATTCATATCCATTTATTGCATGGTGACTAAGATGCATTTTTCTTACTATAACAGCTTTCAAATTCGGATAGAATTTTGTCCAGTTTCTAGCAGGACATCCTTGGTGAACAAGGCATTCACACCCAGATTTTAAATCATGGTAAGGATTTAGCAGCATGCAATCCATTGATTTTAGCAGATGATGGGGTGTTTGCTATCAAAACTCAGACAAACCTTACGTATCAATGGGACATTGACATATAACCTGGACGCACACGCGGGTTTAGCAATAGTACTGTTGTAGCTATATCAGTCTAAGATAAAAGCAAGGTAAGGTTCAAAGGAAGAGGTAATTACTGTCATTAGCCCAGGTGATACAATCGAGGGGAAAAAAAAAGACAAGCTTTCAGGTACATCAGGTATTCTTTAGGTCTCTTCATCAGAGACAATGATTCCAAGAACCCTTGTACAAACCTTATTTCTAACCATAACAGTTAGCTAAGTTAAATGCATGGCCTTCTCTCAACAAACCCTGCTTTGCAAGGTGCTTTCAGCTTTAAAAATGTGACCTCTCTCTTCTGCAGTGCTAAAATATTTAACACAGGGACAGATTACTAGTTTGTGTGCTGCCTAATAAATTATGCTAAACTAACTGGATTAATGTCTTCTGGTAATATTCATTGGCCACGATGCTTTGTTATCCTGAAGCCTGTGTGCTGAAAACAGCAACCAAAGAATTACAACGTTGTAGATCTACCACTCAGCTGCTGTAAATATCTAACCAGTGCACAGGGCAGAAAACAACTGGGCAGGTAAAGGCAATCCAATCTGGCTTTATTTGACTCTGTAATAATAGTAGTAATGATCAATAGTCATTATGAAGTATAAATAGAATGTGGATTTCTTATGAATGAATAAAAACATGTAGCCATTAAATTACTAATATAATAACTAATGCACCCATTGTTAGTTCTTGCTAGTCATGACCAAAAAGGAAATCTCACCGTTCCAAAAATCTAAAACCTGTGCATTTCCAGCTACGTCAACATGCTTTGAAATATTTTTAATTAAAAGTAACTGATAGAATATAATGCAGCATTTATCTTGGTGCAGGTGACACAAGGCACATAGCGGAATGTTTTAACAAATGTTTTATTTAAAGACAGACTCGAAAAGTCTGTGGGAGTAATTGCCAGTTTGTCAGCTGAATCACTTTATCCTTTGGAAGAGCTTTTTGTCATTATATTAGATTATTTCCAATGTCAGTACAGGCCAATTTATAGGATAAATGCATGTTAGTGTCATTGCATTCCATTAATGAATATTAAAATGTTATTTTGGGGCTTGTTTTTACGAAATTGTTATCCTTCATATTTTGATGGGCATGCTATTAAATGACATATGTACTGAAAACCTGTGTTTCTATGCTAAAAAGAACCAAGATCTCTTTTTCTAATTCTCCCTTCTTTTCCATACATTAAAAAAAATAGTCTACTCATTAAATTCTTAGTATGAGAAAATATTTAAGTGTAGTGTAGTGAAGTCTTAATCCTGCATGAGAATTTTTATTTATCTTAATGGGATTGTCGGAACCGAACAGCTGGCAGAACTGGACTCTTTGTGCTCAGTATGCAGTATTTACACAGCAGACACCACAGCAGTACGTTGCCAAAAAGCAGGCTATATGGACAGCATTTCTAATCATTGTAAATCAATCCAGCACTCTCTGGTATTTTTAAAATGCTTACACTCCCTTGAAAGAGAAAGACATTGTGCTTACATTTAAGAGACTGACATATACTAATCCTCAAAACGTGGCACAAAGCTATCCATTTCTGAACATGAGAATAAAATCATCTCAAGAATGTTGTTTGAGTTCTTTGGTTTAACTGAGCAGAAATGTAAGAGATTTACTGGATCAATTAAAATACTATGAACTTTATTCCTTGTCAAACTATTTTAATCTGTATATATCTGGATTATTCACCTATCTGTCTACAGGAAGAAAATGTGTGCGAGACTGACTTGCACAGATATCTGTAGGAGATACTGCATCTTGTATTTTCTGTAGGAGGGAAGCAGTTGGGAGATGAGCAAGAAATACATGAATCATCTTACGACTACAATCTATATATGAATTCCTCCTCAGAGGAAATGAAGTTACCTGACAATTTAACCAGTAGCGTGGGTTTCTGACAACTTTGCATGAAGTTTGTTTGAAGAACCCTCATATTTTTAAACCTCTGTAAGAACATTTTTTCTAAATATATTCTAAGCATTGATCTGAACAAAATTAAAACCGGAGAATTAGAAATGACAAAAAGTAAAAATTTGTCTTTGCAATGAGACCTGTAGTTTGCAAATCAGAGCTATAGTTTGAAACAAAACTTCAGCAAAGTTGCCGTCTGGTTCTGATTTACAGTTTGGTCACTGTTTCTACAGTCAGCACAGGTGATTTCACTTCTACTATCCCCCCCTTACCTTCTCTGCTTTTAAATTCGTGTGATCTGATTTTAGAAAATCCCTAAATTAATCCTTCCTTTCCCGTACTCTTTGCGTGGTACCCACTAAACTGATGAATGAACAGCTTTTCCCGCCTTTATGTTTATCAAACAATTAGGGAAACATAACAGACATTTTGGTAGAGGCTCTGCTCGGACTCTTCCAGCTGTCCTTTCACCGCCATCCCAAGGGGTGCTGCCTTCCCCCCTCCTCACAGGCGCTGGTGAAGCAGCAGGAGCAGGCGGCTCCACGGCACACACGAGCATGGGTTTAGCTTTGACAATCAGGACAACGCTGTTCCCCTTGGGGTTTGATGACCACCAGGTAAGCCTCTAAGGACTATGCCCCTGCTTCCCATTTCATACATAGCTAAGAGCTATGCTAGCTGGGGATCAGATCCAGGATCAAGTGTATAGCTTTACTAGGAAGGATTTCAACTCTTGTAAGTCACTATTGTTTTCAGTATTGTATATTTATTTTAACAATATTTTTATCTTTGCTACCTCATTTTTAATCCAATTTTGGTAACAAAATGAACCAGTAGTTTGGCTCTGGATGCTAACAATGGAGTTACAGTCAGTATCTCCCATGCAGCTTATAATAGCTTCTGTCTAATGATTTTCAGATGTTTCCTTATTATCAATTAATTAATTTCCCATGACTCAGTGCTTATAATAGACACAAAAATATTGTTTCCATTTTATAGGGAAGTTGAATTTTTCAACCTGAAAAGAGACCAAACTCTTCTTACAAATGTGCTAAAACCTTCTTCCAAAGAGTATTAAGCATTTTTGAAAACAGGACTCCTCAGAAATATATTTGTATTTGAAAGACAACAAAGCCTGAAAAAATTTTACTTGAGGGCCCAGAATTCTGGTATTTTCAGAAGAAAAGCAAGTCTTGATCAAAGACAGGAATGAAAGGAGTCCCTGGCTGTCTATCTTTAGGAAGAAAAGCAAGAAGAGAAAAGTAAAAAAAGCAGAGCAGCACAGACTCTCATGTTCACTCACTTGGAATACTTTAATGAAGAAAACAGGAAAAGAAAAATGTTCAAAAGCATTATTCAGCGTGTTTAAGGCCCTCCTTACAACTACTGCATTTAATAAATCTTTAACAAATAAATCCTATTTTTTTAAATCCACTTGAATCAAGAGCTGTGGAACCAAAGCTTCTGATCAAAAAACATTTTTTATAATGTTCAAATGCCCACTTCTTCCTTGGGTTAACAGGAGGCATACTAATAAGCTTTTTCTGCCATTCCTCTGAATTTCTGTTTGTCAGCTCAGTTCTGGACTTATGCTGACAACAGCAAAATCATTACATTTCTATCTAGTGTAGGTTCCAGTTGCAAACATCAAATGAATATTGATTTTCTTTTTAAAACTGAGAAAGCTTTAACAGACACAGCAATAGTAATTCCTGGTAAAGGGTAGATAAACTTGGAGTTGGGACAAAGAGCTAATGCTGTGTTATCATTGTTAGTACTGCTGGAAATGAGAACAGAAAACGAGCTGAATAGGCAAGTGATTCACAGTACTCTTTTACCTGCATATACATGGGTTGAAATCATTTGGGTGGCAACTAAAGTCTTTTTTGGAGAGTTCTCGCATCTCAAAAATACTCCGCAATGATGCATGACAGGCACCTCTGTCGGGCAGGAGCAAATGAGAACTGGAAGTAGGTTGCAGACCAGATGAATGCATTTGCTTTGACTGATTATCTCCATCCTAAAACAAATGAAGTCTCTAAAAACAGACCTTTAACTGAGGGTTCAGAGGTTCTACATGATATTTTCTACACATTTTGTTTTCCCTTGTTCCTGTGTCAGAGCTAAAATAAGGCAAAAAATACATAGAATGGTTTTAAGGTCCCAGAAATTCTGGTTACATGAGAATTTCATCTTTCATTAAAAAAAAAAAAAAAGTTCTGATTCCTTGTGGTTGTGAAAAATTGTCTGAATTCTCACATAACCTTATCTCAGTTCTGTATCTAAAGAAACTCCCCAAATACTTTGACTGTTTTTCAACAGAAATTGAAAAAAGACTCCTTAAAAGATACTCTACATACTAGGCAACACTACTGCTGTGTTTTCTACTTAGTGAGGAAACCCAATGAAATTAAAGGTAACACATCTGAGTCTTTTTTAACACAGGTCTGTAATTAACCTACCTATCACACAATACCAGACAAAGAGCACCTGATGATTCATGAAAGAATTACCCAATTATAAGAATAAGACATCTGTCTTCTGCAGTCTTGCTAAGAGGAAAGTTAAGAGTTTTCTCCCAAGGCCAATCCATATGACTTTATATTCCAAAACCTCCCTTCTTTAGGCCTTTCTCTAGCCTTCTTTACTCATCCTTTCAAACACAGCTAATGTTACTTGACATGAAACTTTACAATTGAGGTCATTATTCTTAGATCATGGGAGAATCAACCCCTTCTCTAAGGAATAGTTCTGCTACTTAATCAAACAAGCCACAGGTAACTAGGAAGTTGTTTAGGTGGCTCATTTATCTTAAGTATTGTCTAGTTAATCAGGACTCTTGGGGTCTATTTCTAACTCAACTGCTGACTTCATAGATCATTTTGAACAAGTTTAAAATGACTAATGACTGGGTCTCCCGACAGGTGTTGCAAGGCTTTGCTAATTTAAACACATAAAACATGTGCTTACAATTTAGCAGAACTTTCCTCAATAGTCCTGTAAGTATTGTAATTCTAATAAACTTAAAATAGCAGATTCAACACTAACTGACTTATTTTTATTTCCAATAAAGGACAAATCAATTTTCTCTGGAATTAAAAGAAGTTACATAAACTGAGTTGAACAACATTATTTCTAGAAGATAAGAGGTTCATCAGGTTTAATTTCTTGATTGGCCCTGGTTGGCCCACCAGAAGGACGCTTGTCTGATCTCTTTAAAGACGTTGCACTGAATATTCTAAAAATCAAATTGAAGAAATGACCAACTAGAAGCATCCCCAAACTTGTATTTCCTCCCAGCCAAAGACACTGTTTAATCGAACTGCAGGAAGATTTATGCAAATGTTGCCGGCAGTATAGCTTCTCTGTGTACCAGGCCTCCACAGACTTTTTACGCAACTCCTCGGGGATGCATGTTCTTTTGTACCATCTGGTCCAGGCTCCAGAGAGGAACTAAACAAGAACTGTTTGGTCCTGAGACTCATCTAGCTCCTTTAGGGAGCACATAAGAAGAAAAATCAGAAAGCTTACGCTGAGATTACAGGGGTAAAAGTGAAATATGGGTGGGAGGGGGCATAAGGATACATATGCTTGAAAATATTGTAGTTTTACTGCTTTTAAAAAGGAATCATAATTGTTGTTAGTGACATGACATCAACATGCTAGAACAAAATATGTGAAATGTCCCCTGATGTCACATAACCAAATTGACATTTGGTCACCTAAGCAGCCTTATTTTCAGAGTAACTGTGCAACTTCACTTCCTATTCATATCAGTTGGATGTACAGGTACTGAGTCATCCAAATAATGAAATGAAATACCTAATACATTTTATCACTCTTATTATAAAGCTGTAGACTGACGTCTGAAGCTGAACAAATAAAATAAAAGCAGTATCTATGCAAAAGTCTGCAAATTAGCCTGCCAGTACTTATCTACAGCACTTCACAAATATTTTGAGATCTAGAATGGAAGACATTCTTTTATGATTAAAATATTAGGATAACTAATAGTGGAAATGTACTATGATCTTTATATAAAGTGATATCTCCATGACTGAAGCATCGTTCAGCACTGAAACAACATGTGCTGTACCACTGCACCAACCAGATACAGAGCACGCGGCTGGCCCTTCTGCACGGGTACCTTTTACATGTAAGGGTTACTGTCTTCTGACTTTATGGCACAAATCCCTGCATCAGTGCAACTTACTGTTGTTTTAACAGACTGACAGATCTCAATTTTTTGTGTTAGTTTATTGCTCATAAGCACAGTTTGGGGCTGCATCAGCACCAACTGAGTTTCTTTTAAGATGGATACAGAGTACCCAGCTAAACAAACAGTGTTTGCGGTTTAGAGTTTGGTTTACTTTGCTCGGAGAGTATGGGAAAGAAAAGGGAGGAAGAAAAATCAAGGAAGCTCTCTCCTTATTCATCTGTCACTGCTCTGTACAACATGAGTCGATCAGTACACAAAGTGCTAAATTCAGCCATACATATATATATATATATCTCCCTGTTTGTATTATGTTCGTTACTCTGCCCATTCAAATAAAGAACAGTGCTACGATAATAACAACATATTTGTCACCAAAAGATAGTGAAGATTTCAATAGCTACAAAGAACAGCCCCTATGATTGACTTCACCATGAGCCAAAGACCTTCAACAGCTTCAGCAGAGCCAGGGTGAGAGTTTGACTAAATAGCGATATTCCAAACACCACAGTAATACTTTCCTAAGTGAAGTTATTTACCCATAAATTTGCTCTCCTTCCTACTCACAGGAGTAACCCGTGGGTTTCACAGAATCTAGTTTTCTGAGGATGTGATGGTAGGACCAAGTCTTAGTGCTTTAGCAGGTCACTGCTTTTCTCCAACAGCAGCACTGCTGAGAGCAGCCCGGACTGCCAACTGCCGGGCCAGCAAGTGGCTGGAAGTGAATGAGAAATCTTTATTGTTTACTGTCTATTCCCTACGTACTGGCAAATAACTCAAACCCAGATGTTCCTAACAAAAAACTGCGGTTTGGGATTTAGCTGTTGCTGTCCCATGAAAGAGAAAAGCGTTCAAATATTTAGCGGTCTCTGACAGTAGCAACACCTGAATGCACAGGCATTATTGCAAATTACTTGAAAAAAATTAATTATCTTTCTAGTAAAAAATAAAATTGCAATTACTAGCCATTTTAATTTAAGGAACCAACTGTTCCTACTTGCAGAAAGACTGCATTATTGTCATTTCAAAGTTATATCGGAAGGTCAGATGTGAGAATTTAAAGTGTAATCTTGCAGATGCTCTCACAGATGTTGAAACAACCCTTCACTGTTCAAATTCTCTTGAAATCTACAAAGACCATCAGCTTTGGTCCCATCCAGAACCACAGAAACAAGTAAATATTGCCTTTATGTTCCCACCATAAAGAATACATCTCCTCTTAAAAGCACAAAAGCCTGGTTAAGGGAAAGTGAAGCAAAATACACAAATGAAACCTGGCTCATTCTTTCCCAAAGTCTCAGTAGTAGAGAAAAATAACAGAGGGTTATTTTCCACTGGAGCTTCAAGCAGTAGATATTGGATAGAAAAAAAATCAGCTATTATAGAGAACGGCCTCCAAAAGCCTAGCAAAAACTGACCAACAGTCCCTCAGAAAGCCTAAGTATTGAAAATCCCAAATTATGTGACACTAAAGACAAATAATATCTCTGTACATTCAGACAGATTTTAGAACCACAGGAGGTGCCAGATGTAATATCCAGTAAGCAAGATTTTGGACAACAAAATTTCTAGTCTGCAAGGAATGTCAAGATGCTAATTTTGGAGGGGTCTAAGATGGAATGAACGTAAGTAATGAAAAAAGTTCAAAAGTACAAGTCAGTAATACTGAAACGAGTTATACAAATTTTGGTGAAAATGCTTCATTTTGAGCTGTTGACATTCTTAATTTCAAAATACTGAGTTTGAAACTGAACTGTTCACTTCATATGCATCTATAGAAGAAATTAAAAGGTCAACATTAGAACGCTATTTTAATAATTTAGATTTTGTCAAAACGCCAAATTTCCTCCTGGGCTTTTGTTTTCATTGACACTGTTCATGTCAATGTATCTACTGCATATTCTAATACCTACTGAATATTCTAATGTTTTCAAATATATCTTTTGCATCTATAATTTTGTGCATGACAATTACATATTTTAGTTGTTCATTTATTCCTTAGGACTAGGAACAAAGAGGCTTGCAGTGCAGCATCCTAGTTCTGCAAGGCAGAAGAACTATTTAGATGGCAAAGGATTCCCTGCCATTAACGGCGGGGGGAAGATAACCTCCAAGACTTGACCTAAACCAGAACTCCCCTTCCTTAGAGCAAGAAGCCCAAACAAAATATATCAGCTTCCAAGTGCAGGTGCCAGTCAGTCAGTCAGTCAGTTTACCTATCTACCTATTGTTTCATAGGTTTTCTACAGTCACTGATACATCTGGCAATGCCATTGCCTCACCGCATACCAGTTCAGCTAGGACAAGTGACAACATACAACCAGCATACATTGCAGTTATTGTTTAATGATAATATTTTGAGAACCATTGAAGCATTATTCCCACCTGATAACTTTTTCTTATTATCTGACAATAAATGTCCCGGGGCCCTGGTCTCTAGCCACTCGGAGGGAACGCGATTGGTGTGCCTCTGCGCACTCACCTCTGAGTCTTCTGCGAACTGCATTATCATTAGCAACATTGTAATAAAAGTCATGTTTTTAAAAAAAAAAAGGAAAAGTGGTCATTTGAAGAACAGACTTTAGACTCTAAAGCCTGATCTAAAAAAGCAGCATTAAAGTTCAGGCAACAGTGCCCAAAGCCGAGGCGGAGAGACCAGAACTGGAGCACGGATACACTTACCTCCTTGAAGGGTATTGTGCTGCTTTTGGCTGGGATAGAGGTAATTCTCTCCACAGTAGCTGGTATGGGGCTGTGTGTTGGATTTGGGCTGGGAACAGCATTGATAACACAGGGATGGTTTCGTTACTGCTGAGCAGTGCTCACACAGGGTCAAGGCCTTTTCTGCTTCCCACCCCACCAGCGAGGAGGCTGGGGGGCACAAGGAGCTGGGAGGGGACACGGCTGGGACAGCTGACCCCAGCTGACCCAAGGGATATCCCACACCGTATGGCATCATGCTCAGCATATAGAGCTGGGGGAAGAAGAAGGAAGGGGGGGACGTTTGGAGTTACAGTGTGTTGTCTCCCCAAGTAACCGTTAGGTGTGATGGAGCCCTGCTTTCCTGGGGACGGCTGAACGCCTGCCTGCCCATGGGAAGGAATGAATGAATTCCTTGCTTTGCTTTGCTTACGTGTGCAGCTTTTGCTTTACCTATTGAACTGTCTTTATCTCAACTCACGAGTTTTCTCATTTTTACTCTTCCAATTCTCTCCCCCATCCCACCGGCGGGGAGTGAGCGAGCGGCTCTGTGGGGGTTGGTTGCTGGCTGGGGTTAAACCACGACAGGTATTTATTCATAGCTGCATTTCTTGCTCCTATAAATCCATATGATGTTGGTCATACTCCAGCCCAAGCTTGTCACTATGTCTTTGTCTCATGAATTCTTTAATTTGGATTTATGCTAAGCATTGCTGCCAGCACAGAGGATATTAATGACGTAGTTAATGTATACGGAAAACAGAATTCAGGCAAAGAAGAAAGTTTTACTGGTCTGTCTGTTTCCAGTTTATCACATTATCAAGCTGTTAAAGGTTGCCCTAAGCAGTAGATACTCTAGTTCTAATTTAATTGGTAGAAACACTATTGCTTGACTTCTTTAGCTCCCATCACTTCTATGACAAAAATAAGACAAAATAAGTAAAAATAAAGGAAAAGAAAATATTTCACTATGTAGATGAAGGCCAAATAGGAGTTAAAAAGAGAATGAAGAGGAAGAAATTATGTTAGGGAATATAAGAAATTATGTTAGGGAATATAAATTAGTTTAGTAAAGGACAAAGGCAGCCACAACAAATGCTGGTAGCATGCCCTGGGGAGAAGGAAGCAAGGGGTTTTCTTTGAGGCAAGACTGGAGTGCAAGAGAATCACGACTGAGTGAAGTCACTATTTCTAGTCACTCGTAAGTTTTGGTCAATCAAAAGTTGGTCAGACATCGTCAAAAAAAGAAACAATATCTCTGTGACGACAACAAAGGCTCCTAGCCTCAATGCTTAGGTTAAAGCACTGTCCTGGAGAGAGGAAACACTGTGAAACCCGTATTTCTAGACTGATACTCAAAATTTGGTAGAAAGCATTTTAAATGCTTTGTAAGAAGAAAGCAAATAACTGATGCCACAGTCAGTTGGATCGTAGGAAAATCACTAAGCTGAGGAAACTGTAATCACTATAATTAAGTGAATGCTTAATTAACGCATTTCGTGAATAACAAGGCATGTTTGCAATGACAGGCTAAACTGTAAGATAACTCCTCACACGAGGCTGGCTATGGCTCACTGCTGCATGGATGGCCACGTGGGGAAAAGCCAACAGAACGGGCTTAGGTGAGCAACAGCTTTTCTCCCAACGTTATTATTTGCCAGTCAGCAGCACCTCAGCAACCCTACTGTGGAGCAAGGCTGCACTACGATATCTGTTATCCAAAACTCAGAAGAAAATTATAGAACCTTCCCCATGAGAGTCGAGCGCTGCCCTCACCTATAGCCATGCAGGGCTGCTAATGTGTAGCAATGGGCTGTGGCCAGATGTGAATTCAAGGGCCAAAATATAGCACACAAAGTGGAATATAAGATCACGTATACACAGCATGCGCATTGTCTTCTGATACAGCTCTCCATGTAACCTTTATTACACTGATGAGGCACAGCATGGTACATTTGTCTCTGTAGGTGTTAAAAGACTAATTACATCAATATGCTACATTAATATGGTTTATGATGGAGGGAAACTAATAGATGAGAAGTAGCAATGTGCACTTTGAGGAATCAATTGCTGGGAATTAGACTCTTCAGTGTAGTAGCAATTTTATTTCATTTTGAGAAGATTTGAGGATTAATGATGGAAAAGCAAAGACCTTTTTCTCCTTTGGTGAAAGGCAAAGGATGGACATTTCTGACCAGTAAAGCTGAACTGTGCTGAAGCATTGCTTGCTGGAAGATCAGCTGAAACAGACAGGAAAACTTAATTCTGGAATTTCGGTTGCAGAACTTTGGCCCCCAAAACATACTGTAAATCAATGATTATAATATAACCCAGCCTTTTATTTCTCAGGAATTGCCAAACTGAGAACAGGTTATCATCATGCTAAAAACTTTAAATCAGTTTTGTCTCTCTCTGACAGCAGAAGTGTTCATTCGAGATTTAAATTATTTTCTAAAAACAGACAAAAAACAACTACCATAACAAAAGCTACAGTCAAAGAACAAAAATTTCATTGTTTTCCTACCCACCAGAAATCTCCTGAACTTGATCCTTTCACTAGCCCCTGATGATAACACGATAGAAGAAAGGGAACAATTGCGATAAACTAACAGAAACATAAAATTCAGAAGTCTCATCTGATTGAAAATCACATTCAGACCTAAATTTTGACCGTTCAGAGTTCCCTTCTCTTACGTTGTCATTGCCTTGGGAAAACTTTCATGACCACCTTAAAAGGAATCAGTCGCCGTATCATACATTTAAGTAGTCGAGAGCACAGCAAAACGAGTGACGAAGGGACATATTCACAAAATTCACCTGCATGCTACTGAAGTCATGCCTCAAAAAATGATTCAACCTCATACAATGAAAGATTTCACAATTCCTGCCACTCGATGCTACTTATTGCCTCGCAATGGAATAAAACCACACACACTTAGGAAAGGTTATGTTTAATATTTCGGTATATGCCCAACCAGTCAGAAATCATTAAGTCATTTGCTCATGAATACTTGTCTGCTCTGAGCTCTATTTTAAACTTGTCTGCATTAGGATATATTTTTAGTTCTGTTTTATTTCTGTGGAGAGTGTAAGAAGCAGAACATTTTATCTCCTGTTCATAAAGCAGATATAAATCATCCCATTCTAAAAAGGTGGAGCAATTTTAGCTCTAGTTCTTTTGCAATCAATTTGATCTAGCCTAAAGAGGAGGCCTCATCCTGCTCCTAAGCTGGCTCTCCTTATCTAACTCTGAGCATCATAAGTGTTCAGCAATTTGCTTGCACTAAGAGAAATAAGGTTTTTTTGCTACTCGTGTTATTGCTCTGCTGTAGAAAATGGGAGCTTTAATACAAAAAGGCAGGAGCTGCATTATGCTGGAATAACCCACTTGCAAAGAGATCAGCTGTGCTCACTCATGACCCAGCCTGCTATGTCAGAACACACGGGGCCTGCTTTGCTCAAGCGCTTACGCACATGCGCTACCGCAAGCATCTAAGTAACACCGGGAAATTACTCAGGGTCTTCAGGACAGAAGTCCTTGCTGAACTTGGAGCTGGAGAGTTTGAGACTGACCAATAGATATCAATGATGGTTATTTCACAAGAGAATTTCATTCTCCATTGAGTGCGACTGGAATAACTAATCCGGCCTTCAGAAATGCACAGTGCTTTCAAAATTAAGCTAGTCGATGCTCTGACTTATTGCCATCGCCAACAGAAAATCACCTTATGGTAGCTCATGCCTACACCATAAATAAATTCTGAAATTTACATTTGTTTTTATTTTGACATTGATTGCACTTAAGCATGCTAATTATCAGAATAACGATTTTTTTTTCACATAAAAGAAGGCAAAGAGTATCAAGATTTGTGGGAAGAAAACACTTTGCAAAGAGCAATAACCGTTTGATAGAATGCATGATTTTTTTTAAAAAAATAACTGGAGTAGAGGGCTCCCTTTATATAATTATAAAATCACTGTTGGTATGACTGATTTAATTTGAACAGCATTCCCTGGGGAAATATACTGTGCTATCAACTTGAAATGATTATGATTATTTGGCCTTCAGCAGTAGTGGGATAAAGTCAGCAGCAGAGCTGGATGGCAGTATGCCCACAGCTACACCTAATGAAATGAAGCACATCTGTGGCTCTGACAGGAGGAAATACCAGGGAACGAGCCAATCTCAGAGCAACTCATTCCACGCCTGATGCCAGTAGAGTCCCCAAGCATCCACAGGCTATACCCCAAGGTCCTTACTCAGCTTTTACTCAGAATTGAGGGAATTTTGATCACAGACTGAAAACCAAGAGGGGCAGATGTTATGTTAAAAAAATATTAATATATAGGGGAGGCCGACTCACTGCCTTGTTTGATTTGGCAGGAGATGCGGAGAGGGGTCTTCTGTGAGCCTGGACTGCAAGAGCATGAGGTGACCCTCAGTAAGTCATTTCTCCCTACAAACAGAGATGGTCAAATACGAAAACTGATATTTTTATGATACGTTAAATGGAGTGGAACGTCATCAAGCTGGCAATAACTGCTTTATTTTAAGCTGCTCTCCAAAGATCGGCAGGCTAATCTCATACCCTGCAACATTTGTGTGGGAAGCCTTAGCAGTACGTAAAACAGGGGAACAGCCCCAGAGAGCTGGTTCTTGGAGGACTTCTGCTCCAGTGAACAAACCCTCGGTGGCAATTTAGAATATGGCTTTTTAAATTGCATTGACAGGTTGCACAATGTTTCTCTGCTGCTCTTGACTAACAATCTAGTGAGCAGATGAAAAGGCAAACCTCTGCCTTTGTCAGATTTGCTGGCACTCTACTGTGGGAGATCAAAGCAGGTGCTTAGAAGGAAAGAGAGCCAGTATGTAGCCAAATGGTGGTTCGAGACAAAGGAGCTTGAGGTCATAGATGGAAGGAAAAAGCCTGATAGAAAAAGGAAAAAAGAATCCCTAAACATACGCTCTGCAGGAAGAACACAATTTGCCATCCCTCTCTGTGGAGACTAAGCTAGACTTTGCTTTCACAATTCATCTGGCCTCCAAGAGTAAAGAGCTGCCTGTCCAGAGGCTCTGAACCATCTCTGCCCTTGATTTTGTTAATGCTAGCAAACTGGAGGGCAGCATGGCTTCCCTGTTGACTGCTGTCTCTAAAATGCCAGTTCCTCAGAGGAAAAGGTACTAATGCCAGAAAAAGTAAATGGCTTGTTTTCCATGTAATAGCAGAATAGCGTTCTGACTGCAGTAAGCAGTTTTTCTTCCTTCCACACAAGGCAAAAGAAGTCTATGCAAAAATAATCCCCTCTGTCACAGGATAAAAGATATACATAGTCTAAGAATTACTTAAGCTTTCCTGGGGACTTTATCCTGGGACACAAAATGGTGTATTCATCTTGTGCTGGACCTGTGCAGCAGCCAGTTTCCCTGGGGCTCTTAGGAAGCATCCGGGCCCAATACATTAGCTGCTTATTGTTCAGCTTTTTCATTTTCAGAAATCTGGTTCCCAGTTCTCCCCTCCTGGAATGAGATGCCGTTAAGAGACACAATGCAAAACACAAAACATAATTAGGATGGGTAGAGCAATCCGATTAAAATGAGAAATCTGCCTGGAGCAGGAACAAAAGCCAAGAAATAAAGGAAATGATAAAAAAAGGTGAAAACCTAAATAATTTTTTAAAAAATCATTTTGAGTTTTCTGCAATCCCCTGATTCCAGTGCCACCAAAACAAGAAAAGCAGCTTTTGCAGTATTCTTCTGGCTGGAGAGGAAGCAAAAATGATGTAATATTAATAATCACCATTTTGCTAACTTGACAGAGTCCCATAAATGTTTCTGAGAACACACAAAAACACCAGATAAAATATACCATCTGTCCTCAAGTTCTGCAGAAGCTGGTGCCAGCAGGATAAAAACAGAGCACCAGTTCAGGCAAAGGTGGGTGTACAGTACTCATTGGCAAGGAAACTACTGCAGGGAAGACTGAAAAAAGAATGTTTTATTGGAGGTAATGAGAAGTATGAAGTAGCAAGTGCTTCTTTTCCAGGAGAAGGAAATCATGAAAAAAGCTTTGAAGTCAGAAGTTGGTGAAGGATTAAGTAGGGAGGATCAGAATTTCTACAGGAAAGTTCTTATCTATAGTTAATATTAACAGGCATAACATATCATTAAATCTGTCCAAGTAAAAACTGCGGTACAAATGAAGCTCACCAAAGCATGACATTTTAAACCTCTGGGACTCAGGCTGCGCATTGTGCGTACGCAGCTTAAGCACCAGCCAAAGGTTTCTGCAGGCTCAGTGCAACACCTCTGCCTTTGCAGTGTCAAGGACATTAAACATTGTTCCCAAAAGGGCACAGAGCGCGCTCTACAACACATGTGCAACGGCATGGCGTGACTTAGCCCACTTCAGAAACAATAAGAACATCTTGAAATGTGGGGGGAAAAAACCCAACGCCACCCTTTATTCTTCAGAGAAATGTCGTTGATGTATTTTCTTGACTAGTCAAATAGGCATGTTTTGACTGCAGCTGTTTGCACAAATTCCACAGGCTAGAAAGATATAAAATAAGCTACTGGTTCTCTAAAGCCCTCTTCTGAATAGGGCATATCAACTGCACTCCTACATACAGATAATGTGGCTACCCAACGTTCCTCTTTGCCATATGAATCAAAACTTCAAAGGATCTTTTGAGTACGTATCCTCTTTGCTACAGAGGCATTCTGGAAGATTTTTTGTTGAAACACTAGCTGCTCTTGGTTTAGAGTTAAATCAGAACCTTTAGTGTAACATTAGGCTGATTTAGGTATCTTTAGGCTGATTTGTTTATCTTGAGGTAGCACCATTTCTTCTAGACTTTGTTTTCAAAAATTCCTCTCAAAGGAATTTTTTTTTTTTTTAAAGGAAGTAGTAATGTTGCTGTGGAGGGAAAAAAAGTAGCTAACTTTCTTATTATAAACTGTTTCAACTAAAAATTTAAGGACATATTTGTAAAGGCTTACACACTTAGGAGGCGAAAGCTTGGCTAAAATATAAAATCCTTTTAAGCAGCTCAGCTTTCATAGCATGCTACAAATTCATGAAGAAAGGGATACAGGAGGATTGTAAAATTTCATGCCTGACACTTGCGTGTTATCTTTGGGAATCCAGCCTGAATAGGATAGGCATAAAAGGAAAATATAAACTTGTATAGCTCCGGTGCGGTATTATATTTCAGAAATTCTGGAATGAAGCAAACCCAGATCAATAATACAGGTCTCTCAGATAGCATTTGACATGTGTCCATCTAAATACAAGTTAATTATTTCAGATGTTGTCTTGTATCCTGAAGGATGCAATTTGGGATTAAAAATAAATTCAACAGTACATATATGCTGATCAGTAACATTCATATGCATGGCTAGATACAGACATAACAACTTGAAAGGATAATTAGGATTTAGCATCTCTATTTATAGAACAAAAGTGAAGCAGATTCATTGTCTTTAAATGTGAAGGCTGGAGTGAGCAAAGGGTGATATTAGTTGCTAGTGAAAGAAGATATGACAAAGATGTGTTCTTTTTCAGTATAAAATAATATGCGAGATAGAAGAAAAATGAAATGATAAAATGAAAGGACAGAAGCTACAATGTAGGAAGTGAAGAACAAGAAATATGTTCTAAGCCACTGGGACATGTATTTTTGCTAAAGAAGTAAATGAAAAGGACTGAAGAGATAAAAAAAAAAATCTATAGAGGCACAAGGCAAAATAACAGGAGTTCTGGCAATACAAGTGTTTTCTCTTTAAGTGAACTACTTGCAATACATATATGAGCCACTTTTTCATTGCAAAACAATCCAATAGCTACCATTATTTCACAACTGTTAAATTAAGGAAGTCTGTTATGCGCAGGGAAGTCCGCTTTTTACTGTTGATAATTAAGTGAACACATAGTTATTCTGAGAGAGTCACGGCTATTCTGAAAGCGAGGTGTACAGAAATTTAATTCTCAATTTTCTTAAATCCCTTATTATAATATTAATAATAATCAGATGAAGTAAAGTTAAATGATTCAATGACTCAATTTACATTTCAAAACGTTAAAATTGTAGAGCAGAGCCTTTTGGATCTGATATTAGGATTAGCTCTTTGAAATATCCCTGAGAAAACTTGTAGGCAGTTTTTTGGTTTTGTTAGTTTGGTACCTTCATATCCAGTTTTCTATAGAACAGTCGGGAAAAGATGTGGCAAAAATATTTCAAGATATTTCAGAAGGGATAGATTAGACTGCTTTCTACTTTTCTTTTAATTGATTTACAAAGAGCTGTAGAATGCCACTGAAAGCTCCCTATTGCAGCTTGCTCACAGCATCTCAACTGCACTGCACTACTTTGAATTCTTTTTTTTTTTTTTCGAAGAAGAGGGCTGCTGCTAGGCTTACATAAAGTGTTAAGCACTCTCTCTACTCTTTGACAATTCGTGGCTTCTGTTCAGAGAATTTTCCTTCTCTTTTTCAAACATGAGTGGTTTTTGCATAGCACAGAAGTTCCATTTGAATTTGTTGCCTCTTGTTCACAAACTTGATATGAAAGTCAGTGATCAGCAAGAATTAGTTAAAGTGCTGTTGAGATACTCATGTCGGTTTTTATGTGGAGATGCTAATAAGGATGCTTTTAATATGAACTTTCAGCTGGGGAAGGAGAGGTGGGCAGACCAAGCTATCACTGATTGTTTAATACTTGCTAACAGAAAAGAGTAGCCTTCAGGTTAGATGTAATTCAGAGAAAAAACATTTGATGTGGCTATAAAGCGATGCATCAACAGCAATTTTGTCATTTAGATGCTAAATTCAAAAAAGAGTTGAAACTCGCTGTTAATATTCTTTGCTTTAGTGAGCTGACCTTCTGCATATTGGCGATACAGTTCATACATGGAAAGAAGATGCATGGAAATTGAATCAGTCAATGCTGCTGGAATGAGGAAGGTTTTGCTGACTCCAAACTACAGACATTGACAAGAAACAGCAATGGGAAATTTGTTCCAGCCTTTCATCTAACCATGAAGCAACTGCATTTAAGAACATTATGATAAGGTGAAAGCAAAATAAGAGTCATTGTATAAAATGTAAATAAAACAGAAAACCAGAGATACAAGGGATAAAAATATGCAAAATGTGACTCTGAAGATTTTTTTTTTTTTTTTTTTTTGAAGTCTTCTTTTGGACATACCATATCAGTAGGGTAGCTTGATTTTTCACATTTCTTTGATGGCTGTCCAGGCTAGCTACCATTTTACAGCACGTGAAGTTGTATCATCATAATACACCACCATAAATGCTCTTCCTTCCTGTACAATGAGACTGCATTGCAGAATGACTGAAAACAGACCTTTAGTTCCTCTTCTTCCAAAAAATAAACATCAGGAAAACTAAAAATGGTTTTATATCATTGTGAAAAATTTTTTTTTTTTTTTTGCCATTGTCTAAAGGACTTGGTGAGCTCAGCAATGGCCATTTAAATGACATTTACATCATTTATATCATAATGGCCATTAACAGCAATATACTTGACCTAAAAATCTGAATGCTGAAACTAATTTTTCCCTGCTTTTCTCTTCTCAGTACCTTCCTTTATCAAGAGAAGCTACAAGGCTAAATACAGCCAGGTTATCCTCTGCCCTTTCATTGAACAGACCCCTGGTTCAGAAACTTCTTTTTAGGACCAATGTGCATCTGTGGAAAATTTCCATTGGTGTTTTTAGGCTCTGCATATTTAGCTGATAGTGTGATCCAGATTTTCCAAGCCCACACTACACAGGGACACTGGCTATCTGTGTACTGACTGTGCCCTCACTGACTTAAAAGAACTTTGAAAATGTTTCTTCCTCCCCATCTCCACAGTTATTATTTACAATATTTTTTGGCCATGGCTTCCTGTACCACAGTTTTAATCAGTCTGCATTTTAACTCTTAATGTCTTAGACACACTCTTTGCAAAAAAAAAAAAAAAAAAAATTTTTTTTTGACAAATTGTAACTTTCAGATAGCTCAGCCTTCCAAAGTGCTGCGACACACAGTGCAAACATGATTTTAAGACTTCCATGGCTAGCAAACTGGCAGCCAGCTCCTTTTGCAAACACAGAACTTAAGCAAACAAGAATGCAAAATAGTCCATGACTAGAAGTGAAATCCTTTGAATTCAAGCAATTTGAGATACTGAACTGCTTGGAAGGAGATTGACAAGCCTTATTTAGCACCTAAAATAGCAATAATAATCACTATTAACAAAGATAGTTCTATGTGATGCTTTCCAACTTCAGGTGACTCAAAAAACGCCATTCATTACAGTGACATATTTTTCTCATCCTTGCTACTGATGGCTATCTAAATTATCACGCAACAAGATACACTGGAAGCGGATGGTTGATTCAAGAAGAGGAAGGATAATTAAGTTTTTATGTTGTGGCATCTTTGTTGGTATTTAATGTATAACCTGGCTTATTATGTGCTGGGCATTATGAATCAAGAAACTTAAGACATTTAGGTGACAATTAAGACAGTAATAGACCAAAAAGTAAGACTTCTTTCTTAGTGAAAATAGAAAAGGTAAGCAGTGATGAAGTAGAAGAACATGAAGATGACTAGTGAAGAAATAAATAAGGATGGCTCCTTCTTACATGATTGAGCCTGTCCTTTGGAGTGGAGCACCACATCCCCATAGCTTGCTACCAGTCACTAGCAATTAGGCAGTCACAGACCCAAAAATATGGCTATTTTTACAGGCAAGACTAACAATAAAACAGTCTTCAGAGCAAAAAATGCTAATACCTCATATAGTCTGAAGGGAAAACAGGTATTTCACCTAGCTCTCACTAGCCCCAAGGACAGGTTTTATTCACTGATACATCAGTAACCTAGAAGTATGATGTGGTAGGTTGATAAGGAAGCTGGTGAGCAGACTCGTGAGGAAAAAAAAACAAACATACAGGTGGACAGCAGAAAACATTAGGAACTACAGCAAGGAAGAGACATGGATTAAGCCGAGACGACAGAGCCCTGAATAGCAGACACAGCAGGGACACCACTGAGTGATGGCCCTCTCAAAATATATTTGGCACAGAATGGGACTACCCATTTCTGAGTAGATAGATGGTGTCTTCACTGTATTATGGAATCATAAAGTTGCACAAATGATGCCTACATATGTAAATGGAGGTAGATAGTAAAAGTTAAATTGAGTTTATTCAAACAATGTGAAAGCCTGAGAATATAAAAGTCTGCAAAATGAAGCCAGAATAATTCACAAAGGTGGTCATATCACAAGAAAGGACATCACAGAAACACACATGGTATAGCTGCAGGCAACCTGAACAGGAACTTCAGGATTTTAGTGAACCAGAAGGGCTCGAGAAACTGAGAAATCAATGCTCCCACTGGCATAGCAGGGATTTACACATTTAACTCCTATTAATGCTAATGGGATTTATGTCCATCACTACCCCATACATCAAGAGAAGACTTAACAGCTAGGTCTATCTTGCTTAGAAAAAGAGGGGATTAGCTGTATGTTTTTGCCTCCCAGTACAAGACTTACAAGCCTCACAGCTTGGGAAGTCATCTACTATGCAGAATACACATTTTTACAGACAACAGGAAGAGGAAATCCTCATTTCTCAGAGGAATGAGGCAGTAAGCAGTACCCCGGTGTACGACTGAGAGCTGCAGACCCCACGCTGTGAATAGTTCCCTGCACTCGCACATTCACTTGGCCAGGCAAGCAGAGAGGGTACCTAGCAGGCCACTAGCAAGAACTCAACAGGCTGGTAAGACACAGCTGTAGGAGTTATACTTCAGCAGATGTTCAAAGCCTAATTAGCTCCCCTTTGGGCTGCTATGCTAGCACAGAGGAGATTTAAAATTGCTTTGAATTCCCTCACTGTGTAGGAACTAGACTAGCTCAAGGAAAAGGGTATTTCGGTGATGTAGGAACACATTCCTATTAGCAGTCCTAGACCTACATAGCTTGCCATAGCCTTGAGGAACACTGCACTAAAAGTGCCTTAAAACAACCTTTGCTTCACAGAAAAAGAGCATGTTCTGGTCAATGAATCAGCACAGGATTTATCCTGCATAAAACGTGCACATTGGGGTTCTGTACATTAAGGCAGATGCACCATTAAATACAGCATATTGCTGCTCCTGATACTTCCAACTGCTTAGTGAAACAGTGTTTTCTTATCCCCTGAGAAAATGTTGCCTCCTGCATGCAAAACACAATTTAAAATGGTATTTGACATTTTCTGGGAAATATTCTTTGCACTTTAGAAAGGTTCAAGCTAGAACATCATTCCATCCTCTGGCAGAGAGAGAAATGCTTGCTCTGTTTCCGTTCAGGTATGCATACTGTAACTGCCAGAATTTGCACTCTCACCTTAATCTTTAGCCCAGCATCTAACTCGGCTAGGAAATGAAATCAGATGTAGACACCTGCTTCCAGTCCTGCCAACAGGAGAACAAGTATATTTTAGACCAGAAGTGTTTTACTTAACATGTTCTCAAATTGCGTACTGTTTGCATCAACTAGCACTACAATGTCTTATACCCACCTTTTCAGAAAGCATCGTTTACATTCTTGCGGTTACTGCTTTGCACAAATATAATTAAACTAAATGTAAATAAGCAAGCTCTTCTCATCAGTGTTCTTGCAGTGCTTTTATACCTTAGTATACGCTAAGGGCATTCATATCAAGAGCTAGAGAAGAGCTATGAATTCACATCTCTCTTTACTATATAGCAGCTTCTGTGTAAGGACAGAGCTACAACGATGTTGTGTGGCTCCACCCCATGTGAATGATCTCAGTGGCTTTATCTGAATCAATCAGGTAGAAGGTGAAGCATATGCAAGAATGGCCCAATGACACAGTGAAAATCTTTCACTGGGCATCATCGAAATACTATTATTTGGCGTAGCTAAGATTCCCAGATTGTTCAGAAAAGAGGGAACCAAAAGGATTGGGTGGTAGGAGCTTTGCCATTTCTGCCAGCCTTGAATAAGAGCCAGCAATGTGTGCCTTGTCTGGAACTGCTCCCGTATTGGGGAAAATCCTCCATTCCTGTGAAAACTAGATCAAGGCATACCTTGAATACTTTACATAAGAATAAAAAGATCCAAATATGGAGACCCAAAGAAGAGCAAAAGAGAAAAGATGCTGTTTCCAGGGCCAAATTCTTTTATTTCCCCCCAGCTCTCTTTGATACTCATACAGAGCTCCTGCTCCATGCACAAACTGCAAGCCACCCCTTCATGTTTTCTGAGCATAGTTAAGGAATATTAACAACTGCTCTTTGTTGGCATTAGTGTGTGATGTATAAAGGCATTGATAATCATTTATTAAAAGACATTAAGATATGCATGCAAACTCTGCAAATGTTTGAAATGCAAACTTCAACTGAGAACTAGACTCCACAGAGTATATTTTAAACAGCTTGAACTAAGAGTCAAGATTCAAAAGACCGCTGAGCAATGAGCTATTGAGGGTCTGGATCTCAGTTCTGCAGCATGAACCACCTTGCAGTAACAAAGTGGCCGCAGGCAAGGGAAAAAAAAAAAAAAAAAAAAATCTATTGTGCCATTTTCTGTTATTTTAATGTCCAAAGGTCATCTTTAGCTAAACTACTTCATTGAAATCAATGGAGTTCCTCCAGCTCTGGTCTATTAACATCAGGAATAGTTAGTATGTATTATTTGACTGGTAGTAGTAGGGCTGGAATGCTGCCCATCCATCTAAATTCTAGAAGCAGAAGTAAGTTTTTTATGCTTTTCCGAATCTCTGGAAATTAAAAATAGTTTATAGTATTCTGCAGGACAGTAACTCTACAAGATGCAAACAACTGCAAGGAATAGGAGTTACTGATTTATCTGCAGCTCTTAACACTCCATTGTTAGAATAATGGTCAAGAACTATAATATAAAAAAGAATTTCTTAATTTCAATTTTAAGTACTAATAGTTGTAAGACCTCCCCAAAACTGACACACCTCTCAAAGCAAATACACCCGGGTAGACTCAGCTTGTATAAATCAGTGCAGATCCTCCACTAACTACTGAAGAAGCCCTTGGCTTAACAACACTTCAGGCTAAAAGCAAATTCCTTTCTATGTGTATGTTTTTGCCCCCCCACCTCCTCCCCCTTTTTTTTTTTTTAATTTCAGGGCAAGCATTAGGTTTTTTAGTGCCCAAATATGGCTAAAGTCAGCAAAGCAGCATATCTGTGTGCTCCAAAATCAAGGAACCAACAGGACTTCTCAGAATGAACAACTCATGACTAAATGAAATTGTGTGTTATGGTTTTGCAGAACTACAAGCCTGGATCCATTAAAAAAAGGGGGGCTAGATCTGGAGTAAAGCACAGTTGGTGAGACGTGTGAACTAGATGATACATGATATTTTACCTCTTCTCAGGAGGTAAGATACTAAGTTGCTTGCTGTTCATTTCTGTGCCTGTGAAATGCATCCTGCATGAGCACAAAGAGACTATTTCAGTGAGCAGCATTAGCCAGGGCAAGATGCGTTAGCAGAATGAGTCTCAGCAACCACAAACATGTTTCATGGCTTGAAATCCGTGTTAGGATCCCATTCTAAATTTGTCTTCTGGCTTTAAAAGACCTTACTGTTCCCCCACACACAGCCCCCCAGCCATTCCCCTGGATCTCTGGCCTGACTTTCCACTCAGCGAAGGTGGTGGAAAATCAGAAGCAACCTGGTAATGTCTACTGAGCCTTTTGTCTCTCCATTTTCCTATAGTCCATGATGATAAATGTTTCACTTGCTTGCCGTTTCTTTCCTTCTCTTAAGATCATGCTATCTGAAACATTCATTCCATAACACTTCATTTCACTTTATCAACCGATCTCCAAAACAGGAAAATTTCTCTCCTCTGTCTTTACTTCTCAGACAAATAGCGCAGAGTAGTTGAAATTATAAAGAATCTTAAACCTCAGGTTCCTTCAAAAATTCAAAACTTGGCTCAGGTATTTTCTTACTGAAATTGGGGTTCATGCCCCAACTTACAATCAGCTCCATTTCTGGATTTGAGAAATCAATAGAATGTACTTTGGAATGTGCAGAAAGGAATTTTACTGTACACATCACCCTCTTAACATATTAGTAAACCAACATTTTATTATAGCAAGTTGTTTGTTTTTTTTTTTAAAAACTTCATTTATTCCACAAATTTTCAAAACTTAAATTATATAATTTGGTGGAATTATTTCAAGCTTTTAAATAGCAACCTAATTAGTTTAGCATAGATTTGGAAATCAGAACTTCAATTAATATTCACATGTTCAGGTCCTTAATTTCTGCTAAACTAACTGCATTACTTCAGTTAATAGCTTTTCCTTCCTGCAGTATACAGTTTAACATCCCTAAACATTTCTGTATCAATTACTAAATCTAAATTAAATGTTTAGTTATTTAATTTTCAACATACCCAAGCATGGCCATGGTCCATGACTCACAAGCTAAATTTTGAAGGTTTCTTATGGTGCAATGACTGTTAATTACATGTACAGATTTGAAAATGAGAGAACACTTTGAAAAGAGTTTGGATACAACTTAATTTTACCTATCAGTATCAGAACAACTCTGATGAAGAAACATATACTGAAGATAAATTGCACTGACATTGCTGTCAACTGAAAATGGCTAACATGTGGTAGGAAAATTACACTAATTAATTTCTCTTTTAAAAGCCAAGCTTGGATGTACAGAAATTAAAGGAAAAGAGTAGCCAAAACTGGTAATTTCATACAGTACAACCTCTGTCAGTAGTATGATCCGTTTAGTTCAGGAAGTACGTACATGCTTGACCCTTTGAAATTATTTCTCTCTTGCTGGGTTTACACGGGGGTTTAAATCCATTTCCAGTAACTAAGAAGTCTCCCTCCTCATATGAGAAGGTGAAGGCTTACAATGAGCTTCAATGCAGTACAGGGCAAGCAGAAGGCGGGTGAGTTCTTAGTTCCATTATTACACATAATGTTTTACAGAGGTGCATATGGATCACAATAACATATGGTAAAGAACAAACACTTTTTACCTCATATGGACAAGTTGCATATAAATCACACCAAGATGTTCAAGTAATTCATATTCATTTTTCCCATATTTGGTATCAATTTTTACCCGTAGAAAAATTTTTGCCACTAGTTTGGACCTCGCCCTGCTAAGTGCTAATGCCTTCTGGAGTTTGCGAACTACAGCAATCTCACATTCCTCACCAGCCTTTGGTAAAGGAATCACAGTTTGAAGGCAACAGCATTTATTATTTCATTTTTAATACCTCTTCCTGTGCCTCATGCCCTACTTAATGTTACAATTGCTGGGATCATTGACATGAGCTGCCAATACCAATGGGGTGCAATACAGTGAACATGTCAGTGGAAAAACGCATTTTGCGAAGCTATAATTTTGAAGGCTAACCTCCAATTTCAGAAAAACATCTTCCAATAACAACGCTATCGCTGCACGTTATACTGTTCATAAGCTTAAATTTCTACATTAAATTAAAGAATTGCCATGACTGACAGCAGTGTTCAGATTCATACTGACAGCACATACAACTTATTTCCTGTATCTCCGGGCCCTAAATTTCCGAAATATCTTAATACTTTAATATCATCCCATGTGAATTTTCAAGGTTTTAAAAATTGCAATGTCAGTTTTCCAGATGAAATATGGGGCAAATGTACTGAAACATTTTTCAACCTGTGCCATTTCAGCACAGCACCAAGTCAATAACATTTCTTTCGGGTTTAGTGTAGCTTAACTTGGGTAGCACAGACAAGATCTTTCTAGGGGTCGCCTAGCAAGTACTACACGTACGCTTCTGGTTGTAACTACAGAAATTCTGACCAGTGTGTGCTCTGCAAAGTTAACACAGTGCTTCATCCGATAAACTGTGTGGTGCTTGGCACTATGGCAAGGGGCACTCTGCAGAAACCAGATTCATACAAGTAAATTCAGGAACGACCGACAACTCGGTCCAGATGCACTAATGGTGGGACTAGAGCAAGAAGTAGCTAATGCGAAATGGGCAAACATCCCTTTGCCACCGTCCCCATTAAAAGTCCTTTATACTGGCCCCAGAAACATTCAGCCTCAGCCCAGAGAACGTCCTGAATATCCAGGCCTGAGCTGAACCCATTTCTCAGCTGCCTTGGGGCAGCTCCCCCCCGCCCCCCCCCCCCCCAATATATTCTAGCTCCTCCCCTTCTGCATCTCTCCTAGGCAATCAACTGATGAAGGGACTCGGCTCATTCATTTGATTTGCTCCTTCAGGTGACCACCTAGCTTCTGTTTTGCAAGAGGTTGAGTCAGTCAATCAAATCTTTGCAGAGCAACAAAAAGCAGTACAAGTGTTAATTAAACTTTGTTATTTTCAGTATAGAATTCAGCTTGAAGTAACCCAGCCTTTTAAAGCAACTGAAAAGTTGAAGAAGTAATAAATTCAAAAAGCCTCTCTTGTTGCGTTGTTAAAGACTGCATTGAATTGCATACCTAAAATAATCGAGGAAGTGGGTTTTGACTTCCAAAACCTGAAATTAGCCCAGGTCACTGCTTTTGTACTTGCAAGCTCAGTAAAGAAACAACATGAGAGGAAGAAAGCTTCTGGAAAGGTTTTACTGGCTACGCCAACAGCAATGGCTTGTCAGTTATAGGCACCATGGTACAAAGCTCAGTATTGCAAAGCAAAGTGTAGGACCTGGAAACATGGTAGCAGGACAATTTTTTTTGATGGCGTTATAAAGCTGTGAGGCAAAGGCCTTACTAGAATTTTCTGAAAATCTCCTCCAGATTTCCAGTGCTGTTGAAGAAAACTGTATTCTCTTTGGAGCTTTACTGTTCTGGGTTAACTGTGTAGCTTAAGTTGAAGAGACTGTAGGAGGATGTCAGAGAGAGAAAAAATTGAAAGGAAGATAAGATAGATTCCTTTAAGTTTTGGAGAAAGCCTGGATGAAAGCTTTAAGAGAGATCCGAAAGGGAAGACCTTCCTCAAAGAGCCATGCAGACATTTCCTGCAATTTGACACAGAGGCCACTGCCTGAAGAATGCAGAATTGGCAGGCGTATGGTAAAGACAACAGGAAAAGTTATTCTTCAAAAGGAATGGAGTTCTGAGCTGTGGAAGGTGATGAGCTACATTTACAGATGACGGTTTAGTTTTCTAAGCTTTCTCACTGTTTCAGATCAGGGTCTGTATACCTGGTGTCAGACAACGACTGTGTGCCTCCCTGTAACATTTCCAAAACCAAAATGGAGAATGAAAGTAATTCTAACAGTGTCGAAAAACAAAGCTCTTGAAGCTATTCTAAGAAACATGTAAATATAGACAATTAGAAGGACGCTGCTATGGAAACAACCAGAGACCATTAGAGAATTATCTATAGTTATTCATATATGTCTCCTGACTGTAAAAGAAAATTAAACAATGTTGTATTTTGAGATTCACCCTAAAGTGATACAACTTTGATTAAAAGGCTTCTGTGGACACCAACAGTAAATTAGCTTCTCTTTCAACTCAAAACAATTAAGGACGTGATTGAAAATGGTATATTTTTCTATGTGGCCACTGATGCCTGAAACTTATCAAGATTTTCTAAAAGTTTTCTGCTATTACACACTTAGAATGTGAGTAAGCCACATATTACAGAAGTTTCAAAAATATAAAGAAAACACTAAGATCATATGGTGTAAGCTTTGACACTACGAGAGAATTTTCAGAAAAAACGGTACCTTTAATCTTTGGAGACACTGCTCTGTTTTCAAATTAATAACAAATGAGGATGAATATTTGCTTCCTTTTGATAGTCTAATGCATTATAAAGCAAAGTTAGAGAAGACGAGTCATCACTTGATCTTCAGTGGTGTGTTGGAAAACTTTCCAATCTCCCCTCTTCAAGTATCAGAAGAGTTTCATAATTTGCATGAGAAACAATTCTACCAATCTCAAATACATAGGAACATGCCCCAGGGTGTCCAGAAGATTTTTACACATCTACCCTGCGTGAAGATTTCCATCTATTAGAAGTTACTCTTGTACTTTAAGCATATTTATCAAGTTGTAATTTTCTAAATTATGAGAATGCTAAGAAGCAGGTGACAAAAAAATGCTTAAACCCTGGATGGTTGAGGATTGCTTGTGCATGTTTCCAGTGTGCTAATCACAGTGTTGAAACATTTACGGTAGTTTCTTAAAACCAGAGAAATCTGATCTTACACAGAAGACGCTTCTGCCATAAGACATTTATCAAAGGCTTACCTAGAATAAGGATTTGAAGACCAATTGTTTGATCAGAAATGTAATTCTTATCGAAAAGTACATTATAGTAAAACAGAAAAAAAAAGAAAGGATTTCATTCATATGTTGATTCTTAAATACCTGACTTGAGCAAATAAAGTTACCGTAGCCTAACGCAGCTACTTTCTCTGGAGAAAAAAACCCCACAATGTTGGCCTTTCAGGAAATTATAAGGATTATTTGAAGAGTTGAAATGTGATAAAGGCTAGATATGGACTGTTATATGAGAAGTATTCCGCTCTGAAAAAAAAACATTAGAATGTGTGAGCTTGCCTCAGAAGTTTTATACTAGAAAATGGTCTAATGTTCTTGCTTCAGGCTCTAGCTCTCTTGATTCCAAAAGACTTAGCAAGTTCCTACCTCAGTTTCTGCAGTGGAAGAATATGTCCCTCAGACAGACTTCTTCATATTGCAGAAACCTGGTTGAGTCTGCTAGAGAGGAGCTTCAAATTAAATAAACTCTACACATATGACTGAAATAATTTAAACTGATAGATTAAAATAGCTGAATCCTAGGACTGATATTGTATATTTCAGGACAGTAATGTAAACCTGGGAGAGAAATAAATAAAAATCTTAAGGGAAACTGTTCTAAAATTTTCCTTGTGACATTGTTCTGCATTTTTCAGTTTTTTGCCATTCGAGTTAGGCAGTTTATCCCACATTCTTTCCCATAGTCCCATATTACTATGAAAACTTGATTCCTAGAGGAGGTGCACTTGAGGATCCGGGCTTTGATAGGGGCAACAAGATATACTAGGGATGGTGAAGAAGAGCCCTTATGCAGAGTCATATATATGTCATATACCCTTTCATGCAGAGTCACCAAGGGTTAAACCCAAAAGTCACTATAGATGCAGCCACAGATGAGAGAACAGCAGCAGAGCTAGTTAGCAGAGATACAGATGTCTGTGCAAAAGTACAGATTGGCCTCTAAGTTCAAGACATGCTCACTCTGTCAGCGAGGCTGGATTGCCCTCTCATGTAACCAGTGACCAAAACCAGGAGAACGGAGAGCAGCCAAACTGATGGACCCCCAGCCAGGCTCTGCAGTCTGGTCGACAAAGACATATGTGGAGCATGTTTGCTAAGGCCAGTAGTAGAAATTTAACATTGAGTGTATTATTGTAAGCAACAGATAGTATTTTTCTGTTCAAGTACTGGATATTTGTGTTTTGGAAAAGAAGATTGGTGAAGATGATCAGCACTGAACTATAGTTCACGAATTGAGCCAAAAAACCCCCAGAGGGATATCTCTGGTTTAGACTGGTGATAGGATGCAATAAAGAAGGTGTTATCTAAAATTAGAGATAATCCAAATCTGCCAAGTTCTGCAAAGGTCCTGTTTGCTCCATCTACACACTCCTAATGTGTTTGATCTATACCCCTGATGCATGACCAGATACTGCTGGTAGGTAGAAATACCAGTAATTCTCGTTTTAGTAAAGCAGAGAATGTAATGCCTCCTTTTGCCATCCTGAAGTATATCTGAGATGCAGAGATTTAGTACAGTCATCAAAACTTAAAGAAAACTGTGACAAACTGTTCCTGTTTTGATAAAGTACATTAGGTCATTAGGTGCCTAAAATCAGATGGAGAACAACAGGAATGAGAGGAAAGAACAAGCTGCTGAAATGCTAAGCTTAGCTGACTCAGACAGGTTCCCTGGTAACAAAAGCAGTTACATTTATAAATATGCTGCAGCCCCCACAATATGGATTATTTCCCATTGTTTTTAAAAAATGACTGCTTTAAAAATAAAGATTAAAAAAAAAAATGAACTTTTGCCAAGATATACTAAGAATTATTTTCTGCCCCCTTTGCCCACACTGAATTATCCTAGGACTATTGACTCTGAGAAATTAATTGCTCACTGTGAGTATAAAGGGAGCAAAATCTCCTGTATAAATGAGACGCTACTATTAAAATGAAGATATCCAGCTTCCACTCTCACCTTTAGGTTCCTTTTAAACGAGGTATTTCTAGTAAAAATATTCTGCTTATTTAGTGCAGTAAGTAAAAAGGCAATAAAGTCCAAAGTTGTAGGTGTTTTTACATAATTTTAATTTATAATATAATAAAAATACACAATAAGTAAAGTACTGCTAAAAATGAACTTTCTTCCTCTCTGCCTGAGGGTAAGTTTTAAGAACCCTATTCATATTTGGATAACTCTGCATTTATTTTAACTTTGTTATAAAATAGCTATCAGCCTAAACCATATCAAAATATTATTTGTACAAAAACCAATCTATTTTTGATACCATTATTCTTCCATATCTGAGTGATATCAGTCACAACAGCTGTCTGCATAAAGCTGTAACTCACTTTTAAGTTCTCAGATGTATATAAACTTCATTACTTGGTGGCTTAGATCCATACACTGGAACGCCAGCTAATAACAGATCCACATTTTAGAGAGTATCTTTTAGAACTAACAATGCAACTACTAGTTATCTACCAAAGTAATGACAGAAATTGGGGGAGCTCTTTTTAAAAACAATTAATGATAGGTCTAGTTTGCAGAATTGCAACAAGGATTACCAAGCCTGGTGTTAAAACCAAACAACAAAAGAAATACCCAAACCCAGAAGAGCTCTGTAAGTCAAATTTCTTCTCCAGCTCCTGGCTCTTTCTAAAATTACAAGACTGGCAACAAAACACAAGAATCACCAAGCCCAGCTTCAGGCAACTTCATTCCCCACCTACACCATCCTTTCCTATGGAAAAGAGATGCATCTGTTCAGTGCTTTCCCTCTCCACCTCGCCCCCCGACTTTCCTCACTGCATTTCTCCCTGCTCTTTTCAATTCACTGAACAAAGCAACTCCGGTCCCTGCTGCAACAGCTCTCACTGATTACCCAATGCTGCATGTTTTCTGGCTTTTCCCAGTCCTCCCAATTCAATTAATTCTATTCCTTCTCCCAGCTCCAGTCTGACACCTGCCCATTCCCCAGCTCACCAGTCTGCACCATAAACGTCTGTTTTGTGTTCATTCTTGCCTATACTTATCCTCATGCTCCATGAGCTTTGCAGTCTTTACTTCTTTCCTCTCCTATAGGGCATTAGGAGGAGCTGCTGGGCTCCTTCCACTGCCTCTTCCCACTTCTCTTCCAGTCAGACTGGCGTCAGCCTGCCTCTTCCATAAATGTTTTACTGTAAAGGTCTCCGGCTCTGGAAAGGTGGGTGCTTTCTGCTTCCCTTAGTACCTCTGATCAGACGTCCTCCCTGCACAGCACAACGACTGCGACAGTCAGGACTGAACAGAGAGCTGGAACTGAGTGAGCCCAGGAGGCACTGCAGGGTCTTTACTGCTCTTCCTACTCATAATTACTGTGCAGTCATACCTTGTTTATTGCTGTTCTTAAGTACGCTATCAAATAAGAAGTGGACTAAGCAAGATGTAGGACATTCCAAATTGGGATTAGGTAACTCCCAGGCACCCAAGGAGGTTCGATTCCAGGAAGCTCCCAAAGCTGCACCCAGCTGGGTCTGCAGCACACACCAGGTGAGCATAGCTAGAGACTGGTGAGGAAACCAGAATAGCCCAGTAACACGCTTATTAAAGAGGAGCCTATCACAGTACATAGCTTAGCTCAAATTTAAACATTACAACTTGAATCTGGGGATTTAAAGCTCCAAAATGGCTCTAAAATTTGTTATGTAAAGTTAGATGGGAGTAATTTGCATAGACAAGCCCTAATATTGTGCCCTGGAGTAGAAGACCATATTGCAGAAGGGAAGGCAATTACCAAAGCAGGTCTCCAGAGCATTTTAAGAGTTCCCCTCTTATTTGCACACCTCCATTTTAAAGCTGAGGTGTTTGATCAAGGGCACTCAGTGCCAGCAGCCCAGGCAGAGAGGGACTGGGCAGAGCAGAGCAGGAGATGCTTGCCTGGGGGAAGACAGCCCAGTGTGATGGGGGCAGAGCTGAACATCCAGATGTGGATGCAGCCAGAGGAAGCCAGAGGCTTTCCCAGCTTTGTGCTTAGAGACAAGAGAGGTGCTTAGGCACGAGGCAAAGTGACCACGCACCCACAGGAGAGCCAGGGTGAAAGCCCAGTGCTGGGGGTGGGGGGGGCAGTAACCCAGGCTGCTGTGTCAAGCCTCACATGAGCTAGGCCATTCATCGTGGGGAAGCAGCATGTCTGCACGGCGCAGACAACTGGGAGTGAGACACGCTGGCTTGAAGCCAGGGTTCTCGATTTGGAGGAACTTGGGGAGGAAAGGGGTGGTTGAGAGCACCTGAACAGGAGCACTGTTGAGCAGTTGCATCTCAAGGCAAGAAGCAAGCCCACTCCTGAGGAGAAAGACAACAGGAAGCTAGAGATGTTCATACACCAGTTTCAGGAGCAATATGCAGTGGGAGTCATCTAGAAGAACAGCCCCAGTTTTAAGGCAGAAAGGCATAAGCATGGTGAGGGGTATGCCGGTGGCTGGTCCACCCCATCAGGAGACTTGTACATCCTCGCACTGAGGAAGCAAGTGCCCTGGCTGCAAGGACAAAGCACGTGGTGATGGAGGGAGACAGGGTCATAAGGGAAAACTGAAATGCATCAGTAGCATCTGCTGTCACTGCAAAGCCTGGTTTTGTATCGTCTACACTCATTCAACTTTTCTTTTTCCCCTGCAAACACCAAACAGTCATTCCAGTGAGCTAACTGGTGGTGGTAAACATAGAAAAAATTGTTACTTTGCACAGCAATTTGTCATAAACAGCTTGTAATTATTGCAGGAAGAACACGAAGATTGAGTGAGAACAGATTGAGTGAGAAAACACTGTAGATGGCTCAAAAGAAGTACCTGAGAAACTGACACAAAATATGACAAGCTGGGACAAACCGTCACAATTTCTGAATTCCATCTGGCTCATCAGTGACCAGAAGGGATCATGGGAATGGTCCTGAGGTGATCAGAACGTTTCACTCAGTCTTGATTTTGGTTTATGAAATATAAGACCAATATTTTAATAAAGTGCTACTGCAGTGAGACACTCTCTAACAAAACTATTACTCTACTCTTTGGAGGAACTGGAAAAATCTTGCAAAACGTTCATTAAAATAGTCATATTTCTGAGAAATCTCCCATTCCCACCACATTACTAAAGCACTGCTGGTGTGGAGCAGCAGTCAAATTTTGCATTCTGATGTTTTTGTACTTTATAACTTGGTGCTTTCTTCAAGATTTCTTCATCTTTGTTTTGTGTATGAGTGACAATTTTTTAATACGGTTTATGTACTAATGCATGAAAGCTGAAAGAACAGAAAAATTAAAAGACCTTCCCTGGGAAAGGTTTTGTTAGGCTCCCCGCTTGCAGAAATATTCTAGCAAAAATGCTCACTCTGTCAGGAAACAAAACACTGACGGCTCAGGTGCAGGTTGTGAGCCCTCCGTACAGTCCTGCTGCAACCAGTCTTTACTGCAGGTAAGGGAGGTACAGGTTAGCCCGCAACAAGACAATTTTGCAGAATTCTGAATGACTTTCATTTAACACACCCAATCAAAGAATTGCAAATGAATGGCAGCTAGTCAAAATGCAAAATGCCCCTGCCTGTCCAACCCAACATTTCTAAACTGGAAATTTGCAACCCAAAGCCCAGTACTTGCACAGCAGCCACTTGCGGGCACAACCAAGAGAGTGGACAGTGGAGGGTAAGTCCTACCCGTGTTTTCAGAGACCTATGCAAACTGGTAAATAGCTTCACTGATTCCTAACAACCCAGACTGGTGGTGTGGCTACCGTGGGAGGGGATGTGAGCCAGACTCTTACTCATTCCTATTTGCAAGCATGGGTGCACGCAAGTCCAAAACTGCTTCACAGTGAGCTATTTAGAAGAACGAGAAGTATGTTTAAGAAAAATGACATTTGAGAAAGTCACAATCTGTTTGCCAGTTTTTCCTCTTCCTCTGTCTATCAATTATCAGCAAATGTCTTATTCACCACCCATTCTTTGCCTTCTTCTTCTTCTATGTGAGCTTTTCTTTTCCTTTCAGTCTTTAAAGCATTTAAGGGAGTCATTGATTTTTCTATATAATATATCAATCTTTAAAGTGCTTTAATATTCACATCACTGTCAAAAGCAGAAGCATCTTTGCTGAAGGCAGTGGTACTGCCAGAAAAACTTTAAATTTAGCTCAGTATATATATACATATATTTTCCCTACTTCCCACACACATAAAAGCTGCACGTTCCAGTTGGAACTTCCTCTAAACTCTTTAATTACACAGGTTATTTAGTCTGGCTCTTTCCTTTCCGATTACTTTTTAACTAAATTAAATGTCTGCCCCTTGCTGTCCTTTCTACATTAGCAGGCCCATTATTGATTTTTATTATCTTTCCAAAGAGAAGTTTTTTGCAGCTGATTGCGATTTACACTGTAAGCAGTTCACTTATGCTGAGAATTCATGCGGCCACTGAGACTGCTTAAGATGGTTCTCTCACAGCTCAGCTATGCCCAGCACTGAACCAGGTATTAGTGCGAACATTACAGAGCTTTGCAATGGGAAATGGAGACAAATACACAAATGCTTCTGTAGCATAAAGAGCACAATGATATTGCTCATTTATGAAGCACTCTTGTACCAAAATAGCTCCTCATGAAAGTTTTACCAGCTAGCTCCCTAAAGAGGTTCCTATTTGCTCTCCAGTCTGCAGTGATGTTTGCAGAAGCAAACGTGTTGCTTCTTTCTCTTCACCCGCAATCAATGTAGGGAAAAAGCAGGTAAAAAGGAAGGGAGAGAACGAGGAAGCAAAAGTAGTGAATGCTTTAGATAATGTTTGGCCTTTTGGCAGCCCCGGAGATGATAACGAAGGGGCTGACAAAGGATGCTTCAAGTCCAGAAGTGTCAGGACAGTTGGTCACCGATGCATTGGCTAGAATTATCTGCAAACAAGGAAAGGGTCAACTCTTAACAGTGACAGACCAGGTTTTCTTTTTCTTTGTTGCGTACATCTGAACAGCGAAGCTCTACACAGCAAGTTGCTTCAGTGATAGCTATTGTTTGTGATACATTCCCACCTGCATGCTTCAGAGACCTGATTTCTCATTGATTATGCCACTTTCGACTCCTAGCAGCAGCATCAGAGGAGAGGAATCAGAGACTCAAGCAAGAACAAAAACAAAAGCCTGAAGTAACAACACTGATTTATTTTACCCTTACATTGCAAGTGTATGTTTTTTTTTTTTTCTCAGCTACAGTTCTGAATTCCCAAAGCACTGCAAAAATGGTCAAAACCAGATGAAAATGAAAACACAAATTGATGATTCAGAGACAAAGCTGGAGAGGAGCACATTTCAAGCAAGATATGGTTTACAGTGGATTGAGAAAATAACTACAATTAAAATAAATACAAAACCTCCTGACAAGCCTACTAAAAAACAGAGAATACAAGACAGTATAGGAGATTATAACTCTAATGACTGAGAATATACAAGATATTACAGTAATTAGGACCTCTACATTTGTCCCAGGTATCTATACAGTTGGATAAAAACACATCTCACAGAAGAATCAAATTGTTTTGCAATTTACACCTTCACAACCGATGGCATTTATATAATGGGATGCAAACTTCTCCCTCTAAATGGATCAGTATCCTCAAAGGACGCAAACAAATCTCTTTGCTACTCTGTAAGCCTGGAACCTCGTTTTAATCAGGGTTATGGTACCACCGTGTCAGTCACAGAAATAACTGCAGTTGAATGTGAAGATACTTGGCATAGTTACAAACTAACCAGCCAGGTAACGACCGTAGAGTGAGCGCAATGGCATTTGCCAAAACCCTGCTACAACTTTCGCAGTGGCACCACGCTTTCAGTTGAGCAGCTCTCAGCCTTCTGCTAGAAATGGGCAATGTTTTACAGCCCTATCAATGCAGGTTCTGAACAAGTGGTGCCCACAAGATACACAAATCACATTGATCACAATATAAACAGGAAATGTAATTTTGCTTTTTCTGGAATATATACACGGTATCAATAAAGTCGCCCTCTCAAACATATGGGCCTGTGAGTTGCTGTTCTAAATCCCAAGGAGCTAAAAAAAACCCAACTAATATTTCTTCTCCTTCCTGCAGAATTTCTAAAGTGAAAACAAATTTCAAAAAAATTTCTTTTCCTGTTCCCCAAGTCACACACATCATCCTCCCTTGTCTCACAGTAAGACTTCTTGCTTCACTGGCAACTGTACCTTCAGCTACATGGTGCATGGACTGCGCACCGCACTGCACCTGTAGCATGGAATAAATACCTTTGGCTGAGCCCATTCATTACAGCACAACCATTCTGGCAGCTGTAAAATTAATAGTTTTATAGCATCACCAAAACATATCAGATTAATGAAAGAAACATTGCAGTCCATCACCCTTTTCTCTTAATTCCCTTCTGTTCCATTGTTACTGTTTCTTTCCATCATTTCAATGTTTTCCCTGGCTTCTATTGGCATGTTGGACCATTTTCCTCTTTTCCTCGTAATTGAAAATTAGAGTACATCTAACTCAGTGAAGTCTTGCCATGTACACCAGATGGCAATTCATATATTTATGTAGTGTAATGTCAAAAGGTCAAAGGCATCACTCTTCACATACCAACCTTTACGTTAATCTGATCTGAGTGGGGGACTGGGACATATCCCCAGCTGATTTCGTGGCAGACCTTCCCTAATTCTCTCACCAGCCACCTCTACCCCCCTCCAAAGCAAGCTTAATGCCCCTGTTCCGACCAGCACGTTTTTCCCTGCACCCCCACAAGCCCTGTGCAATGTTCAGGCCAGAGGGACAAGACCAAAAAGGAAGCTACGGGTTTCAAGCGTGGCCTTCAAAATGCGGCGGATATGTTTTAAAGCAATTTCTTTCACTTGATATTTGAAATTAATGAGAACAAACTCATCTTCAAATTTTGAGTCAGAAGCATTTTAATGCCTTCTGAACCACTACAAAGGAGAGGTCACATTCCACAAGTCTGTTTTCCTCCTCTACCAGAAGACTTTGCAGCGTTGCAGGATAAAATTGTTTACCATCTAGCCCTTACTATTTCATAGAACCTGATTCACAACACTCTGTTAGTAACCTTTATTAAAATTGCATCAGTCATCTCCCTTCAAAAAAGATGATGTATGCAGTTTTTCATGCTACACCAAACACTGGAAGAACAAGATAGAGAGACACATTTGAATTTACATAAAGATTGCAAGCTGTTGTTGCAAAGTAAATCTGAAGTGGTGTGACCTGTGTGTAGGCATTTGATCTGATCGCATTTCTGCATATTGAGTGTTACATGTACAAAATCTATAATTGGAGTCTGTTTTCTGAAAAGAGATAAATGGCTTCTTTCTATTAAAAGAGAAAATTATACATTTCTGGACAGGGTCTCCCAGGCCATATTTTCATGTAAATTAAGTCTTTTATTTTATCCAATAGATATTTAGAATTAATAACAATTTTACAAAGAAATGTTTAAATACCTTTTCTATTTTAAAAAGGTTACATTTTGTTAAATCTATCTTCCCCCCCCCCGCCAAGCATAAATGCTGTATTTTACTACTTACTTAAGGGGCATTTATATGTTGGGATTGATTTGTTATTGCACACCTGCCTGCATCAATTTGCCATTTCTGGACAAACACCCATATTTCTGGGGAGTTATGGCTCGGTTCGCTTTTTCTTAGCACTAGCTCATACTTCTGCTAGTCTATATACTTAAAAGACATTACCACATTTCAGATGGGAACATCATAAGAAAAAGCTCCCTGTACAACATGGAACCGCCCAATCAATCAGTTTCCAGTGTTCTCTAGTCTCCACAAGCACTGAAATTCCAGAGGAAAAATAAAGAAAAATTGATGGATTTTGTTTGGGTTAAGTTTTAAATTTTAGTGTCAATTTTCTCTGGCTGGACAGATCAATTTTTCTTATGAATTGCTCGTGTCCTCTCAGTTCACTTTATTCTAGAACGTGTAGTTTGCAATAAACAGCCCCCTCAGAGCATTTCACCATTTCTTCTACTCCCAAAGCAAGTTGAAAATTTCCGAAGTTTGTTCCCTTTTCATGAAAACTGCAGATGAATGAGAAGCTAAAAGCAGACCTCGTCTTCCCACTCTAAAAGTTCAGACCACAAGTGCTGTACTTTTCCAAGCTCTAAACCTAACAAACCCAAAATGTAAGATAAATAGCCACAGCAATGCAATAACATACATAATAACGAGTCTAATGTGCTAACCCTCTCCTCCTGCAATCTCTAGCATAAACAGAATAAATAAAATAAAAAAAGGAAAAAAAAGAAATGCACAAGAACAAGATGACGCCCAGATGAGATTGCTGTAGATGAAAGCCTACAACATTCAAACCATAAGCTAAGTAAATAGGAAATGAACATAAGCTAGGTAAAAACAAGAGTAGAAAGAAGCCAGCCATTAACCTCTCTCTCTGAACTCGGAGAACTCCAGCAATACTGAGACACTCAGTTTGCAATTTTACAATACAGAATAATGGTATTTCAAAACCCCATGTAAATCATACATGAGCGCAGAAAACGTGTGCTATGCAGACAGAGGAGTAATACATCAGACTCCATGCTACACCACATTAGCACACTTTCTGGAAATGGCAAGGTGTTGCAGATGTTGGCAAAGGTGGAGTCTCGCTCTGAGTTGTCCCCAACCTTGACACCTACACTCCTGTTGCTGAAAGCAGCCCATACAAGTGCTCAGGACCCCACTGGTACACATCAGTCAGAAGTGAGGGATGGGAATCTAACAGTGCCAAACCACAGCTTCTTGCTCTGGAATTAACGGACTCCTGCAGGCCATCATCCTCAGCGATCTCTGCTTTTCCCAACGCTACCCCTAGCCCTGAATGACGGCAAACCCTATCACAGCAAAGGGCCCCACTCAATGCATCATCATGTCAAACAATGCTGGCCTTTGGCATCCTTCTCTGAAACCTGCAGATGTTTACAGGCAGCCAAATTCCACAGCTCCTCCTTTTCCTAACCATGACCTGACTTAAAGCAACCCTAACCCTTCAGGGTACAATTGCACATACAGAAGCAGAAAGGAACCAGAGCCTAATGAAAATGCAGACTCCTGCCAGCAGTCAGGCTTTACAGTTTTCAGTTCACTACCCCTACGCCTAATCCTGACCCTACAGCATACTTACATAAGCAAGTCTACCATCTTCAGAAAAAACTTACCTTCAAAGAAATAAACCAAAAACCCATGTACGTGATCCAAGGGCTATTAACAACTACAGACACCAAGAGAACAGGAACCAGGCTTGCAGATCTCCGATGTTGTTTCACCAGGGATGACTGCTTTGTTCCTGTAAATCACAGCACCCACACGGCACCTGCCCACCTGCTCTTTTACACCAGCGCAGGCAGCGAATTCTAGTAAAGAGCCACTGTCTGTTCCTTCTGATCCCTACAAACAGCCTCTTCATTTCTTTGTCTGTCCTTTGAAACCGATGTATTAAGAACAGCGCTCTCTTGGAAATACAGGGATTTTACTGCCTTTATTTTGCCAAGAGTAAAAAATTTCTCACCCTAAAAGATGCAGTGAACCACCTGCTGCCCATTGCACATTCATGCCATGGCTTATCTTTCAAATGGCTTGTTCTCACACCTCGTGGAGTTACAATATTGAATAACAAGATGCAAAAAGCAAACAGATGAATGAGAGACAATCAGCAAGAGTTTTAAAAAGTAGAACCATATATAGAATCATATGTATATAATGTCTCTATTTTTAATACGTATATACATATAAATGCATACACACACACACAGAATTGGTAAATAACAGAATACAGCTTATATTTCAATTGATCTATTGACAAAATTTTACATTTGCCCTGAAATACTTGCCTTTTTCCACTTTTTTTTTTTTTAAAGCCAAAGTATATATGTTAACAAAGGAAGCTGCTGAAAACCAGCAGTTCCTCTTATCTATACTAGTCCACAAGGTAATATCTTGGTCTAAAAAAATTGTATTTCCTAGATTTTTCTGGTTCTGTCAGAGAGCTCATCTAAAATATCCCAACCTTGTGCTCTGTCTCTTGTACAAAGTCTGAAGGAATTTCTTGCTGAAATAGGTTGAGCTAGAAGGCAAGACAGGCATTAGCTCATCAGACTCACTGGACAAACAGCATGCCACTTCCATCTGTGTGATCAGCTGCAGAAGAATACCCTTAAAAAGTCTAAGCTGGTTTGTTTGCAGGGCCCAGAGAAAGAAAAGAAAGAAAGAAAAAAAAAAAGTAGTAATAAAAAAATATTGTGCCTAATACATGATTTACAGACAACAGAATTGTAACAGATCCAAGCTACTCAAACTATCAAAGCAATTGCACTCAGGCACATCTTCAATAAAGAAATATTAAAAATTACAGAAAAAGCAATCTTTTTTTGTGCTTCTCAATTAAGCTGGTATTTGAATATTGGCCTTTATTACATTGTGTTTCCATTATTTCTGAAAGTTAAAAAGGTCTTTGTTGGCATTGGGACTGTGATATATGAACCTCAGCTACTATTCACATTTGGTATCCCGTATATGCCATTCTAACTAATGGGAAAAGCATGAAAATCAATGTGTCTCAACTAAGAACTGAAACTATCTAAATTGACCTATGACATGCAGCAAAATACACATTTCTCATCATTTTCTAAAATGGATTCTGCATTTCTCAGCTCCACAGTAGTTTGTGCATTGAAAATATCTAAAATTTAACTATTACATTTGTGGGAAATGGTAGAATGAATGAATTATGTCCACTTTAGGACATTTTAATATCAGAGATAAATTTATAATTTCCGGCAGAACTAAGCAATACAGCTACCAGCAACTTAATTATGGTTGTTTCACGTGCCTAAAAGAATTCAGACCTCTGGAATCTCACATTTGATAGCCAAAACCTATGAGCCATCACACAAAGACTGCAGGCGCTTTTGAAATTATAGGCTGCTAGCTATACATTGCCAAATTATATTATAAATTATTAATTCTTTTCCATTCGTGCAAAAGGACAGAGGTCTTCCTAGTATAATAATCTAATAATAACTGATACAATTGCTTTCTACATATCAGTCCTTGCACGGCTAAAATTAGTCCTTTGTCTGCTTGTGTTCTGAAGGCTTGCACCGCCATGAATTTGGGAGTGACTGCTGGGCTCATCATTCCCATCAAAACTGAACAATTTTGATAGTTCATAATGTAGAAATTTGGTAGCTAGTAGCTACATGCTATTGCCAGAGCACTCTGATATGTAAATAGTGCCTTCCCCCTCCCAGACCCACTAAAATCTTTCTTTCCCTGAACATCAATTAAGACAGACCTTTGGCTTCTTGCTAATGAATAATACGTGTTTAAATCTCAGTTTGCCAAGTAGATTCCACAAACTTCATACCGGTTTCTATTGCTTCATCTGGAGACTATGCCACGTGACATCTACTGAACGTTTTTGATGGTTCAATAAAGAAGAAATATCAGGCTGTCCTCAGGTTTCTTTTGGTGTGTGCTTTCCTTGTATTCTAGGTTAAAGATTTTGGCAGCAATTTGCAAGTCCAATCAGACAACTACATGCAAGTTGACCCAGATTCATCAAGTTACATTTGTGCATAACTGATTACAAGCTAGAGGCCTACATCCAGAAAACATCTTCCCAGGAACAACTCTGGATTATTTTGTTTAAAAAAGTCTTCCAAAAAATGTGCTGAAAAAATTAAACAAGCCAAAGTTAAGAAATCTTTCCTTTCATCCATTTCTTAGAGAAAAATTTTCCGTTGTTCACTTATTTTACAGAGACAACAACAAGCCAGAAGAGGAGTAAAGACGCCCAGAAATCAAATCATGCTGTACACACATAAGAAGACGACAATGTCCCAGGGTTCTACATTTCAGCCAAAAGAACAAATGAAAACACTTGCAAACAATTTGTATGCCAAAAATCAGAAGCCATAATTATAGGGTTGTAAAGTCATACGTATCTATTAGAGGGCAGAAGAAAAAGGTAAATCTTCAGCTTGCTTAATATATTAGCTCTTCAACAAATGTACCTATTTAAAGAACAGCATTGTTCTGTTTTACTGAAGAAAAGCAGCCAACTGCTTTCTATAATTACAACCAAAGAAAAATTTTTTACCCCATTTCAAAGCCAAAGCTACATGAAGAGCAGTAAAACCTTGAAAGAAAGCTTCCCTGTGAGTTCTTTCAAGGGCATGGGCTAAAGATTAGCATTTATCTGAAGTTACTTGCACAGAGGAAGAAGTGCTTTCATCTGAATATTACAGGTCAAATTCTTACTAATAAACATGCACCTGACACGCTGTGCGTCCTGTAATCTTCCTTCCTGCCCAGACTCCAGCCCTCATTTTACATTTCTGTCAATTCATATAGACTGGAAGAAAATTGAAATCCTTTGCTCCATTCTTAAAAAGCTTCTTATTCCATATTTCAGCCAAAATCCTTTCTGCTATATGTACCTCTTCAATAAAAGTTGCTCCTCCACACTTTACCTCACATCTCTGCCTCCTCCAGTTGAGACAATCCCATGCTGGAACTAAATTAAGAACTTGAAAAATGCAAATGAAGTAGGCAGAAAATGATTTATTGCGGCACCAAGAATTTAAACTAATAGAACAATACAGCACTTTTTGATCAATCTACAATGCCCCACAGGCAGTTTTATTTAAATCAAAGTGTTATCTAAAATAAGATGAAGGAAAAGTAATTCAGAAGTATATTCTAGAAATATTTTAAATTGGCTTTGTAGAGACACAAGGGTACTCGCTTTCTGCTGCATTAATACTGATGGGCTGATATGGTATCTGCAGAAGCCATGCAATTAGAGCAGTATGGGATAGTGCTCGAAGGACTCATTGAACTGTAGCATAGTTAGAAAAACAATATAAAATAGTCTTAGATGAGAGAAGTTTAAATAGTCAAGATACTTATATTCAGAATGATTGTTGACACTTGTAGTCATGGTTTCTAAAGACTTAACTTTAGTAATTAGATGCCTTAAGTCTAAATAATCTAACACATGCTGCCACATTATTAAATTCTCTTCCTAAAATAGGCAGGGAATTTTTTTATCAGATTCAAGGAAACTTTGTATCACATGATCTTTGGTGATACCTGCAACCTGCTTGAACTGGGGGCTCCCCATATCTCATTCAGAATGCAGTAAGCTAGAAAACCCCATCTGAACCAATATCAACCAGTCTAGAACAGACCTACGTCTGCACCAACACAAAGCAAAGTTTTCAGGGCTTTGAGGACAATATTCAGTAGTTTTGCAACAACAGAATTCTTACCAAAGTATTTGGGTTCTCTCATATGGATGCTCTCTTTCCCCTAGGGGCATTATTTAGTAGAAAAAAAACAGCATTTCTACTGCAGCTATACTCCATCTCTAACTCCACAGTTATTCTACAAGCAGGTATGAGGATAGTCCTTGTTTTAAACATGAACGGACTCTTCTTCCCTAAAAGGGCAGACCCCCAGCAGTTACCTTGTCTTATTTACTGCTTCACTGAAATAAATCTCTCCCCCGCAGATATACTGCATCAAGAGAAGGAATTTGCAGCAATGCTCAGAGAAATGAAATGTGAAAAATCAAGTACTTATTTCTGGGTGCACCACAGCTCTAAATATACCCAGTTTTGCCCAGGGCAAACAAGTATCCTGCCTCCTGCAGTTGTCCAGGTTTGGGATCATCTCCCTATCTTGCCGCATCAGCTCCCCCTTACGCAGCAAGGCCAGACCAGAGCTGACCTCCCTGTCATCTTCCTGGGGGCTCAAGGGCCCACAGAAAGCAGCTATTAGCCAGCCAGTCCCTGCATCAAGCAGGGGGCTGCAAGGCAAATACACTAGGGACCACATCCCTGTCATCTGAGAAATAAAAGCCCAGCCATGCCTTCAGGATATACTGGGGACAGTATTACTGTGCTCCCCCCAGCTTTACTACAGACTTATTTAAGCTTCTGTACCAGAGCTGAGCCTTGCTTTTCTCCAGCTTGTTTCACTATGGACCATCAGAAAACATTAACATTTCCATTAAGCGCAAAGAGAAACAGAGGCTACCAATAGCCACAAACGATGTCCTGGTGCCACCCTGTCGGGTACCATGCATAAACCAGGGCAAAACAGAGCCTGGGAAGTTCTTGGTTTCTAATCAGGCTGCCATCAGGCTTTGTGAACCTGTGTATGGTATCATCCTTAGAAATGCTTTTCAAATAGAGATACAGAACCCAAGGAATTATAGATAGGTCTGTTCTGCGTGAAAAGGATGAATTACAAGAACACTGCAAACTCCATACTGAAAATGGTGTTCCAACTTGTTCACTTGCAAAATAAATAGCTCTTCTTCAAAATGCATGTACTAATGTGGAAGTGGTGAAGACTTGCTCACATTCTCATTTGCCCCAAACAGAGGATTCACTTTCCAAAAAAACCCCCAAATCCAAACTTTTTTAAAATCCCAAAGTATATATCACATATACTCTATTCAGCAATATATCCTGCTGCTTCTGGGAAGAAGGCTTTTTAAGCCTTTACTACTTTGCCAGATGGCTTAACTGTGTCCAAAAATAGCCAGAAATCAAAAGATATTTGGTCAGTAACTGTGATATCTTATTAATACTGAAAGATGAAGAAACTAGAAAGAGAGACATTTGACAAATGACAAACTACATTTATACATACTTTATCCTATTATTAGCACACTTTAGACCTTAAAACTCCCGTGAAGAAACCTTAAATCAGGATGGTAAATTTAAACACCTGCAGATACTAGTTCTGCTGTACAAATCTGCTCCCCAGCTCTTCCTTACTCTGCTGAGTCATATGCAGAGCCTCACAGGGAAGGATATAACTAACATCCCTTCCTCTCATCACTCCAAAAAGTGCAACTCAAGTACAGGAAATCGTTACCTGGAGCAGGATTTCAGGGAGTCTGATATCAGCACTGCTATTCAACGCCCTCTTCCCAGAACTTTTCTAAAGGTTCACTAAGGTAAAATCACTCAGCTAAGGAGCTGTTACCTAGCACACTTTTGGGTAACTACCTACACCACGGGGGAGCTAAATGTTAATGTGACAACAAAAATTAGAGGTGATAGAATTTTGCATATACTTATTGCCAAAGAGCTAAGTTCATCATCTTATCCTTCTGGGTAAGCAGAGGTCTGCAGGAGGACTGATAGGGGCTGGTTAATGCCTCTATTTCTTACGTAAGGAACACCTCGTTATTCAGCTTCTTTAAAGAACTCTTTATTTGAGCCTAGTTACAATGAAACATAAATAAACCACCCAAATCAGACAACATGGTTAAAAACATTTATAAAAGACACATAGGATAAAGTGAAACAACCCCATAGCAGGGAAGGGAGCTCTATGTCTTACCTAGTTGGCAACTGCAAGGTAGCAGCATGGGTTTCAGCTCTGAATGACCCCGTGTCTGCCTAAGGAAATGCCCAAGAGAGGATTACTCAGGCCTCTGCCTTAGGTAAGTCGCCTGCAAGAGAGTTTCCCACAGAAAATAGCTCCAGAGGCCCTCCTTGGGCAAACCTTCAAACCTCAGGGCATCCAGAGCAACTCTGCCTTGGTGCTGCCTTTGTAGGTTTAACAGCGTCTCAGAGAGATTCAGCCTCTCCTCACCTAAACTCATTCCGTGCCTCCCTTTTCCAAGGGACACACAGTCATCAGCTTGCTTAAATAAAATAGCGGTCAGATTCCTCAAATACATGAATGACTTTTTGCTAGGCTGAGAATCACCTCACACATTTAAATGGGTAGTAAATAGCCTCAGAGGTAAAAGTCTCCCATGCCCTTAGTGCCTTACAGGCATTCTTCAGTATGAAACGCATTCACTGGAGCTTACGTCTGAAACGAATCCAAACCATTGCGACCCAAAGGCCTAAGCAGGATGGCTAACTCGTGACTGGCTGCTGACTGAGACCAGAAACAATGGGAGAGCAACGGGTTTGGGGTGAATGATCCCCAACCTCCCTTTCTAACACCTGATTAAATAATTCTTTAATCAAATTATTCACTGCTAGATAGCAATTACAGAGTAATGTGTTTATCAGCTACTGCGTATCAAGTATGCGCCACGAAGACATCGTTGCTGCCATTTAGATATTGTTTCCCTAGAATGCAGTGTCAGTTAAATATTTATGAACGACCTTTCTTAGAAACTTTGTTCATGACTGTAAAAGTATTCTTGCAAATAATTTGGCCGCTTATGGAATACAAGCAATTGTGTCTTGGGATACAAGATCAATAACATGCAAAACTCTCACATTTTGTGTTAAGCTTTTCCTTCTCATAGGAAATGAATCGGTACTGTCTTTAGGTTAGATATTTCTAAAGTGATAATTTGATGACTCTTCTTCATTGCTCTAAACCAAAGTAGTAGTTTTCGGTATCATTCTTCATGGACAAGAGTTTATCTTATAGAATTTAACATCCCACCCAGGATCACCTATGGAGATTGATCTGGAGAGGCACAAAGACTGAAATATCTTTACTGCCTGGTAGAAGTCATTCCTCATAAAAGGAACTGGAGATTTTTGCAGGAAAACAGGCAAGATACAGGGAAGTCTAACACTATTCATGTTAGAGTTGTTCTGTTTTTCTTCGAAAAGCACCATATTCACTGAAAAAGTTGGCTCCTTTCCAGATATCTGATAACACATTCTAACAGATTCATGAACATGAACACATTCTAAATTCTGTTCATTCATGAAATTCTAAATTATATTAAAAAACTTAAAATCTGTTTCCCAAAACAAGAAACTTCTACAATAAGCCAAAACAACTAAAGTCTTAGATGAAATGATAATGCAGCTTCAAAGGAAAAACTTGGCAATTTTTCTTTTCCTCTGTCATTTCCAATAAAATATTTGCCCTTTGACTCAAAGTTCAAATATTCTTATGAAAAGAAATGCAGGTGATTCTTACAACAAGCAGATGTTATATATGAACTGCTGAGGAAATTTCTTTTAGTAACATATGATAGAAATTATCTAGCAAACTAATTGAGTAGGTAGCATGAGTGCAAGCAAGCACTGCCTAAATTTATGCACTGGCCTTTTTTCAAATACTCTTTTTTTTACTTGAGGATGCATAGTTTGCTCTTTTAAATATCCTTTGTTTTATCAATTGTCTTCCCATAGGCATAATTCTCTCTCGGGGCTGTAATGTCAGTAAGTCACCTAGATGCTCAAAGTGCAAGAAAACTTTGACATTTAGAAGCAAACTAATTATTTTGCTTTAGTAAATGCTCTGAAAGGCTGCAGAAATTCGCATCTTTTAGTACAAAGAAGCCAATGGTCTGGACAAGGAAAAGAAACATAATGCACTATAAAAGAAGGCAAATGTTTTACTTACCGATTTTTTTTAAAAGGAGATATTTTAACACACCAATTATTATTTTTAAAAAGTTGTCTCCTTTGTAATGGGATGATTTATTTTCAAAAATTGCTAAAATAAGAAAAGAAATATTCCATTCTTTTATTTTTATGGAAAAGTTTTGTTGTCTAAACCCTGTTCTCCTGATGCTGTCATACGCAAACTTCTGACTCTTCTTGGTTCACAAAGAGCTCTGGAGTCATTTCCCCAGGCAATTCTTCAGTCCCGTGTTTCTTGTCACTGCTTTATCCAGCCCTGCTGCTCCATCTGACACCTTTCTCGTGCCTGTGCTGAAAGCAGCAGAATTTGGGACCTATGAAGGGCAGCTTCTCACAGAGCAATGACATGGAGTCTGAACAGACTACCCGTAGCACACTCTGTATTCATACTTAAATCAGCCCTAGAAAGAGAGATGCAACAGTCTGTTCTTTCAGCACCCTCAGTCCATCAATAATGCCTGTTCTTAGGGACACCTTTCCTTCCAGAGCTGTACTGAGAGAGACCTGTATAGAGAGCAAAACCTCCTCCTATTCACACAAACCAGTTCTGCCACTATGCAAACTTAAAAATACTACTAATAAACACAAGCAGCACTTTTTCTAACATTAAAACCTTATTCACACAAGTGGCACAGGAAAAACCTTGTTAGATTCTGTACAGTAACACCACTGTCCATAACACTGTATAAAATTATAGAGTCACCAGCCCAAACTTGGGTGTTCTTGACAAAGCAACGCAACAAATTGATTCCAACAATTAAATAAGTTTTATCAGCAAAATTACTGTCCAAATGCCCCTTCAGTTGTTTTTACATCGCTGAAAAAGTTGTAGCTCTGACAATTTAATTGCTAAGGTATTTCATTCAATTAGGTCCACTGACCTAGCTGAATGTTAAGAAATATTTCATCTGCAAAACTGTTATGTTTAAAATGGTGGTAGCTAATATCACTACAGCATACACAAAAATTAATTTGGTAGAAGAAAGCAACCACAGGGTTTTTTCTGGACCAAACCCTTCAAAACTATAAAAAGTGGTTCTCTTGTCATTTTAAAGTTTTGTGATTGTTACTGTTGAATAGATAAGCCTCTAAGTGAATACAGCAAAGCAGATTTGTAGTCACTAATGGAGTCCAATGGAGCTAGTGTTAATTCTACCGGAGCGACACGTCTCTGCCACAGAACAGGAAGAGAGGTGTAGCACCTGTGTTCACCCGAGATGCACAGTCAAGCAAAAAGATGATAGGCAAGACAAACATATCTGTCACAAACAAACCCCAAGATTTTAGTTTTCAGGAGCTCCTTTTGATTAGTTTTTGAATGGTTGTGGGTGCTGAGGTTACATTCTACTGCAGAGAATATAATTTAGCCAAGACTGTGAGAATTTCATCAAGAGATGGGAGATGTCAGGCATTATCTTCTGCAGGCATTTCTGTGCTTCAAGACAGGAAAAAACATTTCCAATCAACCTGAAAGATACTATTGGCAATGCACAAATGGACCAAGAGAAAATAGTGGATTAAATAAATAACAAAGGAATAATACAGCAGCACAAGTTTTCAGGCCAAAGCCTATCTACTGCATTTCCACATCATCACTGAATACGAGCAAATTACTAAAAAGCAAATTATTTTTTAACAATTTTTTGCGGCTTCACACACAAAAAAATAGCTTAATTATGACTTTGATAAATCATGACATATGCCACTATAAAATGCTTTATAAGCATTTAAGGTTTACTATCAAATTGCCTAATTGGTGCCTGATGAAAACATCAAAGGACAGGCCAGAGATTACTCAACTGTTGTAGCACTAGGCTGGACCCAAAGGACATCTGAACTTTTCTATTCCATGCTATACTCAAAATCCCACAGTTTGAGCCCACCGTGAAAACTGCAGTCACTCCAGTGGTGAGATTCAATGACTGCAGCAGAGATGCTAAATTTCAGGGGGGTTGGGGAGGGTTTCTGAGGGGGTTGTTTGTTTGTCTTCTTAAAATGGAGGACCACAGGCATTAGCAGTTACTTTATCAGGGGAATCCTGAGGCTGCTATTGCCTAATCACCTTCACACCAAAATCAACAAGAAACTGCAATGCAACCACTGAAGCAGCTACTGATGTATATGAAAGTTATACAGTTCCAACCAAATGCTGCATCTGATTGCAATACTATTACAAAATCACGTTAGATCAAACTAAACTCATTTCATACACAGGGTATTAGCATGGGATTTTAAGATGATCCTTTCTTTGATTTTTATTTTCAAGTAGAAGAGTTCCAAATGTAGTGAGACTGTTTCCAGAGAAGAAAAATTGACTCTCTCCTCAGTGTTAAAATTGATTTGAATCAGTCAGATTCTAGAAGTTTACATTTTACTTTTACAAGCTTGAAGCTGTGATATGCATACAAAGTGATTGATTCAGTGGATTTCTGTGCCTTAAAATCTTACAAATTGCTGGATTAAGTCAATATTCACGTCAGCTACAGTAAGAAAAAGTAAAATAAATATGTATACTGTAAGCTATTGCTCAAAGAATGCTGAAATATAACAGAATAAATGGAAGAGACCAATACAAATATCTCCTCACAGGGGCAATGTTTGTCAAACCCTCAAAGAAAGAAAGAAATATCCTTGAATATAACCTTATACAACATTTGCCGGAACTTTAATTACTGGAAACCTGCAACAAAGCAACTGATCATCAGGCATCTTTTGTCTAATTTTCCTTTGTGGGTAAGCACTCATCAGCCTCTGTGTTTCAGCTTTCAGATCAAGAGAATACTCTAAGTAGAGGAAGCGAAAGCATTCCCAAAATCATAACTGTATAGCAAATGCTCTGTTTCAGGAGAGACTCCATCTTAGACATTTAAAGTAAACACTAAAGCCCATCCATGAAGATTATTAGTCTCATTTATAAATCAGATCATGTATAAAAACATATTTGCAGGACTCTGATTTTTTGATTGCCTAAGCATGACAAACATTTATCACAGATATATGCAAAGCAAACTGACCGGCAACTCGGCCTTGGGTCTGCAGATATGAGTCCCATGAGTTATCCTAACTCTTCTCAGTTGGGTGATTTGTATCAGTGAAAAAATAAAAATAATAAAGGCACCCCTACAAAACCACAAACTTTGACCCATAGTTGTTAGGTTCCAACCAGGAATCACTCTTACGCACTGCTGCCAAACTAAGGAATATAGTTTCTCTCCCTTTGCTGCCATCGGAACAAGTACCAAAATTTTGGTCAATGACAATGCAAATCTAATCTAATGAACTAAAAGTTAAGCTGGTCATCCCCAGTCAATGGAGAGAGCCACCCCAGACAGATGCAATGAGCTACCCTTGAGTACACAGGGAGCCTGGACAGCTGGCTAGACACTGAAATTTTGTGGGGGAAGTCAGCAACATACCACACAAAGTACTAGAGGCAACAGGTACAACATGCGTAACTATATCTTTTCTGGAAACAAAGACATGGCTGAACTTCAAGCTCACTTTCTGCTGCCTGATATAACCAGAACTCATCAGAGCCGATACACCCACTACGAGAGAAGCCTTGCTAAGAAGTATTCTAAATTCAAGGGGGATATGAGAACTACTTAACCTATACTTAATTGAAGAATTGGTCCTTTGTGGTGAAACATTCTTGGTTGTAAGCACCTTAGGAAGCAATGGGGGCCAAGTGACAAGGCACCGAGCATTTTCTAACCAACCTGGGAAATGGCTGAAACAGAACTATTTTGAAATGTGAGTATTCATAGAATCATTTAGGTTCGAAAAGACCTTTAAGATCATCAAGTCCAGCCATTAACCTAGCATTGCCAAGTCCACCACTAAACCATGTCCCTAAGCACCACATCTACACGGCTTTTAAATACCTCCAGGGATGGGGACTCAACCACTTCCCTGGGCAGCCTGTGCCAGTGCCTGAGTGCCCTTTCACTGAAGGAATTTTTCCTAATATCCAATCTAAACCTCCCCTGGTGCAACTTGAGGCCGTTTCCTCTCGTCCTATCGCTTGTTACTGGGGAGAAGAGACCGACCCCCGCCTCGCTACAGCCTCCTTTCAGGTAGTTGTAGAGAGTGATAAGGTCTCCCCTCAGCCTCCTTTTCTCCAGACTAAACAACCCCAGCTCCCTCAGCCGCTCCTCACCAGCCTTGTGCTCCAGACCCTTCACCAGCTTTGTTGCCCTTCTCTGGACACACTCCAGCACCTCGATGTCCTTCTTGGAGCGAGGGGCCCAACACTGAACACAGGATTCGAGGTGCGGCCTCACCAGTGCCAAGGGAGACGATCACCTCCCTGGTCCTGCTGGCCACACTATTCTTGATACAGGCCAGGATGCCATTGGCCTTCTTGGCCACCTGGGCACACTGCCAGGTCATATTCAGCCAGCTGTCAACCAACACCCCCAGGTCCTTTTCCGCCAGGCAGCTCTCCAGCCACTCCTCCCCAAGCCTGTAGCGTTGCATGGGGTTGTTGTGACCCAAGTGCAGGACCCGGCACTGAGCCTTGTTGAACCCCATACAGTTGGCCTCGGCCCATCGATCCAGCCTGTCCAGGTCCCTCTGCAGGGCCTTCCTACCCTCCAGCAGATCAACACTCCCACCCAACTTGGTGTCATCTGCAAACTGACTGAGGGTGCACTCGATCCCCTCGTCCAGATCCTTGATAAAGATATTGAACAGAACTGGCCCCAGTACTGAGCCCTGGGGAACACCACTTGTGACCGGCCACCAACTGGATTTAACTCCATTCACCACCACTCTTTGGGCCTGGCCATCCAGCCAGTTTTTACCCAGTGAAGCACATGTCCGTCCAAGCCACAAGCAGCCAGTTTCTCCAGGAGAATGCTGTGAGAAACAGTATTCTCTACTGACTGCCCTTTCCAAAGCTGAGACTTTAATCAAGATCACAGCAATTCACATAGAAAGAATTTAGATATTGCTTGTGACTTTTACCTTGGAAAAAAAAAACCAACTCTGAGCAACTGAGCTGACTTCTGCCATCTGCATCAGTTCAAGGACAAAGCTGCCTTTCTGGAGCTGTAATCATTATAGAAAGGTAGGGCTAAGATTTGTTGTCTTCACAGAGCATGTTAAGTGGCAGATTTTATCTGGGCCATAAGACCAACTGCTAACTCTCAGCCCACAAGACAGAAGATGCTTCCTAAAAGAAAGGGCCTGCTTTCCCCAAAAATGGGACCTTAGCCAACAAAGTGCATGAAGAGAGGAATATTAGAAATTATATTCTGTTTCTGTTTTGCCTCTCTAAGCATTGGAATCCTTATTTCAATGTTCTTACAGTCAACCTTACTCAAATCATACCCCAAATTTTCAGCATTATAAGTGTTACAAAGCTGCAAATTCAGTGTCTACAGTGTTGAAGGAGGTAAAGAAAATGTCTAGTGTATACACATACTCAAGACCTTGTCTCCAGATGTCTGCACGCGACTCCATGTGAAGCTTACATACGCAGTCATTGTACCTGCGTGTACCAGCTTGGACACAGAAAAAGCTTTTGTCTTCAATAACTCTAATTAGACCATGGAAACAAAGCCTGACATTCTGTTACGGAAATGCCACGAATAGAGTTAAATTAGATGCAAAGTGCAGAAGATTCTATTCTAGACTAAAAATCCAGAATGTTGATTTATAATCTGGGGAGGGTTAGCAGTAGATGAGCACTCAGTCACCCTGGGGCATGGCTGTCTGTTCTAGAAATCCTCTGTTCTAGAATTCCAGTGGGAGATTTTCCCCGAGATGTAGCTTTTAGGTATGACAACCAGTGCTTCCTACTTTCAGTTGAGTCAGAAAAGCCAGTATGCAAATAGTCAGAAATTAAATCCAAATAACTGACAAATTACTGTTTCTGAGAGACCTGAAGTGAGTTCAGTCTCCAGAAAATAAGCTGCCGAGTGCTAATCCAGTGCTTTAAAAGACCAGCCTATCCAGGCTAAGTAGGAGGATGTCATTAATAAAACACTAACATTTTGATTTTTCTTTAAAGAATGTGCTCAGAGCTGAAGAACATGTCTTTAAATCTCTAAAGCAGAGGTGGGTCATACAGTCCCACTGGCCTGGAAACAACACAACAGTTTGCTACTCTCTTAAATCAGAGCAGAAAGAAGCTAGAGGAGGACAGCAGAACAGAACAGCAGAAATCTCTCAAAAGCCTAGCCAATATAAAGGTACACAATAAAAAAAAAAAAAAGGCTTATTCCACAGATGTTCATGTTTAGGATGCACTTAAGAAAATGTATTTCTAGGTGCCCATAAAAATAAATGCATTCAGGGAAACCTTTTCTGACACATAGAGAAACAAGCTGTAGAGCAGGTCCAGCCTAAGTGTTATATGGATGTAAGACTGCATCCGACAAACCACTAAAAGCATGGAATCCAGGGTTAGGGCTGTTATTATCCTCTAACTCAGTCTTCTGGATGTGCTCCACTGTGGTATACAGGGTCTTTGACTCAGTCTCAAAAATGAAAAAGTAAGATGAAAACATCTTATTTGCTTGTCTTTAAGTTTGCAGTGAAAATGAGGGCTGACTGAAGAGCTACACTACGGCCACTAGGAATGCAAATGGCAAGTGAAGAAACGCAGAAAAATTAAGTGAGACACATGCAGGAAAAGAGCCCAAAGTTCATGCACAGAATGAGGGCTGCTGAGTTAAACATGCCCACTCAGAAATCGGGTCTGAAGGTTAAAATGAAAAATTACATTACATAATTATATGATATTGTGTGCAATTTTGGCCTCCTCTCACTCTCCCAATACCATTTCAGAAATTATATAGAAGATCTGGAAACAGTTCAGGAAAGCATGACAAGGATAGGCAAAGTTAGGAAAAGTTGCTGAACCTGTCAGAGTGGAAGGGGCAAATGACAGAGCTGAGAAAGAAGTCTGTAAGATTATTAGTGGTGTAGAGGAGATATTGACTGTCCATCAAAAGAAGAGTTAAGGAACTTTGGATGAAAATCAGCAGCAAAAGCCAATCACAATATTCACACGTGTTTTGATTCTGCAAGCCCTTACTGCAGAAGATAAGGATGCTGAAAAAGCACCTGGGCTCAAGGGAAAATGGGACAAAGTTTATGGAAAAGCAGTCTTCAAGGGCTATTGAGTACAATGCCACCATCTCTTGCTTAGAAAATTCTTTCATTGAAAACTGTTGGAGGTGGAGAGAATATTCAGGGAGCTATCACAATATGTTCGCTCTGTTGAATGTTTTTCTCCTAGTCATTCACTTTGGCTACTGCCAGAAACAGGATACTGGGCAAGACAGACATCTGGTGAAACCAAGCATAATCTTTGTCCTGCTTTTAAATAAATACAGCTGGTGGAAATTGTCATCGTGACATTATTTTATGGTAAATTTGGAGTACCCGAGTCATTTGGGAGCTGATCCTAGTGTTTCTTTCAGCTCAGAACATTTGACATGAATTCCTTCACTCCTTTCAGCCAGCACATTTCAGATGTGTACTGGGTTATTCTGCTTTAACTGAATTGTTGCCTTGTTGCTGAGTCATAATGTATTAAAATGACCAAAGATTTAAAAAAGAAAATAAAAATTGAATAGTCCTCTCCCAACAAATTTCTAACAAAGTTGCTTTCAGCAAGAGCTTTTCATAAAATTCAGGACTCAGCTGGCACTCCGTTAAGTACTTCCAATGACCAAAAGCAGAACTTGAAATACCAGCAAAAGTATTTGTGAAGTGCTTTTTTATTTGACCAGGACTGGCTGCGAGTCAAGTAGAAAGACGGTTATGAATATTGAACATTTTTCCACAAATGGCAACATGAAATTGCAAAATGAAATTGCAAATTATATATAGACTTCCCAAGAGCAGGTGCTGCTATTCACACACACCAAGTACACTGAGCAACGGGCTGTGTTACCACTTCTCAAGACTTCCGTAAAACAAATAATTAGCCTCGAGCAACAATTTAGGTAAAAAGAAGCTATACACTGTGAAGACAACTTTCAAAGCACAAATAACCAAATCACCTAAGTATAGTCCTCATATAAGAGTACTCTCAGGAGTCTAAATTTATGTGAGATCACATGTATCAATATGATATACACATGTAAGAAATGAACACAACAGAGGCTGAATAATTTCCCCTTTTTTTGAAAGCAAAACCCTTATGCTGAATAGTCTTCATGTGTGTGCTTATCAGTTTACTTTTCTAACGGTACCTGTGAGATTACAGAAATAATTTCTGTATTATGTATGCAATGGTCTAAAGTTCAGATGGATCTGTATAAATATTCATAAGTAAGTAGTCTGTGAGAAAACAGGGGAGTTCTGAGACTTCAGAAAACTTGAATAATTTTTGCTGTCGGTCAAGTTTGGGCTGCTTCAAGAGTGTCATATCACAGTAGCATCTATTGCTAGTTGTAAGTTATTTGTTGGTTCAGTTTTCGTGTTACAAAATATACTATTGACAAATCTGAAGCAGCTGTAAGTTTATATTAATTACAAAAATAACCCTACAAAACATTTTTTTTTCAATTTGAAGAATTCGGAAGTCTCATTTGAAAAATTAATCGCTACAAATAAATTACTTTCTATTATCTTTAATTTTATTCTTTCAAATTTCTACTATTATTTTATACCCGTCTTTGTATTTCTTTTCTTACAAATACAAAATTTACTGCAATTGAATATTTGAATTAAATCTTCATTTTTTCCAAAATTTTTTCATAATTGTCTTCAGCAGTATCCAAATCAATTGTTACTTGTTTTGACGTCCACCCCGAAAAACAATTGAAGATACAGAATTTTTCACAAAGGAAAAGTTCCTTGGTTTGAGCAGCTGTATTTTAAATCTGCATTCAACATACATAGCAGAAGAGTATGGAAGAACACTAATTCAGCAGTTTTATGGTAGTCTGTAGGAATCAAAAGAAAAGCAAATGTTCCCGGAGTATTCTGTGAAATTCTCCAGCTCTTTTAAATAGCGTCCTTCATCAAAGATTTAAATACAACCATCATAAGAGGCACTGAACCAGTTTTTCTGCTTTTAGCACCTGGTCCTGAGGACTTTGAGAGGTCCTTGAAACTCTCAGTGATTAGAGTGGGTTCAAAATGTGACAAAGTAGGCTTGCCTACCCCTAATGTTTAAACAAAGTGGTCTGAAAAGCCCTGCGCTTCAACAGAAAGTGGTTATATGTTACAATGTGCAACGCCACGCTAAGCTTAACATCTTGGCAATGTGCAAGGCTAGAGGTTAGTGAGGATTAAATGATATTGCTATTAGAAAACTATCATTCAACTAAAACTAAAATGTTTTGCTGGAATACTTTTATTCAAGTAAAATGTCACTTGCAAAAGCCTCTGCTTCAAACGTTTAGGCACAAAGAGGGCAGGAATAAACTCTTCCCCCATGTTACCAGCTAGGGCTTCTCTGGTTCCAGTTTGCTCTGCCTCACATGTTCTAGTTGGCTACTAGGCACAAGGCTAGCAGATGTTTTAGGGGTAGCCTCTCACAATCTCTCCTACTGGAAATGAAACGTGGAAAAGTAATTATTGATGAGAGCACAGAATCCAATCCAAGTCTCTTCTGTATTTGAGTGCACTGGACTATTGTGGGTTGTGGTTCACTCATTTTTTTCAGGTCAAAACCCCCTCTGTCCCACCTAGAACTATAACTGGTAGAGTTTATTCAGCGGGGTGTGTGTCAGCCTGGAAGAGAGAGTTGCTTTTATGGAAAGTAAAAACCTGCAAAATACATCCAGTGTTAGAAACAAAATCCATGACAAACCAGTCTGACACCTACAGAAAGCTGAAATCCTGGTGCAAAATTACCAAATGCTCCACTTGCAACACATACAGAATTCTAACAAGAAAAGTAAGTCTGTGTGGGATGCAACTTAGAAAGGATTTTTCTCTGGCAGGTAAACCATGTCAAGGCAAGACTGCTAGCAAATTTTCTTTTGTCTTGCTGCAGAGTTTGACGTATATATGTTAGTCAGTCTTTAATTTACCTAAGCAGCACAGTTGGCTAAGTGTGGGAGGCTTTTGCATACTTAAATACTAGGAAAAAGAAAACTTTAATATTGCTGCTGCACAACAATAATAATAATAATTTATCATTTCTCCAAAGACATTTATTGCAGATACACAACTCACGTCATTGTCAAAAGCAATAAAATAACACTAAGTAACAAAACAAGTTTTCCTATACTTTCCAATTAATGTCCATTTATGAATCTCCAAATAACATAGCCAAACATATGTTATTTAGTTATTTTCATTTACATACCATGGAAGATCATCTCAGCTTCTAGGTGCCCTGATACAACAATAAAACTCATAACCCTAAAAGCAGCAGAATAGCCAAATAAATATAAAACTACCAGCTAACAACAACTCTGACCAAACCACCTTATCTCTTCTGACAGCTCCAGAACAAACCTCACCCTACACATTCTGGGTCCATTTCAGAAAGCTGGACTCTTCACTTGATTCTGAAGCCCAGTCTTGCCAAGCTCAATTTGAGGGGTGAAGGACATCCCAAACTATGAAGACACTCTCCTCCAAGCAGGGAGACATCAGTGTAAGCATTTCTGGTAACTGCAACTGTAGCCATGCAAGAGGCCGTATCTAAGCACTTATTTCAAGAAATACACATCTTTTTACCATTCCCTTATATTTCTGCCAACGAATATCTCAGAGCACCCCTGTAACCTGCTCACAGAGAGTAATTCTACCAATTGAATGGGTCACCCTGTTGTTTTAGTGTCTGTTTGCAGATGAATTTTTGAGAGACAGTTCACAAGACCTCTACCTTTAGGCAACAAAAATAAGGTCAGCAGCAATGAAAAGCAGAAGGAAATAGTTGCAGCCTCTCGGGTGACTTTGGTATGTGTCTACCCACAACCAGAATTAGAAGTACTGTTCGTTCAGAGATTCCCATCCTAGCTTTAAACTAGGAAACTCAAGTACCAGCAGCAGCATAATCCTGGCCGCAAGGATTACAGCAAGAGGTGGAAATTCCTCTTGGGCACCAGGAAAATCTTCAGACCACCCTTCACATAGTTCTGTTGCCGCTAACTCCACTCTATAATACAGAGGCCAGACAGCCCATACCTACATGAAGTGGCATCTTTGTTGACAATGTAGATCTACCCAAATGAGAAAATGAAAGGAAAAAAAAAACCCACTAGTCATTTGTTCTGCTTAACAGCCTACAGCAGGCTGGGAACTAGTAGACATCCCATTTGCCAGCTGTGCAATTGCAGCTATCATTTGTTACTATTCAAATTCTCTGGCAGCTTCTCCAGCCCACCAGTTTAATCGGCAAAAGATTAGACTGCTGAGATGCATAACAGCCTTCCTTCGCATAGCCTGACAAAGTCAGTGAGATTAATACCCCTAGCATAGGCCAGTGGCAAACATTTTGGGGAATCAGCAGCTTATCTATCTTCTCACTTCAATCCCTTGCATGCTTGTGGACTAAGAACAACAGCAGCACTGGGACTCCAGATTTGTTCCTGGGATCTCTGAGAAGCAACTTAACCACATGAGAGCACCAAAACCACGCCCCAACAGAGGACAATGTCTAAACATAGTCTGGTCTGGAGAACAGTGACTGGCGGACGGCGATTGATCAAAGATGAGTGCTATAGCTAATGAAAAAAGTGAAGGAAATGAGAAGCAAACTGAGAATCACCTTACCACCACATTTTCCTATTCTCCAACTAAACATGGAACATTAACCTCACAATAAATCACTGCAAAGATTGCCAGTGCTGGAGAGGACATTTTTAAGCAGGAACTAGATGTTATGTCAGCATGCACTTTTGCTTGACAAAGAAACTGGCAGTTTCCCCCCGCAAAGGACTCTCAGGATTCCTCCAGCCAAAACAGATGAGGCTTTAAAGAGCAAACCACGCCTCCACAAAGTAAGAGATGGTATCTCTCATATCTAGAAATCAAAAATAAGGGTGCAAACACTGGCTGTTCCAGAGCAGAGACAGATATGATCACTGTCCTTTTCCACAACAGGGTCACGCATAGGCCTTTTAAAGATTTGCATTTTATACTTGCATTATATAAGAAGGAAAGAAAAATCTTATTTGTGCAGCAGTCGGGATAATCGTCTCTTCTTTTTGGATAAGTCTGGGCACAGTACTTCGATGGGCTTTCAAACTCTTCAAAAGATTTGGGAAGGTTTGGGAAAACATGAAGTTTTTTATTCAGACACCACTCAAAGCGTTTTTGAAAAAGTCTCCAGCTATGAGGGGGGATGTGTGTGTGTGTGCGCACACTGTGCACAGAGCTGTTGACTGACCTTCAAGATATAAATGCCACGTATTTTTAATCACTAAAATAAAAAAGCCAAAAATAATTTTTTGAGTAAGAATTATTAAGCTTTAATAAAAAGATTATCATAGCTAGCAGAGTCTCTCTTCCAAGTACTCAAAGGAGATGTCCACTTTGCTATCACTAAATGAAAAAAATTATTTTCAATATTAAAAAAGTAAATAATGTTATGTAAGAGCATCATTTTATTTCTGAAGGGCATTTTTAAACTAAAACTTAGCATATCATGTTGAAGCTACCCATGAATGCTGCATTTTGTTGATTTCAGACAGTAATGTTCAATGGTTTGAAAATTTTTAATGAGAATGGCCATCTCTGTAGATTGAAGACCTTGAAAAACAGAATTAAAAGCTGATGTCTCATTTAGCACTTGAAAAAGTGACTCTGCCTTTGAACATTCAAAAATTCTCATATAAACTTAATTTCTGTTCATTTGGCTGCTGTGTCCTACTGCATCCCCATAAGATGCCCTGCCTAAAATCAAGCAATGCTGTGCAGGCAGCAAGGACTGATATCCTTTATGGAACAAAAGATTTGTTAGACCTTTTAAAGAGAGAGAAAAATATGCCTTAAATTTCAGACTGAAGGTGAAGCCCTTGGCTGCCATCAAATGCATCTTCTCTCACAATCGACAGAACAAGCAACACAGACTGAAAATCAAGTTCTCATTATCACTACTTGGGTAACTGCAAGGAATGCTCTTCCTATATTACCAAAAACTACGTGATTCCTACATTCCTGCACAGAAGAAATGCATTGTTTAAAAGGTCAAAGAGGGTGGTTAAGTGATATTAAGAGCCTTTAAATTTTATGGCATGTCAGATTTGAGCTGATTTCTCAGGGCTAATTCCACACTTCTTGTGTTGGCAACACGTTTGTGGGACATGAGCTGAATTCTCATGCAAGCATTAGTTTCTCCCGCCATTAGCAGTCTATGTCCCGTGTGAGATTCAGTGTATCTTTGCTAGATTCTGAAAGAAGTGGTACTGGCCATTGAAAAATGCCCAATACAGAAGATACTATATGTTCTTAAACAGATTTCTAAAAATAGGGCTTTGGTTTTGTTTTCATGCCTCTACTCCTATTAGAATATCGATATTGCCAAAGTTGTAAATTGAAAGCCCCAGAGAGGTCCACATCTGAATGTACTCTGGCCTGAGTTATTTTCATTTCTATATAATACAACTTTAAAACCTTGGAGAGTCATGAAAACAAAAATGACAATTTCTAAATGCACTCATAGATGTTATAATAAAAACACACATTTCAACAGTTTAAGTGTCAGCCTGTCTTGTTACCTATAATCACAGTGATGGAAGTTTCTGTATTTCAAAGGCAAAAATAGCAGTGATATAATAAGGAAAACCTACTGCAGTTCATTAGTCATGGTACATTAGAAGAAAGAGATTCTTTGGCAATTTTATGGCCATTTTAAAAATGGTGAATTCTCAAAAGAAAAAGCCTTAAGAGATTCATATTTCACTTATTTTTCAGAGGCTGGGTAAGCCACATCTAGAAAACCAGTGAATTCAAAGCAAGCCGTGCAGAGGGAAGGAAGAAATGATTGGGAACTGCAGATCCAGTGCAGAGATTCAGCATCTTGTTTATTTGTAGTGCCTGACCTACATCTGAGTACCCAAACACTTAGAGGAGGGGAGAGTTCAAAAACTTGATCCGCATTTGAAAGATGTGATACAGACCTCTGTGGAGAACAGTAAACAAGAAGGACAGGGGAGGAAAGCAGCAGATTTTTTTCCCCCCCAACAAAGCAATGTTATATCCTCTAGGAAGCCTATGCAACTTACACTGACAATTTTACCCCATGATGAAAATAGCATCTATGGCTGAATTACCGTTATGAGTAAAATGATGAATCCTGCATTCTTAAACAAACCAAACAGAATCTTTGTATCATAAAAACAAAATGTGATTAACCAGACTCTTAGTTTTCTGATTTTCCTCAATAAAATCATTGTGGAAAGAAGGGGGCAAGGGGAGATTTTGAGAATGAGAGAGGGCGCTTCTCTGCTGTAGACATCGGTTAAATATCTTTGGATATGTATCCAGTCATCAAGAAAATATGTTGATTACAGGCAAGTATGTTTGCTTCTGCGATGTTCTTCATAGGGAGCTTTTAGATTCATATAAAGTTATGCACATATAACCTAATTTTCCATATAAAGCTATTATCACTTAGGAACAAGTCCTTAGTGTTAGAAAAGATCATTTTATGAAAACATCAGCTCAGTTCACAAAAGTAACTTAAAAAAGGAAGCAAATTTTAGGAGTTATTAGGCCAGAAGTAAAAAGCAAAACAGAAGCACGATGCAGTTTCGTAAGTCTGTAGTGTGACCATATCTTGAATGCTCCAAACACTTCCAGTTGCCCTACTTTAAAATGAATGGAACAGTAGTAGGAAACATACAGAGAAGGAAAGAGATGATTAACAAAAATATGTTATAGCTTCCATATTGAATACTATTTAATCGTCCTGCAAACAGAAAAGAGTGGGTATATGGAATAGATCTATAAAAACGTGAATATCAAACAGGGATAGGGAATGGCTGTTGAGCATTGCTTCCGATAGAAGAATTAGCTATAATACCTTTTGCTAACTTCAAAATACAACTATACAAAAATATGACAATAATTTATTACATTCAATTTAACCATTGCAACTAAATGAAGCATTAAAATTGAAAGGCTGAATAAACTGAGCTGAAGACCAATGTAAGTAAATGCCTATGGAGAATAATCAGGCTTTCTTAGTTGTCTTTTCAACTGGTTTGTGATACAAGATAAAGCAAAATAATTCTAAGTTTTAAATTATGAATGATACAGTGAATTATTAATGTTAAAGGTACATTAGCGTTTACTCTTCGCTTCTATCACTCTTCTCTGTTTAACTATTCTTTGGTAACACAGACCGCTTTATTGTAGGTAAGAAATGGTGGGCCCTTTTTACACTGTAATTCAAAGTACAGAGCCTACACACAGACATCTAACCTGGGAGCCTCTTCAGTCTCTAGAGAGGATTGTACGCGATGACCAGCACTAGAGCTAACAAAGGTTTCATCCAGAGTCAGTGATTTAACGCCATTGTCCAAGATCTTTACAAGCTACAGTGAATCGCACTGAAGGCAAAGGGAACATACAAATTAAGGTCCTACTCTTGCAAACATCTGGCATCTGACCTAAAAGTACTCATGTTTGACCTAAGTTTTCCATTTCTCTGGAGGCAACAAGGTGGACATCAGTTACGTATTTACAATTTTCCACCTTTTCTCGCAGGTTTAAAGCCTTCAGCAATGGCTCCCAAGAAAACACCACCCTCTACGGTACCCACCTCCTGCTCTGCTGCAGGGAATAGCTTTCTTGTGTGTGTAAGACCAGTTTGTATCACGCTTTGGATTACTGATGGTATTTTCTCATGATGGAGAAATTCCAAACGGGGTAACTGTAAACTGCAAGAGTCTTGGGTGGGAGGGAAGAGAAGAGTTGGGAAAGAAAAGGAATTGGGTCCTTTTTAACCTGCACACTTCCATTATCACTAGCAACTATCTCAAGATGAAGCATTTAATTTTGCCTAGTATATAAGCTCTTTCTGATACTAAAAATTTAGTCAGAAGTAGAGAGCTAAGAAATCATGGACCATGAAGAATCCAGCCTCTTTTCACTAAAGTTAATCCAAGCTGTGTCACTAAAGTTAATGTGAGCAGAATAAAATAAAATCTAGATATTTCCTATTCCTCTACTATGCAAATTAACTGTGTCATGCACAGCTTTATTGCTTATTTCAACAGCAGCAGGAAACCCAGGTAAGCTAACGCATTTTTCTTTTACAATTTACACTTCAAATTATATGATCACCCACAGCATGCTGCATTGCAAAATACTGCAGGCTGACAAAACACAAGATGAAGATTTCATTGCTTGCAACAAGCATTTCAGGACTGGCAAGAAAATGACTGGCAATGTTTTCAAATAAAAAATACTATCATTATGGTAAATAGTCATTGGCTTTTCTTCTTGGGGAAAGCCTTAAAATGTCTCCAACTCAGTAAAACATATTTTTATATATGTCATTATGAACTGCAGACAACCACCTACTTCTGAAAAGTTTAGAGACACATTTAAGCTTTTGTAATCAAACATGGAAATGAAATCACCTTGTGGCATTTACAGTCTTGATTAAATGAGGCTGCTCTTTACTAGTAGTCACTTAGAACTACATCATAACTCGTTTTCAGGCTGACTGTCTATGAAGCTCTACCACCATTGCTCAGATTCTGCAGAGAGCACAGTCCACTCTTCCTTCAGCCTTCCCTCCATAAGCAGCTCCGACCAGAAAGGATGGTATCACTGCAAAAAGTGCCTTACATTTCCCAGGACTTTGTTTAACATATGGCAGAGGGAAAACAATAGCAGGCGGCTAGAAAGGACTTAAGCACTTGCATCCTTTTAAAACCAAATTTGCTGGAAAACCAGCTCTCTTTCCCCAAGATGGTACAGGCTCTGAGTACAATCTTTTTCAGATGGCCTTAGAATCTACTCAAGGTGTTTAAAATAATGCTGAATCTCTTCTCAACTGCTGATGAAATATTCTTAGATTTAAACAAGCTAAGAGCTGTGCAGCTTACTTAAATGCACACACAACACATTTCCTTTGTGGAAGAGAGAAGCGCTGGGAATTCTTGACCAGATACAACTGGATAACGGGACTTTTGTCAGCAAGTGCTAGGCCAGCATAGCTACTTCCTCTGAAGTTGTTGAAAAATGCATCAGAACAGGCTAAAAGGCTAGACTAAGGTGATCTCAACCCATAAATAGGCATCTAAACTGCTGACACCAGTCATAAGGAAAAATCGGAACTGAAGGCATTCATTTGCATCCTGAAATGCACATGCAGCCCCTTCCTACTGCACATGGCCCTTCTGCCTCCCAAACTCACTACAGCACAAGTATGCACAGCACCACGTCTTTGAACAAGAGGAAAAGGGATTTCCTGTGAAGAATACTGTAACAGAAAGAATCACAGTAGAAGATTATACATTTCTTATTGGCAATGCTTCAAGGTTTTTGGTCAAAGAAACCTCAATCAAAACTAACGATGTTTCAGTAGGAGGTTCAATTAGATCTGACCTAAAATTATTCATTGCCAGTGCTTTCATACACTGGTAACCCCCTGTCCCATACACAATATATCCCTTTTGATCTAGGTACACAGAAAATTATGGAAGTTTGCAGCAGTTTCCAGACAGAGGAAGAGAAAACTTAGTTCAAGCTATAAAGTTAATTGAAAGGGAATTGGCAAGAGAGAGGGTTCCTTTTTCCTGAAAATTCCCTGTACTCAGTCACTGTTGCTGATCAAAGACAGTTGTTTCATTCAGATTTTGAACATTTTATATAGAGGGGGTTTTGGCTCACTGCAGCTATTGATGAAGCTCATGTTGCAAAGAATGACACCCTATTCCATCAAAGAACGACATTCTGTTGCCTTGAATCCACCTTTCCAGGAATAATAATTAATAATGCAATAAAATAAGTCACATTACAAGTGACACCTGGAGGTTTTGTGGTCCAGCCTCCCTCCCTCTGAAACCTAAAGTAATAATTTAGGAAACTTTTCCTCCAATTTAATTATGATCTCACTTCAGCAAAATAAAGCATCCATAGACCTAGTTCACTTCAAGCCAACACAGAACAGGCAGACTCTAACTCTTCACAGAGGTGGCATGGTGGGGAGAACAAGAGTGGAATAAATTGGAGGGGAAAAAAAAAGGGGGGGAAGTTCACAAAGGATTTAAGGAAAGACTTTTCCTCTGTGAGGACAGTCAAGCAGTGGAACAGGGCCCAGGGAGGCTGTGCCACCTCTACGCTCAGCATTTTTCAAGGCCCAGCTGGATAAAACCCTGAGTAACCCAGCCTGCTCTCATGGCTGACCCTGCTTTCAGCAGGAGGTTGGACCAGAGACCAACTATGTCACAATTCATCAAAAGCTCTCCAAGCTCTTCCTCCCCTTGCCCACAGGTATTTAAAAAAGCAACTGAAGGAGAGCTTGACAAATATTCTTGCCCCAATTTCCCCTTCCTGTTTTGTATCAGGCAAAACATTTCCCCAATGTCCTTAATTTTCAGATGATTTTCAGATGTGTAAGGAAATTATATCTAAATAACAGCCGTATTGTATTTTACATCACATATTTGACAAGCATTGAAGTCAGCTGGCTTTACACATTTCACAGATAAAAGAAACTGACTGACTATAACCTTCTTGAAGATAAAATGCACATATAAACATAAAATAGGCATGATATTGGCAGTTACAAAAAAAAAAAAAAAACACGTATAGAAGAATCAACATAAGTTACCAGATGATGATTTTTCAGGGATTCTCCTTTTGCTTTCTACTGGTTTTAAGTTTTTGTAGATATTGGATCTCATAAAGAAGACAACATAACTGAACATGAACATAATGCTCTGCTCTGTTCAGCTGTATGCAACACCATCGAACATAAATTCCTCTGCCGGGATGCAGAGACAAAGGAGGAATGTGATGAACGTGTACTGCTCCTCTTAAGCCTCATAAGCTGATTGGAGATTTTATTTATAAAATAAGTTTCTGAATGTCTCAGGAAATCTCACTCAGCCAACTCTAGTTGGTACAGAAAAGGTCACTGACTGAAGATGGAAAGCAAAGTCCTAGACTACTACAGATTCGTTTTCTTAATGATGTAACAGACATTGACCAGAGAGTGACTTTTGCATCTGTGCTATTCACATTTGGAATCTATTTATATTTCTTCCACAAAGCCAGTCTTGGTTCTTTTAACCTCATTACTGTTATCCCCTGCTTCCTCACTAGACAGGAATTTGGAAAAAAAGTCAAACAGAAAAAGTGATTCGTATGCACTGTGAATAGAGGCAAGTGCTTACGACTTTTTTGGTTTAGAAGTGTTCTTTTCTTCCTGGCAATGACACCTGCAGAACTAAATTTAGGTATTTATCTGCTTCTGGATATGTCAGAGTACCTCAGAAAGACTTACTCCATAGATTTCATAGTCCAGGCTGCTTAAAGTCAGAAAAGAGCTCATTTATATACCAGGACCCATTATAATGGTACATGGTATGTTCTTACATCACAGAATCCATCTATCATGAAAATAAACAAGAAGTTATAACTTTAAATGATTGGGGGACATTTTCCTTTTTCTCCAACAGGGAAAAAGAGAACAGGATTTTTTTCAAACAGCCTATTTTATTGAAATGAGGAAATATCATTGAAACACTCTTATAAATGTCTTCTAAATACCATCCATACAGAGTTCTATTTTTTAATGTTAGACTGTTCTTGAAAGCTGCTAAGAAAAACATTTATTCATACCACATAAAGCTATACTGTGTCTATACCTTTCCCTCCATTTGGGGAGAGTTATCCCAAATGTTGGTAAAATTTTGGGAATTATTTTAAAAATTTTAAAAGAACCTAAGTCCTATATTTTAGTTTTCTTCCAAAACTAACATTCAAGGATCAGATCCTGTAAACTTTATCTCGCAAGTAATTAATCAGAATGCAAATAAATCCTTTTAATTCTGCAAGACAGACTCAATACATACATATCACTCTAGTAATTAAACCTTACCCATTTGAACACCACACATGTTATTTTAGCTTCCAACTTTAACAAGAACTGATGTGAATCAGCCCTTTCCCTTAGGAAGTCTATTTTCAGGAATGCAGCAAAGTCCTTTCCAGAAAATCAGGGTAAGTGTATTACATATTTACACATTTAACAAAAATTTTATTAGCTGTTAGAAGCAGTATTATTGAGGATTGAGAGTCTTCTGTTGCAGAATACTTGTATCTGGTAATCCACCATTTCCAAACCAGAACATGTACTGTGCTGCATTACAAGTCATCTAAGCTTACTATGTCTGTTTTTTTCAGATTATGCATACATCTTTTGTCTATAGGCTGAAACTCAATGGAACTGTCTTTCTGAAAAATAAAAAGGGTGCTACAGCCTAGCACAGCCATAAAACTCTGCAGCCAGTCTTTTAAAAAGTTATTTTAACTATAGCATGGACCTTGATCAACATACAGAACCATTGCTTGGAGAGCTGTGCCTATAGAAAATGGCCAGCTGTGTGTCTCATTTAGGGAAAAAGATTTGTTTTACTTTCTTTTTCTCTTCAGTCAAATTCATTAAACACTCACATTTTTCATTACCCCTTTATGTAGCCTTGTCTTATGCTGATTCCTGAAAGTTTGCTATTGTTTTAGTTAAACTTAAATCATCAAAATACTGTAATTTGGGAACTCTGTACTTAGCTATACCCAGAACAGCACTGAATATCTGCTTCACTAACTCTGCTCCCCGATTTCCACAAATGGTACATCACAAAAAACAAACAAACAAAAAAAACCCAACAAAAAACCCACAAAACCAAAACCACCCAAGCTCAAGAGCTGCAGTCTTGTGTCAGAAGAAAATTCCTGATAATTATCAACATCTTTAAGTTTAAAGAAAATTGTACTAAAATTTTTTCTGACTGTTCACCCCTATATCCTTACAAACCAAAAGTTACGGTGTATTTACTCTGTACTCTGTAGCGGTTACACACTTGCATGACGTATTATCACATAGTGACTATGTTCCAGCTCTGTTCCAAGGCCGAGCAAAAAACTTGGATTGGAGCTGACATGGCACCGCAGCCAAATGGTTACAAGAAGTAATTGGGCAGCAAGCCTGAACGGTCTTTTCATCGCTTTTATTTAAAATTATATTGGTAAGGGATTATATTTCCCTCTTGCTTTAACTCGGTACACAATTTTACGTGGCACAACTCATCAGCACGTAGTAACAAAATGCTGTGTTTCCAAGGGAACCAAAAGGGAGCATTCCCACAGAGCCTGAAGCAAGGTGAACGTGCTGTGGCTCTAGTCACTAACACAACAGACAAGAGCTGTTATTGTTGCACTGCTATCTCAGCTCCAAAGAGACACATGGAAAGACAAAAAAAGGGAGTACCGCTACTGAAACCCTTCATTGTCAGACCGCCTCACAGCAAGTCGAGGTGCCCCAGGAGAAGCAGCCAGCAACCAGACTTCAGCCCGTTTTGATCTCGCTGCGCGCCAGCCTCGCTGCCAGCCTGCTCCCCGAAAACAGCACCTCGCTTCCCACGCCTCCCGCAAGGCCAGAGCGTGGTGCCAGGGGTTGTTGTGCATAACTTAAGATTTTTCTCTATTACAGGAATTTACCTTGGAAGTTTAAGATAATACCTTGAAAAATAAGAGCTTTGCTAGCCTGGCCTTTCCCTCTTTCCCCATCTATACATTCGTAATGGATACCTTTATATTTTGGTCATTGGTGCCAGTGGCTTTAGCACAGGTTTAAGTATATTTTATCTAATTTTTGTAAATACACTTGCGATCATCACTGTAAAGGTAAGAGACAGCCAGCCATCAATTAGAAAACCTTGCCAACCTGATTTGAAAAACGTCACTAGGAAAAGGAAATCGGTTTGAGCTGGATTTCTCTCAACTCAAAACTGCGGTTTTCTAATAAAGGTCTTTACCCTCCTACTCAAAGAACCAATTTCTCCCAAGCTTCCCAACTCTTTTCTGTTTGAAAGGTTAAGTTTCACCATTAGTTTTATGTTCAAATATAGTAGAAAACTACATTTGAACAAGTGGATTGCATCAGTCTGTTAAATCCCAAATCTCATAAAATACACAGAATCAGGATTTAATGACAATCCAGCTGGTAGGAGATACCGCCACTCACTAACAGACATACAAGGAAATTTCACTTGTATGAAGTAAAATACATTTCATCGTTAACCTACTAAAGAAAATTAATGGAAATCTGTGGAAGTAAGCTTTTCAAATAAAATTGCATTAATGAGAATAGAAATAAAGCAAAAATAGAATCTGGATGACACTTTTGGTAGGTGGATCCCTAATTAAACAGTTGTCTATGACACTGCTATGAAAAAAAAACCCAGATCTTTTTCCCCCACAAAGAAGATGCATCTATTCATAAAACAGTTTCTCAACCAATTTAGTTCCTGTACATCCATTTAATTTCCACATGGATACAGAAACGAAGCAAGCCCCATATCAGCAAAGCAGAAGCTTAACTTTAAGCAGGTGGGTATCCATTTTAAACTCCACGCTTGATTCATTTTCTTTAATAGAGGTCTAATTCACTGAAATCAGACATACTGAAGGCTGAAAGCAGAGATCAACTAAAATATATAGGTTATTTCTAAAGACTATAAATTTCATGTATTTTGCAGGTGCATAGATCAAATGACAGAATGGAAATCCTGAGCAATTGCCCTCCGCTGGCAACAGAGGAAAAGGGAGAGGCTGAAGCTTTCTTGGGCCTCCCCACCCAATTCTTACCTGCCTGTCATCAGGTTCTTAGGTCCGATCTGCCCATCCAATTTCAAAACAAGCCTATAAGAGCCTTGGTCCTAATTTACTATGGCAGTTTCCTTTGAGGAACTGTACACGAAACTATTTTTACACCATTTTCAAAATTTGCATAATTCCCAGTCCAAACAACCCCAAGTTTTGAAAGTATCCTCACTCTCTGCTTCACAGTTTAAAAACAAACAAACAAACAAACAAAAAACGAAACAACCACCAAAACAAAAACCAAAAAACGCTGCTTTTACTGTTGCAAAAGTCACCCCTTCTCTCCTAGCCTTGGTCACTCTTAATGTGGAATTTAAAACTCTCGTTATGAAGCATGGTATTCTACTGCATTCCAAGCACCGCACATGGATGCTGCCTTTAGGAACAACACGACAAATAGTAAGTACATCCCAAATCCAAGTCTCAACCAAAGATCCCAACAGGGCACCATTCCTGAATCTTTGCTTCGTAATCCTACCACTCTTGCCTTCTCTATTGCACTCCAATCCTCCAAACTTCGCCATGCTTGTGGAAGCAAACCACTGCAAGGAGCAACGTTTATTTCAGGAGGATACTGCACTGGAACATGCAGAAATGTCTGCAGATTCAGTTTCATCCACGTGCTGCATTCACAGTCTTTTTAGAATTACCCTGTATTAAGTACCAGTACACCCTGTAAGTATACATTCGTGGAATGTAGTCTGAATAAAATTTGATACAAGAATGTTAAAAGATATAAATATGCAAGCGGTACAAGTTGCAATTCCTATCTTTTGTAGTTAAACTCATTTTTCTTCAGATCCCCACTCAAATTCTACTTTTATCATCAGGCATTCAGGACTTAAGAATTACTGATGAGAAGATCAAGGAACATAAATCTTTAACAGTGACATTCTTCACTGATTTTGTAGAATCAACTCATGCAAATTACTGGTCTCTGGAATAACTATTTTTACCGCTCTCACCTGTTGTCTATCTTGGTCTTTTGGTACAAAGATTATATCTTCCCAGCATTCATGGAAAGGAGCCCCAGAATGGAGCTCTCAACACCAGAGAAATAAGAAATATGATCGCATAGGTAAAATTTTTCATTTTCTGTAAAAACTGAAGAAGCATTTATTTCTTGACTACCCTTGAAAAGGAGATTTCTATGTTATCATACCTTCTATAGTGAAAAATTTCTGACAAAAGCATTGCTACATTTTAATATGATCCAGAGTTAAACAAAGTTTTCTTGACAAACCATTTTTAAAACCTAAATTTTTGTCCAAATATATTAGTTGTAGCAACACTTCTTCAGAAAAGTATTTCCAGGCAAAGGACACAATTTTCATCATTCAAGCTAACCTGGAATAGCAGGTAGTTTGGAGATACAGGTCTTCACCTGGGACAAAGACTTTGTCTCAAATGTCTTCTGTTTCTGATTTAAAGCAGAAATGAAAATGCATTAGCCACATTCCTGGCAAGCCCTTAAACACCAATTCATAGGCATTGTCCAGAAGGGCACATTCTGCTATGAGTGGTTGTTTTATTTTGTTCTTAAAGTCTCATATTCATCCAGACATAGAAAGGGAGAAGTTTGAAGTTCTTAAAAAATTTTCCAAGACAGAATTTTTTTCCATCATCACCCACTTCTAATTATATCAGATCCCTGTGATTAATATTATTATTATTTTGGAAGTGTATATTTTTATTTTAGAAGCCTGGTTTGCTGATACATGCTACAGTGTTAATTCTTTGTATAATTAGAGTGTGCCCACTGCAACTACATTTAAGTAATTCAGCACACTTTTATTTCCCTTTTATTTGAAGTAGTTAAATGTTGTGCTTATGAAAAAAACAGTAATGCCCCATCACTTAATGACCTATAAACTTTGAATTATGATAAGCAGTTCAATCTGGAATGTGGTTACATTGTCAGAAATTTACCCAAAGGTCTTCTCTGAGGCCATAACAGTGGTTCAGGAGGTAGCAAAACTGATAAGCCTTTAAGGCATGGAACGTTATCTGCATTCAAAAAGAATATAAACTGTCAAATTCTGGCAGTTGCTATGCAGAGATGTATAAGAAATAGTTTCATTCAGTATGCTAGTTTGACCATACTGTACAGGATGCTGTAATGACAATGTCTGCATGCCTGTTGCAATAGCCCAGAGAGAATGTTTGTACTGTATGAACAGCTATAGGTCTGATGAGGCTCGTTGATGTTCAGTACGTACAAGTACATGCTAAACAATTACCTCTGGCCAATGTTCCCAGATAACCCTAATAAGCATGCAAAGTTCTCAATTCTTGTGGACAGTTTTACAATAATGTGGATTTTTCGTAACACAGGACATTGAAGGGAGTTTTATCTTTTTCTAAAAAATAAAAAACATAGCCTTTATCACTGCAGAGAAAAATAAAGACATGCTCAAGAAAAAAGGCAAGGAAGTACATATATTTTTAATCTTTTGATTTTCGAGGTCTGATTCCTGATTTATAACATGTAAGATCAGTCACATCTCAACTGTATCATAGGCCTGAGCTGTTTAAGGCTGAATGGGTTGCTGATGCACCTTCAAAAAACCTCCACAAAAACTGCCTTCATATCTGAAAAATGCCTTCTAAGTGGTTTTGACTGGGATAGAGTTAATTTTTTCCATATTAGCTCACAGGGTGCTTTTCTGCTTTTCACCCCACCAACGATGACGCTGGGGGTGCACAAGAAGCTGGGAGGGGACACGGCTGGGACAGCTGACCCCAGGGATATCCCACACCGTATGGCGTCATGCTCAGCATATAGAGCTGGGGGAAAAAGGAAGGGAGCGATGTTCGGAGTAATGGCATTTTGTCTCCCCAAGTAACCGTTATGCGTGATGGAGCCCTGCTTTCCTGGGGATGGTTGAACGCCTGCCTGCCCATAGGCAGGAGTGAACGAATTCCTTGCTTTGCTTTGCTTGTGTGTGCGGCTTTTGCTTTACCTATTAACCAGTCTTTATCTTAACCCGTGAGTTTTCTCACTTTTACTCTTCTGATTCTCTCCCCCATCTCACCAGCAGGGAGTGAGCAAGTGGCTCCGGGGTCCTTAGTTGCCAGCCGGGGTTAAACCACAACAGCTTAATGCAGCTGACCTTATTTTGGCCAGCCAGATGAATATAGATGCTAACATTCTATAGTGTCCTTAGGATGCATGAGTATAAACTATCTTCTTTCTTCACCACCAAGAATCTAAACATAGCCCGTGCAACTTCAGCATCTGCAATTTATGTTCTCAATAAAATCTGTGTAATCCCCATGTAACTGGTAAGTTTAACGTAGCACTTCACAGCAGCCTGAAACCCATTACTGGGAGCCCTGGGAGAGAAACTATTAGTTGGACCAGGTTTTCATACCTCCTATTTGCTCTATTGAGTAAAATGTATCCTGAGGAAATCTTAAATACAGCCGATTTTTTCCAGGAGTGGTACCTCAAGCAGAGAGATAGGAAGGAAGTAGACTGGGAGGAAGATTAACATCGCTTAAAATTCCTCAAGCTTTTGAATTTATTACTTCTTCCAGAAAGAAGCTGCAGTGGCTTTTGAGCTCCCCAGTGAAATGCAGGAGTCAAAGTTCAGTTGAGAAAGGTCACGAGGAACATCTAACTACTCTAACTAAATACTACTGCTCAATGCTCAAGTGCTGTTTTGATCAGTTCTTGTGATGAGGCAAAACTCCATAAGCACAGCACCTGGTAGGTATTATTTCTTCTGATCAATTATACATTTAGAGAACTGCAAAGAGAGGATTACTGTAAGTTCAGAATAATCAAAGGATAAGGAGGCTTTATCCCCAAACCCACCACCTGCAACTCACAGGCATGATTTGCAGTACTTTTGATGTTTTATCTGCTAGAAAACCTGTCTTTAACTGAACTGTGGGTATTTGACACTATCTTGAAATACTTGGAGGTACGTTAAATGTCTTTGCTCCTACAAAGTTCTTCTGCCTGGGCTCTTTATTTTCTCAGAATATAAAAGTCTGTTTTTCCTTTTTTATTCCCATTTCCTTCCACATGCGTGTGCTCTGCCTGCCCACCCTCCCCCCCCAAATCAGAATACAACATCACGGGATAAACACACAAACCAGGTTTTTATACTTAGATTTTGATTAATGTTGTTTTAAGGACAAAGACACTCCATACCCTAACGAGGCAATAGCTATACTATTGGATCTAGGACCTTTGTTAGGAAGAAAGTACTGCAGAACTGCATTTTATTTTCTAAAGGATGATGTTTAAATATAAGAAGAATCTTCTAAGAATTGCTACAGAAACCTTAATGTTCTGTCTTGCAGCCAAGCCTGCTCAGTAATCTTCCAGGCCTGCCTTTCCTAGAAAGAGAAAGACAAATAAAGAGGTGACACTGCCTACAGAAATCTACTTATTAATGACTTAGAAACTGGAGAAGCTCTAATTTCACACTTTGGAAAAAGAAGTACTTAAAGAATATGGTATACAGAAGTCTGTTTAACCTTTGAAGTACAAATGTTATACAATGAGTTTAATTTTAATTGGTATGTGATTTGCAGTATTACAGTAGCAGAGCAGTATTGATGGAGATTTCTGCAACGAGATTAGCCTATTAGGGGACGACAGTATTGAATATGCATCCACTTAACATGCATTTTAATGTGTGATTTACTGCATAACAGGCAAAGAATAAGATTAACTTTTCAATACTGACAAATTCTGAATACATCCAGGAAGAACCGAAGTGATAGTTATATACAGACCTCAAACCCCCAAAAGAAACTCCATTAAGTTATAAATTCTAATTACCTAGGTAATTTCAAATGTTTCCTGATATTTATTTAATAAAAAAAAAAAAAAAAAGAAACCACACACAAAAAACCCCCAACAACCTGTTTGTTTGGAGGTTTTTATTAATCCCAGCCTGATATATATAGAATCTGCATGGCAAACTACAGGGAGAAATGGGGAAAAACCTCCCCAAAAGAAAAAAGATTGACTTTCTGAAAATGTAATTGTTTCAATTTTAGCCACAAAAAAAATCTCTTTAAAGTATTTTTTTTTATTATGCTCTTGCCTAAAAAAAGAAGAAATTATAACTGCTCCCTTGCTGAAGCTGGTGATTACCTTCTAAACACTTTGTATTTCACATAGATTAGAAATTAAAATCTTCTTGCCCAGGACAGACGGGCTAATATGCTCAAGAGAGACAATGCTTTAGCCTACCATAAATTAGCAAAATCCAACTGACAAATAGTATCCAAAAATGCTATAAGATGTACCACACTGCTTAAAATTCAGAAATGCTTAAAATTCACATTCTGAAAGGAGTTGCGCAAGCAAAAACATCACCAGGGAGTTCACGGAGAGCGCACACATTAAGGATGCAATTGTGGTCAGAGAGAACTCCATTTAGATTCAACTATATATTATCAAAAGGGAACCATGGATGGTTTCCGGGGGTGAAATGGTACTGTTCACCAGAAGACTGCATAACATCAGCTTAATTTGAAAGCTCTCCTGGAACACACTATTTTTTTTTCTCCACACAGAGAACTGAACACACACTTCAAATAGAGTTTCGATGATTTAAACTCTGAAAGTAACAGATTAAGCTCTCAACTCAAAAGAAGTGTAGACTTATAAGTACTAGTATATTCAAAGCAGCACAGGATGTTGGTCTCCATTTTCAAATAAACATTTTCTTTTGGCAGACAATACTGATTCACTGGAACCCAATTGCTTTTCTAGACTTCCCCCCCTCCCCCCCCCCCCGGAAAAACACACATATTTAGTGATAGTACTGGGAAAGGTTTCTCCAGTTCAGGTAAGGATTTCTACTCAAAATTATTCAAAAGGAAGGACACTCAAATGCCCTACAGCCAGAACAGACAATGGCCCAAAAGTTAGGGTGGACATGAAGGATGGGAAAGACTCAGCCATAAGTCCCCACTCTACCAATTCAGCAGCATTACCTCATTTGTCTTCCAGTGAAGAGAGGAGCTGTATTTTAATTCTGCAACAAAAATGTTCTCCTGGCATATTGACAGCAAAAGGAAGGTGAAGGGTGGTGATTCAGAGGATCTGACCTCAAGTCCTGTCTCTGTCGCTGGGCAGGTAAATGGCCTGGAGCAAGCCAGAGGACTGGATGTCTCTCTTTCCCCACGTAGAAACTGGGGTTGGTATAGCCGAGCTACCTTCCATAGGCAGTTAAAGATAAATGTTTGTACCAACGCTGGCTGTGTTCAGCACTATTAAAGTATTATACATGCCTTCAAGTCCCTTCAAGTTGATTAAAAACCACGGAACACTTCTGATCAACTGAGTGCTTGCACAAGCTTACTATATGGCAAATCTGACACCAATCCAAACCGTCCTTAAATGATCCAGGAGACTTGGACAATACAGCCCAAGAATCCTTCTAAGCTGCTTTCTGACTGTATTCCCACAGAAAGCAGTATCACTCGTGGAGAAAGTCATAACATATGATCTTGCGCAATTGCGGCTTATAAAATTTAATTATAAAAGTTCCTTCTATCCCTGGCACGATACATACCTTTTAATAAACAACACTGTAATTGAGTGCAATTGTCCACCACAAACCCATGGACCCAGAGGCAATTATATTAATACACAAAATACAGAAGGAAGTGCAACTATCACATAAATCAAGCTTTAGGAGAAAAATGCTTTGACAAACTACCACTGCTACAAAACAGTGGTAAACGTGCACGTTGATTCTTTTAGAAGCTCACTGTAAGTGGAGATGAACTACTCATATTCAGGATTTCTGTACTGTTCAGTGCTATAGCATTTAAGTTCTCACACATTAAATAAAAACACCGTATGCATCAAGGATGGGTTGGAGGCCATTTTATGAATACTAAATTGTTTCCTGCTTTTTTTCCTCCATTCTAAATGGCAAACATCTCATCTGTTATTATAAGACCAGAGTAGCACTAGGAAATACAGATTCTTTGAGAACCAATATAAAGACCACCCACTGTCCCCAAAGCAGAACTACTTCATATTTGAGATTTAACTATTGATCAAATATTATTTACATACTACAGAATCTCCACCTCAGCATTTCTCAACAGTTTTGAATGAAAGCAGGCAATCTCTATCGATAGGTAGAATGGCATCAAGCCAACTTGAATGTTTCCACTCCAGACAGCATTACATGCCTTCATCTCCAGCACGATCACCTCAGCAAGCACACATAAAACTTCAGCTCCGTGGAGAAGGCAGTATAAAGACTATACATCATATGTATCCTTCTTATACGATATACAGCACAAATAGCGTACAGGCCTGTTGAAAACAGGTGACAAGATTTCCCTCCCCTTAAGTGAGGAGAGATTCATTTTACTGATGTTTGAGGTTTTGAAGAAACTTCACATAAACAACGTAACTGTTCAATACCGTGGTTACAAAAGATGGAGAAAAAAGGGCTGTGTGCTATTCTTGTTTCAAGTAAAACGACCTGGAACAGTACTTACAACTTTCCACCAGAAAATGAGTGAGGCATCACACACAGCATTCAGAACAAATGTGTCACATATCGAGACCTTATCTCCACCGTAACTAACCAGAGGGCAGCTCAAGGGCATACATTTAGAAGCCAGAGATGGTCCACAGAATTTTGTTACTACTTCACAAGAGCAAAATGAAAGAAAAAAAAAAAAAACAAACCAAAACCAAAACCAACAAACCACAAAAAAACCCTGTCTCGTATTGTACAGCTCTGAGTTCGTTATGATGATGCGATTGTGACTGGCACCATTTTAATACCTCAGACTTAGCCAAGCAAGTCTATAAATAAAACAGTTTAAAAAACAAAACAAAGCAAATCCAAACAAACAAAACCCCCCCCTGGGTTTGGGTACTGTGGCACCCAAAACTGTTGAAGAATTTTCTAATGGAGGCCTATAGAATACAATATGTTGCAATACCAGGTTATGCCACAGCTAAGTGTCGTGGTTTAACCCCAGCCAGCAACTAAGCCCCCCAGAGCTGCTCGCTCACTCCCCCCTGGTGGGATGGGGGAGAGAATCAGAAGAGTAAAAGTGGGAAAACTCGTTGGTTAAGATAAAGACAGGTCAATAGGTAAAGCAAAAGCTGCACATGCAAGCAAAGCAAATCAAGGAATTCATTCACTCCTTCCCATGGGCAGGCAGGCGTTCAGCCATCCCCAGGAAAGCAGGGCTCCATCACACCTAACGGTTACTTGGGGAGACAAACGCCATTACTCCGAACATCGCTCCCTTCCTTCTTCCCCCAGCTTTACGTGCTGAGCATGACGCCATACGGTGTGGGATATCCCTGGGGTCAGCTGGGGTCAGCTGTCCCAGCCGTGTCCCCTCCCAGCTCCTTGTGCCCCCCAGCCTCCTCGCTGGTGGGGTGGGAAGCAGAAAAGGCCTTGACTCTGTGTGAGCACTGCTCAGCAGTAACGAAACCATCCCTGTGTTATCAGCACTCTTTCCAGCACAAACCCAAAACACAGCCCCATACCAGCTACTATGGAGAAAATTAACTCTAGCCCAGCCAAAACCAGCACACTAAGCTAAGAATTTTTATGTGTTATGGTGACGTGTTTTGAAGAAAATCCAGGAAATCTGCATGACAATACATGATCTGCGGAATTACAAGTAGAATGCTTCATGTTCCCCCAGCCTCCCTTCAAAACATTAATACATTCAGTAAAATACGGTTTTATACTATGCTGCTTTGACCTTTGCAGTATTTTATATTTTGAGCAAATGGGCATTCCATCCCCTTCCCAGAGGCTAGCAGGACTGTAAACAGGAAGAAACGAGGAATTGCAGCCAATCTAATTAGAGAATATTGAAAAGGTCAAAGGAGTGCACCAAGCCAGTGTAATTTGCAAAATGAAAGTTATGAAGAGCCCTTCGATGTGGAGGGGGGAAAAAAAAAGTAATAGAAATAAGGCATACAATCAGTATTGACCCAGTTGCCCCAGGGGAGAGAGGGAAAACTCACAAAACATACATACCTATCAGCAACTGGAAAACGCAAATCCATTTCAATGTTGCAGGCAAAGATAGGTTTCAAAATGCCAAGCAACAAAATCTATCTACAAGTGGTTTTGCACTAATATCCCAGTGCACTTAAGTCAGAATTTAATTGCACTAATACAATTCCACTTGTGTTAATAGCAAATAGCTGTGGTAGAACTACTGGAATGCTATCACTGTATGACCACAACATGTCTGGCCAGACTTGTTGCCACGGGGCCTTACACACACTCTGAAAAACAGATACCAGCCATGCACAAATATTGTATTCATAAAACTGCTACCTCTAAGAAAGCTGGGTATTTAGCAAGCTACACAGTGGAGTTATTTTGACAAGGACACCAAAACCACAACAGTAACTGCTGGGGTTCAGACCATCATGACAATACCCGTAAAAAAGATGCCATCAAATCTGGAGACAAGAGACAGTCACATAATGCGTTTTTCAGCACACAGCCAGGGTAGCTAAATCACCCAAACAGCCTCCTCTACTCCTATAATACCAGGTAGGTTCCTCCTGCAGGTGAGCAGACACCTGGCACAGGGGCCTATCCCACCCTCATCAGACCCCCACAGAGAAACCAGTAGAGAAGAACCCTGGGTTTGGAGCAAGTGGCAAGCCTTGATCTCACTCCATCAGCCTTCTCCTCTGCTAGCATTCATCTCCTTAAGAGACCACCCTTCTGTCATCAACCAGCTCACCACTCTTGGAATCACAAGTAAGCATCAAACAAGAAGCAGCAGATGACTTCAACTAAGATTTCTCTTTAGCCTCCTCTAGCATAGTCCAGTCCCCATAACTTTTTATTGTGTTATCAAGGTCCCCCCTCAACACAGCTTCATGCCTAATGGCTTCTTATCTGCTCCCAAGGTGGCTTCACATTTTTTTCCCATTTTTCTTAATTTCTCTTTTTAATGTTTTTTGCATATCAGCTGTCCTTGGACTTGATCCAGCCTGTTGATTCCTATAGCATCAGCCTTCGGAACAGTGATGTTTTCCTCTTATAAAAACTTTCTGTGTTCCCTGGATAAGGCAAGCAGCGATGGCTATTCATTTCATTATTGTCAGGTTGATGGTAAATCCCAAGAATATATATCTGCTGCCGATATTCTGAATTAAAGTAGCAACTCTTTTGATATTTGAAGAATTATAAATAAGAACAAAAGCAATCTAATGAGAGGTAGTAGCTAGAGAGGCAATGGAAAGTAGTACAAAAGTCTCTAAATATTCCAGATTCTTCTGAGGGGGGGAAGAAAAAAGTGATTATTGGCACCAAGAATATTGTAAAGCTTGTTGCAACAAGGGGGCAAAACTGAATCTACTACCAGACAAAATAAAAGGTACTTGTGATTATTGAGCCTTCCTTAGGGGAATTTCTTTCTTCCATCTGAATTGAAACTCTCAGAGCTTTCTTCAGTCCAACTTAACAGTGACTTCAAGTTAACTTTCTGCTGCCCTCACCTTCTGTTTTTTGGAAATCTCCTTTAAGTTGGTTGAAAACTGTTTTTAATGCAGGTCAATAAAAATGTGGGGGAAAGGGGATATTATGATTCCTGAAAGGTCTCCTCAGAAGTTGCATTACTTCTTGAGTAAGAATTTGAGATGCTGCTTTGCAGTTTAACAGCCTGTCTTGGCCTTCCTTTTGCCTAGGAAACATGGCTGTTGGAGCTCAGTGACGCCTCAAAGTAATGTAAATGACTTTTTCATTTCCACACTGAGCCTTCTGCATTTGTTGTATGTTTAATCAGAGCTATTCTACCCCTTCACAAAGGGCTCCAGTGTATAATTTATGAAGAACTATGAACAATAGTCTCAAGAATTTACATTTATATCTTGGGACCAATGCAATTGCTGCCTTTTTTTTTTTTTTTAAATAATATATACAATTTTAAAGAGAAAATAACGAAAAGGATCTTAAACTCTGAGGAAATAAGTAATGCTGAAGCAGCAGCAACCTCAAAGTGTAAAGCATTAACAGCAGGGGGGAAGAAAAAAAAAAAAAAAAAAAAAATCTTCAATCACTCCAAAACCCCCAGGTTTTTGGAGTTCAATGACACTTCCTATCATGCACTGTAGTATGCAACACAAGGAACAAAAAGTCCTGTCCTTTAGAACTGAAGTTCCCTCCTTACAGAAATCTGATGTCACAACTTATTGCTTAAGGTCATGCTTTGGGGATGGGGACAACTTGTTCTTGCTCTCTCTAACCAGGATAGTCCCACCCTAAATGCATTAAATGTTCTATCAGAACAACAGAAGCCAGCATCAATTCCCAACATGTTGCCCACAAAGATGAACCAGCACTAACTTAATGAAGAGGAAGAAATATTTGGATCACCTCTCCCAAGATTTTTATTAACATTTTCTTGTTTATCACATCATAGAGCTCATTATTGATATAACTTAAGAGCTCTCTGTCATGAGGAAACATAGGGAAACCGCTTACTGGTCACATAGGTAAGGTATGTAAGGAAACAGTAGGCTAATCATGCCAGTGAAACTGCTTCCAAATAAATTCATTTGAAAGGAAAACTGGACCACAATCAAGCAAATGGATGAGGAAGAATGAAGCTTCACAAATTAACACCGACTAATAAAATGATGGTACACAAACATGTTGCACGTATATTTGTGTAATGTAGTTAAACTAGTGAAAATAAATAAATACGAGCTACGAAAGGAGGAGATGGGAGGCGAAAGCGTGGAAAGTAAAAGAAAAAAACTTGTATTTCCTCTCAAAGAGGACTGTTCTAGAAAGGCTCTGGAAAGGATAGACCAACCCAAAAAAGTTTGGGGCAGACAGATATGGCCTTGAAACATGGCAAGAGTTGATTTTACTGGCTAAACTAGTGTCAAAGAAGAAAAAAGGGGAAGAAGAGACACATGCCTGGGGTAATACAAGCTGTGCTGCTCTTCCAGTCCTGTCATTCAGCAGTTTTGGGGAAGGCAGCAGTAGCGGGCCCTGGTACAGCAGATGTGTTAGCAGTGCAAGGCGCTGGGTTATGCATAACCTTACTAGCATTTTACAAAACCCCGTAGAGGGTGGTACATTTTAAGAAATGTTCAGGTGATGCTAGAACATAACTTGCTAAATTTCCCTGAAATAAAGAGATGCCAACTTCAAGGTTGCACATACTTCATTTTACTCCCTTTTGTTCCTAGAAGCAAGACAGCTATTTAACAAAGCGGGTGTTATTTAAACCTGAGCATCACAAGTAGGCAAAGGAAACCTTTAAGGTTCTGGCAGCGACAGGGGAAAGGCATGATAAAGGCCATCTAGTCTCCAAAGCAAAACATTGCTGGCTCCTATGCCTCACCTCGCTTGCTCACTGAGCAAGTGTCACTGTCCAGTAGGAGCGTGACAGGTTTAATTCACAGAAAATTACAAAAATGTCAGATCTCACTCTGAGTATATCTAAAAAACTGAGGATGAGCCCAAGTTATTCCTACTACAGTTAGTGCTGTTTTGCTGTTACTTGCAACAGCAGGAATTCTTTAGCAAACATTGTCTAAGATCAGGATCGATCCGTGCCATATATACTGAAAATTTCAGTGAAAATACACAGATTGCAAGTTATCACTGACTGCAGCCCTAACCTCTGCTATTTGTCAATTCTCAAAATAGTTCTCATTTAGATCCCAGTAGTCATAATGAAAAGATTCATACACTTTTATTACTTCAAAGGGAATATATTACCATCTAAAGTGTCACTTAATTTTCAACAACAACTATGTATTTTCTGGTGAACAATTTACATGGAAACTATATCCACAGCACACAGAAAAGATGATTAATGGCCAATCAAATATAACAGAATTTCATCCTAACAAATATTTAGTTATCACCAGTCACTATGATTTATTGTGATCTGTAAAGCTTGTGCTCTCTCCCTCTTAAAAAAAAAGGTGGGGCGGGGGGGGGAAGAGAGGGAGAGAGACTCTATCTTCATAAAATGAATTTGTGTGTTCCCCACAGGAAAATTCCATTTTTGACCATTTTCAAAATAGATGAAAATAGCATTATGAAATGTCACAAATCATGCCTTTCTAATAGAAATCCTGGTCTGTTGTGGGCTCTGATATGGCCCCTGTGAAATGGCTTACAATTACGGTTCCCATTTATCTCTACTTTGTTGTTCAGCTCCGTTGTAAAGGAGAATTCTCCTGCAATTATAGATCCTGGGCCAGACCCTCAGGAGGTGCAAGCCAGCACAGCTCCCTTAGCCAGCTCGTTCTCTCCCACAGCATTTCCCTGCACTTTAAGGCCCCTGTAAGATGAGTGAGTTCCCACACAACAGCCGCTGCCCGAGGCCGTGCGAGAACCCTACGGCGCGGGGGCTCAAGTCAGTCAGTCTGTCCCATTGATAACAAAACGTCAGCATCTATGAGGGGAACCCATGGGGTCAGGGATCCCAGAAAAAAAGGGCAACAATAACAACATTCCCTGCCAGGCAAACGTTGTGTTATACACTTTAAAATCCTGGCACTCGCCCCTCTGCCCCCCATTTCCCAGGCAACGTTTAAGAACGGTCCCTGCCTCAAGCTAACTCGGGAGGAACACTCTGAGCGCGGCTCCCAGTTTTGGCAGGCGTGAGTTTAGTAATACGGACACAGGCCACTACATACCAGATGGCTGCAGGGCCGGGAATGGCCCTGTGCAAGTTCAAATACACATATAGGTTCTCTACCCTGGCAGTTAATCACTGTATTTTTCAGTTTTTCCATTTGCAAGAAAAGGAGGTAGAATTTTTTCTTCTACTTTATTAACACGGTTTGAGACCCTTAAGTGAAAATTGCTGTGCAACTGTAAATATTAATACAGAAAACCGTAACATTGTTTCAGTACATCACCAACAAATTTGGATTTCTAAAGTGACAGCTGACCATTGAATTATTGATTCAGATTCACCAGCTGATAAACTAGCATAAATCTCCTCCAAACTCAATGAGAAAGCATGGACCACTGGTTCTTCTCAAAGAAAATTAAGTCTAATTTTACTGTCTCTCAGATTTATTTAAAAATGCAGCAAACAAAAAAGAGAAATAACAGCTACTAAATGGTGTTTCAAAACTAAGCACAAAGGAAAGCACAAATTTCAGTAGTCAGTCTGTCTCAGCACGATAAAAATATTTTTTTTTCTTTATAGAAAAACAAACAAAAATTACTTGCAACGGTCATATTTTTAAATAAGAAATCTACTATACAGTGCCTATGAATTGTTCAAGGTAATGCAGCACACGCAATATTGTAAGAAAACGCAACCATCCTGAAAACCTTATTTCTTGGCCTTAAAAACGCACTCTCTGCAAGAATATTAATTTTATAAACAAAACTTTCCATAAATAAAAGTCCTTTACATTACCTGGCAAGGACAGAAGGAGATTAAAAGGCCAAGACTATATAAAAGAATAATTATGGTTAAGAACAGACTAAACACTTTCCATATGGCAAATGATACCAAAAGCTACTCCCATTAAAAGGGAAGCCAGCAATACCAAGTACACCATATTTCTTTGCTGCAGCATTTTTTAAAAGAAATGCAAGCTTCTTAAAGCAGGCTGTGACAGATGTTCACCTACTGAACAGCTGTGGCGGTTCAAGCACTGCCAGCCTCCCCCTGCCCTCTGCCTGCTCCCAGCGCTCCCCAGCCCGCAGCACATTCCGGGAGGGATACACCAACGCGCTCTACCCACCAAGGGCAAAGCCACTGCTCAGCTGCCACCCCTCGGGTGACGGGTTTAAGCCAACACACCCCAGTTTCCCCATGAGCAAGGAGCGGGCACTTCTTTTCCTTACCCCTTCCAAGGTAGCTTGGGAACTTCTGGCAAAGAGGTGGCATAGAAAGTTGGGGAAGCGTGAGCTGGACTAACACATGAAGCCATCACAGCAAGATTGATGAGGGCGTGTCTAAACTTTCGCTTTTTAGCTATGCCATCTTAACTATGGTAATCTCCAATTTCCTCTCCAACAACTGGTCCTACTTACAAAGCCCAATAGCTGCTGGTTTGTTAAAGGAGTTTATCAGAATAGCCCAAGACACTGACGATCTGGAGGCACAGGTTTGCAGAACTAACGTGAAAGGAAAAGAAGCAACGTCACTCCTACTTTTTGAAGCTTTTAGATTTTTCTGCACACATCCTGAAATCTAGAATTAACGCTCCACCCTACTAAGCAGTGTTTCTTAAGAGTGGAGATAAAATAAACATTTTAGTTACATGACTCCCAGGAAAAGATCTTCTGCAGTGAGTATCTCTAGGAATTAAGATCAAAAAAATGAAAGCTATTGTCAGGATAACTAGGGCCAGACTAAAAACCCTTTCCTCCCAGCTGCTGTGGTGGCTGTTCAGGGAAGCCCGTCCCTTTGGCATCAGCAGAAGTAAGCATGAGTGCCAGTTCACTTCTGCGTGAGGCAGTTGGTATTCAAGTTAATAGAGACGTACGCAGTGGCAGAACATTTTCGCTTCCCCAGGTTATTACAATTCCCTCATTTTGAATTAAGACTTTCTCCTAATACCATTTTTTTAATACAAAAATCGGTAGGTGTGATCACAGACCATCCACATAGCCTGCAAACTGATCACTGGCAGGGTCTTTGTGCCACCTTCCCTTTTCCCTTCCCAGCAGAGTGGCTGACCCAGCCATGCACTTCGCTACCTTCTGCTGGCAGAGCTCCACACAAGTCAGTGGAGTGATGATGAGTGATGATGAGTTAAGAACCGGTCCCATGTTCTTACTGAAATTTGTAAGGAAAAAAAAAATACCTTTAAGGAAGAAAATAAGACAAAGTTACACAGCTGGAATACCCCCATTCATCAATCTGTTTAAATACAGGTAGAAAGCTTATATTATTTGGGGGCAGAGGAAGAAAAAGGAGTCTGTCTCACTAGCAAAGACCACGATGGTGAGCAGAGGAAGCTGCTGTGCCGATACCACACAGCTGCAGGTCTGCTGCAGCCTTGCTGTCAGCATTGCAGCTCCACAGGCAAACACTGCACCACTTTCCTTTCTCCGAGATTTTTAAGCTGTGGTGCAAAACAGGCGCTATCAAACCATTGATTAACAGAGAACTTGTCTTCAAAACAAGGTATCTCAAAAGCCGAGGCTAAGTCTAACAGCTCTGAAGCACGGATGACAGCAACAATGAACAATGCTACAGAAGATGCTGTGGTGCAAAAGGGTCTTTTCAAACCTGCTGGGGGTATGTTACCTGCTGCCTGACTTTATTTTCACTTTAACATTGGCATATTTACCAATTTACATTGGTAATGCTGAATACTAATTGCCCCCAAGTCCCGAATTCTCAAAGTATAAACACCTTGCTTGTGCTTAAGCTGGCAGTAAACTAGCTTGTGGTTGTATGTCCTATTACAAGGGACGCTTACTACTGGGATGATGAGATTCTGTCTTGGAAATGGGTTTCACTGAGCATGTATTGCTAAGCCCTAGTGATATCTCTGACCCCAGGATTCGCACACGTTGGCTTGAGTACAAAATCTGCGTGGGATTTTTTGTTTGTTATGGTCAGAGATGGGGGAAGCAGTCAGCCCTGCTTTCCTGTGCTCTGGTACAGGTAAAGCAGGCAAGGAGGGAGATGTTAGAAGTAGATTCACTTCCCCCCGCCCGCCTCGTTTGTCTCGGCTAAACAGACAATAAGAAATGCCCAAAGATGCATGCAACCATGACTGTAGGTCTTCAATCAAAGAGCCTATTTCTAATGAACTTAATACTCTATCACCATTGTTAGTTTCTGTTTTCTGACCCAGGCTTTTCAGGTACCAGAGGTCCCATGGAAGTTATCTGCGTTATTTTTATTTGCACAGGATAGATCTTGAATTCTAAATGCATTACACAACTCACCCTTAAAGTGATTCACCTTCACCATAGTGTTCCTGGCTTCCTTCGCTTTCAAAAGCAGTTATTTTGCTGACATGATGTTAAATTTTCTCTTACCTGAAGAAATCATCTTGTCTACTGTAGTGTCTAATTCCACCAATACAAGTACAAAATGACCAAGGTGAGAAGATCTGTAAAGCTAGTTATTTTGTGATTTCTATTTAATTTAATCCTATGAAAGCGGGTTAGGTCAGAGTACCTTGAATGCTTAGTTAATGATCCATGAATGTGCAGTACCATCCCCAAGAACATTTCTGGACAGAGTGTACTGCAGAGTAAGAAACAAGTAATTTCTGTTACAGAATGGTGTTTTTCATTCCAGACTGGCCGGTTATGATAAAATACAGAGCCATCTTAAAAATCCTCTTCTGATAAAGAAAAAAAGTAGTGGTTTAAAGTCTGTTCTTCAGAAAGTACTTCTCTGATGCCACCACTTCCCCACTTGTAAAACAGTTTTCCCTAGTTCCTTTTCATCACTCATGTTTCTCTTGGCTTTTTAAATTTTTACTGAGTCTGCACTGCAACTACACCAGAAAAGCTCTGATCTGTGCTGCACCTCCAAGCACTATTCTATCACATATAAGATCATTCTGAAACAACTCTCCTGTAATTAAAGCATCTCTCTGAAGCGCCTGTAAACCTTACAACCAGGCAGGCGTTTTAATTCACTGATGCTACAGTTGTGTTTACAGCTATTATCTACATTCTACTTCATTTAAGGTCACAAGACTGATACAAGCTTCCAATGGAAAAGATCGGTCTTATTCCACATAACATTATACTACGGTAGATATACAGATCTTGAAAGATCACTTTATACACTAGGAAAATACATTCTGGCACAGTAAGCAAGGCTAAAGCACCACGTAACTAACACCAGCTCGCAAAGGTCAGTTATAAGAAAGATATAATAAAGTGATATAACAGGTAAATTACTGTATCTCTGGAGATTTTCTACTGAACAGAATTACAGTCATGCTACTAGTGATAACTGCATACTAAAAAGAATTTTTTCTATATTCAAAGTCGATTGAAAAATACTTTTTTTTTTTTAAGTACACTAAATTGTCATGTAATCCAGACCATTTCCAAGACACTCTAAAGGAAGTGAGCCCTGCAAGTAAATTGGCTATATTTCTGCTAAGACTATATTAAATAAGGCCAAATTCCTTTGTGACTGGCAATGTATCTTTCATGAGGCTCTATTCTGCTGAAATACACGGCTTTCTAGGCAATGAGCCGAGGAAGGTCAGAGCCCGTAAGAGGGTCTACTCCAGAAGAATGTAACCCCAATCATTTACCCAGCAGCCCTGCCACCGCACATATTGGAGTCACCTGATAAGTGAAGAGCTCATACAAATAATCTTTGCTTTTCTACTGAACAACATGCATTTCCAGTTTCTCCTTCAGTATCCACAGCTGTGCAGCAAATGCAGGGCACTTCATTTATCAGAAGACAACAGTGCTGACAGAGGTAGTACAATCAGGCAGCCTTTTCCATCTGTTAAATATATGTCTCTCTCTTCCCTCTTAACTTTCTTCTTCCTTCTGCAGGGAGGAGGAGCACAAGTAGTTTTATGCTAAATATTTTAGCCATGTATACAATTTTTGCCTTATTCTTCTCTAACTGACAAGTCAAATTCCCCATGTCAGACCAGCACAGTCACTTATGCCACTCATTGTTTGCTCACAAAAGTATCTATTGAGAATATAATACGGTATTGTCAGATCAGAATGACAGCTGATGATAATACAGAGTTCCTCTGTATTCTGGTTGCCAATATTATAGTCTAACACTTATTGAGGTTTAACGCTCAAGGGAAAAAGAGAGCGAGGCTCTTACTTCAGACTGCAGATAGAGCCAGTTTAGGAAGAGCACAGCTCACTGACAATAAATTAAATAAATTTAAAAACCCCAAAGTTTGGAAGAAATTCCGAAACAAAGATATGTATGATACATTCTGAAGATCAATGACTGAAAGTCTCAATACGCAGAAGCATCTTTCAAACAATCTGTTTTATGATTTTACTGATACTGGTTCACAGGGAGAAAAACAAATCGGCTCTCGGTGCCATTTCAGAACCCTAATTCAGTCTACAAATGTAGCTCAAATTTGTGGCTGGTGCCACCATAAGGTAATAAAGAACGAGATTTATCATTCAACGTACAATGGATTCAGATCAGATTATGATCCCTTCTCAGAATGGTAGAAATTTTTTGTATGGTACTAGAACCTTCCTTAGCTCTTGAATTTACTGCCAGTTGCTTTGTAGGAAAAAAAGAGAAGCATAGTAAGTAAAATCAAACCAAGACAGTCTGCCTCTGCAGCAGCCCAGCTGCCCCACAAGCTCTGCTCAAAGCTTTCTTTCCCTTTCTGTTCTCCACACCCTGCACTTACTCCTCTGGCATCCACAACATAACTCAATTCTCTTACAAACCGAAAACATTTAAAGGGAACAAAGTTGGGAAGAGAGTAAACAAGCATATGGTCAGACTACATACAGTTTTAAAAACAAACAAGAAGTGTCAACAGTTTCTCTTCCTATTTCCCTTTTCAGTCTCTGGTTATAGACTTTCCTTTTGACTATCAATGCCCAAATGATGGATGAGGTCAGATTTTCAAAGGACGAACCTCAGAAAAACAAACCCCTAAGAACTTCTTCCTGGATAGTAATTCTCTTCAATCCTTTAATAGCAGACAGAAGCAATGTGTTTGAGAGAGATTACCGACTCCAGATTAAGGGATTTCAGGAATCCTTACAATGAACCACCGAGGAAGAAATGTTGAGATCTGGAACAACACTTGTAAAATGTGATATTAAGATGTAAGAATAATTAAGATATTAAGAATATTAGCATCATGTCATTTTGGTATGCTCTAAAACGGGTATTTAGAAGGGAATCCATTGCTGGTAAGCAAATGGAAAAACAACAACAACAAAAAAATCAATTTAACTTTCCTGGGCCACATTCAGTAGTGTCTCTCTCATTCCATTTTTTCCATATGACATTTCCATCTTTATCTCCTTATTGACATGACAAAAAGCAAGAATTATGGAACATAAGTCAAAGGTGAAGTTGAAAGTATACAAAAGTTTATCTCTCCGTCTTCTGAGGAAGGCTACTCAGGCAAGTCAGTTCCTGATACAAAGCTATTAACTTGGGTGAAGAGCATCGTTATAATGGAAATTTTCTAGTTGTTTTGCACAGTGGGGCAGGAGAAGCTTACTCCTAGGAAAATCCTTCAGAGGCTGTCCTGCTTTACTGCAATTTTATGCTTGCGTTTCTCACTATCAGAAGAGATTCAATACCCGTGGGATTAGTTCCCCTTCTCCATTAGCCCACCTTTAAAGATTTGGACAACAAATAAGCAATAAACTCTGGTATACTATAAACAAGCCTCTCCATCTCCTCGGTTCATTTTGGTCTTCTCCATTTCAGCTTCTGACAATGCAGTTACTTTCTGGCTGCAGGCCCTCTCTCCTGGGAAAGCAGCGGCACCGAAAGCTAGCAACATCTGGGCTGCAGCTAAAGCCGACCCTATGGTTTCCCAGTGCTCCTTCAATATCTTGCATGCCACAGGTATGACCACAAAGAGAAAATATCAAGACTCAGTTTAGTGGAGTGTATTATAAAAAGGTCGACTTTTGTAAGCAGCTATAAATCAGGAGATACTTTCTGAATACAAATTTATGGACTCTCTCTGATGGACAGAACAGGGTTAATTTTTCTCCTGTAGGAGAAAAAGAAAGCATGGAAGAAAAATCTTAGATCTAACACAGAAAAATCGTTTATGTTCATCAGCACATTTTAATCACCAGAAATACCATAAGACTGCAGTCATCCCTCCCTTAAGTTAGAGTTGTCAGAGCAGTACAATGCTTATGGGTATCCATGTAAGTTGGGTGTTCATCTTTAATAAAGTATAGACTAATAAATCTTATAACGCGCAATAGTCTTAATTACACACACACAATTTCTGTTTTGAAAATTAAATAATCCTAATTACGTGTACGGTTTCACAGGTTATCCCAGAAGTCTGGTGACAGCCAGCCTAGCACAGGCTTCATGCAGTGCTTTCCAATCGCCTCGGTAAAAGTCACAGACCATCACCAGGATACGATGCTTCCAGTTACAGTTGTTTAGATGCCCTAACTCACATTTTCCTTCTAATCAAGTGACAGGACTTCATGGACATGGCACACAGTTACTTATAACTGACAAAGTCAGTGAATTTATCAGCATCGTACGGCTTTGGCACTCCGTGTACCCCAACCAGCTGTTTGGAAACGTACTTGATATTTAGTACAGAGCCACTGCAACTTCTTCAACGTTATTAGGGGAACTAACTAAAGCAAGCACTGCAAGCTTATCTTCCATTTCAACTCTAGAGATACCCTATGCATCTGATTAGAGCACAGATTAGAACAGGTAGCCTACATGGAAGATGCAAATAATAATTTATAACAAAGTGAGTTCATTATTAATACTTGCAAAATCAGGTTTAGCTGATACCAATCGACCTGTCAGAAATACACATATAATATGAACACATAAGAGAAGAAAGCATGCTACAGCAATGTCAAATTTTCATGGGAGCTCAGGGGAGAGCTTTTAGAATGAAGATACATATGCACCCCATGTTTAAAACTTCATGGAATCTACATGCATGCATACATAAATGGTCCTTTGAGCATATATTCCTGGTAAGCTTGAAGAAAAAGAGGTGTGCCATTTTCCAAGCAAATTTTCCAGGGTAAGGCTGGACATGTTTTTGCCCTGGAAATGACAGTACTAATAACGTTCTCTAATATTACTACGAGCATCACATCAGTTTTTTGATAATCTCCAAAGCACACACGTTGCAAAATAGCTGTCTGCAGAAACTCAAGCCAGGAATGACTGTGTGGTTAATAGAAAACTTGTGTGTCTCAGTGAACCTTTAGCGAGAACCTAAATATGAGGAATCTAACAATACGTCTCAAAGAGTTTAATCGATACTTTTTTTTTTTTAGCACAAATATTACTTTGCCTTACTACATGATATTATTAGCTTCCAACTGTGGGTAATTTTTATGCCCTAGGCATTCAGCTTTAAGCAGTTCTTTCTGTGAATGGCTCAGCTTGACCAATTCTAAAAGAGGGGAAATGTGTATATGCAGGCCCAATTTAGCATGCAATTAATTTCTTTTTCACTAGTAGTTCTTAATTTTCCTCTAACATACATATTAGCAAGGTCGGGGGCGGGGGGGGACGGACGGACGACCAGACTTCAGAAACTGCACCCCCTTTTTTTTTTTTTTTTTTAAAATTACCGACCCATGGCACAAAGCTAGTCATACCCTCATCCATAAGCCCCTTCTCATCCACAGTCCTGCCAAGCTTCACGAGAACTTTCATGTACACAAACATTCTTAGGAGATAAAGTTGCAGGTAGTTTTCTTCACTACTGGATATATTCACACTCTCCCACCCTCATCGCCCCCTGCCATTTATGTCTCAGTCCATACTTTATGCCCCTGTGTGTCATGTCCAGTGACAGTCACCTGGCTGCAGTCAGTGAGTGCACGGACACCTTCCCATAGGCTTTCCAGAAACACGGGAGGAAGAGGAGCACAGGACTGATAACCTCCCATCGCTCAGCACCAGCCAGGCAAAACCTATGCTGGGCTGAGTGTCCTGACCATCATGGCCCACTGCACTCATACATCATTTACCAGCATATAAACTGATTCCAGTTAACAGCAGTTCTGACATTTTTCATCTACCACCTTACTGTCTGAGAAGCTCAACCTGATAAAAATTTTCCCAAGTTGTTTTTCAGAAAATGGAAGTATTTATTGCCAACATGAATAAAAATGGCCAAATGCATAGGTTGTTTTGTTAAATAGCTTTGACTGATAAAGCTTGACATGTCTTAGCATGTTCGTTTACTTCAGTTTAGGGTACTCACTTGATTCTTCTCTGTCATACCCAGAAAGCTGTTTTAAAGCATAAGATTTCTAGTGTGCTCTGAACCTCACACAAAATTGATTTCAGCACATACAGTACTACTGGTGTCTGGTGCTGATGAATTACCCTGCTAGCGAAACACAATTTCTACTAAATCAACAAATAGTTTGCTATAAAGGCCATAAGATTCACTCAGTTCCTACAACAAAAGCTCCCATTTCCTCTTCATTAATCCTTGTAAGTGAGATTCAATAGATAAGAGAAAATTCCTGCTAGCTAGTCTCATGGTGTCCTTAACCATTTTGAAGAAAAGTTAAAAAAAAACAACCACCAAACCACCAGAAGTTAGTTTAAGCTGCAAGCGACCCAGAAGAGTCTGAGGCCGCCATTCAAAACTCTTGTCTCTTATGATTATGGAAAATTATGCATTCACCTACTAATCTCTCAACAGAGATTACTGAAAAGTAATCTTTCAAGCACTGAGTGCACAGCAGATAAAGTCCCCCAAAATCTCCTCCAGAACAAAAGAGAAGTATCCAATTTGAAGATAACACTGACTTTTAACTGAATTTTGAATAATTCTTATATTCTATATTATTTTCTCATATTTTAAAACCTACAATAGCCCAATTTTTAAACATTATTATTCTGCTTTCATTAAAAAAAAAAAAAAAATGGCAAAACACGTGAAGTTGAGAAGCCAATAGACAAGAAAAATAAAACTATTAAGATTCAGGTTGGGGAAACTCTTTTTAATGCAGCCATTTTGCTTTGGAGTGAAATGCAGCAGGGAAAACCATTCCTGTGGCATTTCAGACAACAAGGAGAAGCAGTTCTGTATTCTTTCACCGTCACTGCTAAGAAAATATTCCTTCCCCTGAAAGAACACAGGAAATATTATTGCAAATCTTAATTTATGGCTGTAATATAAAGCACAGAGAGACACTACACAGAACTTCTCAAAATAAAGTTGCAGACAGCCACAGTTTGGGATATTCTGCCAACTTACTCCTCCATCAATAAGCTTAAATTCTTTATCCAGTGTCATATTATACAAGCCCAAATTTGGTGTAGTACCAGGATGCCTAACTAGCATATTCTGTATGAGTTTTATTCAGCTTCTCTCCACCTCCACACTCATCCCCTGCCACCAGCACATCGGAATTACTTGCCCAAAATGGAACAAGTCAGGTGTAGTGCAAGGGTGAGCACAACACGCACGTGTGCATTGCATCAGGCCGGGCAAGTGCCCTGGGGCTTCAGCCTCCATACCTCAGCGCACACGGGAGTTGGAAATCCCATTTCCATAGACTGGAGCCCAGCTCAATTTATCCTAAAATCCCTACCCTCGCTGCAGTTGTAGAGAATGTACCTACTGACAGGGCAAGCCAAATTCAGCCGCTGGTTTTTACTCAGCTTAGACAATACCATCTCACCATCAAAAGAATCTCAGATCCCTATTAAGAGTATTCTCCCATTTGATGTATTTTCGCTCATTATAGGTGGCTTCATTCTCAAAAGAACATCACTCTGGACAGAGTTTATTTAGACTATGTCATCCAGAACCTTGCATCCATTTGCTTAGGAGCTTTCTGTTATTTTTAGTGACATACATAGCAGGATCAAGTCATCTGGAAAACTACTTTCTCCTTTCAGTTTTTGATAATCTGCTCAGTGAAACATTTCTTCCTCTAAATCCACGTACTGTCGTACTCAAATTGTTAAGAATCGGCACGTAAGTCAATATGAATACAGTAGTACAAACAGTATTAGAAACATATTCTATTATCTGTGAAAAAGTCAGAAGTTGCGGACTGGGGTTAAACCACGACAGATGTACACAGAATGCTGATTAGTAGAAACCAGTGAACTTCATGTTTGCATTTGTAAATGCTGGATCGATAAAGTAACCTTCTGAATAGTAACAAAGACCCATCTATGTCACGTGAAACATCAAATTCTGGCATATCAAAAAATAAGGACCCAAGCCCAAAGAACAACAACAACAAAAAAAACCCCAACCCTACATTGACTTCTGTGTCCAATCAGTGGCTCTACCATGCAGAAAAAAAATCAAAGCGCCACTCTGACTACACTGCATCGTCCCTGCTTTCTTACGCACCAGAACCAGGAAAATTCAGATCATCTACCACCTGCTACAGAGATACCGCATTAACTTTCAGAGCCAACGTCATGTGGTGCTTCCTACGTCACTCTCGGGTTTTTTCTATGAAGAATGAAGGTTATATAGGTTTACTGAGTGCCAGTTTTATAAAATAAAGAATGCAGTCACTCAGGTCAGGCAACTGGACCTGATTCTAGTTTGAGCCACACTCACGAGTCATTCAAACAGCAAGGCCACAAACAGCCTTCCTCCACGAAAAGCCATCAGGAATCTCCAGCACTGTTCATTCCCCCTCTCAACTCATAGTTATGTAGATAAGATCAACAAGCAGACACACATGCTGTAAGCAGCGTTGCTAGACCTAGGCTACCACAGGACACAAAACAATTCTAGTTTCTTAATTAACAAAGGGGCCTTGAAGCAAGGGCATATAGTCCCACCAAGTCCCTGAATACTATTAAGCCTCTGGTCCCGCAGAGCAGGTCACAGAGCCTCCGAAGAGCAGAGACACATAAACTCTTTCCCATACTGTATTAGGCTGAAGCCATTTCTTCACAGAAGCTTTTGTCGTGGCTAATTATAATTTCTATTACAGTTGCAGAGATTCATTATCACTAAAGAAAAAGGACAGCTGCTAAACAAAATAGCACGTATATTGCCTGCTCCAGAGAAATCATAATCTAAATTCTTCAGACTTAAGGTCAATAGTACTTCCCTACCTACCACCCCCATTTGCTATCAGCCTTTATGTCATTTCTCTTTGATCCCCTCTGTTGCTGCTGTTTCTTCAGCTGCTGTTAAATGCCTGCGGATTTTTTCCCAGTTAGAGGAGTAATTACTAAATCATCACGAAAGCTGCTCCCAAACGAGTATCTTCAAGGGCCATGTTCCATTATGCATTAATAGTCCTTGGCCCCACTCACATTTGAACACATTCTGCTTCTCGTCTCTTACATGAGCAAAATTTCACACAATCCTTAAGAGGAAACAGCTTTCATACCGTTTGATGCAAGTCAGTCTCAACAAGATACTACAGTGGCAAAACTCATTTCTCACTCTAAACAGCATGAAGACAGCTCCCATGATTACCAGGGTGCCCAAAACTGCCAGGAAGAGAGCGCGGGGCTGACGCGGAGCCTGCTGAGGTACCTGCACAGCTCTGCGCCGCTGACAGACGTCCCCACAGCCACGCAGGAGCTTTACACAAAAGACGTCCTGCTTATGTTAATAGGAGCTGCTCATGCATTAGGCAGGAAAAAAAGTCCAAGTGTCCCTCTAAGACTTGTGTCTAAAGACCAGAAATTTCCACAGAAATGAGTTACTTCTACTAATCAACTTCAAAAGCCTATTTGAATCTATTAGTTTTAACTTTCCAATCTGAAATGTGTTTATTGCTCTCAGTTAATCATAGGTTAGGATGGGCTTTCTTCCGAAATATCGATGGACTAAAAGGCTATTCACTGCGCCCAATTAAATGAACATTAAAGAGAAATGCCTCCCTCTTATCACTGAATTATTTCACGGAAGCCATATGATTTGTGTTATACCGAAGGACAGGCAAGACGATCACAAGGATCATCTAGGCTTAGAATTAATTCATTAAAAGAAACAGGTGCACATCAAAGACTGACACGCACAGTTGGACTGGTAGAGAATACATAGGACTTCAGCTGAGTGACAGAAACTGATGACATTAATGGAGAAGGAATTAATGGAGTAAATGCAACATCCAAGCAAGAAGGGGAAGATGGTAGGAGTAGGCAAGCAGTAAATAGCACTGTACCCCATAAGATCATTAGAGGCGTCCAGTTCACAAGCACGTTGCAGTCTTAGACCAAAGGTCCTTCTACAGCCACTTCTCTACACAGACGGGCCCTTACATCCTTAGGGCTCCACAGAAATTTATGAAATAGGATACATTTAAATATTGGAGCACCCTGAACTACAGATATCCCTCATCACTAGCCTCTAATCAACACCTCTGCCAACCAAGCTCTTCTAGGTGAAATTCCTTCTAGCTCCCCCACTAAGAGGGGAGTTGTGCCTCACACCACTAACTGAAACAGTGGCTGAACTAAACTGTTACGCACTTTCCCTGGCTGCCGGCACAGAGCCGCTCTCGCCAGCCTGGCTCTGCACTTCCCTGTGAGCAGCAGCACCGAGCATCGTCAGGAGCTGCAGTTAAATTTGGAAAAGGGAGAAAGCTATGGGACAGAAAAGAAAGCTAAAAAAAAAACCAAACCAAAAAACAATCCAAAAAACAATCCAGCTCAATTTCATTCTTAATGGAACATGCACTGCTAAAGCAGCCTCTGTTTCAGTGTATTCACATCAGATAGGAAAGCTGTTGAAATGGCAATTTTTTGGGATACAGAATTTCAGGCTCACAATCATGACATTTGAGTTCCTTTCAAAAATTAGGATTGTGCATATCCCTTAGAGGAAATAATACAAAGAGAGATCAGATTTCATTTACAGGATATATTTTAATTTACTCCTATGATGATTTAGATGAGGCAAAAGTATCTTAAAATACTTCTGAAACTCCATTTGCCAACCTCGCAGAGTTCAAACCACTTTCCTTTAATAAACTGGTTATTGCTCTTCTTTAAATGTCATTATATTTAACATTTCTGCTTTGTTTCCTGTAGCATTAATCTCGGTTATTGACAGTCAGCAGCCATAATCAAGATGAAAGGAATTTTCTTGCCATGATTTAATGCGTTTCACATCCTGATAATTCTTTCTTCATTCCTGCTGTTTTAAACAAAACTAGCTAGAAGCACCATTTCTGCCTTTTACTTATAACTGCTGGCTGATAAGACAGAAATACATCCCGGGGTAGTTTATTATGTTATCTGTCCCCAGTTATTTTTAAGACTATTAATGATTGTTCACCAGAGCTATATAAGTACAAAAGTTCTTTGATATTCCTAAACAACAACAATCTCCCCAATTTCTAAAAGCCCACTGAATAGACATGACTCTGCAATGTGCTGTAAAATTGCTTACAGAGAAATCCTTAATAGAAGGCTGCGAAAGAACCACTGATTTCTATTTTATCTTACTTGCATTTGGCTATACTAATTCTTGTTTGTTTAAAGGAGGCATTTTTAAACGATGGCTGCAACCCCTAAAGCACTGTTTAATGAATCCTAACTTTAACACATTCAAAGGCACGCAAGTAAAGAATTTGCCACTGTAGGCTGTTTGAGCCTCCAGTTTCCTTCCTTTGTTCATCATCTCGGATCACGGTAAATCAGTGGACAAAGAGCAGCATTTTACGAAGTATCTTAAAACACAGCTACATTTTCATATTTATAGTGCACAACCTTCCCATCACTCCCCCCTTCATGATTCAGCAGCAGCGCAGATTATACTGAAGAGGAGGAACCAGACCTCATTTTTCCCTACAAGTTCCACAGCCTCTGATCTTCCATACCCTTTGCTCACCTCCTCAACAGTCCCTCTGCTTCGACCTGATTTTAAGCAAGTTCCCAGAGTTATCAGTATAAATGGATGGTCTGAGATGCAGGTTATATACAGGAAAGTATGACAGTTCTTTGTATTATTGTATGCCGCAGCATGCAGCCTACTGTTCAAGTAACTTGTTTGGATAGAGGAGATGGTGTAGCAGCAACCAGCAGAGGCTAGCTCATACCGCAGAGAAGTTGTGCACCAGACAGCATTGCACCAAGCAAAAACAGAGAAACCAGTTCCTACCTCGAACAGTATATTTTTGTAACACAAGAGGTGGATACAAACAGATGGAGAAGGAGGAGGGAATGAGAAGACACTCCGATCAGATCATCAGCACCCAAAGTGCTGTCAAGACTTTGGGAGGCAACCTGCCAAAGACAATCTTTAATGAGATTTTTAAGGGGGTGGATGCTCATTAATTTTATGACAAAACATGTAAACATTAAGGGCTTACAAATCCAGTTCAGTGCAGTGAAGAAAACGCCATTCTCCTGACTAAGAGGAACAGGATTGCCTCTCTGATGTGGGCACCAAGCAATGGCTGCTGTCTTAACAGCATGGAGGGTTATCACAACTGTGCAATCTGCAAACCCAATCCCCAGATGCATGTGCTGGCCTTCTCCAAAGGATTCTGGACAACCCTGATACCTCCTCACCCTCACGTACAAACTCCTCTGGAAGGAAAACAAATACACAGGCGAGAAGGGAATTGCAGAGCTACCCTGGTGTCGCGAGTGTGTCATAGACAGCTCCCCGATCCCTGTCTTTTTATTCCTGCTGCTGTTCCACAGGCCAGATCAAACAGCTCCAGGGAGGATACTGTTCTTTGTCACGTGATTTTGGGTGTCAGATTTTCCAGATATATCACTGCCTTGGGCACCACGTCCCCGTTTCAAAACTGATGCTTACAAACTTGATTCCCTTCAAAGACTGTAGAAGTTATAAGTGCCTAGATCTCTTTTAGAGAGAGAGATGTGGAGTTTATTTATTTTCTTTTTAAGGAAAGGTTTCCACTAGGCTTTCAGAAGATCAGGACTTTCTAGAATCTGAGGTCCTTCAAAAATATAATCTGTTGATTTACAATATGAACAAATGTTAAGATTTTTTTTCAACTGCAATTTTCAAATACAATTAAGAGAACTCTTATTATAAATCTAAAGCAGTAGCTAATTGTTTTTTTGTCTGTCCAACACAAGGTCATCACTACACACAAAGAAGCAAGATAGATTTGGGGCACTGTTTGCTTAAGGGCTAATTCTCATTCCAAATAATGATTAACAGGAGATCAAAAAAGGGTGATGTTGAATAGAGTAAAGCAATTAAATGATAAAATACAAATGGAAAATTAAAAGCATTTGTAGCTAAATGAACATATACCAAGCGACCCATGGTTTCAGAGGATTAGACTCTCATGGTAATAATTACATATTAATGTAATCAGTAACAGCATATATTCATTATTCAGTTGAAATGCAATAGCAGCACACACAATTCTGCATCACAATGGACATTCAGTTTAGCTAAATTGAACCACACCGAAACTTGGTACCAATGTATGCCCGTTCGGAAGACTGTTTTGCTGCCTTTACTAGCTCGAAAGCATTTTTTGAGCACAAATGGGGTCAAGCATGGTTTGACCTGAGGATTCTGCAACTTGGAAAAAAGATATTTGTTAGACTTAGACACAGATATTCTTTTGTCATGCAAATTAATTCCTTTTCAAGCATACAGGACACACTCAAGTTTACACAGTACAGCTCAGAGTAAGCAGCTCAGTCTTAGGTTCTTAAGGCCTTCATTTTAAGATAACAGAAGTGCCCTGGGATTTGCTTTGGAAGCCTCTTCCACAGCAATACTAATCAGAACGTACTGCAATTGTGAAACCAAGGATTAACATGGTGTACTCTGTGGCTGACACTTTCAATTCTATATGGCCACAAACAGAGGGCTGTTTTCTTCCTTAAAGTAAAGATATACTGCATCCTTACCATGCTATTCATTCATCCTCTTGACAAGTATGCTCTAGTAAGAAGTGCTGCAGTCAGCTCAGCTGTATATATTTCACCGGCAACTCCTTCAGGGAAACACACAGACACACAGCTCCGGGCTTCACTGGACCTCACAACCTAAATAAATAAATAAATAAGTTTGCATGTTAGATGTTTAAGGAAAATAAAAGTGCTCCAGAAAGCGGTACAAGTGGTTCATTAGAAAAACTCACTCTTCCCGTGTCAGAAAAGAACAGGGGACATCTTTGCACTTATCTTTGGGAGAAGATCAAACTACACTGCCATGACTATGTGAGATTGCCAATGAACACCAAAAATACTCCAATTCTACCCAGACAGAAGTCTGTGTTGAATATGGCACTACTATATCCTGGTTAGAGCAGGAACTAGAAACAATGGTCCATACTTGGGATGAAATTTGAAATGCTTCAACATCAGAGACAAAATTGGATAGTTCACAAATGCCTCTCAGTGCCTGATGCTCCCACTTCCTACTGATAGACGCTTCATGATACAATTCCCTATCTGGGTGCCTTGTGGTGCATGGCAAAGAATCAAATACCACAGAGAACCCAGCCTATGAGAGAATGAGAGCGTTAGGTAGGTGCAAACTACAGCTCTTCTGAGCAGAGCTTCTGAACCCACACGCTGCCATCTTATTTTTTTTAATATATAATTCCTGTTCCTGTATGAAAAAAAGATGTTGTTAACCTAAAAGTCAAAGCTTTCTACCAAAATGTTACTTTCTTATAAATTTTTCAGTCACCTCTAGGGCAGGAGAAGAGACTAAGAGCTTGCTCACACTTATTTGCAATGTTGTGCCCTTCAGCCTGTGGTTGTTGCCTTCTCAGTGAAGGCAAAGTGTTTAATTAGACTGTACTGCAGCTAAGCAGAAGAGTCCACAAAGCCACTAAATACTTCTCATCTGAGTGGAAGTAACATCCAAATACCGACAGAATCACAAACTGAATTTGTGAGCAAACACTGAGAAGCTACAGATAGCTCAAGGTACAACAGAGTAAGCAACTCAAAGCCAAATTGGACCAAAACCCCTTCTCATTCATTCTAGTAGAAAACAGAAAAAATATGTAGTAAAAGAAGGTAGAAACAGAAGCAGGAACTCACTGCCACTATCTGCTGTCAACAGCAGAAGGAGGCTGAAGTGGGAGCATAGCAATGAACACTAGAGGCAGAAGAAATGGCAGCAGGGAAAAGGAGGCAGCAACTTCACTAGCAGACAACTGCTGCACGAGAAAGGTTGTCTTATTCAAACCCCAAATACTTCCCATACTTTTCAGGCAAGAGCACCATCAAATGTAAAACAAAAAATTGCATCATTTTCATTCTTCTTATGTTCTATGACATCCTGCCCTGTTCCTGGCACTCATTTGCATATGCCTCATCAGAGCAGACTGGGGCATGACGCTCTGATGCATCATTATAAAGGACAAAGTCTACAGAGCACAAAAATGTCACCAGCACAAGACATCTCCCCTCCTCTCTCTTCTTGATCAAATGACAGCAGAACTGGAGTTTTGTTTGTTCGTCAAATAGGGCCAAGAGAAGGAAAATTGTAGAGACAATCCATTACATCGGTAAAAGTCACTTTAAAACAACATAATATAACACAGGAAGTGTTACAAAGCAGTGCAGTTTTGGGGAAAGATTGGGGAGTGTGGTAGGGGAATGTAAGACAGATGCATAAGTGCCAGCAATGCAGGTAAGTTACCTGTGGTGCCATTTCCTGACACAGAATCTCATATCTACACCTACGGGTTGAACAACACGTGTCATCCCACGCCTTAGCTTGCCCCTTCTCTTCCCCTCACTCCCTCCTCCCCAGCCCTGCTGAGAGAGGTGCAGACTCCTGACTTCTGCGGCTGCTCATGGTGCTTACTGATCCCACAGCAACTTCTATTTTCTAACCCTTCTTTACTCTTTCCTTGCAGTTCCTTCCACATGTTTTTGGCCTTTTCTAGTCTCTCCTCTTAGAACACAAGCATGATTCAGTCATTCCCATTTTAAAGCACCTGACCTTCAACTACACTTTGGTCTTCCATTTCGACTCTTCTCTAATATACTTCTTGCTTACTATTTCTATCCCTCACTTGGCATTTCTCTGAATTTGTTCTAACCAAGATGAATGACTTCATCTTACTCAAGTCTCAGAAACACCACTCTGTTCCCACTGCCCTATCCAATACTTCCATCATACGTGACCATGCTGATACTCTTGAAATGTCATCTTTTCTCAATCCCTCTTCTCCTCTCACTTTTTCGAGTAATTCTTTGACATTAGCTTGGGTGGATTTTCCCTCACAGATTCTGGCATGACTCCATAGACACGATGACTTTGGCCTTCATTTTTTCCTCCCATAGCACTTTCCCAGCTGCAAGCTCGCAGTTTGTCAGCAGAGAGAGAGGGGAGCTGAGTCAGAGATCCACTCCTCCGCTCTTCGGTTCAACAAAAGAAATTTATATGCATTCAGAAGTCTTTGCCCAACTTTGACTCTCTTGTCTGAACACTTGGCATAATTTTTTCAAATCAGCACAGGGTGATTATATTCAGAAATACAAACCAAGGCTCTCAACTATAGATAGATGGTATACTAGTAACTTTACAAGAATTACAGAAATACCAACAGAAACTTGTTGATGGAATAGGCAGTAGTGCGAATCAACACCTGAGTGACAACAAATTTTCAAAAAAGATTTTGAGTGCTGCTTCCTGCTATGAATAACAGCTAGTAGGAGGGTGCAAGGAAGGACTATTCCCAACTACTTAACATCTCAAGTCTAGTCTTAACAGTAGACAAAATGAGCCGGTGTCTCAATGTACCATTTGCTGTGCATCATAATATAAAATCATTCAACAAAATCTTCCCCACTTTACTGTCACTTCAATAAAAAGCACAACTTCAGAAAAAACAATCATCATAATTTTTGCAGAAAACAAGGCAAGTTTTAAGATTGTCAAACAAAACATGTCTTTCAGTGGTTTTATCTGAAAGAGCATAAAAGCATCATAACAGAGTTAAAAACTGTTCAGGCTACAAAACCTCCTACAATGAGTGTCTCATCCTCGCCTAGAACAGAAGTCATCAGTTCCGGGGGATGAAGCCACAAAATCACTGACATCTCATCCCTATCTAACAACTACGGAGTGATGGAAAAATAATTTAAGACACAGCTTCTCCGACTCCACAAAGTAGAAAAAGTTCTCTTCATTAGACTTAGATGAAAATACAGATATCCGTACTTTTGTTCAGCTCTCCTATATCAAAAACAAGATGAAAAAAATTTTGTGAAGCTATCAAGGTCTACAGTGACAGAAAAACCTTGTAATCCACTTACTGAGCTTATCAGAGCAAATAGATTAGTGAAACGGCATCACTAAATGTTCTTGGAAGCACCAAGAACAACTACAAAGTCTGGAAGCGTAGGGTAATATTCCAAAAAAAACAGGTTATAACTCTAAATTCATTCACAGCAATGTACTGGCCAGCTATTACTAGGAAAGTTGCTCTTCATAGGGCTTTCCAGAGTTCAGCATACAGGACAAAAATAACACCCATCTGCTTCTTTTATACAATGAAATGAAATGGTCATCCCAATTTCTCCAACAGACAGAATGCAAGCGGAGCACAACACTGCAAAACACGCACCTTCAAACCCTGATCCAAGGGCAGACACTCCTTTGCAATTTTGCCTGGGAACGCACTATGTACTTTGGGGATGACACACTGTCAGAACAAACTTCAACAGACTCACTGGCGCACCTCATGGAGTGCAAGCTCAGAGGGGCTGCACTTTAGCTACTCGAATGCTCATGACAAAGCAAGGGCAATGATAAATAAATAATTTGTTGATATTTTCTTTTCACTTGCTAGTGCTACAAATGGCAGTCACTCCAAACTTGGAAACATTCCTCACTGGGAATTACAAATTCAGACCAACTTCATCACTGACATAAGAGAACACTGCTTGGATTTTGGTCATCAAACGTAATGGATGCTTTCCCAAGAGTGTAACAAAGAATGAGATCAAGGTCCCATTTACAAAAGCTGACAACACTTTTCCAGATAGCTGCTCAGTGAAGGAAAAAGAAAGAAGGACTGATCTTTGCTGCTCCTTTGTGAGGAGCCTCATACTCATTCAACAAAGTGCAGGTCGGGGCTATGTGCTGAGAAAAACACAAAATTTAGCCAGAGACTGAATACAACTGAGTTTGCAACACTTTTCCTACCTTGATGAACTTCAGAGTAGAACCAAGCTTTTGGCCCACTTCCCACCTAACAAAGTAAGTTTGTCTTTCTGATTAACAGCACATCTTCATTTTCCTCCAAGATCTAACCAAAATACTACATGTTTTCTTGACAATTTTAATATTATGAAAAATAAAAAGAACTTTGGCTCGGGTCCAACAATACTCCAGATATGAAATAAGCCAGGAACTTACATGAGACAACTTAAAAACCAAACTACTGATTTAGTTCAGCAACACAACAAAATGGCTTGGTATCCTTTACGACACATGAAATTGTTACTCAGATTATATGAAGCGCTAAAGATATTTATAACAATGACTGATTCATTCCATTTCTCTTAGATTCAATGCCAAAGAACACAGGAGGCTTGAAAGTGATGCTACCATCAAGATTTTAGGCTGCTTTAGGAATTTGTTTTGCTAGAGACTTAAGAGCTATGTAAGCCTACACATTCAATAGAAACTCCCACAAGGAAAGCCTGCATGCAGACTCTGAACATCATATTTAATAAAGCCTGAATAAAGTCTGGAGCTGTCACCCAGACTCCCATGCTCTCCTGAGCTGAACTGCATCCATTACTTCATGAGTATTGTAGCCACCACCTAAGAATTCATATACAGAAGCTGCCTAAGGAATTTGTGTCAAACATCCCTTCTTTCTTTTTCCAACACTAGGACTCCAAGAGAGAGGACCTCTTCAGTGAAAGGACTTAAGCCATATCTGTGACACTTTTGCTGAGAGCTCACTCCTGTTCCCACTTTGAGCATAAGGCATTTTTAGCAGTCTTCATGGAAGCTGAGCTAGATTCAGTCCACTCCTATTTTCCTCTCCCCCTTGGTCTGCTGGCAGCTTGCTTTAACCTCTCAGAAGCCCCCGGCACACGCTGCAGGTGCAGGGGCAATGTTGCTTCTACGAGTACAGGTCTCTAAACACAACACTCCAATGACTGTGCTGTAAAAAGCTGTAAGGAAGATGTCTCCTCTTGGACTCCTTAAATTTCTCGCTGCTGGGCTGCATGCACCACTAAGACAAGAAACACGGACGTCTGACATTCCTTAAGATAGCCATGAGCCTACTCCAGGGTGTAATTGTCAGTTCTCTGCCTTGCAAATATTCCAGAGACAAAATTCATCCAGGAACAGACCAAATAAAACATCTCCACAAGATAGAAATGCATTCTGATGAATGAATGAGTAAAAAAAAAAAAAAAACAAACAAAACCTTGTGCAATAAAAAACTGGTGCAAAAAACCTTGACAGCAATACTGCAGTACTGTTGCTTACCCACACAGGTGCTAGTCCCCAAAAAGAGCATCTTAGGAAGGTTAAATGAAAGGTTTCTCCATCTATGCCACAATTCCCATCTTATCAGGAGCTCTGGAAACCTGTCTAGTCATTAACGGATCAGACTGCCATGTGCCAGATTGGCATCTCACATTTTAGAATAGAATAGACTATTTCAGTTGGAAGGGACCTACAACGATCACCTAGTCCCACTGCCTCACCAATTCAGGGCTCACCAAAAGTTAAAGCATAGTATTAAGGGCATTGTCCAAATGCCTCTTAAACACTGACAGGCTTGGGGAATCAACCACCTCTCTGGGAAGCCTGTTCCAGTGTTTGACTACCCTCTCAGTAAAGAAATGCTTCCTAATTTTGACTGAAGTGTACAAACTTGGTACTGCCACGGAGACTTAAATGTTCTGATCTGCTTACACATCTACTAGCTTTAAAATGTATTTTCAAAGACGCACCTCAAAAAAAAAAAAAAAACACACCTCAAAATCCAAGAGATCTAAACAGATCATAGAAAATTAAAAAAAAAAAAAAAAAGAACAGAGAAATGCCATGAGGCATTCATAAGGACACAGATGTGTCCTTAGCGGCTTGTACAGAACTTCCTAATAGCAAGAGAAAGGCAAGTCAGAAAGGTAGCAATGCTTCAGCACATGAAGAACTGAAACATGCCTCTCCCTCTCTGTACATAAACACAGACGCATTACACAAAGACGAAGGACTATTTAAACACCAAAGTTGGCTCAGATGCACAATGTTCTGAAAGTGATCTGAGCCCTCTAGTGATGGAGAAAATTAGTGAACTGGTCACTCTGCTACTTTGAGTATGAAAATGTTTCTCATTACACTCAAAGACGAAGTGATGATAACACTTTGCTGACTCCTTAAGCATGTTACATCCTTGCATTTTTCCATATACTGAAACCTAAACTAACAATACAGCTGAGCCATACATGAATAATGTAGAATGTATTAAATATTTTTTCCCTATTTTATTTGGATCTTAGACATGGTTTCCTTTCTGGGAAGTGTTTTGACCCCATTACTACACTAATTATTTAAATCCACTAATTGTTTATGAATCTCTAGCTCTTTTCCAATGGTATTCCGTGTCTTCTCACATGACTGAACTAAAGTTTTATGAAAGGAACAAACTAACTCAATATGGGAGCTGGCCACACAGCCTTAAAAACACTGTTAACACACAGATTAACAGATAGATATTTTCTTCTCACCCTGTTTTCCAGCTCATATTATTGACCGCAGTCAAAATGAAGTAGATCAGTTGCCTTTTAAATGTTTTTGAGCAAAACAACCCTCCCCCCACAAGCTTCTACCACTCTGCAACATCATACATCATCTCAGATAATATCAACATATGGTAAATTCTGGTTTGTAGGAAAGACTGTTGTTTTAAGCTGGCCCAGCCAGCACCCACAGGCACAAGGGAACCTTGGGAGCCCAGAGGGGCACAGCCAGACCCCCAGCCTGCCCACCACCGAGCCAGAGTGAGCCATGCCTGCCGCACAGAGACACCTATGCAGCGTCCCACATCCCAGTTACCTTTGCCAAGCTACAGAAGGGTGCTCCAAGATGATTTTCTAATGCTTGCTAAGTGGTCTAATTTCTTACGGTAACCACCACACTGAGCTTCTGAGAACCACATTTAATCATTCATGAAAAAGTTAAGGGCATGATTTTTCCAAAGGTAGAAGAATCCATTGTATTTTAATGCAGAGTCCAGCTCATGAATACTTCCTTTAGAAAACCTGCTCCCTGAAAACAAGCTTTCAGCTATTGCACACTGGTGAAAGACCCCTGCTCCGTGCCAGAGGACGAGGGTGCTTTGGTCCACACTCAGGGCCCCCTAAGTACCTCCAAGGTTAGTATTAGCTCAAGGTTTTTCAGCAACTCAGTTTTGGAGTTAAGCACCTACTGCCGAAGTCTCACTTAAGCATTCCTTTTAATCCATCCCAAAGTGATTAGCAGCACGCTTTTAAATAGAAGTCAGCAGACTCCAGCTGCAGAGACTTCTGAATATTCCCATGTGAAACCTCAAAAAGAGCCAAGATATAAATATTTGAGATAAGGGGGGGGGGGGGGGGGGGAACAACCCACAAAACCAAAAAACCCCCAACTTTTGGTCCAGCAAACATTGCTAGCAACAACTCAATTAATACAGGAGTAACAATTAAGATTAAATTTAGATAGACAGATATATAGCTTCTGGTAATATTTTTAGTTAACTCACAGAATACAAAGAAACTAAGTGTGCCCCAGAAATTCTTAAGAATACAAGGATACTGACCCTTCGAATTACTTTGCATTATTTGAAAACTAATCTATATAAAAGAGGCCTTGGTTAGATACTGGAAAATGTGTCGTTTTGCATTCCTTTTAGAGCACCCTAGAGGACAACTTCATGTGTGTAAACAAACACTTACTCCTGGCTAGTCCTTGGTGATACTAATAGGAGCCCCCATTAACCACCTGGAAAAAGAGACCGATTACCTGTTTAGACTAGACCTCATTAATTAGCAGCACTGCTAATATAAACAGTTAAATGCTAAGAACTAAAAACAAAACAAAAAAGCAAACAAAAAAGGAGGAAGGTGGCCAGCACGCGAGGTGGACTGTAAGCTGTGCCTGTTACCACAAAAAAGTACTGCAACAAAATAGGATGTTAAATTAGTTTCAAGAGACTGCAGTGGTGCATGAAATTATTTCTTATGGTGTGCTGCATAGATCCATCCCCTGTGGGAATGCAAACCTCAAACAGAGATAGCCACAGAAAAAGCGACTGTTCACAGCGGTTGTTCAAATCAAGATGCCTGAAGACACAGGACATGTGAATTTCACTAACTGCGTTATTTCTGAAACACCAGTTTAAAATATCAGTAGTGGTGGCTTTAAGTTTAGATCAGCTTCCATGAATAATTGTCCGGATTTCTTTCCTGCAGCACACACTGCATGGCTAGATTTCCAATATACATTAGAACTTTAAATCATTTTCCATATTGCTACTGCACTGATGGGTCAGGCAAAAATGTATTTTTTCCACAGCCATAAAGTAGTAGCAAAATGAAAGCCTATCAAGAAGAGGAGAACATACTAAAACCACCTCCAAGCAAGCATTATGAATGGTTTTTTTTTTTACATTGTCTTATTGAAGGAAAAACCTGCCTATTTGCCTTTTTCCTGATGCAAGCTGCTCTTACTGCGTAGGCAATGTACTTTAGGGAGAAGTGAGCAGCTGCTTACAGGAACATTCACTGCTGAGATCCGTACAACGACCTCCACCAGTACCTCCCCGCAACAGCCCAACCACAATTTGCAACACCAGGGAAAGCTGCGAGTCCAAGGGGTGACGGCAGTGAGAGGCGGTGCAGAGTGATTCAAGCCAGAAAACATGGTGGTTCTGCTCCCATCTTTCCACAACCTGCAGCCTCACCCACACCAATATAAGGTCTCTTCTTCACAACTAGTGTTTCTTTTCCTTTCTCTCTACTGTTAGGACCGCAACAAGCTCTCAAACACAAAGCTGGCAAAGGAGAGGAAGGGTTTATAGTGTGGTAGCACCCCACCACCTTAAAAATAACAGAGATCAGCTGTGAATACGGGAGTAGACCTGTGCTGATATCTTTGATAGCACTGGGCTATGCTTGAGTTTATGTTCATCTGGATGCCTGCATGCCAACTTCTGCTGCCTGGTACAAATACACCCTTGCCTCTACTGCTGGTCTGAACCCTTGCTGTGCCAACACTTCTCTACAATGTCTAGTATTGTGATTGCCAGGCAGTAATTGAGACCATTTTCCTTATTAAAGCCATTTTCAGCAATATCATGTACCGTCCTTTTTCACTGCCATTTCCAGATATGAACAAGACCTTCTTGGCACAGGTAAACATAACATCCCCAATAACCAGATATGAATAACTATTACTTCTAGGAAGAGTTGTCACATTTAACAAAAAATATGACTCTTCAAATGAAGCAGGAAGAGAGAGTCTAAGCTTTTCTCCTCACAGATTGGACTATCCTGGCAGATAACCCAAGATACCCTCCTTTTTTCTAATCTTCCAATTCAATGGAAGGTTAAAAGTGCCTGCAGGACAGTTGTTGATCAAATTTAAATCAAAGCAGGAAATGAGAGAGATGGAGAGGGAGGACATAGCACAGGCCCATCACACCGGGAGCTCATCAGACTTCAAATTCGTCCCTTGAGGCCTCGCATAAATTCTGGCCGCTTGTTAACTACATGTGGAGTAATGATCCCAGCTGTCCTGATGCCACTTCTCTGTGTAGAAATTGGATTTTCTCAGTGAAGCTAAGGCCACTTCAAGGGAGAAAATATCCAAATGGGATCTATACAGGTAGAGTAAGTTAGATTGAGGGCAGCCCTAAGGCCAAGCCTAAACAGCAGGTGCTTTGATGCCCCATGTTCTTGCATGGCCCTGTAAGAGTAGGGCACAGCAGTAGCCTAGAGGTTGGGGAGCTGTGGGGTTCGGTCCAGATGGCCCTTTGGGCAAGCAACTTGTTTTAATAGATTAGGAACCAAGCCAGCAGAGCTTCACCACCCACTCCCAGTCAGTCAGAAATTGTCCAACAGCAAATAGAGCCCAGGGAAAAAGAGGCCAGAAGTGAAACAAAACACAGGAAAAGCAGAAGGCTCCTTGCAGCACCACAGACACACGCGGAGTGCTCTGAAATGTAATTCCATAATGTTCCAAAACGTACATTCAGTCTGACGAAGACTAAGGATTTGGGCCATATAGCACTGCCTTCCCAAATCCACAAGAACTCAGAGCTAAAGGGTGAAATTCAGGATTAAATCCACCTGTTAACACAGATAAAGCTGATGACTCAAATCACAGGATTGTAAAGCAGTGAAATAAAGAGTCACCAGGTACGCTAATCTTTTACATCCTCTTATCTATTTAGAATGATGTATGCAAACACAACAATCTCTGGCATGGCTAGACCTTGGGAGGCCCTTCACCATTACATTTAATTTAAAAGTTTTATAATGCTAATTAATAAACTCATCCGCTTAATTACACTATATTATTATAACAGAGATAAACCTCTTGTTTGCAAAGGAAGGTCTAGGAAGATAGCAGTATTAAGTGACAAGCTTGAGAGATTAATTTCTAAAATATTCCTTAATGTCTGACAAACTTTTAGACATTAAGATTGGCTAGGCAGTAACTCAAATTGTGCTCAGCTTGGATATGTGCCAGGTAAAGGCTCCCTGTTATCCAACAGCCCATTTTCCAAATTTGAACTAGACGTGATTTGATTCTCCTTTCAGTGAACCACAGAAAACTTTTGCTGAGCATAGTTGATTAAATAAGGTTTTCTAAATAGCTTTGTATTCTGAATACTTTCCTCCTATGCAAGTGGCCAAAAACTTACAGAAAACTAAGAACATGCTACCCTGCCAGGGAAGTGGGAAAGAGTCAAGTTGTAATAGGGCCCAAATCTACTGGCATTTATACCTATTAGAAAACTTCCAATTCAATGGAAAGGTTTAGACTAATCAACCTCATATTCACGATGAACACAGATGAACACAAAGGATACTGCCACAAAATTATTTCTATTTTACTACTGCCCGCAGGAACTCAAAGCTGTTAGTGCTGGATATCCTATAGCACACACAAAAAGAGTTTAGGCCCTATAGCATAACAAAGCACACTAAATGACTCACTGATGACTCTGTCCCGGAACTGTCTCACAATTTTTTTGCAAATTCAAGCCAACTGTTGAAGTCACCTCACACAGATGAAATTCAGAGGACCTATGTTCCACTGTTGCTATTGCTAGAGGAAACTTCTGAGCCTCTCAATAACATTGCAAAGGAAAGTAAAACGTTTCTACTGTTACAACAGCATTTCACAAAAACTTAAAGCCTGATGGTATTCTGTGTGAAAAAGTTGGAAACTAATTACTAACATATTTTTAAATGTGAATTTGACCAAAGTTATATACAGCATGTAATAATATGCAACATTAATTATTTTTTCATTATAGCAGGCTGTTCTCCAAGAGATTTAATTTACAGCATTTTTGACAGCACTGAGAGTGGGCCTAGTCCTCACTGCAGTCGACAAAAATGGTACTGCTTACGTTGGAAGCAAATATCAAGTGTGGATTTTGTTTGTTTTAAAATACTTCCCTAAAAAAGCCTTCCAGGCACAAGCAAATCCTCTACATCTTACCTTGCTCTTTGCAAGATGGCAATACCTCTTATAAGTTATATATAAGTTTGTATATAAAACTTATATATAAGTTATATATAACTTTGTATATAAAAGCTTAATCCTGGAAGGACTGACCTCACCTCCAAGGTTTTCACCCTGGAAAGAGACTCTTTGCATTTATTTATTTAAAACAAACAATCAAAAACTCAGAAACCAAAACAAGAAGGCTGGCAAAATGTGGCGTGATGAAAACCAATGGAAAATACTTGTTTATACAATTCTGTAAAAAGAAGCAATTATAACTGTTATTCAGAAATGTATGTGGAGACAGAGATGCTGAGCAAGCTCATACAATAGGTAAGCATTAGGATTTGGATAGTCAATAAATATCAGGCTCCATTCAAAAACTAGCTTAGCATTAGCAAAGACCAAGAAAAGCTTTTCATAATACTGCTCCACAGGATGTGTACAGATGCATATCTCAAGAAATCATGGATTTTTTGTTCTTCATGGCAAGCTTTATGCTTCCGAGATGAGGGTGATAAATTAGTTAAAAGCTCAAAGCAGCCAGAGAACTGAAAGATGTAAGATTCTTCAAGAAGCTGTGCTAGGGCTTATGCCAGCAGCTCCTGCCAAACAAGAGCACTATTAACTAAAGTGAATCTGCAGAAGTCTGCAGGGAAAATAAAAAGGGGCAAGGGAGATAAGGAGATGGGAAAAGGCTCATCAGATCTCACATCTGAACTATGAGACAGCATAAAATAGGATGGTCATGTAGCAGAGAGGAAAAAGATCATTGAGCAAAATAGAACATCAGAAGAAAGGGTAAATGGTTACAGAAACATAGTAATAAAAAACAGGTTGGTGAATGTACAGGTCTTTTCAAAACCCCGAGGATGTATCACACAGAACATAAGAAAACAAGATATCTGTGTGATAGCATACCCAAGAGGAAAGCAAAGCTATGAGGAGGAGATAACTGGTGATAGGACAACAACAGATCTTCTCCCTTAATGATAGTGATGACAGAGTTTGCGGGTTCACAGAAAACACTGTTAGGAGGGCTCTGATTTGGTTGCAGGGTGGGGGGCAGTTGGCAGGCTTACTTAGACCCCCTTTGGTAATCATACCATGGAGCTACATCCATGGTATCAAGAAAGGGGGGGGGGGGCAGACGTGGGATGGACAAGGGGAGATAGCTGTCTCTATGTCCTTGAGATATTAGTGCAAAGAGAGAAGTTTGCAGAGCTCAGTAGTAACTACTTGACATAAAGGGGAACAGAATCATGCAGCAGTAGAAAAAAAAAGAAAAAACAAACAAATAAAAAAAAAACCCCACAGCACTAAACAGCCTTCCAGCTAGCAGGAACACAAGCTCTTGGAACTGCTGATGTCAGGAGTAGCAACATCCAAACATGGGCTTAGGGAAATACATTAATAGAAAGAGCATTACTAAGCTTTACCAGAAAAGCACAGCATAAAGTAGGAACAGAAGAAATAGAAGAGCAAGTTAAGTCATGTCATTCATTTCACTGACCACACACAATTTCACAAACACGCACCAGTGCTGTTGCGCTCGCGGCCCTCCCCAGGACCCCCTCTCCTTTTCCTTCTAGGGGATATCTTTTAAGCCAACACCTTTCCCACCTGCTCCAAATGCAGAAGAAAAACACCACCACGCAGGAAAACCCCCAGACTGTAGTTTGCTTTACAAAAGCCAGGATATTTGCGCACAGCTTAGCTCAGGGCATCTTCTACTCCCAAGCAGAGAAGACTCCAGGTGTAGTTGAGCTCCTGCACCACCAGGGTAGTGCATGGCCTGCAGGAGCCCTAGGAGGGAGCAAACAGCTTCAGACTAGCTGGACCTGGTGTCTCCAACTACTCTGGGACTCTGTTGCACCCAGTGTGGACACCTTGCGTTAGCTACACCCAGAGGCCAACTAAGCTGGAGGGGCAATGCAGCAGGTCAGAGTGGGCTACGCAGCCTGTGGCTAGCCACGTTTCACCACATTTCTTGAACAAACCTTGGTTAATGAAAGCTTGCTCCCACACAGAAGCAAAACAGATTTGGCTTCTAAGTTAAACAGCTGCCTGTGCTAAAAGCTCTGCCTGGTTTTGGTAATGATGCAAATAGTGAACCAGGATGAAACAGCTAAATTACAAAAGCCAACTAAATACCAATTGTTTGCTCCTTCTTTGCTAACCTCCTTCTCACTTGTCAACAGCAAGCAAAAGGACATGGGACCAGGGTTTCACACTGCAAGCATATACACAAAATAACCTCCCAAGTGCCCTCAGTGCTGCTGCTGGCAGCCAAGGGCCAGAGGGCACCTGTCCCACAGACAGGCTCTTGCCCCTGTGTGTGTCAGGACAGGAGTCCCAGAGGCACAGCACCTCTCATGCTGCCCCTTCTCCTGGGCCTGGGGAGCGACCACCGGTCCACGCTCCAACTGTGCAGGATGGCAGTGCTACAGCAACAGAATATGAGATGAAGGCCAAAAACATGCAAGGCTCATATAGACAGAGCAAAGCTTGACAGTCCAGAGAAGTAAGGTCTGGAAGCTTCTGATCTCCAGAGGTGGAGACTACGTCACAACATAACATCAAAAAACACTGAAAGACCCCAAGCTCATTTGTTCTGAATTTGAGACAAAGCAGCAGATCCTGGGAACTTCCCTGAAAAGGATCAGGAGTCATTTTTTGCCTGCAAACAGCGTGCCCTTGCCCCTTATACATCTTGGAAAGCCAAGTAGAAAGCCACTAGTGTCTTCAGCCCAAACCCAGCAATGAAATCAGCAATAAATAATTAATCCTACATAAAGGGGCAGACAGCAGAGGGAAAGACAGGCGCATCTATGTGGACCTCCTCTTGTCCTACCCTTCAGCGTCCTTCTTTTACAAAGGACAGTATTTTCCAAGCAGTGCTATTTTCTAAAGCAACAGTTACTAGAGAGGCTGCACTAATTGGATCATGTCTTTCCAGAGGATTTTCCAACACTGACATGGTGTTAGTATTCCTCTTAACCTCTTAATATCATAAAGGGAGCATAACCTACAGCTCTAAAGAGAGATGAAGTAAAATATCCATGAAACTAGTAGTTTCATCTAGTGCATCCCAATGCACTACCAATACTGCAGTAAGTTTTCCCCTTTTTGGCGAAGGAATCACAATCAAAAATCAATGGATTTACTGAGAAACAGAAGTGAAGCAGATAAGGATGAGAGGGAAGAAGATGGTAGAGCAAGTCTTAGAGAGTGCTGCTGACTCTCCTCTATCCAGGGTACCATGCCTCCCCCCCTCAGCCAGCCCGAGTGTGCGCTCCGCAAGCCTCTATCATCTAGCACACAGCTGTGTGATCTCCCGTTATCCACAGGCAAAATTTTAGATCTAATCAGCATTGCCCGTCTTACAGAAATAATGAGAAAGAGTATGCCACATTCCATAACTAAATGTAGTTCTGCAGTAGCTTCATTGGTCAATCTTATCTTCAGAATTATAAATCAGAGAGACAGACTTATAGACTGGGAAATTTTCCACTTTCATCAAAGAAAAAAAAAAAAAAAAAAGGGCAAAACAGGGACTACTCAGCACTGACTGCTCTTGGAAGCCAGAACTATAAAAACGCTACCAGCAGCACTGAAGATGATTTGAGTATACTTTGTATGGTGAGCAACTGCAGCAGAGAACACTTTGTTGGTGTGCTAGGGCCAGCCAGCTTCTCAGTAACCAATAAATTAAAATGTCCTTTCTGACAGCCACTGCACAGGCTTCTCAGCAGGGAAATGTTTGTTTGCTTAAACTGAATTTATTTCCTAGGCTCACTGGGGAAGGAGAAAGAGAACTTCTAGCTTTAAATGTACTATATAGCATTCTGGTAAATATATACTGCCTGGTAGAAACGCATTACAGTCAGTGTTCCTCCATTGTTTGTTGCAGGTGTCTTCAGATCTACAAACATTTTGTCACACTTCTTTCCCAGTGGCTCAGAAAAGGAGACTGTTATTCCAAACCACATTGCTCCATTAGGTATAAGCAAGTCTTTCTAGCACTCAAGTTATCTTGAGAAATCCAATATTATCTGTGCCTATATATTTCACAGGGACTTTTTAATGTTGGACAAATACCTTATATGTTTTAAAAAACAAATAAAAAACCCCAACACTTTGTAATAAAGCTGTTACTCATCATTTATGTGCTAGAGCACTATTCCGCAGCAAATTTTCCTGAACAAGAATAGACAAATAGGTCTCTGATTTTTCTTGAGTTTATACTTACAGAATTACCAGAATGCCTGAAGCAAACAAAAACTAACGTACCAGCTAAGAAAGCTTTCCTTGATTTAGAAAGGGATCGTGGGCCATGCAGCCACTACAGGGCTCCTTTTTACAGGGTTCAGCAAAGGTGCACGATGAACGCGCAGACCCAAGAGCCACAGAAGTGCCACCACCCTGAGCACCACACAGACCCTCCAGCGAACAGGAGCCCCATCAGGAAAAAAGATGTATTTCTGCTTACTGAAACAGACCTGTGGTGCTTTCAGTAAAATGTATTTTAAACAGGCATAAGTCTTAATTTCTTTTTCAATGTGATATTAGGGGAACTGTGCATGTCAGGTGATCAAAACATTGGATCATTCCATGGAAATTCTACCTTCAGTCTACACTCCAGCCAAACCGTCAGCCTCTTTGGGCAGGATTCACCTAATCTAAAATAGGCATGTAGAAATTCGTTGTTTATGTATAAGCTAGTCACCTTAGGCTATCTTTATAATCAAGAGGGAGAAACAGGCTTCTTCAGAGGGAAATTCACCTTAGGCGTACCTAAGTTCAAATTTATATATTAACCCGATCTTTCTATCTACAACGTTTCATAAGTATGTTTTTTCCCCAAACTCAGAATATATCCAAACAATCAGAAACTGGTTACGGTCAGAGGTGAAAGCAAAGACACAACATTAGAAGGTAACAAATTTTAAGATGTTTCCGAGTGGAGTATCTCCTTGAAACTCATATAACACTTGGGTCAAAATGATTTAACAACACTGCAAGGAACTTAACCTTCTCAAGCAAAGAGAAGATAGGGAGTGACTCATCATTTAGCACCAGTTTGAATTAGATTATTCTGCCCTAAGCTATTAATTCCTTACCTGCTGGAAAACAAACATATTCACATTTGGAGGTCACCATCATATTCTGCATCCCTGTGAAACTTCACTAATAGCAATTCTAAAACAGCATTTCCCCACACGACTGCAAATGGCTTTCATTGCACACTTAAATGATGTGAATTTTCCCTTCATGATGGTTTCTTCAGTTCTCATTCACAATAAGTAGCATCTGGTGTGGTACTTAGCAGGGGACCGATGTCCTTTTTTAATGAGTACCAGAAGAGACAGATACACAAAGCATGAGGAAATAGTGATTAACTTTCTGCTGCCCATAGTCTCCGAGAGCTTAGTTGTATTTCTTTTAATGGTTATACACTCGAGCAAACGGAACTGCGTATTGTTTATGTGATGAGTTTGCTTCCTCTTAAACAAGAGAGGAGACACTTGAAGTTACATTCCAACACAGAATGAGAGGCAGAGAACTGATTAATCACTGGAAAGAGTATATTATTCAGGGGGGAAAAAAAAAAAAAAAAAATTGTTCAGTGACTCACTGTCACTTGCCATTCCTAGCCAGGAAAAGTTGGCTGGAATAAAATAGCTACTAAACTACATCCAAAGCCAGATCAGCCCAAGCAAGCACTGAAGAGGCATGACAACCAGCCTGGCTTTTCAGACTGGGCAGAGGCAGCAGAGATGCTGCTGGCCCTTGTGAAACTCTGGTGTGGTGAGAAGAGCATAAACTTTCCAGGAGAAATGCCCAAGCTTCACACTCTGTTCACACTTCACAGGGGGGCTGCATGCCCCACCATAGCAGCTCCACATACAGCTCACACTTCAAGTTAACTGTACTGACGAGGCTAGACGACCTCCTACTCATTGGGCTATTATCAGGGTTATCTAAAGAAAGTACACACCAGAAGAGACATACTCATAGTTTCAGTCTCAGTCAATAAAGCCTGAGTTCTCAGCCCCCAGGGGCTGCCTCTTCATGATTTCCAAAACATTAAGTCCCTAAAAGCCTTTCTTCGCTTCTTGCAGAGAGCAAAGAGTGCTTTTGCATCTTCATCAAGAGCAGAACATGTTTACAGGAATGAACAAATGAGCCCCGACTCCTCACCGTTTCATAGTACAAGCAGTACCATACCTTACCACATAACAGAAGCAGAGGATTAGCATCAAAGACATACAACATTAATAGCCAACACTTTCTGACTCAAAGGGACTGTAGCAAAATAACAATACTGAAATGATACCTTTTACCAGCAGCTAAGCTAACTCAAATACTTTTATGTCACATTGCTGTTGCTGCAAAGGAAAACATTTAGAAAGGTGAGAACTAATGAGAACAAAGTTGCATCTGCTCATACTATACTATTTTATCTCAGCCTTCTGCAATTTCATCCAGCTGTAAAGAAAGAATAACTCAAAAATCATGGCTCATTGAATCTGTTACAGAGGAAGGAGAATGAATGGACCCTTCCCCATTCAATCATGACTATTTGCAGAGGAAATTGTGCTGAAATAACAGTTTATCAGATACCTCCAGCTGTGTGAGACCCTGCTGCGCCTATCCACTAAAAAAGGCACCTACCAGCACGTAGCTGATCCAGAAAATCCTCTCCCTGATTCTCCAAACAGCAGCTGCTCTCTTTCCCCTTTGCTTTCTAGTCTCATTCTAATCTTTCTTGCTTCCAGCTGCCTTGGCCTACCACTGGGCAGCCTCCTCTGGAAGCAGCTGTATGTGGGGACAAGCCCCGGAGCTCCTCCTCAGCTCCCCACTCCCCAGGCTGGAGGCTCCTGGCAGTGATGCTTTGCCCCACCGTGGCTCTGTCCATCCTTCAGGATCTCCTTTCACAATCTCCATCACGGTGGTTAGCCCAAAATATGCTCTTCTGAGTGACTACTGTTGTTCCATCAACCTCCTCTATACTTAACACCGTGCCCAGAGTGTTAGCTATTATACCTGCAGTTTGGAATTTGTGTAACTGTTTCCTTTCTCTCCCACTGATTTATTATTTTGTTGTCGTCATCTTGTGAATTTCTGCTATAAACTTTCATTTTCACCCACAGTTTAATTTAGGTGTTAAGTTAATGCAGTGTTCACTTTATGATAAGGCTTTTTTGGTTACTTACGGCTTCTGTTTACCAGAAAAACTTTAAATGCTTGCTGCTTGAACTCTCCTGTACCAAGACTATTAAGCATTTCATCCCTGGCCCATCACACTCGTTTAATAGCTGACATAAGAGCAAGTGTCAGCTCTCGAGTCTGTATCAATGGAGTTCACCTACTCAACTAACTTGCTTTCTTACCTGGTCGTATAACCAGGACCTGTGTTGAACATAAATACATAATGGCTAAGAAGCAGCAAAGCACAAGGGGCTTAAACGTCACGATCCCCCCCAAAAGCTGTTATGTAAAAGCTTTAAAAATGTCAGATGGCTAGCCAAGCACAAAATTAAAAAATAAGGCCTTTGAGTAATTTATTGCTTTGCAACAAGATCTCTGCCTTTAAAGAGGCCTTCACCAACACACATGCCTTGACTTAGGAACCTGAGGTCTCCTGGGCAAAGAAGACATTACATTTTGTTCACAATATTTCATTTTGTTTTCATTATTAAATACATGCGAATGACAAAAATGTAGATGCAGAACTGCATTTATATTGAATGTGTCACTGGTTCCATATAACACCTTGACATCAATGCTAAAGCATTTCTATTTCTTCATAAAAATAATTATTCAAAGGTTGTCCTTACAGCTAATAGAGTACAGCTTCACTTTAACTTGAACTGGAAAGAGCAAAATTGTATTGACTGTAGCAAAGTAACTGGCAATCATTTACTGTTGTGGCTTTCAGTACAAGCCTTGATCCATGTCTTTCGTTTAGGAAAAGAAGCGGGATAGTTTCCGTTCACCTGAACATCACTTGTTTCATCGCAACATGCAGCAGAAAAGCCACTAGGTTTTATGACACATGTGAAAAACAGAGATAATTGATGAAAATAGTCTGGTTAATAAATATTCCACTGCCAAGCGATGTGACTAATGCAGGGGCGGGGGGGGGGACAAAAAAAAAAAACACACAACACAGCCTGGCACACAGAGAAGATTCGGGTCACAGAAGGCCTAGAAAATCACTTGAAGTGATCCAGTTCGATACTCCACACTCGGTTTTAGTTTTTGAGGTGCCCTGCTAGAAAGATTAATCATTCATGCCATCACATTACAGCAGCACAGAGGACAGCACAACACTCAACGTGCTGAGGAGACAACAACAGTTTACCAGATGCCAGTTCCTTTGCTGTAGTTGGCCTGATTCCACCTTCAAATTCAAGACAACCCAAAGTAAAGCAAAGTACTAGCAGAAAGGGCAGCCTTTCTCCAAGTCATTAAAAGTATGATTTCTTCAAGCCCAGAAATCTACCTCTTAGAATTCTAAAAAATTATATTTTGTCATTAGAGAAGTTATGTCTATCTCCAGCCTCATGCAGAGAGTCTATCTTTAAAATAGAAAAGTCTTATTTCATACTGGAAAAAAAATAGTTGTTTACTTTTAAAAAACCCTAGAGGAACACGTGATTCACTGGTTGTTTACTTAAGCAAATTTTTAGGCCGCTAGAGATTCATCTATTGCTATTTCAAAAGTTGGCACAATTAATGCAAACATTTGTTCCAAAGTAGTATAGATTAATGGTAGGAAAGGGGTGGGGGAATCAAAGGCTCATGAAGCAGCAAATATTTTCTGTTAACCTAACAGACACTCAACTGTCCTTATTTTTGAAGAATACTTGCATAACTTTTGAAAGCTAACAGAAATCACTGCTTTCTCATAGGTAGCTGGTTTAGGCAGAGGGGTGTGAATTAGGAAGTTTATAGGGCAAGAGTAGAATTTTTTTTTTAATTTAGAAATAGTTTTATATGTGCTCAATGGATTTCTGAATAGTCTGATAAATAGTACCATTCCTATGGACAAGGAGATAATCATGCATCTTTTTCAGTTTCAGCCTCCGTGAAGGGTAGGGTTTCATCATTGATTTCAAAGGACCAGGCTTTCCTATTCATACAAGTTTTCAAACCTTATCACTATCTTCTTTTGTCTCATGACTTCCCCTCATGAAGATCCAGAGTCATCGCAACAACCCCTCCACAACTCTGCTGCTAGAAGATACTGCCTGTTTTGCCTACAAACAAGAATAATTCTACTTCTGGGTGGGTTACAGCAAGGCCACTGAAAAGAGCACATCAAACACTGTCATCAGGAAGGGTCCCCGTAGCCCAGACCCCACCTGCAGCACCAGGATGACGCTGTGGCGGGTCAGACAGACATGGCCAGGACGCAGCAGCGACCGACCCCACCACAGCCAAGGCTCTCCAGCGTAACGCCTGCCACCTTCTCCAAGCAACTGCTGCAAGTTACGCAGCTCTGCTACTTTACTGCAAGGAAACAAATGCCAGCTGCCAAATAAATCCCTTTTTTGTGGGTGGTGGTTTTGTTGCCATTCAGGGGAGATACAGGGGAAGAAGTCTTCCTCCCAGAAACCAGAGGTGGGTTAGGTATTTTCAGCGCAGATCTCCTCCCTAGGCCAGGGGAACAACCGACCTATGCAGCCATTTGTAATTTTTCAAGAAATCTTTTTAAGCTTTTATGAAGACCTGCAAGTTCCAACCAAGTTTGAAATAAACATGCCATACAAAAAAATGAATCAAGACAACAGAGAGCAAGAAGAAAGAGCTCACAAAAGAGACACACGAATCAGGAAAGAATCTGAAATAAATTTGGAAGAAGTATAGCTGGCAGTGTTAGATATCAAGAAGCTTTTTCTCAAAGCATAGAAGGGGACACAGCCAAGGATGAAGAAAGATCATTTCAGAAAGGAATGAGAAATACAGCCACAGAGGATGGTAAAGCAATTCAAGCATTAAATGAATACTTACATGTTTACAACAGAGATGCCTAAAAATCTGTCAGATGACACTGGCTATATATCTGCTATCACGAAAGAGTTCAGAAGCAGTTAAGGAAAAGCATTAAGCTAACTGGAGCAGTGGAAATGAAGGACAAGACCACTGGAGAGCCCCAGCTACGTGACAGCCCAGGCACTCTCAGACTGAACTTGCCAGTTGCATCGATGCATGCAGCAGACACGGACTCATCCTACTGACTGCAAAGTGGCACTTAGAGACGGTGCTCAGCACTGGCACTGCTCTCTGCCCACTGAAGTCAGAGGAAGGGGAGGCCTGACCCCCTCAAGAATTGATAGCGACATTATATCAAATATTAAATTCAACAATCCCCCTTCAAAAGAAAAAATCAAAAGCCCCCACCTTCAGTTAGTTTGATCAAGTACACAAACACCCAAGTGTGAAAGATTCATGTTGATCAGAATAATACGATTTTAAAAGGGAAAATTCCACACAATTCAGCCTCTTAGCAGTTGCAGGGCGTTGCATGTGTGTTCATGAAGACAGTGATGTTCCTTAAGAGGCTTAACTTTAAAGAAAGTCTCTTAACACTCTTATTGCCTCCACATTTATTTTGACACTTATGACTCAAACAACATGAGTACAGTATGGAAAACAAGACAAAAAAAGTTTAATAAAAACCAACAAAACTGTTTTTCAGCTCCAACAGGCTCCAAGCTCAAGGAAAACAGCTAACATGTAGTGAATCATTTACTAATGAATTAAGCCGCCTCCTGTTTACAAATTGTCCAAGAACACTTGGCATTTTTCACACACGCTCCTTATTTGGAATTATTTGCAAAATATCTTTTTCAAATAATTCTGAGATTCCAGATTGCTCACAAGCAGTTCATTGTGATTATGCAAGATTTAGAAAAAAAGAAATCAACTGGGCTGTCTGGCTCACCTAGTGTTGCACAGCCGATTTTTCATTTCCCAGATTGGACAGCCTTTAGTCTCAGAACTAGAGAGGTCTGTGTTCTCTGGCTGAAAGTTCAGTTTTCATACATTTCTCTAAATGTTACGTTAAAATTTGTATTTTTCACCATACATCCTCCACAAAATTATTTAATAGGTGGCTGAAAAGGAATGTATATACAAAGGGGTTTTTTTTTTTTAAAACATTGAAACTATAATTTCAGCTGCTTATACCTATTCACTTTTTAGATAACTATCTTGGACTGAACAGTTTCTCATAGCATAGCATCCTGAAGGTTGAATACTGAAAGTGCAGGTGCTTAATTTTTTTCCCCACCCAAGCAGAGCACCACCCCGAAGCCACATGATCATTACTGGGAATGCAGCCACCTTGCCTATGGCTATTGCTATATGGAAAATTACTGTATTAATAACTTTGTGGTCTCCCAGTTACGCGTACCTATTTCAGTGGAACTTTCATATATGATAAATGATATTTATACAAACAGTATCAGAGCAAAGACAAGAATCCATGCAGTTCACCTCCAAATGAAAGCCTCCACCACAGAAAGCCTGCAAATATTTCAATTTACTATATAAAGTGGAACTGTGTTGAGGCTAAGAGAAGCCCACCAGAAAACATAATCTGATGATGTAGACCCTTGATCTCCTGTGAGAAGAGGGCTTCATCAGTCATACTGAAAGCTGCCCCCATCAACCTAACTTTGGAAAGCAATCCTGCTGAACGGATCTCTTCCTTCCTTTTGCTCAGGTTACTAAGAATGAGATGCAGAAAAAAGGGGGGCAAGGGGGAGAAAGAGGTGCACCAGAAGATTTCAACAAGCAAAAGGTCTGTTAAACCATGCAGCATTCAGCCTGAAGCATCCCCATGTATTTCACAAAATTACTCCTGAAGAGATCTCTTAGTTCTTGTAGACAAGGATAAAGGTGTTTCATGTAATCCTCAGATTCACAGGGCAACTAATTTTTTTTTTTTTTTCCATTGTAAGCCATTTACATAGAAGATTCTTTATGTTGTGGATCTAATCACATTTACTGTAGTCCGTGGGAGAAACTAACTTGGAATTCCAGGCATGTCTCTACAAACAATATCTGTGGCAGCTCACTCCAACTCATATATTATTTTCATCCCTATGGTGCCCTCTCCTTAGTGCTCTTAGATATATTTTTTTCTTTTTTTAAAAAGGGAATATTCCTCTTCTGTAATTTCAGCCTTCTTATTTCCAGCAGAAAGGAGGCAGAAGGGCTCTGCATTTGCTGAGAATACAAGCTTCAAGTTAGGCACTATTTCTCTAAATTACAATCTGCTTTGTCAAATATCTAGGCATCCTCAGCTGATCATGTTTTAAATAGGACTGGCTCCTTTTAAACAAATCACTCGAAAGCCTGGTTCAGAGTTATTTAAAGTGGTTGGTATTTTATGGCACCACGAATGCTGCACAATGCAACTGCTGAGCTTTAAAAACACAGAAACTAGAAAGTGGGTACAAGAAACTACCATCTGTCCCTCTAAACAATTATCGTCCTGCCATCTGTCTATACACTAGATAATGTTTTTGCTGTCGGTAATATTTGATTGAAAAAGCTCTCTCTATGGATACTAAGAAGAGAAAACCATTTTAAGAAAAAATAATATTGCTGATCATTCAAGTTTCTCTTTTCTACTAGAAAAGCCTGCCATTACGCTGTTTTCTACCGTTAGACAATACGTGAAGGGTATCTTGCAATGATATTGGACCCCTTAGTAATGAAAGGCTGCTTCTCCACCATTATTCCATTATTTATAGTCCTTACTATGTTTAATACAAAAATCACATGAAAAGCCTAAAACCAAATTCAAACTGGGCAAAGGACGAGGAAAAGTTTCTTTGAAATTTGCTTTGGGCTTTCTTCCCCAATTTTGTTTTGCTCCATCCCAGAGCAGTCACCCAGCAGATGACCTGGTAATTCCTTTGGGAAACAGACCCTTGAGAAGGCTCTTGCCAGGTCATTAGTTCCTCCCAACACCCTAAGTTTTGCCCTGCACGTTGCAATTTGAGATGAAAGGCTGTGTAGAAACGTACTGCCAGGTATTACATTACATGACAAAGCCTCTAATATAATCTTGAATTTGAGCACATCTGTCAGAATTACCCTTTGATTAGGTCATTAGTATCTTTATTGTAATTATGATTATTGGCGCTACAGTACACTTACAAGGCCCACCCCTGCAACGTGGATCACCCAAGACTCAAAAGCATAACAAAGGCCTACATTTGTTTTCAGGCTCTTGCAGCTCCTTCATATCTGACTCCTGCAGAGCCAAATGAATGCAGCAGCAGACACAATAACTGAACCAGCATCTGTTTAGAGTCTTCTGATAATGAGATTTGTAAAATCTGCTGAATGTTTTATTAAATAAATCAGCCATATTTCTTGTCGGGGAGGAAGACAAACAGTATGACAGATTTCATGAAGAGGATAACGCACTGGGTTTTTCCCTTTTATAACAATTAGAGCCTTTAAATGTGGGGAAAAAAATAATTTTGTGATCTAATTCTAATCCTTTACAGCATAAACAAGTAACCAAAAGATTTCAGTCAAATTTGGCAATCTCTAGTCAGTAAAGGTCCACTGGCAGACCAGAGGCATTTCAAGTCAAGGACATATGAAAGGCAGGGATAGCTTCTCCAGCCCCCAACTATACTGGCAAGTCTTTTGAAGGTGATGGGGGAGAGGTACGGGGGTGTGCTTTTTATTTGAGCTTAACTTTGGGAGGTTGTGGTTTTGGGTGAGAGCAGTAGTGTGTAAGTGAGCATCACGTTTCATACAACATTTTAAGAGAATTAATAGTATTTTAACAGATTACAAAAAGATTTCCAAAATACACTGTGCATTGAGGATCGGAGTAAGTTTACAACGCATTAAAACCCAAAAGGTTCACATCTCCTGCTAGTGCACCTACCATTACGGTGAAAGAGCACAGGCGGGTTATGTGAAGTGTGCTCTGTAATACGCAGCAAGCAAGTGCAGAAAATACCTACTCAGAAAACACAGTTATTACTGAAAAGCTGAATAAGCACCATTGTATTTCTTTCTGAATGGGTTTGGGTGTAGCAGATATTCCCTGGAATCTTATGACTAAATCACAAAGCTTGTCCTAGCCTGGAAACACAGAAAACATGAATGTAGACTTAACACTGGGGCAGGGGGAGGGGAAGAACAATGACAGGAGACTGCATAAAAAGGGCACATACCAGCTGGATTTCCTGAGGCATGTATTTTATTCATAAGTGTAAGCTAGTGAATAATTCACATGCAGCAGCACGTAGCAGAAGCCAGTTAAAGAACCCTACAGTGGTCATTCCTGGACTTGGCTTTGCCAGTTATTGCACCGAGTTAGTCCAACTCTATCTTTTGCAAACATTTCTACAGTGGAACTGAAAGCAGACAGCTCATCTGTTTTATTCCAGATCTGCAAAGTGGTGATACTCTTTGGAAGAGTTACTTGGAAAGAATAATCCAGTGTAGCAAAGAAAGCTCTTCGTATAGTTTTCAACCAAGTGTCTTGAAATAGCACAAGTGCATTTTATTAGAAAGACATTCACCAGCAGGCTCCAACTGCTTTGCATTCATGGTGCTGAAAATTGACCAAGTAAGCCAACAAAGCTTCTGAGGCCAACCAGCGTGCCTAACCGTATGAACCTCATTGACGGGTTTAATCTGTAACCTAATTCTGAACTGACCTGGAAAAAAAAAAAACCACAGACTTATCTGAAGCTGAGTGAATAGGCTTAATCGCTAGAGCTATCGATGAATCAATGCAAGAAAACATCAGTACCTTAACCAAGCCGTTGCACAGCAAGCTCCCCTCACCAAAGGCATGAAGGTCTATCACTCTATCAGACAGCTCAGCAAAGGGATTGACTCTCAGGTATGAGAGTGCCTGCAGTAAAACAAGCACCAACGCCTAAATTTGCCTATCGTTTTCAGGGCAAAAATTGGATTATAACACACAAACCATGCCGCATTGATATGCTTACCTTGTTTTATTGATTTGGTGTTATAAGCCAAATCTACATTTGTTAGAGCACATCACGGCTCTTAGACAGTCCCTGCACTTGGATTTTGTTTCTATGGAAATTACACAGAGAGGACAGCAAGTTGCTAGCCTATGCTCAGGTCTTGTGCTTCATGCAGAGTATGAAGGTCTAAGGTCCAGGGAAGAGAAAGCACTCTTCACCATCTCTCTCATGACATCTTGTTGGCCTCAGGAATTTCACTCCAGTCCTTGACCCCAATTTATGATGGGGAGATCTGGTCAAAGAATGATTTTCTAAGAAGCATGCTGTGGCAGAGCCCAGCATTATTGCTCTCAAGGGCAAAGACCTTAGGCTTAGACGAGGACCCAGGAAAGGTCACTTCAGAGCTTGCTTTCTTTTCTCAGAAAACAACAGCATTTATTACTACTGCTGAAGGCGAAGTCCTGTAAGAGTAGCCAGGATCAATGATCACTGGTAAGGTGGTACTTAAATTCAGAGATCCCACAGAGACTAAAGATGAGAAGAGTCACGCCCTGAAGTCTCAGAAGCCAGGAAAACAGAGAACACAGTTTTACAAACAAACACGTACGCACACAGCCCACACCAGGCGTCGCTTTCCTGGGGCTTGTTAAACAACTATTTTCTAAGCAATGCTTGGAGAGCAAGTTCAGGAATACAACCTCACCAATTCCTCTATCCAATACTGCAACAGTCTGAGGAGTCTTTGCCCGATAAGGCAATTCCGGCCATTTTTACAAAAGTGCTGCATTACAAAAACCAATGAGAAGTTCCAGGATCACTTAAGCAGTCAGACTTCTATCACGCAACTCCCAGGTTAGAAACAGCTGAAAACTGCCAAACGCCAGTGATTTAAACTGGAGTGTCTCAGAACGCCATTGCCCAAAACTTACAGATCCAACTCAGTTGCAGCCCCAGCGTGGCAACCAGCTAGTGCCCCAGAGCATGGACTCAAGCACATCAGGGCCCAGACCGATCAGCTGGTTGAGGTCCCTGCAGGCAAAGCAATAACTACATGTGGAACAGCTTCCAGCTCCAAACAGGATACTATACATGCCCCGAAACTTCTAATGTATCTAACCCCAAGTAAGTTCAAAGCTAAGACTATACCAAGAAAATGAAATACAACTTATTCTATGTTTAAAATACAGTGGAAGATTAAAGTGTTAAAACGAAGATGAAAAACACTTGTAGATAGTTCAGTTTAAGCTTTTTTCATCACTAAATGCAATTTAATCACACTGGACATTTTTTGATAAGAACAGCAAATCATATCTAAGTAGTTCGACTGAAACACTTTCACTACACTGAGTATTAATTCACTAGCTGATTTCCAATATTTAGTCTCTAGGCCACAACCTATCAACATCTTATTTCTTCACTCAAACTACAAGGCAATAAAAAAAAAAGAAGCATTTACGCAAATAAACCCCGTCCAACCTCATATCACAGCACAGTCCTCCAGGTTCCAAATCCAAATTCTACACGCCTTCCTCACACATGGCACTTATCTCGCCACACCACGAGTAAGCATGTGGTGTGGTAGATAAACTTTTATAAGAGGATTATAAAAATCTTTACATTTTGTCTTAGTGAAAGTAACAGTGAAGTTTGCTGCAAAGGTCCAGTGAGCAGAGCGTTCCTCCTCCTCCCCATCAGTCTGGGACTGATGAGAAGGAGACAGACTTCTCAATTCCTTAACCCTTCTCACAGCCCCCAATTTTCCTTCATACACATGCCTCTAATTCTTCTTGAGTGGAAAACTAATCAAGGGGACAATCTGTGCACAGAAGGGCAGCTTGATAACAGAAAGAGATTAGAACAAGCTAATGGCACAACTAGAGAGCAAGATAAAACCAACCTCTCTAGTAAGGGAACAGAAAGAAAAAAAGGATAAAGAAGGTTTTTCACCTGATTCTTGTCTTTAGACATGTTATTTTCAAAATCTCTGGGAAAGGAAAGGAAGCTGAGGGGTAACGCCAACAACTGTAGGAATGGTGGTCTGTACAGCCTAAGACACGAGACCACATACCACGGCACTCCACATACGACAGCTGGGCTGGAAAGTCCCCATGCAGCACTGACAGAAAGATCTCTAAGGCCTTTATTTCAGCTTAGCACCACCACCCGCAGGAGATTCACTCTGCCTAGGCAGCTCCACCATAACTCTCCTTCGCCAGGGAAATCAGCTCCCTGAATTCATGACTGCAAGAACAAAGTTTCTCCCAAGTTCCCAGTGTGGTTCATGAGGGACCCTAAGGAGGCTATCTCAAGACTCTTGTTTCACTGCTCAAGTACAATTAGCAAACATGATTGCCATTAGCTAATTATGGTTACCTTTGAATGTGGTATGTTTCTCTTCGGCATTTCACTGAGAAATGGCACCTTTATTCCATTATCATTTGCTACTGTCACCTCTAAGGAGTCACCTACATTCAAGCCTCAGCTAGCCAGAGGCAGCTTTACTGACTGCAGTGAGGTCTACCACGTGCTACCTCCCCCGAGCCCTCCCTAGCAGCAGAAAGGCTGTGAAAGGTGGGAGTCTGGGAGTCTAAAGTGAGGGACAGAGGCAGTGCGAGACCCCTGTAGAGACTGGGCACCTCCACAGCCAGTCCGTACAAATACTTCTGTAAATGGTCATAAGTTCATAGAAGAAGATGCATTAGCCATTATTTTTACATTTTAACAACCAAACGGTACAACACATTAGGAGAGTGTCAGAATGAAAGTAAAGTGAGGGTTAGCTTTGATGCTTTCTTATAGACATAAATCCCTGGAACAGGGAATGTTGTGAACCTGTATGTCCTGAAACAGAGGCTAGCTTTTTTTCCTCACTGACATTTGTGCTAGAAAACTTGAAGTATGCAGGAGTGACATAATAGCGAGACTCTTGTTTCCAGTCTGTCCCCGCGTAGACCGAGGTCAGCCAGCAGCTTACGGGAAGCACTCTGTTTCCCCATAAAGGTCATCTTTATCATCTCTCCTGCCCAGCAATGAGCAGGGACAACCCACTAAGGTCTCCTGTACATTTCTATAGGTACAGCTTTCAGCGATGCATCTGCTACAGGGCACTCTGTATCCATTAGGTAACCATCCAGATTCCCAAGCACAGCTGACTCAAAAAAAACAAAAGTGAAAAGGAACTAGAACAAGTACTAGAAATCTTCCCCTCCCTCTCCTTTGTCACCCCATGCTAATTATGCAATTCAGATAAGCAAAGTATTTATGATGTTGTAACAGAAGGGATTTAAAGGTCCTAATTTTTTTATTCCAATCTCTCTCAGAAGTAGAAAATGAGAAATCAAAAAGCCAAAGTTACTTTAACAAGTCATAAGTTATTGCACTCTACTGCCCGGTACAATGAACTATTCTCAGTTCATGTCAGTTGTTAATAAGACTTTAACATAAGGTAGCAACTCAGCATAATTAAAAATACACCACAAAGGACATTCACCTCTAAAAATAGTTACAAAAAAAATTGGAGAAAGTCAATCTGAAAATAGATAGGGGAAAAGGAGGAGAAGCAAAACAGATTAAGTAGGGCAAATCATATTTGATGCCAGGAATGAGTGCATTATTTCAAGTTCATAAAACATTTTTAATAAATGTATAACTAAAGCATGCAACAGCATACTAATCCATTCAGAGTACCCAACCCCAATCACTTATTTTAAATCATAAATAGCAGACATTCCAGATCTCTTTTTTCTGACCCTCACAATAGGTTCAGTCATGCAAGGTGCTGAGAACTCTAGCATTAACAAATAAAGGCGCTCTGTGTGCATTAAAGACATGAGTAGCCTTGCCCGTTGATTTTAGCTTTTAAACTTTGCAAAAAAACCTCCTTGCTGCTTTACCGGGATAATTCAAACCAGCTCTGAACTTGCACTATGAATGTTGATTTCATTAAATGAAAAACCAAGCCCATTTTTCCTGAAGTTAAGCAGGTGCTCAAATGTTCTGCTGGTTCGGTGCCAGAGCATCCAGCACTTGCGACATTCACACATAATATAAATGCACTATTCCACCTATTAACTGTGATTGCTATCATAGTACATATAGGTAAGTGCAGTGCAAGTATTTAATGCAAAGATTGATGGGAGAGTGATGATATACTGCTGAAGTTTAGCTCCTTGCTGACCCAAGAGACTAACACCCTGTTTGAGAGAACCAAATATTAAAAAACATTTTTAAAAAATTGATTCACCTCTTCTCGAAGGCAGAGGTGCTGCAGATTTTAACTGATGACAGGAAACGCCTGTGTTAATACCACTCGGACAGGATATTACAAGATTTTCTCCAAATCCTACCAGCAATTGCAAACACAAATGAGAGAAATTTTGTTGTTTCATGAATTTGTTCAGCACCTCCTCCTTGTGGTATTTCAACATTCAACATGGCCAAATCTATACTGGCCAAGGAACGCAAGTCTAGGTTCACAACATTCCTAGTATTCTATGAATACAACGATAATAGCATCCTCTGATAATAGAATTCTATGATTCTGTAGAAGAATATATGGCATTACCTGTTTAAAACATCATAGGGAATAAAGCCATAAGACTTTCAGCAATCAAAAAAAAGGCCAGGGGAAGGAATATTAATATAAGCTGTGCTGATATATTGGCAGTTGCTGAGATGTGCTATTGATAACAGTAATGAAGACAAAAAAAAAAAAAACAAACCACAAAAAAAACAAACCTAGAGGCACATCCTCAGTGAATACCTAGAAGCACAGACGTGATCATCGCAGAGGGCAGGTACGATTTTTCTCCATGCAGACTGTAAAGTAGAGGCGGGTATTCTCTGAGGTGTCCAAAATATGGGGGGTTAGGGGAGACGGTGTCAATTTAAATATGTAACTAAAATAGGAAACTAAAAAAAATATGCAAAAATAACTGAAAGGACTCCATGCCTAATGGCCAGAAAGTTATCCTGGGTTTAACGCTGTTCTGTTCTAAGACTTAAGAGTAAATGCTAGCACATACACTTCTTTGGAAAACATCTGTGCAAATCCCAAAACTATTAAGAAAATTACTTGTTTTTTTCCTTCTTTGGAATTCATGTACCAAAAGATACGCTGAGTGTCTAAATCTATGTGGACTCATCCTGTCTTTAAAAAAAAAAAGAAAAAACATAGTCAACTTACAGCTGTGAATATTTCCATGAAATGTACATTTCTTTTATGGCTTCCTTCCTGAAACCAAGGCACTTGAATCTCAAGTTTAGAATGAGGATTGTTTGATTCATAGTGATTAAAGCCAGCAAGAACAGTGAAAGCGTTTGAGTGCCAAGTCTGTGCAATTTTCTTTCAAAATCCTTAGGTGTCCAAGGCAGAGGGATTTAATTTTCACAGATGCCAGACAGCCACTTACAGGCTTTCTCTGTGCCCTAGCGCTAGGATAGCTTCGCTCTGGTGGGGGGAGAGAGGAGCTGGGAGGAGGTGAGTTAAACTTCCTCCAATGCAGATACCTCAACAAATATCCAGTGATTTCCTCCTACAAGCAACCTTCTCAGATATATAATGAAATTAAAAAAAGATTTTGTACAGCTCCAGTGAGAGTCTAACCCCTGCAGCGTTGCCAGTGTGAGACCACATGCACTCTGAAGTGCCAAGTGAGTATTTTAATATTCAAGATAAGCAAGTTATTGAAAAAAAAGTTACTCTTATGGGATACAGGAACACATTTAACTAAACCTACAGACATACATTGGCTGTAACGGACAAAGTGTGCAACAAAAAAAGCAGCCCAGACAGCACACACTTTCACCCCTATGTATTTTAGCATCCAAAAGAAAGGTTAAGCTTTGGAAAGATCTTATTGAATCTTGTAAATACTACTTCACCTCAATAGTGTAAAACTCATTTTCGCTTCTCTACTGATATGGATCTATTGAGGCTATTGAACGGACTGAAGTCCAGACATATAAACCGAGCAAACAGAATTGGTGGAGGTGCTGATAGGTTCGTCAAGATCTCATGGCCTTTGCAGAGTAAAATAGTGTGGACTTAGGTCAGTGAGTATGTTACTATTTGAGGAACTATCTTAAAAGAGCATATGCTAGTGGAAAATTGAACTGTCTCTAGCTCAGTGTATTTCTTGAATAAAATGACCTAGCTACAGGATTTATAATTTGTGCACTAGGACTTGATCCAAAGCCCATTCAAGTCATCAGAAAGGCTCTCATTGATCTGAGCGGACTTCGGATTAGGTAGTAATTGGTTTTATTCAGTTTGATTTTTCTTCCAGAGCAACAAACAGCATCTTTATCCACCAAATATGCACCTCTACCATTACTCTAATTTTTACTTAAAAACAGAATTCAACTGCTTCAACATCAGAAGTTGGAAACAGATTTGTTCATTTCTGTGTATAACATGGCAAACCTTTTCATCTTCGCAGTTACTAGTTGACTGAAATTTCACAAAAATGGGGAGGTTAATTAAGATATTTTCATGTGAAAATTCTTCCTGTTAGATCCTAGAGAAAACATTTTTGTTTTATATTATGCATCTCAGGGTTTAGACATTAACAAAGGGGGTAGGTGAGGTGATTAAGTAATTACCAAGGGTAACACAAGGAATGCATAAATGCTTGCAGATTAAACAACACCACGTTGCCGACAACTACTTAAAGCACTTCACCTTTCAGGAGACCTCTGATAAGGACATGGAGTTTACCAAGTGGGCCAGATGAGATCAGTCCACCATCCAGACCACACACAGGTTGGATAGATTTGCTGGCCAACTGATGGTTCAATCAGCACAGCAAGAAGGAACCCAGAAATGGCTTCTCTCCTGCCTCAGAAAGTCTCTGCACCCACTCTGTGGAGTAAGGCTGCCACAACGTACAAAGAAAAGCAGCTTAGTGTGGAAAGCAGAAGAGGACACAAGGGGGGCAAAAAAAAAAAAAAAAAGGAAGGAAGAAAAATGCTTCCTGCTGTTACCTGCCGAACAGCAGGGTTATCCACTGCCCTTCACCTGCACTTTCTGCATAACACCAGACTATGCCAAAACACGATCCCAGTCAGCATGGTGTCAGAAAAATTCCTAGGAAAGCCTGTTCTGAAATCATCACTAAACAGTCGGTCCCAGATTGCTGTAATTACAAACCAACATCTTTAGCAAGAGATGTTTTTAAATAAACTACTGGAACTTCTCCTTGAACTTCATAACTCTCCCTTGAACTGGTCCAAAAAGCCCCAACAGATGTAGATATCCTGCCACGTTTGCTTACACAGGGATACAGCCCTTGCTCACAGGCGTGGCCATGTGAAAAAAGTTAATGCATTCTTTCAGACCAATAAAGACATTGTTTAAGAAGAATTCAGAGTTTGGGACTGATTAAGTTCAGGTTGCTAGTATGAAAGACAAAACCAACATGAGGTAAAACCTATTTAATTATGTGTATATGATTTTCCCCCACTTTTACTTCATCACTTTTTTTTTTTTAATATGGGACATTTTAGGACCCTCTGCACAAAAAGGAAACATTTTCCTCAAGACTGTTTGCACTTTCAGCAATATAAATATATATATATATGTGTAGAGATATAATATTCTTACCTCCTAGCAAAAGATACACCTGATGCAGCTGTAAGAAAAAATGACAGCTTGGCTATTAGCATTGTCACTCTAATTAAGAGTTTCAGATCTGCCCTCCCCCCCCCCGTACAACAGTAGAAAGAAGTTTCCGTTTGGTTTTCTGGGGTTTTTTGAGTTTTTTTTAATGCAGACTTACACACCCGCTGGCTATTGGAATACAAACACAAAAGCAGATGCAGTGTTAATTTAATTCTGTAGCAAGTTTTCACTGGTGCAGGAGCAATATCAAAGATAGTCTAAGAATATCAAATTAAAGCCATCCATCATGCTTGTTGCACCACATTGTCCAAATGCCTTAACCAATATCAACGAGGATTTAACTGTCACCAGGAAGTGGAAGCATTGGTATCGTAGGCCTAAAATTAGAGTAGATTTGAGTAAATTGAATGATTATTAGAGGGGGGACATTAACACAAGCTTCGGTCCAGCAAATTTAAAGCCTGTAATCAATCTTCACCAGGTAATCAACACCGATTTGTCACTGAAAATATTGATGCTTTGTTAGATTACAGAATACCAAAAAGCTCCTAACTTTATTATCATGAAAGTACTAAGCAGATCAAGTCTAATTAAGGATAGCAGCTACCCTCGCTACATACTTGCTTTGTCATTTAATCTGCAAGCCTCGGCACCCCCAGAAGCGTAATGCAAGATATACCTGCCCTTTGTGGAAAGCTGAAAGCGTCACAGCTCTGAAGGCTGCAATCTGTATTTTCTGAGTATCTCCATTTTTATAAATACATAGATAATTTTTAGCAAAGTTTTATAGATAGGTAGATAATATTAAAAGCAATTAGCATCTCAAAAATTGTAATATGCTAAAATACTTGAAGCCACTTAAGGAAGCCAGTATTGTTTTTTCATATAGCCCAAAGCCTGCACTGAATTGCACCCTTGTCATTACAGCAACTGGTGAAGCTTCATGTTAGAGACTTAGCCCGTTAAAACGCTGCACGTCATCCCCAGCATATAAGGAGGTACCTAAGTATCTTCGCAAACGTCCTCCTAGTTTCACAGCCTGTGTGAACAACCTCGGGACAGGCTTCAGAGCACCCTGTGCAGCGGTCTGACCTGCGGTCACAGGCGTGGAGGAGGACCTGGCACCGGGGGCGGCACTGGAAAGAGAAGCCGACTGCTTCAGAGCCACGGACATCCTCCACGACAGAGCCACAGAGGAGAACAGCGGGGAAGCCTTGTTAAGAAAAAGAAAGGGGAAAAAGGAAAAAAAGACAATGGAGCATCAGCTACTGTCCTGGGTGCCCGTGCCCCAGCGCTGGCAGCGGGGCTGCAGGGGCCTCTGTGAGGAGAGCGGAGGGGCTGCCCCGCACCGGACATGGCCGGTGTGCGGCGGCTGGCAGCGCCTTGGGGAAAGCGTATTTAAGGAAGTGGAAAATGCTGCTGGTCAGCGAGGGGTGAGGGGAAAAGTGTGAGAAACAGCCCCGCACAGCGAGGGCCGGGCAGGAGGAGGGAGAGGCGCCCCAGGCCCCAGCAGAGACTCCCCTGCGGCCGTGGAGAGCCCCCGGGGGAGCTGGCTTTCCTGACAGGAACTGCGGCCATGGAGGCCCGCGCTGGAGCAGGGGAACGTGTGAGGAGGAAGAGAGGCAGAGAGGAGCCGTCATGGACGGACCACAACCCCCTTCCCACGCCCTGCACTGCTCAGGGCCAGGGGAGGTAGAGGGGTCGGGAGTGAAGGAGTGAAGTCGAGCCTGGGATGAACTGGGGAGGGAAGGTGCTCTATATTTTTTGTCTTTGTTTCTACCATCCTACTGTAGTTTTAACTGGCAATAAATTAAATTAATTTGCCCCAAGTCAAATCTGTTTCACCCACGGCAGTAATTGATAAGCGATCTCCCTCCCTTTGTCTCAACATATGAGCATTTTCATCTTATTATGTCCCCCATCCTGTTGGGGGGGGGGGGGGGGGAGCGAGAGAGCAGCTGGGTGGGTGTCTGGCAGCCAGACACCACAGCTATCTTGTGAAAATCCTCATGCCTGTTGCTTGAGGATAAAGAATCTGAAAGCAAGAGAGGACTGGGACGAAAGGAAGCACGTGTTCTGATTTTTCGCCATCATCCAGAGAGGGATTTCTGAAACTATTTTAAAAGGCTTGATAAAATGAAACTACAACTTCGGAAACAACACAAAACCACTCACACGCATACACACTCAGGCAACTAGGATCTTTTGTTTTTAAAAAAAAACAACCCACACTGCATACAGACAACAGTCTGAAATTCATACTGAATTCTTCAGCCTTTGCCACTGGAAAAAAAAAGTTATGATGCCATGTATTTATCAAGCACTAAAATATCTGGGAAGTATTATCCCAGTGAACATAAACAATGCAAAGCAAACAGCAATCACAATTTGAAATTCAATTTAAGTTTCACTTATATTTGGAGTTGGCCGAGTTATACCACTGCACAAATCATGATCATCACAGTGACTGCAAAAGTAACATTTCATCAGATAAGTCTACCATCTTCAAAAGCAAGACGACTAATTACAAAAATCAATTTTCCACTCATTACAGAAAGCATAAGGATCACTAAAGATCGCTATAACTGCCATAATACTTTCAGTAATTTATACAACTTCTCAGTTTTTCGTGGAGGACTGTCACATATAAGACAGCGTGCAAATGAAGAACATAAAAATAATTCACGCAACGCTTCTGAGAACAAAACTGTTGCAAAAAAAAAAAAAACCAAACCAAACATTAAAAACATTTCTTGGAAAGAAATGTGAAAATACAGACAAAACAACATAGGTGGTTGCTACAGAAACAGCCAGAGTGTATCCCAGTATCATCCACAGTTATTCATACAGATCACCTAACTGAGACAGCAAATTAAACAGACCCCCCGCTCCCCAAGAGAACAAAAATGATATATCACAGTAAGACAAAATTTTTGTGCACTGCCAACAATACATTAGTTCCTCTTTTAAATGAGAAAACAATTATAGACTTGGCTGAGAAGTAAACTCCCCCCCCCCCCATGGCTACTAATACTTCAAATTCTGGAAGCATTGATATGATTTTCAGCTAGATGGCTGACAGACAAGAGTAAAGCTCATTTAGAAATACTTGAAATATCAAAGTGTAGCTAAATCAAATACTTTAAACTTTTGAAAATATCATAGTTACAAGTGATAATTCCAACATTAGCTTTCAGAGACAACCCTCTAACTGCAAATAAACAGAAAATCCATATAAACATTTCCTTCAAACTGCTCAGTTCATATTCTTGATGGTATAATGAATTGTGATACAGATAAATCACTAATTTGGAAGACGAGAAACATTTTCAGTCACTTTTCCTCATCTACAAAAAGAATTTCACAATTAGAGAATACATTTCATTTTATCAGCCTTGAATGCATAAAAAGTTGAGGCATGCCCCCAAAGGATGATGATTTCTATATCCTACTATCTTATTATTTCTGCATCCTACAGTAAAAAGCAAAGTTTTCTGAGTGATAGGAATTATTTTTGAACAAACTGCAAAGGAGGGACTATGGACAGAATTTTTCTGTGATTATATTATAGTGATTACTTTTATTTTCTTTCATAGCATACAGTGACCTTCTTCTAATGAAATAAGAAGTGTTGACTTTTCAGAAATTGTAAGCACTCCTGAGAAGCTGCAGCTTGCAACAATTACAGAAGGATCATTTGCATGAGGATTATTATGCAGAACCATGAATGCACTCCTGAAGTCCTACATTGGAAAAGGGTCCCACGCTCCAACTCCAAATTCCAGTTCTCAATCTTAAGACATATAGAATTTATTTTAGTCTACCTTAAGTGCAGGAAGAAAAGCTTTTCCTTTGTATGCAGATAGAAGAACCTTCTGCTGTGTTGATTCTTTAAGGAAGAACTTTGATCATAGTTCATTCCAGTTGTACCTACACAGAACTCTATCAATTGATTAAAAAATCAAAGTCATATGATAACAGACTGATTGTTAAGTGACTCTTTAAATAAGTTTAAATATATTACAGTTTCATACAAAGGTATTTGAGATAAAAATATATGATATACTAATGGCTATCAAACTTGCCTAAAATGCCCCTCAAAATATGATACTGTCCCTTACTTTTCATGTGGTTGACCCTTTCCCCACCCCACCCAAAAAGAATTGATCAACTGCTTCATGGTAATACGTAGCATTCAGTGGAAATAAGATTTAAGCTCAATACAAACATAATATCAGTTGTCTTTGCGGTCTGAATTCATAAAATCATTAGTAATAAACCCATAAAAAGCTTCAGGCTTTTCCATGTCGCATTAGAGCTAGGTCACAACCTGACACAGGACATGAAAGAAGCCCTAGTGCCGTCTAACATATTTAAGCAGTACCAGACGCTGGGCGCCTAGTCTCCCTCTTGTCTCTCTCTCTTCATCAAAAGATTACAGTACTCTGCAAGGCTCAGACCTGGACAGAACAGAGGCGAAACCCCTTCCTTAGCACTCACATTCCAAAGTAAAAATTTAAGTGGATAAGTGCTTGCAGTAGACAGATTCAGCAAGCTCTTAGGGCTACTGTAAAAATGTAAGTTTAACTGGACATCAGGGACTTCATTTGGCACAAACCTTGGCTAGAGCTCAAACTATATTAACAGCCTCTGGCTGAAGGGTCTTGCTATCCCAAATTAGAGCAGCCCTAAGCCTTCTCAGGACCTAAGCTGTCACCTGCCCTGCTCCACAACTGGATGGATGACACAGAGCAGATGACAACAGGCATACTGGCATTTCATCTTTCTGCAGCACCATATTTTCCACAAGGACTCTCCTGTCACTTTTCCCTTGGCAATCAGTCTGTGTCCGCTTTTTCAGTTTCCAGACCAGCCCATCATCCTGTTTTGCCAGGCTAGCAGTGCTTTACCAGGAACAGCAAGCACATAAAAACAGTATCTGTCCCCTGGTTCTCCAAGCAGGCTGATACTGAGAAGGGGCAGTGGTAAAGGATGTTCAGAGCTTTATCATAAAGAAGGAGATAAGAGAACAGTATATGAAGAACAAAAAACAACTCACAAGGGAACTTTTACCACATGCTAATCATCCCTCCGAGATTTAACAGAGCAGAAACTGTAGCCAAGTTCCTTTAGTGTCTTCAAAGTGTGATTATCCTTGGGAAACACCATTACCTGAAATTGCTTTAAATATTTTTTCTTTCCTCAAGATTCCAGAGAAAGTAATAATAATGTGTTTGTACTAATAGGGGGAAAAAAAAAAGAAAAAGAAAAAAAAAAAAAAAAGGTTGGCAATATGGTCTGGAGAGATATATGACCAAACAACAGTTGGCAATGAACTGTGCAGTTCTGAAAGCAAATCCTATATTGAATACAGCTTATTTATTGGCCTCACTGTGTGTGAGCATTAATTATTTTTGAAGGTGAAGTGATGTCACATTTATGCACAGCAAGACCTTATTCCCCAAAAATAGCTAGTAGGTGATACCTGATACAAGAATTTGAAAGAGTTGCTCAGAATTATGATCTTTGGCTCTGGGGATTAGCTCGTTCTATCCACTGGTACAGATAGATAATTCTACTGTTAAGACAGGGCATGATGTGGATTTGTGTTGAGGATTTACATGTTCATCTGAATGGAGTTAGTGTCTGGCTTCCCCGTTCTTCCATTTATAAAATTCTTGTCAGATTCAACAACAATGATCAACAAAAAAATATTACTAAATATCTAACTGAAAAAAAAAAAAAAAAACCAAACCAGTGATATACAGTAACTACCATGAGCAAATAAAGTTATAACTGCAACAGAGAAAAGCAGAACATTGACTGAGCCAGCATTACCCTTCCTTACAATCACTAGGCAGTGACCCAGAATAAAATCACAGAAAATATATATATGTTATCTGTTCAGTGAGGAGCAGATTGCACAAAGAAAATCCTCCTTGAGATAGCACACCCTTCCAGTAAGGGAGAGAACTGAGCGATGCTAACCACTTCTGAGCTTTATGGTTCCCTCCCCCAGGAGGAGGAGACACATTTCAGGTGTCTATAGCAATGTGTAACTCAGGAGACTGGAAGTGGTTTTGATCAGCCAAGGTCTGGAAGAACACCACATCTTGTCTAACCTCCATTTTAGAGCAAAACCTACATGTTCAGTTCCTCCACTCCACCTGCAGGACACCTGGTTTCCATGAAGAGGGAACCTGAAGTGCAGAGCTTGAAAGGGAGCTCCCCAATCCCCAAACTTGATGCTACAGAAACCATGGCCCCAACTCACAAGTGGCAGACACCAGACATGGTTCTCCTGTACTCCTGACAACCATGCACCTTCACCTCTCGCCAGAATAACACTGCTCCAACATCCAGCTCTCAACTATACCAGCTTCCTTCTATATCTTGTTCCCGCACCATAGAAGTCAGCAGGTAAACAAAGTTTATCCCACATAAACGAAGTCAGCTGTACTCAAAACTCAGAGACAGCTGTCCCAGACCAAGTGCCAGTCATCCAGTAGGCAAGATGCAAGAAACTCATTTTCCTTCATCTTGCTGCCCAAGTGTTTGGAGCAAAACATAGCAGCAACCTCTTTTACTAATCGCCTATTAATGGTTCTCAATTACATAAAAAAAAAATAGAGTGCTTTAAAATTGTTTAACCCATTATAATCCCAGCAGGAGAAACTCAAAAGCTAATAAAAGAAGTTATTTCAAAAGGCTTATGAAGAGCTGTCCCAGTATGGTTCCTACAGAAGTCTGCTCTTTTCATAAATCTTAAAAAACTCCAACAAACATTTGATAGAAAACACTTTGACAGAGACCATTTGGAGCCACCTTCTGAATAAAAAATAAATTTATCTGTGAAGAAGGTTCTGAAACACCACACATATACACACTTAAACCACTTTGCACCTTCCTTTGCCTTTTGAAGTTGACTTGCACGCATTTTTAGACTCTGGGGAACCCCGAAAGAAAAGATATAAGCAGAAGGGCTGAGGCTACAGCCAGAAATTGAGCAGTTGCTGAGAAGGTTTTGAGGAGGCTGCTCAGCACCGCTACATCTCAGCTCTGTTCCAGTCCTGTCACCACCTCCCCAGCCACCTCCACTGCTAAAGGAGGGTGCAGAAGGTCCTGCTGCAGAACCATGGGAGAAACCCTTCTTCAGTCAAGTCAAGGATTTCTGGTTACCTACTAAAAAAATATCTCGTTGCATTTCAGGAGACAAATTCCTACCAAGTCACAGTACACTAGGCTTCTCTGCTGCCGCTACTAGCGCAGTCAGTTTTGCCAGTGCTGCTGTTAGTCTTGCACAACTCAAAGAGGTTTCTGATTTTATTGTTCACGGGGCAGGCAGTGACATTTTGAGGGGAACAGCTCTGCTCTACTCTTTCTTTTCCGGCCACCTAACTTTGAAGGCTGCTTCTATCAAAGACGACTCTTTCTTACCTGTTGCCAATTTCTTGATTATACCAGCACTAACTAAAATTAAGCTGGGGGGCAAGAAGTGTTTTGCATTTGTGGCTAGATGAGAATCCCTCAGAGACGGGTGTTAAAAAACAAAGCGCTACCAAAATCCTCCCATCCCAGTGAAAAAAAGAGACAGCCTTTACACTACAGAGGGACTTCAGTAGCAGATAAGGCACAGTCAGACATTTTTTGTTCCTGAAGGAGAAACACAAGTTAGGCAAATTGGAAAATGCCTGGCTGTGAGAATTATGGGACAAGCCTGGGAAGAGTATGACTGGACCAAAAGGGCCTCACCTCAAAATCTATGGATAGATACCATGACAAGTGTCCCACATCTAAGACATTAGACACTTAAAGTTGACCATCCTGCTGCCAGATGCTACCAACAGAAAAGTTGGCTGTGTCAGTGAGCAGGCCAGCGTAAGGAGGACTGTCTAGTTTCTCTACTGGACAAGCACTGCAGCAAGTGAATTGCTCTGCTTCTGAATGCGTGGGTACACGGAGAGGAGACAGCCCAAAGCCCTGCTCCAAGTATCAGAATGAGTTGCTCCCGTTTTCCCATTCTCCAAACAGGTACTAAGTAAAAGCAAAAAGCACTTGGCAAAGTAGCCAGAGCACGCATCACACAGCACCTAAACTGCTTTCTGAAACATGAGATTCCTTGATAGTCATTTATTTTACCACAAAAAGCTTCATTGGCTTCTCCTGCCAGCAACACACACAAGGCTTGTTGTAACAGGCTTCTAATATCATACAGTGAACCCCGTAATTCTTGGCAAGATGCAGCAGCCTTGCCTGTGCAAAGCATGACAAGCAGCCCACCACGACACATCCCATTAGGATGTGCGATCGGGATGCAGGATGGAACAGCACGCTACAACTGGCAGACGATAATGACTTTTCACTGTCTGCTATAACAGGTGCTTCTGCAACGTGCAAGTTAAACTGTGTGCAGTATGTCAGCAGATGGAGAAGGGGAGTTTAAGGAAACCCCTGCCCAAGTTGCTTGGCTATTATTGGCTTTGAAGAGGGGATTCCTTGATGGATTTTTCAAAGCACATAACTGGACAGGCACAGGAGGTCCAGCAGGTCTACCGCAAAGACGTAAACGCACACACAAACCTGTGGGACAGGGCCACCTAAACCCTTGCCTATCTGCTTATGCTGCATTAGCTAACTACAAGTGGATTTAACAAAGCATGTATAAAAAAGCTGCAAGGCTTAAATCAGGCTGATTTCTTTACAAGCACACCACCATTAAAGGGCTTTGTGAGCACTTTTACCTAAGCAGCGTAACTATGACATTAAAAAGTTCACATCAGCCTTTTTATTTGAAAATCTAACCCCTAATGTTTGGCTAATCTTAATGCATTTAAATCACTGTTATTTGGTGTGGTGGTTGTTACCACTAGAAAAGCTTGCTTCAACCAGATAGAAAACAATTTCAAAAATAAATACATAGTGCCCAGCCAATGAAGAATCTGGCTGTCCTTGCATCAGTTCAACTCACTCTGTCACCCATTGGGCTTCATTGGTAATCACTGCAACAGAAGAATTTGGTAAGAAACACTGGAGGATCCATAAATGCAGCTCAACAGTAGCTTCAGCTTTATGTATGATAGGGAGAATAGCTGATGTTTGCCAGCCTGTCTGTTCATATATTCAAGGAGTCAGTCTTTTCCAGAGAGGGCAAATCTGTATGCCACAGCTATGAGAATCCATCATCGTCTGCATCTTGCACAGGATAGAACGAGACGACCAAGACGGGAGTCCCTGCTTTCAAGGATACAATATTATGAACTCCGCTATGCTTCCAGACACCAGCAGAGTTTTTGTAGACAGCCTACTCCTACGTCTTCAGAATATATCAATTCAGCTACAAACCAAACTCACTATAGAATTCGTCCCCTTTCTGTTTCTCTCACCTCTCTCTACCCTTCTCCAAATTGCCATCAATGCAGCCCTACACAGAAACGGATTGCTAACTCAGTTTAGCAACACAGAGCTGAAGAACCTTTTGTTTTTCACCAAAACATGAATTATGAAGTCTTCTTACCTGGGTTTGCACTTGATTCCAGACAATGAAGAAAAGCTGTGAATGAGACTTCTGCACAAATGCAGAACATGGTATTTTACAATAGCACAATCTAAGGAGATGTCTTAACACCAGCTTCGCTCAGCAATACTAAAAAAACCCTCACCAACCTGCCCCCACAGCAAAGTAAAAGAGCAAACTGGTAGAGCCAAACTGGGCATTTACACTGATGAGAAAGAATGTGCATAAATACCCAACTTTTGTTAGCAACTGTGACAGAATGTGACATATTATATATTTTCACATCCTTGACACATGCGAGAGAATCCTGTCAAACTGCTGTATTACTTCAATAGTGTCTAGAATGAGACCTTACAGATGGCATTGCAACTATTTTTTTTTCTCTGTTATATCTTTAACAAACATTATTTGTAAATATGTTAGAATGACTGCCAGCTGCTCTATCAACATGCCATCTTTGAAGTCCACATAGTCATCGCCATTTATGCTAGCTGAAAACCTGGCATTTGCATTGCTAAGGTTGGTAATTCTATGCATTAGTAAGATTCCTTATCTTCCCATTATAAGAGCCCGTTTTCTCTTTCCCCCTAAGGTTAGCCAATGTACACAATACTGAATATTTTTATAACAGGTCTTGACCTCTAGCTGATTTGAAGTACATACAAACTTTACCCAAAATAATTCAGCTGTTCTTAACAGCATAGTAAAGAAAGCACATGTGGATTTTTTTCTGTGACCCTCAGTCAGAGCTTTGAGATCTGTCTAGATATTTTTCCCTGCTATGAGGTCTGCCAAAATGATCAAAAGTCAATTTTTATTAGAATAAAAGTGGGAATACTTCCCTTAAATAGAGAAAAGCTCAAAAAGACTACAGAAAACGTAATAGAAATGAGTTGTATGACTCCACTCAGTAAATGACTCCACTCTCCCATCCACCACATCAACACAGTAAACAACTATATCAGCCGGAGCATGGATGCAGGTAACTCAGTGACAGAGTGGAAGCAAACTCTGCCCAGTCCCACCTGGTCCCTGGGAAGGTTTTCCCCTGATCCCAACAGCCGAGCTGGCAGATCTTCTTGGAATTATCAGTTTCTCTGCGAGAGATGCTGGGACGCTCCAACCCCTTGCCTATGCCCTCCAATCTCTTGAACCTTCTCTTGATAAGCAACTCACTAGCTCTCTAGGAAAGGACTAATTTCCCCCTCTCTATCAGGAGCTCCACCTAACTCGGTCTTTTTAAAGGAAAACATCACAAGGTGACCAAAAAGGCTAAATACTGTCTAGCACACCATCAACTTCTTAACAGCTAAAGTTTCTTTTCCAAGTCCTAGAGATGCTAAACATTTGGAATTCAATAGGCATACAATAGGGAGAGATATTCCCTATATTATCCTCACTAAAGTCTATCCAAGTTGGCCAGACTGAGTTTTGAAGAACTATAAATGGAACATATTCAACAAAAGCACTCTATTTTAGTCTTTAAAATACTGCATAATCTCATCCTGACCAAACGTTCTCCATCTTTTCCTACGTGTAACCATGACATAGGCAGCTGTACAGAACTACCACACATGTTCCAGCACTGAAGATCATCCGAGAGAGTAGTGGAGAGGTCCATGCTAAATTAGACCCAAGAGAATAGGAAGGGAAAGGACAGTCTCATAACTAAGGCAGCTGAACGATGCTATCAGACCGAGAGAATGGCAAGGGTGCAGACATAGGTACTCAGTTTACAGAAACTACTCCTAAACAGTTAGAGTGCAATATTGGCACTAAAGAATCAGATGCTAAAGGTCTTAAATTGAGCACCCCAAGCTGGCAGAAGACTTTTGACCTTTATCTCTTTTGCTTCAGCTTCCCTGAGTTGCTGTCACTGCTTCATCTCACAGGCTTGTTGAGAAGATAAAGTCATCATTAGTGCTTGTGAAGCTCTCAGACACTGCAGTGGTGACTGCTATTAAAAAGCCCATGAGGAGATTTAGATTTCCTTTTCAGAGCAGAGCTTGAATAGTGTGCCATAAATAAAGCATAGGACCACACACTGAACAATGGGGAAAACATAATACTGAATGGCTGCTCATTTAGTGAGTGCTATTCATCCTGCTCACTGAATGAGGCAGGAGAAAAAAAAAAAAAAATAGCACATGATCATGTAATTAAAGACTGTATCATAATGCATACACATGAGGGGCCTGAATCAGGGTTGCACTGACAACCTTATGTTTGATTGCTTAATTTTGCAACCTTAATGATGTTTCTTTAATGTAGTTTAACATTACATTTGAATTCTTTCTATAAAAACTGTATTAGGCAGCATTTTTCAGTAAATGCAAGTAACCCAATGCATTATGTATATTTGGTTCCCTCCAGGTCTTTCGGTATTCTAAGAATGGTTGCCAAATAACATATTTAACAGGATTTTCAAAGAATTTTTCTGCAAAGTATTTTCCTGTTTAAATACTTTCCGTGGATTGGTTGAAATATCTCCAACACAAAGCTATGAAGTGAAACAGCACTTCTATCATAATTATGCAATGCGATTTTAGACAAATTTCAACTCAGAAGCCTTTACTTTGCCTCTCTACAAAAACAAGAAAATTTCCTCTCTATCCTATTAGGGCTAACTTGATAAAATGGGAGAATTACTGACAGTCCTTTAACAGGACAGTGAAGTCACTACTGCCTGAGGAAATAAGAGAGCTGGTGCGAAGCCGTGTCTCAAATATGAATAAGTGAAAGTACTTTCATTGATAATGTGACTTACTGAAATATTTCCTATACCAGCATTCCTGTAGGTTCCTGCAGGCTAAAACTTGGGCAGCAGTGGTACCCAGTACGGCAGAGCTGTTCCAGCTCTGTGTTGCATTTGCACTATTTCAAATAGGCTCGAATATTACTGTCATGCCCATATAGCCATGGGAACCCAAACTCCTACATAAAAATATTAAGGCTTCAGCTTCGTTTTTGAAATCCCATTCTAAATTGGATTTAATTAATTTGAAGTGGGAAGCTAAATCACTTTCAGCTAGCCAAATTCACTGCATTTTGTTCTGGAAACACTAGGAATTACCATACTCGGTCAACCCCTTTAGCTCCTGGTTTCACTGAAGATTGAGAGTCCAAAATGAGAGAAAGATGGCAGGCCTCAGATACAGGTAACTCCAGACAACAAAAGCAACTATTCATCCTACCATGGACTATGCAGGAGTCCAAGGAGCATGATTTGCCTTTTGTGTTCGTTTGCTTTTGTTTTGTTCTTACCTGGACCACACTTGTAAGGCACCTTCCTTTAGTCAGGAGACAGCATCATTTCCTAAAGGTAGAGCACACACAGAACGCCCCAAAGGGAAGCGTACACTATGCTCTCCCATGCAGAACGTGCCCTTTCTTCTTGCTTGCCTTTCACCCTGCCCCCCACCCCACCCCCAGAATACAAGATTCCAGTATTTACAGCAAAACTACCTCGTCCCAATGGGTGTTCACGTAAGGCAATGGAACGAACAAAGTACACCACCTCTTTTTGTGCACGCTAACCCCTCAAGTCAGCTGCAATCTGCCAGCAAGCCATTTCTTATCCAAAATGTCTTCCCAAAGAAAACAATAACAACAAGAGGCAGATGGGAGCTACAGTTCTCAGTCAGAACCAATAAACACATATTAAAAAAAAAAAAAAAAATCAGAGCATCTCCATACTACAACTGATGGGAGTCTGGAGACACGGCCTATTTGTAGACCAGCCACACAAACAGCATGACAACTCACAGACTTCTCTTTTGAGGGGAAGGCACAAGTTGTTGGCATCCCATCCCCGTCACAGAAAGCCCCCTCTTACTTTTTAGCTGTTCCAGCATATCTCTTAATTGATCTTTTCTCCTTTTTAAATTACAGCTTTTATCACAGAATTTACAGATCATTAATCCTTAAGAGAGGAATTTCCCCCTTCCTTTCCCCCTCTCCTTTTTTTTTTTTCTTTTGAGAAATATACAGGATAGCGAGGAAGAGCCTTGCTTTCAGGGACTAGGTCCCAGCAGAGTCATTAGGGCAGCCTTCCAAATTATTTTGGTTGGCTAGGAAAGTGTTTTGGTTTACATCTTTTGACAAAAACACACCACTCTAGACAAAAAAAAAAAACCTGGATGAATGCTAGTCGGTAGATATTTTATCAGAGGCCACTCAATAAGTGACATAAATAAAACAGCTACTGACAGCAGAAACAGACGCACATATGTACCGTCCAACCCCTTTAAAAATCCATCTGCCCTGCCTTGTGGATGCTATTGAATATCAATAACTTTTTTAGTTTGTTTACTATGTAGCATATTGTCCAAACAATATGCAAACAGTCAGTATCTGATAGTCCCTAAAGACTGGGTGATATTTAGGTGTCAAGTACATTCAGAGCAGGTTTTCCACTGCAGAGTTGGAAAATACTAACAAATTCTTGCAACACAGAGTTGTGGGTACTTTGTGTAGGTAGTAAGCTGCACGTGTAAAGCAGAAGCCATTTGAGCTCCAAACACAGACCAGGTTCTTCTTGTCCTAGATACTGTATAGACTGAGACCATGGCTTCTAGCCAAGACAAGTTACAGTCTTTGGGAATCATCTTTGCTCAGTGTTGCCCTAGTGAGAAACATGGTGTATTAGCTTCATGCAGTGACACATTATAAGGCCATACAGCTTCCAGTGCTCCCAAAACTGCTCACTCAGGAGATTTTATAATACCAGGCAAATGTATCATGAGCCTAAGTAAAGCACATCAACTAAAGAGGAGAGATCAGAGAAGCAATGGGCATCACCTGCTTATTGCCAGGGATCTCTACGGTGTCAGAGGTATCACACGTTGCATGTGACACATGGCTTCTCACCAGCTCTGATCTCCCTCTGCAGTCACTCCCGCAGACTTTCCCACAACCCATCAGCAGATACGGTCTCAGCACAGTTCCTCCAAGCCAGCAGCCTCTACACAGGGAGGGAGGAGAGAAGCAACTTCAAAGCAGACTAAAGAGAATATTTCATGCATGAGGGACAATTCAAAAGAAGCAAGGGAAAGCCAGTATCTTCAGAACACACAAGTGCTGATAAACGAGATGGGATAAAAATCACATCTTGTCAGGTGTTAGATAGCTAAGCAGCTTACAGCTGATGTGATGAGTAAGGAGAGAGCTAAAGAAAGTGAGGTGCAGGAGAGTTAAGTTACTTATGACCAGAGGTGGCTGCTGAACTTTGTGCAAAACGTGAATACATCACCATTGCACAGGTGTAGGAGCATCACAACACACAAGAGCATTGGCCAGTGCTGAAGCTATGGAGAGTTACATCAAATGCATATCATTTGATGCTGCACAGTGAAGGATGTTAAAGCATCTGGGCATCTCCTTTTAAGTATTAGCAGCTTGCAGGATAGGCTCCAGATCAGGGCAGAATTGAGATCACCTGTATCTTGGTAATGAGCTAACGGGTGAAAAAATGCCCTCCTCCTCACCCCAGTACTTGAGCTGTTTTCTCTGTGCTGACGGGCTTTGAGACAACACTGCTGGAAAGCAGCAGTGGAGACGGAGCAAGCGCTTTCTAACATACAGCTCCAAGGCTGTTGCTGCTGTGGGCAAGCTGGTGTTTTGAGGGAGCCTCTGCATGCCAGTGCAGAACAGGCACTTCAATTCCTGCTTTTCTTTATTTGTGGCTTGCATTTTCCGTTGTCATTCAAACCTGAATGATCTTCCAATAAACTGTTGCTTACAATTACTGCTTCCAGAATGACTAATGCTTTCCTGACACACTGTTAGAGACATATATATTATTATTATTATTTTCAAATCAATGCTTAAATGAATAATTTGTACGCAGCAGTGAGCTTTGCTTGAAATCTAGCAACATGTCTAAAAATAACTGTTGTGCCAATGGGTAAATTCTGGCAAGTCACTGAATCAAAAGGAGTGTGACAGAGGCAACTGGAGGATGGAAATAATTAAGCTGTTTTTTTTCCCTTTTATTTTCATCATAAAACAACATTTTGCCTAACAGATGAGAATTTGAAATGCTCTGTAGGAGACACCTTTTGTTTTCCTCAATAATGAGCCGATTCCAACACCCAAACCAACACACCACAAGAATAAATGCATGACATGTATGCATTTTTGGTTCACTTCTAGCTTTTTTTTTTTTTTAATACAGTTTTCAGAGAGCCTGAAATGTAAAAGAGAGAGTGTCTTGAAGTTCCCCAAGGAAATTTGCACAACAGATGGTAAGATATTGTAGTTTCAGAGGTTTGATTAGAAGAGTCAGTGATATCTAGTGGGTTGAGTGCAGGCTTGAGAGCTAGGAGCTTTCAAATTTTAATCCCTACTTTACCACTTGCTCACTGCCTCGCCTGTGGCAAGTCACAGGGTATCCTCATTCTGCATTACTGCGAAATGCAAACACAGGTGATTCTCACAGGAGTGATTAAAAGGATTATTTTAAGGTTTTACTTTGGCTAGATCTTAAATGCTATCCAAGTGCTAAGAATTGCTTTACCATACCCCACAAGTGAGATGCTATTGTTACACCAAATCAAAAATCTGCATTTTTATACAACCCAAAATAGTACTTCTGAAAAAGTATGGTTCTAACACCTTCGCTCTAAGCAGATCATCCAGAACACAACTGGTAATCAACTTGAACAAAACATACCGAGGCAAATTCAGTGCAAAATTTTTCATGTGGTACTTTTACAAATGTGTTGTTTTAAGGATTACATTTATAAACAGAATTCTGAGCAATACAGCAAATAGCAAAAAACCACTGTAAAACTTAAAGCAAAGATATCATTGGAAAGAAGTATATCTTCACAGGAAGGACTTTGTTCTATTAAGAGCTCATAAAATGACTTAAAAACATGTCTCCAGTCCTGATGGGGACCTGAAATACTTAATGCTTACAGTAAGCATTTGCTTTTGCAATATCTTTTCTCATACTTTTTTCCCCTCCTGAGTTTAGAAGTGTAATCCAGATTTAATTATTTTTAAGCCAAAAGCTAAATAGCTTAATGAAAACCAGAAAAAGTGATAATTGGGTATATTTTTAATGAAGGCTATACCTAAAAAGCTTCTATACAATTGGTCCAGCACCTTTCTATTCCACCACCAGATGTGAAAACATCTTAATTCAGTGCAACTGAGGATTCCTTCAACATCATGCCAAGAGGTAAACTACTTCCATTAAGTGGCATAGCTTCTGGAGAAGACCCCAGTTAGTAATCCTTTGCATAGGCCTGATTCTGCCCACTATAAGAAATTCCTAAGCTTTTTTTCTCACGTAGCTTAGAACTTATAGATCAATTATCAGTTAAAAATAATTCACCTCAACATTGTCATTTCTGTTGGTATTTGATCTCCAGAACCCATTTTACGTGTTTGAACTAGGATGTATTTCCTATTGCCCAGTGCCAGCAGTACAGCAGAGGGAAGCACACATATCACCAAAGGCTTGGATCTTCACTTACCAGACTCCTCAGCTTGTCCTAATTGGTTTTATGCTAATCCAAAGCACTTGATGCACATCCCCTACATTCAGTTTGAAGAGTTAGTCTGAATGACCCACAGGAAAAGCATGAAGGAAAAAGCAGAACAAGAAGACCAGCAATAGCTGAGGACACTGCTGAACCACAGCTCTCTTGCTGGACTGGTCAATGTGTCAACCCAGTAATCAGCATTAAACATTGAGGAAAACAGCATCAAAATAAATTGCACAGAGTCCAACAGCCAACTCCTACAGCTTGAAGTCATTAAATACAACTAGTCAACCTCTAGAAATTGTGTCTACAAAAAAATCTCCCCAAAAATTCATACACTCACCACAATGCTTTAACATTTGTTACTGGAACAGGTTGGGGGGAGGCAGGACATAGAAAAAAAACCACCCCACAAAATAAAAGAAGTTCAGACACTTTTCACAGGATGAAAGGTTCCTCCCACATCCATTCAGCAGTAGTTTGTTGCAGGTCTGTTATATTCCTTGGCTCACTATCTGCTATGCCATTGCTGACACAAGCCTACACGTTCCTCCAACACACCATGGCAGCAAAACCAAAGAGAAATACTTATGGCCATCCACAATGCTCATCTGTCCATACTATCTAGCCCTAGCGGTAGAAAGGATATAAGGCACACGAAGTACAACTTATACAAGGCGGTGCAGAAGCCCAAAATTCAGATTTATGTTAGCAAAGAGTATTTATTTACTCCTGCTTTAATAAAAATGAAACTGTTTGATGCAGAAAATATTCAGTGTGTTCTTACAGGAAAAAGAAAACAGATGGAATGACACTAATCAGCTCAGGGGCAGCAATCTTTTCATTTCCACATCCAGAGATGCATGGAATTCAAAGAATAGGAGTTCCAGGTTTAGAGTGGAATATGATACTTCACATTTCAAGAGTGCATAAACATTAAATCAGCCAAATCCCTAAAGCTGAGTGACTGTGGTTGTGGTCCTTAATCAACAAGAGTGTTCATGCAGCGCTGTGCCCAAACCAACAAACGAGGTTATGAAAGAGGTATAAGCAATTGTCAGAGTTGTCAAAAACATGAGTAAGAGACACTAAAACCCTTCCGTACCCCCACAGGCTTGAAAACATTTTTGTATCTGTTTAGCCCTGACATCAGTGTGAGTCATTACATGGAATCAAAAGAGATTAGGGGGGGTTAGATGTACTGCAGACACCTACCGAAAGAGCTTCATGCAGCACTTTGTGAACATGGCTTCTTGTTGCCTGCCCTTAGAAACTATGTTCCACGTAAAAGTTGCTTGCTGTCTCTGTAGTTATTTATGCTGTTTCAAAATCTTTTTACTTTGGGGAATGACAACAAAATGAAGCAACCCAAAAAATCAACCCCCAATGCTGTATTTGTCAGATGTGTGAAAAAGTGCAGCCTTCCCCTGAACCAAGAACTGAATTTAGATGCTGCTTTGACCTTATATCTCTTATGTACCATTGCATGTAAACTATGCTATTATTTCCAAGTACCTTGTCATTCATTCTGGGCTACATCTGTGTCCACAGAGATGAGTTGCATTTTGATTTTAAATTTTGGAGCAAAAGGTCAACCTGCATCAGCAAGAGATAGAATTACAAGAGGACTGAGACTGAATGGGATCCAGTTTGTTTAGAAAGTAAATACATATCTAAACAAGAACCGCCTTTTCATTTCATTTCTGTAAAGCAATAGCATGAAATGCAAGTCTGTTTTCCCATAATGAAATCATTTCACTGATGTATTTTCTCATGCTTAGAATAATGCCTCATACTTTTTTATTCCATCTTTCAGATTAATTCAGGGAAATCAAGGGCGCCTCTCTCATCGGTTGTGTGCAGTCATGTGGTTAAGGTTTGTTTCACATTAACCTGCTGTTAAGTTAGGACCTACATCACCTTTGCTCAAAAAGAACAATGTTGCATTTGCTCGGAATCCTAAGAAGAAAAGAATTCAAATAACTACAGTTACTTAAATAAAGTTCCTCTAGTGGAGGACAATTCTTTACCCCGTGAGTTTCAGGATCCCACTAGCTATTTCAGACATTCTCAACTGTAGTGTCAGCGAGGCTGTTTCACTAATTCCACTGAAAGAAATTATAGGCTTAGATGGAGACTGACAATTTTCATAACAGAGCTCAGAGTTGAAAAATTACAAGCCTTCTGGATAAATCTGGCCACCCTTTACACTGCAGAAAAACAGAAGCAAAGCCTTTCATCAGGGCAGCCCTAGAGAGCAAAACCATTGCAAGGGATTTAGTTACTTCTACAGTACTGCACAGCTACAGTCGCAGTTTTTGTCACCCAGGACAGTTAATCTATAGCAATAACTTGCAATTCCCCCACCTTTTCTAAACAGCCTATCCCATTCATGTTTTTCTTCAATTATCTGAGTGCAGAAATGAATGAGGATATGAATTAATTCTATTCACGCACATACTGAATACCAAATGATTAATTTTTTTTTTACAATAACAAAGCATTTTGTCTTTCCTACTGACAGCAATAAAAGGCTTACAAACCAGATATACTCAGGTATATGATTACCTTTAAGAATGACATTCATTTTTTTTTTATAGATAGCCATTCATATATGTTTAAAAGACACTTTAGTGATAAAAATGTTTCTGCCAAGAAGTTTTCTGCTAGAAAGTCAATGAAAAACAGAAACCATATATACAGCCACAAGTGCAAGGATTTACACCAGCCAATACTTGGGAAAGATAGCTCAGTGCTCCTCATTCCCAGAGCTGCTCTTGATTCACTCAAGAAAATCTCTGGGCATTCGTTCAGTATGTCTGTTTTAAGGCAAGTAGGACTGCTGCATCTGAGCCATCCCTCAAAAAGATGAAGCTTACTGGTTTCCATGATCGCTCACCAGACTAAGTTTTTCTCAGGACTCAGGAATTACCAAGAATCATTAAAATCTCTCATAAGGAAGGGCTCTTAAGGAGAAGAGGAATCTCTCTCTCTCTCTCAGACAGATTCCGTTAGGGTAAATTACTATGGGCTTACCATTTTAAACAAACATTACCTTAACTAACAAAGTGGTAAAATTCCTCTCTCCTGTTTACCCAGCTCTTATTCTTGTCTGGCTCAAAGCCCTGACTGCAAGGCTTGGAGAAGTATGCTAGAATTACTGAGGAGTGGGTTATTTTTAACAGTTCCGTCCCTTTCATTTCCAAGGATACATTGCTTCCTATTACTTAACAGGCATTTCCTAGTATAATTTATGAGAGCAATTGGGGGTAAAAAGGAGTGTTGCTTTTCTAACCAAAATAATAACAGTAATCTAGGACACTTCTACACAGTCTGCTGTAAAGGGAGGGTGGAGCATGCAATTCTGTGGCACTGAAAATGGAGGAATCCGTTCTTCGCTGATATAAATTCTTCAGTTGCATCTTAGACAAGACTGAAAATGTCATATAAAAGCTAACGCAGGTGATCTCAAAGCCAGAAAGATCCATGAGAGTCCTATAAACTTTCGTTGAATCAATGGGCAAGATCTGCAGACTTCTCTGTCATTCAGCTTGAAAACTGGATGCAATGTTAGACTCTAAGCATTGCGCATTGGTAACCTACAGGGCAGTCAGCAATACTTTCTTTGGGTTCTAATTACAAGGAATTAGTTCTGGGGCAATTTACTGCATTTCCTTATACTGCAAAAACCAACAGAAATTTGCATCAAAGTGTAGGCATTAATTTGCTAATGCGCTCTGTCTCTGCCTCAACCTGATGTCCTCTTGCTGCTTGGACCATTTTCCTAGCTGCAACCTGGTGTTACTACTGCAAGAAACAGGCTTAAAGAAGTAACTCAACCTGACCAAGACATTTGTGTCCCATAGGTCTTGATCAACTGTTTTTGAGCTCATTTGCTGCCCAGCTCCACACATATCTTTTCATACCCTTTGGAAACTTTTTTTTTTTTTAAAAAACCTGGATTCTAAAACATCAAAATTGGGTATAACAACCTCCACTATGAGAACATGACATTGCACCTAGGTTTTGAACCCAGTATGCACAGCCTTGATACCAGCAGAATTTAATCAGCTTCACTGCCAAGCACAGGTTTCAGAAATCAAACTGATTGAGCCTCTAAGGGATTGACTTAAAAGCAAAGTATGCAGGCCTTTTTATTTTAGTATGGCCGCAGGACCATAGGCAGTAATTGCAGCAACACAATATCAATATCAAAGGTTTCCAGACTCTCTTACAAACTGAATTAATGGCCACTGAGAAAGGTGTCAGGTTAAATTTAACTTTGAAAGATACGCTGCAGAGAAGCTCGTAAAAGTAGCTAGATATACTGCGCAAAGAGACATTTCTAATTATTCTACACATATGCAGGAAAAGCATGGTAAAGAATTTTCTGGTTTTTCTCTGCATTAGTATTCAAAAACAGAGAGAAAGAGAGATACAGTCCATCTTAGTATTTCCTACCCCCTAGTTTCCCCTTTCTTTTAAAAAGTAAAGTTTTCGCAGCTATTATATTAATAAAACTGAGCTCTATAAATGTTTGTTTGTTGTTTTGTTTTCTAAAAGACTACTGGGTTTTTTTTTCCATTGGCCCCATCTGTTAGTGGTTGCTGGAATTCAGCTCACTGATAGCTCATTGTGGCTGGTGTATTTTCCTGCTCTTCCGGAGATAAGGTGGAAGATTAATTCTAGCAAAAAGAAGGCAAGAAAGGTGGTGACTTCAGAAAGCCAGCACCAGTGCAACTATAGTGATATAATTACACTGATGCACTTTCCCTCCTTCCTAATCCAGGCAGGATTTAGATCTTTAAATATTGACCTTTGACTAAAAGCCAGGAAGAAGCTATGTTTAATGTAAACTCACCAGTTGTGAGTCTGAGAACACCACCTATGCAAAGTCCCAGTTAAGACCTCCACTTGGAGCACACAACTCCTCCATATTGACTCTGTGTTTGTTAATGTAAAGACACCTTATTTTAACCCATCGAGTTTCAGAACTCTACTTCAAAATAAAATCTACATTCCAAAAAAGCATTGAATGCATCTCATCCAAAAAACCCACCAACCCAAAACCAAAAAGGCTTTTACAAGAACACTCTGCAGGCTCAGAGATGACTGACCCTTATCTTCACAAGCATTTTGGCATCTTAAAGGTACAAGCTAAGAACCTGATTTCCTCTGACAAACCCTAACATCCACTCAGGTCGAAGACCCAAGTCCTACTGGCGGCTAGACGGACCTAGTTGTTTAGCCTTTCTTATGCTTTGAAAATCCTACTTGTCATCTACATGCCCAGTCCTTGAATATTTTTTAAATTTGACCAAGTAAGGCTAAGTCAGAAGATAAAAATAATGTGGAAGGAGCTTGTAGTATTAGCTGTTAACATTCATGTGGAGAGAAAGTTACGTTTCTAGCATTTCTTAAATTATCTTTTTGAACTTTTACCCTCTTGCTGAGAATTTTCAAGTTGAGATCAGCTCTCATAGGCACTTCTCTAATTTCCTTGTCATTGAGCTGAACCTTTGATTGACGATGACAACTCTTCCAAGGACGATTTAAAACTGACACTTCCGGCCAGCAATTGCCAATCACCCCTTCACATGCGCTAGTCACGCGTTCTGCAGAGCTGCGGGGTTTTGACTTAACCTCATTTCACTTCTGACAATCTTTACAAAGGAATTATTTGCAGTTGCTACAATGTGTGATGGGTTTGAACTTAGGTCAGGGAGACTGAATTAAAGCAGAGGGCATCCTCATGCTGAAGTCATACCAACTTTTCCAAATAAAACGACTTACCCACAGACATCAAAGGATTGAATAATGTAAGAGGTGTCTTTTGTGATGGGGATTTTTGTCTCATGAGAACAGGTTATGCTTTACTGTCAAAAATATCTAAAGGTCACGGGCAACACAACCTACAGCAATTCATTTCAATCTATGAAAAATGCTTTACAGTCTCCCCTCACTAAACTAATTTGGCAGCTTAAATTCAGCTGCTATTTTTCCAGCTCACCAACTTACTTCATGGACAATACGTGTTTTGTGGTGCATCTCATGACGTTGCATCACACAGCCCCAGGTTCATTTGTATACTGTTAGGTGGTGAATACAAAGGTTAGATGGCTACATAGATACATTTTCTAAAGGTTGGCATTTAACATGCTGCTCCACTGGTACCATGTAGACACAGGGACACATCATTAACACTAGAGTAACGCTGTTTCTTTGGAAAGGGAAGTGACCATCATGAAAAGAACATCAAAACAAACTGCATGTTATCAGATAAATTAAGCACAATAAGGTTAGATCCGTTCAATCTCAGTAGGGATGGAGGATGCCACTGGCCATATCAGTGAAGGCAACAGTGACCGAACCTACAACCAGATACCATCATCAGCACGCCCCTGACACCAAAGGTAACGCACAACAGAAACCTCATTTAAGAGGGGGCAAGACTCAGCACCACTGAACTCCAGACCTGCTCACTGCTCTGATGATCATATTTGAAAGAGCACATCTGAATAGCCAAACCCCTGCTAAGCACTGCTGCATCCGAGATTGCTGCCTCTGCCTCTTTGACCTGCAGAGCACCACCTCTGGCACACAGCCACACTAACAGAGCCATAGGGCGTCCCCTCCAGAGGCGGCTGGGTATGGCTGCTATACCACCCAAGCACAGCCACACTGCATGTCTCGCCTCCTCTGCTACCTGTCCTTGGCAAAAAGGTACAAGGCACAGCAGTCACGTGCAGAGCCCCACACAGCCCTGGGGGACCGGCGTCACTCACTGCCTCTGTGAGGACACTTGGCTCTGCCTTCCCCTGCCACCAGCACAGAGGACGCAGAAACACTTGATCCTACAGTATTTGAAACATGATGTTTTTTCCCCATTACACCTTTCTATCTTGTAAGGGCAAGCCATAGGTGTTTAACACAGAGATGCCACCCTAATGTGAAGCTGAAGTTAGAGAAATAATCCAAGCCTTTTATTAAAAACAAACACCCTCACCCCACTCACAAGGACCACACTTTTACAACAGGCTATAAAGAAAACAAGATACTGGCATCAATAGCTTCACTTTATTAACAACTAGTGCAAGGTGCAGGGCGGGGTCTAAGCAAACAAAACAACCATTATTGGATTTCTTCTTTAAAGTCACTATGTGGATTGTTTCTTTAAAACTCTAACACGAATCCCTAGAGCAGCAAGAAAAACAATGTTGGAATCTCAAGTGGAGCAGAGGGAGTGACTTTAAAAGGTAATAATGTGCCTTATTGGAATAAGTTGTTTGGTGTTACACCAAAATGACTCATTCCTTAGCGCTGTGGCACACAAAGCGGTGCAGATTTCAGCTTCCCATCCCATACAAAACAGGGCCTCTGAGTACGAATATTTTGCCTTCAATTCCCAGCCTGCAAGGAAGAATGTCATTGTCAATGTGACTATGAAAAAAAAAAAACAAACCCACATGCGCTGCATTACTCAGATTTGTTCTCTGCATGCAAAGTTAAGCAAACATTTCTGCATTTCACTCTTGTTATCTCAAAGTCACAGGAGTGAAATCTGGATTCTTCTTTCACTCCTCCATCAGCAATAGATGCACACCTCCTTATTGCACACACCTAACAATAAGAAATTTTACTGTTCCCAATAATGTGCAAACAAGAGAGGCCCCAGCACCCAGTTTACCTGCCTGACAGTCTTTTTATTTCCCAAAATGAATATATATTTATTGGTACCCAAGTTTCTTTATAAGACAACAACACAATGCAAAATTAGAAATATGAATTAAGATACAGTTTCTGCCTCATACATACTGCAAATAAGCATTCCAAATTGTAAAGATTCCACTTAATCTAATTAAGTATTAAAAGGGATTGCTCCACTTTATCTTGCAGAAACTAACTCACATTTTCTGTTTAGTCTACTTTCTTGTGAATACCAGAAATACTGTCTTACAAAGAACAGTACAAGCTCATCATCTGTAAAAGGCACAGTTTCTTCGTGGTGTAAAAATAAATCTGACAAAGGAATCCATTTTTTAAAAAATATGCCACTAAAGGATTAATCACTTTGCCTCATTTTTTTTCCCCACAACTAGCACAGATTTCTCTTTCTCAAGGTTCATTTCTAGCATCCCATGTAATTAAAGTCTGGGGATTGGGTTGTGTTGTGAGGTTTTTTTAAACACTATAGCAGTTTCTTGTAGTAACGTCAGCCTTGGGTGCAGACAAGAATTAATAAAACCTCAAATACTGCATTTTAATGAAAATCAGATTAGATTGGTCTCGTCTTAGGTGGGACTCGTCAACATTACACACAGAATGCCCACTGGCTGTGTCATCAATTTACCTAAGTTTCCTTCCTCTGTCCACAAGGAAAGGTCTTTCTCGATCACCCGGCAAAGCAGGAGCGCTCTGCCCGCCCAGGAAAGAATCTGCAGACAAGCTTTCAGACTCCTCTCATCGACAGTTGAAACATTGACAAGTGTTTTACCTGTCATTATGTAGAACTGTTAACATATGTTTCCATGCTACTCATAAATGCATATCTACATATACAGACTAAATTAACATAGTCTATAATAAGCCTCACTAATCCACCAGCTAAGAACAGATTGACATTTAAAATTGTCAGGAAAAGTCAATGCCTGAAAAGGATTTATCTGCAGAAGGCCAAACTTTTTCAGTTGCTCAGGATCATAATAAAAAGGCAACAAAGACTTGGGAAACCTTGGCTCAACTAAAGTCAATAGCAGAACTACAAAACCCTCAGAGGAGCCAGGATTTCATTCCTGATACTTAGGGCTGTGCCCTGAGCTAGTGTACACAAGAAGTTCACAATCCTCCGCTCTCTCCCCCTCCCTTCTCATTGCTTATTTTCCTGTTTCATAGTAGCGTAAGGCACATGCCTACGCTTAGACGTATAAATAGGCTTACTGACTTCCAGGGGCCGTTCACCTGTTTAACTACAGCAGGTACATATGTATTTTGTTCGCTTGAGGACTGCTGTCCCTTCAAGGCACGCACCTTACCATACATTCATACAACGTCCCACCGAGACCATGAAGAGTCCCACAGGGCCAATAACAAATCGCACGCGTAAGAAATACTAATGTAGTTTCCCTTCCCTGCAAAGGCCTTCAGTGCAAGGACTGCCTTTGAATTGTGTGTGCATAATACCCTGACCCAGGCCTCTACATGATGCTACAATATAAATAATTTAAAAATCCAGGCTGAGCTAATTAGACTGCGTCCTGGGGGCAGGATGTACAATGCTGTTACCCCAAGCAGTGAGAGCCAACCACGTGTGATCCAAGAACACCCCTGACTTCTCACGCTTCTTTCACTTCTGGGGTTTCTCCACCCTCCTCCTACCCCTCCCCATCCCCTACCACTTACACTAGATTTATTCCTGAAAAAGCAGTTCTTTCCATACACAGATAATACATTAGAACTGACTTACAGAAGTTTGATTTCCCAGTTAACCCCATAGCACTGAAAGAAGCTTTTGCTATTGTTTTCTGAAGTACTCAGTTTTGCTCCTTGGTACTACTATACTGCATATAGCCTTAGATTAATGTCTTTTCTACTTTTTCACTGATGAAGGAGTTGTCAAATAAACGTGCCCTTTAGCTAGCTGTCAGGGAAAAATAAAGCCTCCTGTGGCATTCAGGAAAAATAACACAGAGCAGAAAGCAGGATTTTGTATCCCAAAGTGGATAAATCTATATTAGCTGAAAGCTGACTTCCATTTGAAACAAAAAAGCAGTTCCCCACTGAAAACCTCAAGTCTTTTACAAATACATTATTATTCACAGAAGGTCCCACTATCCAGCAGTACAAACCTTAACTTCTCTGCTCCCTCCAGATTCCTTTACCCTCTGCAAAGACACAGCACAGCCTCCAACAAAAAGCAGGAGATATTTTCATGCTGAGTAGGCCCGCTGAAGCTACCACAGAAAACGATGGACTCCATGCTCCCTTCACCACCGAGAACAAAGCAGAAATGGCAGAGTGGGCAGAGCCAGCTCCTCAGCAGCTGAACCAGCTTGGTTCCTCAGCAGGTGCAACGAGCCCCAGGTGCACACAGGCCCAAGCGTGCCCAACGAGCCCCAGGTGCACAAGCCCCCAGTGAGGACACACTCAGCACTGAGTTGTTCTACGTTTGTATTTCATACCGAAGAGAAGCAGCAGAACTTGTTTTCCACTGATCAATGAAGTTTAGGAGGAGCCACAATGCAGAGCTTACAGTAGAGCCACCTAAGGAAGAATGATGAATTTTGGGAAAGGGAGTTAAGAGCACAGGGGAGCACTCCCCCATGGGCACCCTGTTTCTTGATGTTTGAGGCCAGGGCTCCAACCACTGCAGAGCCATTTCTTTGAAAATTTCCATATCCTGTACTATCCATGTATTGCTAAAATCTTCTCCTTCATCTTCCTCTGAAGATGAGAACAGCAGGAGAGTCGGGGACTTTGCTTCTGCTAATGCAGCCTGACCCAGCCACACTAGGGATCCCTAAAGTTGCAGAAACAGACCGTTCCCCAAGCAAAGAACTGCATGAGGAAGGGGAAAATGAGTTAGAGACCCTCTGTGGACTGCCGTCGGGAAGTACAATCTCAGACACTTCACGCTGGTTCTCATAATCAATAAAATTAGCTGAATATTTTTTACAACTGTGTCAATTTGAAACAATTTTGCTACTATCCAACTTGCACCATCTAGCCCTAATTAAAAAGCAATCCAGGTAACTGCAAATGAGGGGAGCAACATTTTTTTGTAGTGTATGTTCCCCAGTGAGCATAAAAATTAGCAGATGTTTTCACAATACTAGTTATTTCTTTATCTATAGCACTACTTCATTGCTGGGGGACATTCAGAATCAATCCGTGCTTTTACCAGATGTCTGCAAAGTAGTAGCTACTCCTTGATCCACTTCTTTAATGCCTCAGGATACATTCAGCATACATTTGGTAAGAGGCATTTGTATTGGTTGTACGGTTTTATGCTGATCATCATCCTGCTTGTTGTCATAAATAATAGGGTACTCTATAAGAGATGTGATTCTGGGTAGCAGGACCAAGCAACTGGAAAAGATTCTCCCTAGAACAGATTTAAACAGAGATATTGGTTAGACTGTACGTGTTTGCAAACCTATTTCTTTAGGCAAAGATTAGAAAGGCAAGGAGAATCACAAAGTCAATTTTAACTGTGAATATGCACTTTAAAAGCACATTAAATTGTATTCTTGTCTGCGGCTCATGCATTTCTTCAGTGCCCTAGAACAAGCTCAACAAGACTGAAATTTGGACGAATTATTTTAGAACTTGAAGGAAGATTTTAACTGTTGGCAGATTTTAGTGAAGTTCTTGTCTGCACTTGCATCACGCATGAACAGGAGGGAGGGAGAGAGATGGACTGAAAGGACCGTACCTTTAACTTTGTGTATCTTGAGCCCTGAGCAAAAATGTTTCCTAAACAGATTGTACAGACGTGACACTAAAGGCTTCTCCCCTGAACTCTGCTCATTTCAAATGCAAAAAAGTCTTGAGAGACTCAGCTAAAAGCATTGCTATGATAAAACATGAGAAAAAAAGTGCAAGTGGATTGAAATCTCCCAGGTTAACTAAACAATTGTGAGACAGACCCAAGTCAAGGTGTTTTTCATTAATTTGAAAACAGAAGATGCAGCTTTTGAGTAACGCTGGAAAAGTTTGGCCACTTCACTCCTTTCCACAGTCAGAAACCGAATGCAACATCTGACGCCAGCTGTGAAGCTCTGCCAGAGCCAGCGTCTAGGCTTGCTTGAGGTCAGATCGTGTGCCCAAGCCAGGAACCCTTGGGTACCGCACACAAAGGGGCTGGGGCACAGGCAGCAAAGCACTTTGAGTTCAAAGGTTATAAAGCATATACGGATTCATCAAAAGCTTCATTTCATGGAATGCCCTGGGAGACACTTGTCAGTTGCTTCTTACCTCCCTTAGAGAAAGAAGAGGGTAAAACATCCTCACGAAACCCAGAGGAAAGAACCAAAATAGCTGCTTGTGTGTGTAACTCATACATCAGCCTTTATTTTTATTTTCCAGACTGCTGAGGAGGCCGGGGACGGAGGTGAGTATATTGAGAGCCCGTCCCTTTGTGCGGCTGTGGTTCAAATTGATGGGACAGGCCTCAAAATGACAGATGGATGCCCGTAGCTATTTGATACATTCACTGAATGAATAATAAATAAAATGGCAATGCAGTGGCATTTAAAGGGCCTCTGACTCTACCACCTCCCAGAGAAACAGGCTACCCAACTTCAGATGTTTCACAACAGAAAGCTTTAAAATTCTCAAGGCCTTGTTTTACTGTTAGGACTGGGCAGAAATTGATGAAGCAGAATTTCCATTTCTGCTGTTGAGAAACGGTCCTTTTTTTGCAGGGACATCCTCACCAGGCCTTTCATGGGCTTTATAAGCCTATGAGGAAATGGTACCGCTCTGGCTGTAATTAGCCCAGAACACATGTAAATGTCTCAGACTTGTGCAATAATAAAAAGCAGCAAAGACAAGCCACAGCAGCTTCACCAAAAGCCTATGCCACTGCAACCAGCGGAAGAATTTAAATTAGATCCTTAATACATACATGTACTATCAGTGCTGCTTTTCTTCCACATGGTGTAGGAGGATGGAGCAATAACCATAAATACAGGCATTAAATGGCCTCCTTTCTATTACTAGAGGGACAAAATTATATCAGCAAGTTGGGTCTATTTAATATACATCATACTGCCTGTAATAGAGCCTGGTAAATCCTAGCCAAATATGAGCTCATTGTTCTCCTCGACTTCCCATCCCCTTAATATCAGAGCAAATATCCTACCAAAGAAGCTGCAGCTGCTGCTCCTGAGGTGGTTCATAAAAACTCATAGCAGCCTCCAATTGTAAACACAAATATGCCATTTAGTTTTGCTACAGATTTACTCCACTCCCCTACCCAAGACATTTGCTGTCATGACAAATGCCACTGTCTGATAGCAAAGTCATGGCATCTAACAAAACACAGATGTGACTTGCCAATTTCATAAAAAAAAAAAAAAACCAAAAAAAACCCCACCATATTGATGCTTGATTTCTTTTGAACATATTTAAATGAAATTTTACAAATGAGATCTTATTTAATCTACATTACTTTCATCACTAAATTGCTGCTAGCTAGGCTTGAGGTAATAGCTGTGATACACCACGATGTTCATGCTGTTCCAGTCAAATGCAGATATTTTTATAAAAATTCAGTGGTACTTTGCAAACCAGGCTAATTTAGAGGCAGAACATCATCATTTGCCTTTGCAGAAGTTGGACACTGCCTGCTCTCTATTCGTTCTTTGTTCCATGACAGAGAACAGGACATGCCAGCTGCTCCTCTGACTTGGTTACTCTCCCTTCCCTGTGTTTCGCACATCAGGAGAAAGCTGCTCTGAAGTGTGTCCCACTGCTCTCTCCAGGGAAGGCCTGCACTGAGCACTGCCGCAGAAGGCAGCAGGACCCACAGGTGACAGCGCTCCACACAGCCAGCAGGTATCTGTACCTCAGGGACGTGGCCAGGTTCATGGAGGAATCATGGGATGTATATCACAGGAAACTGGCAGCCCTAAGCAGTGATTTACAGAAGCTAAGCCTGACCTTATTCTTTGTAAAGTAATTAAATACTTATTTATGCTTTCCAAGGGAAGAGCAGGTACAGCAGTCTACTTTTGACTACATTGTCACAGTGAGTAGATGGTATATTTGGAATACAGGGAAATATGTCATGTTTCCTTTGCCAAAGCTGCTCCCAACAAGCATTTCCACCACCACCAAACAAAAATGTACGGGATATAGTATCTCTTCAAGACATCAAAGATCCCCTTATGTTCTGCCAGAAATAACTGGCTTGCTCATCTGAAAAGTAAAAGGTTATTGAGACCATAGAGCATTGTACCTCTGACAGGCTTCCTCCCAAACACAACATAAACACAAGTCCATCCAGCTTATGGCCCCTGGACAGACAGCTAGCCAGGCATCTGCAGCCAAAAGGAGATCTGTGGGTAGATATTACCCAGTGCACACAACCACAAAACTCATCCTACGCTGCCTGCACCACTTCTCCTACCAAAATCTTTTGAGATGTGCAGTCCTTAACATGCATGGTAACATGTATGCCTGCAGCACACTGTCCCCAGGAAACTCATCCTGGAAGCCAACAGATCTATAACGCATAAGGTCAGGTATTACAAACCTTATTTGGAAGAGCCATCCTTTAAGAAACTTCAACATATAAGCCCACATGACTCAATTTTTCTACAGAGAGAGAGGGCTTTGCACATGTATTTCTCTCTTTAGGAGATATCACATACAAATCACTTTGCTTTTAGTATAAGTGTATGGGCAAATTCATTTATTCTTTCTTGAGGAAGTCATCTTCTGTGCCACTGAGAATCCCAAAAGGCCAGACTAGCAGTAGCAACTGGGAAGGCAGCTAGCTGGAAATGACCTAACATCACAGGAAAACCTGCAGCACAGAAGAACCCTCTCTGTTCCTCCTTAGCCTTCCAGAAACTGTAATCCTAACGGCTTGGCTCAGCTCCTCCCAAAACCCTTCCATCAGTCCCCTTTCTGTAAAACAAATAAAACGGCCTGTCTTGGCAATATTTAGCAAAATCTTTCCTAGACATTGCATCTTGAATGAGACGAAACTATACAACTGTTTAGATAACAGAGAAAGTCCTGGCAGTGACTTAAGGCCTTATTGGGCCCTCTGCCATGAGTTACTGTGGTCCCAAATGGGATCAAGGATTTCTGCCATAGCTTCCAGCACCAGAAACCTGAACAAAGGCCATTAACATGAAAAAGGAAATCCACATCTCCACTAGAAATTCTTAGGAAAGATCCAGCACTGAAGGAGACCTCCATGTACCTTTCTGGCTTCTCTCCTGGGAAAATTTCCTCATGCTTCACCTTTAGGTCTAACCAATTCTTTATTTAACAGAAATAAATTAAATAACTCTTTAAAAAACAAGTTATCTTTTTTTTTAATCCAGAGTAACAGATCAAATGAAGGTGACGAATGTGCAGAAATCCCAGAGAAAACTCAGACATGCGTACTGATCCCAGTCCCGGTGACCAGCAGGCCAGGCCAGAAGTCTCGGTACAGTGGGGTCCTTGAAGCAGGCAGCACCCAGCAGCCCCAATGCAGCATCTGCAGTGGGACAAAGCCAGCAGCCATCCCAGCCCTGACACAGCTCCTGGGTGCCAGCCAAGACCTGTCTGGTCATGGGACTGAGACCCCTGTGCCGGCCACACTCATAGAGCCCCATTGAGCTCTGCCAACCCCTTCAAATTCACATTCGGAGGTGATATAAATAATCATACTTGCATATAGACATACCTAAAACCAGACTATGCATATGATGCATGTTTTGCACACTAATTCAATAATTGTGTTACAAATTTTCTATGGTTTGCTTCCTTTAACACAAAATCTGACCCTAAGGAATTAAAGCCCCTATAACCGAAAATGTGCAGCAGTATCTTGGGAAGCATTGCAAAAAATTGTACTGACAGCTTTTTTAAAGGTCACTATACATGACACCAAAAACTCTGCTTTGGTAGAGTGTTTGCTGCTTGATTCACTGCTAAATTAATAATCATCTCCTTCAGGGATACAAGGTCACAAAGACTACACCGGCTTTTCACTATTGGGGGGATATAATGTAGATCATTAATAACCAAGTAAGCACTTGGACCTACCTGTATAAGCCCCACTTCCAGGATCAACAGCAGCAAATCCCTATAGCTGGGAATATGGATTGGTGACAAGCAATCTCAGTGGAGGGCCCTTAAATCAAGTCCCTTTGCACCATGGTCTGAAACACATCCCAAAGCTGGTTCACCTTCAGGGCACAGCACAAACCTCATCCATCTGCTCAGACTTCTGCTGAGGGAAGGTGAGGGGACATATATATATGTTTATAACAAATTGCCGGTTTGGCTGTACTGGAGTTACTCTTAAAGGCACTGAACTAAGTGTAGCATTTTTTGTATTTAACAGAATTGTTTCCAAAATTTAAAAAAAAGACAAATACCTTGAAGAACCCTGGAGTCTAGGAAACTTAAGCCCATTGACAATAGACTCAATTTTCTGCCTACTACGAAATGAATAAGACACTTAAAAGTTCTCATTCCTATTGATTTCAGTGATGCAGTTATTTCTATGGATCTAAATGCCTAAAAAGTTTTGTAAATCAGGTCCTTTCGCTCAAGTTATATAGTTGAAGATTTTAAATTCAACTATCAGATAGCAGAAGCAGAATTTTTACGTGAAATCACCGAAATTATCTGAAGTATAACAGTTTTAATTTAAATATTAAAACAACTTTCTATATGATAATTTAAATGTTTAAACACTCTACAATGTAATTTTTTTAATTCAGAAGGAAGAAGAGCCATCTGGCATTTCAGGTAGCCCCAGGACTTCAATGGATTGTACTGAATGGTTGTTGCTGTAGCCGTGTTTTCCACAGAAAAGTAATATTTGTGGCATTTAATATCCAGATATCGAGCCTTTGTCCCTGGGAATGCAGAGTCATCTTTACTTACTCTATTATCCATGCCAGGAAGTTTTATTACTATACAAGTAGGTTTCTCAGTACTGTTGCTAAAAGATACCAAATGCGCTTCACAAATACCATGGTTTCTTCTACCAGTCATACAAAGCAGCCAGGATTATCGGTGTTTTCACACTATGACCCATTGCCCAGACAGCCCATTGGCCACAGAAGAAATGAGAGTCGGAACTTCTACCGCAGTCTGCTAAAGCCTTCAGAAAAGGATTACAGTCTTTCAGCAACAAAGTAAATGTGCATTCAGGATTGCTGGGTTTAACTCTTGGCTACAGTCAAAGCTTTGCAGGTCATAGCGACCAAAACGCTGAAAATACTGCATTTCATTTCACCTTCCTTAAAACGGGAGCAACATCTCTCTACATTACAGTCTTTCTACAATAAGCTCATTAGCTTTCTAACTTACTTTAATTAGAATTGTCAGGATTTTAATCTCACTGTACCAAAATTCAGCACTGAAGATATTCACATTCCTATTCAAACCGAGAAACTGAAAATTTCTCGTGGAAGAAAAATGTTTTGGTAATACAAAAATACCCAATAGTTGGGTTTTTTTTTAAACAAGCATAGTAATATAATATAAAAAATCAAGTGTTTATAATTTTCACATCAGAACTGTTTACTGAAATTGGCATAGCTCCACGAAATGCATGATTAAGTGGAGAAATGGTCAGATAGAAAAATTTTCAACTGCATCTGTGCACAAGAGTGAGGTAACTGAATATCAGTTACCTTCAGATGTATCAACATTCAGATGCTACGTCAGCTGAAGCCGCTCTTAAGGAAACGTAGTTGGATGGTTTGTTTTGAAGCCATTCAATAGTAGAGTTGAAAAGAGATCAGTTTCAGATCAAAACCAACCCAAAATTAAAAATTGAAAATCTTGTCAGAAAATCTGCAACATTTAGCAGAATTTAAGCTTTTGATGGAGGAAAAAATGCTTACTTTTGCAGAAAGAATATTTTTCGCAGATGCAGCATTTTCTTTCAGAAGAATTTCTCAGCGGAAGGGTCCCAGCCAACGCTGCCTTCCTGACATCCAGCCGATGATGCTTCTATAGCTGCAATAAGTATTAAAACTGTGACTCCCAGGGACTAGCAAAGGTACTGCATCTTCTTGCTCTCATTACAAAATCAAAATAAGGAATAAGAAAAGGTGGGTTTAAATTCATAGCCACTTTAAAGGTCACAGAAAGTATTATACTATTACAAGATTAGCTAATTATATTATTTATGGAACGCATTTGTTCTGGGAACAGAGATTAGACATAACTACAATTGGATGTGTCTGTGACAAATCTAGAAATTAAACAAAGCTCCCCTAAAGCCAAAGCCAAGATATTTTTTACCATAAAACCACTCTGTACATGCTGTCCTGGCAGAAAACCTCCTTTCCATTATGTGTTACCCTGTGAACTGCTACTGGTAACGCTAATAGCTCTCGGCATCATACCTATAGCTGAGCAACTAGTGGATGCTGAGATTTCAGCTGAGTCGGTATCCAGTGACAAATTCGGGCTCTGTGTATATTGAGGAGCTGCAACAAATAAATAAAATTATTCTATTTTAGCTAATTTGAGGGATTAAAGCTCCCCAAAGGACCAAGTTAGAAGCAATAGAGAGAAAAATATCAGCTTAGTTTAGGGTTAGTAAGGAATTGGCAGCTCTTGTGCCCTGGTAAAGCTTCATGTCTCCATAGTGTCAGAAGCAGATTACACACTTCTATTTGAGCTGGTTGGTGGGAAAAGCTGTCATAATTTCAGGTTTCTTCTGGTTTCTAACTGAACACTTCTAATCGTTGATATTCATGAAGTGGGGGAGCGTCCAACTATATAAGCAATATGACACAAGATTCCGATTACCTGTGGTTGGGTCACCAAAGCATTCAGGATCTTTGGCAGTAGATGCAAAAGTTTACATAAAAATGTCATGGCTTGTGTCAGAAAAGCGTCTTCTGCTAGATTTCCTCTCTTTACATAATTTAACTTCAAAGCATTTTAAAGGCCAAGCTTGTCAAAAGAGGTTGATTTTAAAGGTTGAGGGAGGAGAGGTTGATTTTGCAACAAAAAAAATTACAGCTATAATTAGGCATTACGCTAAGCCCATTCTTGCTCACGCTGACTGATAAAAAGTCATTAATGATTGTTGGAGGACTGAGTACTCCAAAGGGATCTAATGAAGGATCAGCTCTATGTAATGGGGGAGATAAAAGTATACTAAGCAGCCCAGAATATTAAGGACAACTCAGAAGAATTCCTCCACAGAAGGTCAAGTATAAAAGCAACATGATGTGTCTAAACCTAGTTAGTCCCTGAACAGTACCTTCGCTTCCTTGCAGCACATGTAGTCATTTACACTGGGCAGAAGGGATACACCATGGCAACTGCTGTATCTATGTTTTATACTCTTTTTCACAGGCATTATCAAAAAAGTAGAAAATCATGCAGGACCATACCCAAATACCAAATCTTTAGGACTTGCCAGGTTAAAAAAAAAAAAAAATATTAAAAAAAGACCAAGAAAAGTATTCTTAAGCTTAATCAGCAACTGAGGAAGAAGCTATTGCGACTCTGCCCCACAGAGCTCTCCACTCAGCCTGCAACACTGCTCCGAAGAGGGATCAATCGCCAGCAGTTGCCTTTCAGATCGCATCCCACAAGAGAAGGTGGCCAGAACAGATGCCACTTCCCTCCACATGCAGCAAGACTAGTGTCACTCTTTAACCAATCTTTAGCTCTCTCCAGTAAAATTCAAGTTTAAGATCCTGGCAAATCCTGGTCACCTTAAAAAAATTCATATGTAGCCTGGGGAAAAACAATAGTTGCAATGTGTTGATCACTCTGCCATAACCTCTGCCACATCCTACCCCCCTTTGTGCCACTCTGGTGGTCCGTTACCCAGAGAGGAAACTTTTTTTGGCTGCGAGACAGACGGACTCTGGCTGCCCTGCAGGTGAGAGATGTTGTTGGGACCAAAACAGTGCTAACCTGTACTTGGATGTAGAGCCAAGCACAAAGAATTCAGGATTCTAATGTCTGTATTTCTCCCCAAACTCAATTCCAACACATATAACTGTAGAGCAGAAAATCTGGCAAATGGGGCCTGCTTATAATACACTTCCTTTACATTAATGAGATCTGTGTCACCTACCACCTTCTCCCCTACAACACACACATTTTCTTCATTGTTTCCATTCTGAGCCAAAACAGTTGAAGTCTGAGCGTGTTGCTTAGCAATACAGGAATGGAATAAGGTACGCTTAAAGTCGTCCTCCTCTGCTAGGTGTCCTGTAGCGGCCATTACTAGACAAAAATTGACTTTTCCATTATCTTCTTATTGTTTCCATAGCAGTTTCGCCCCTGTTCCCATGGCATTTGCTTTAGCTTCCCCCCCACCCCAATATTCTCACATTAACCTTTTCTTAGACACAGCATCAACTCTCACCCCTCTCATATATCTAATACATTTCTCAGCTGTAGGCTTTTTGATGAGAATTTTCCACCTCATTCTCAGATGAACTAAATTCATTACAGATTTAAGCAAACAAATCCTGAATGTTGCAGGACAATATCTGCAGGAGAAATAACCTCTGAGTAAGTAAAATACTTCCTTTATCTCTTTTAGCCAATGTTCAATTGACTTTCTGGTGAAAACCTGCCAAACAAAAAGAAAAATAAAAGGTGACTGAATCCCGTTTTTGCAGCTCAGAAACCAAAAAAGCTTTCTTTCTGAGCAAAATCCCTGACTGTTAATTTCAAAGGCGTACAAAAATGAAAGCCGCATTGTGCTCTCTCTCCATTTTGGTGCCTGATATTCAAATAAGGTTCACAACAAAATTAACAGTACATGCAGGAGTCCCTTAGACTAATCTTTCCCATACAGCATTAGCTTCCTGAGACCTCTCTCTGAGGACTGGGGGTGAATCTTTCAGGCTCATTTCTTGAGGAAAGCCACGCTGTACGTCTGTCGAGATCTTGCCTTGTTCTCTCTGAAAGAAGCAATGAGAATTTGTACGACTGGTGTTCTGAGGTTTGTTACCAAGTGTAGGTACAGAAAAAAAGCTATACCTTAGCGGCAGGTAAATCACATAATGCCTTAGTGTACTACTTCTCACTCCATCATCAGAAAACAGACTGAAGAGTTTTGTTTGTGCATTCAGGCTGCAAGCCTTCTTAGGTTTCTGTTCTGGTGCTTATTAGATTTGTGGTGTCAATAATCGTGTTAGTGCAAATGGTTAAGGGACAGTTTCCCCAAGAAAGATCACTGCTCAGGAAGGAATTATCCTTATCTAATTACAGTTTATGCTGCTGCTGGACATTCCCTTTGCTCTGCTGTCTGTCCACTGTCATCTTGTTTTAAAACTCACTGACTATGCTTTAGGCATTGGATCGGGTATTTGGAAATCAAGGCTCCATTTATGAGTGTGACAGCCTATGGTCAGTCAAACAGGTGTGTTGCAGACCAGCCACGGAGACAGCGGGTGGTGAACACATCAGTTCCTCTCGGGGGAAGTTGGGAGCCGTAAGTACCTTTCCCTTTCCTGGCTCTTTGTCCTGCTTTGTCCTGCAATGAGCTGCAATCTGCTGGAAAACACAGCCTGCACAGAGCCTCGTTCCACACAGTGTGATTCTGCATGGAGGCAAAGCCCGTAGCAGGTCTCAGGCCATGCAGTCTCCACAGCAAGGACGGGTTTCGCTGTATGTATGTGTACATAGGCACAGTGCCTAGAACAGTACATTCTTTGTACAAAGTGGGTGTCAATGCAGTGTTTTGCAGCAAACGCTGATGACAGCTAATGAGTGTGTGGAGCAGTCTGGGGATGCAGCAGAGCCTGCTTCAGCAGCACAGTGAATAGTATCAGAGGGACCAGTAAAGAAACACAGCCCTCTGCAACTATAGCCACACAGACAATCTGAACAACGCAGTGTGCTATAGCAAGATCCTTCTGTGCAGACTCCTGCAGCAGCTTTAATTGCAGTTGCTTTAAATTTGTAAAGAGCCTGGAGGCTTGAGGTCCCGCTCATTAACGTTTTGGCAAAATCTCCCAGTCCTGGGCTACTTCCAAAACACACATCTCCGGCAGATCAGGCTCTTAGCCTATATTCACCTTGACTCTAACCAAGAAAATAATTATATAAGATTTATTTTTTTATATTGCAGGCATGACACTTATATCTAAACATTTTGCAGCTTGAGGTATGTTTTCATAAATGCATCAATCATCCAAAGATTTTTGTCCAAGGAGTTTTCCGGAAATTACAATGAGCATCAAAGATCACACTATTCAACAGAAATCATTTTAATATTAAAGTCTTATAAATTCCTCAATGAGTAGTACTGCCTAGATTAAAACCAAAACCCAGATGAAAAAAATGTATTTACTTATTTATTTCAGAAGACAGAACGTGGAGAGCTGCCTCCTTCTGAAAGCACTGGTTATCTGAGAACAAGCCGGTCTGGGCTTTGAGGTTCTGCATCACACAAAGCTACAACACCCCGAAGCACCAGGGCTCAGCGCACCTGAGCCATCTACCTAAAGAAACAGAACCAATAGGCCGGGATCTCCTGCCCGCTCCATCTGTAATCCCACCAGCTACATTGCCTGACTCCTGAGGGGCACATTTATGAGGCGAGAGTCAGATGCCCATCTTTTTCTTTGACTTATTTTAAAAACCTCTCCTTTTTTCTTATTCCGTAAGATGCTTGTTTCTCCCTACAACTCTTCTAGTCATCGCTGTTGCAAATTTTACTTTTCAACTCTTGATTTGTATTTTTCTTCCATCCACGACATAGCTTCTGTATCTCCAAATCACCATTAAAAGTGTATGGTCAATGTTTCTAAGCAGAAAAGATCAGCCAACAAGGGAGATGGCTTCACTATCCATAACACATGCTCTGGCACCTATGTCGTTTATGCATCTGCTTAACCAAACAAGACAAGCTTCAACACAGAAGATGGGGAAGGACATGATATAACAGAAAAGTATTTTAATTAAGCTACAAAAAGCTTGCTGTATGATCACTTTCTGTAAGGCTGATGTTAACATCCCTGTTCAGTCAGATGTGGCTGAAGGACAGCACTGCTGCCTGTGTAATTGCAACTGCAAGCTCTGGGAATATCAAGAGCAGGTAACAGTTGCCCCAAGGTCTAATGCTGCATTTTGCCTCATTTTAGAAGGACTCTTTTTTGCAGCTACACTGGAGCCTCACCATAATACACATGTAGGGGTAGATGCAGGGTCACAGCAAACTCAGGCTTCTGCTCCCTGGAATTTACCTTAGATTTCAGTTTCTCCTTTTATCCAAAGTTTTGTTGGTTTTTTTTGTTTGCTTGTTTGGTTTTTTAAGGACAACAGAGCCCATATGAAGGTGAAATGAAAAGTTGGTGCAGAACTTTGTCCAGCTGCAGGAAAAAATGAATATTCGGATGCCTTCCCTATATGTAAAAAGGGAACTACTGCTGAAACCTTGCTAATATCACTAGATCCAGAATAAAATCTTAAGTGTCCCTATGGTATTTCAGAGGAATAAAAGGATAAAATGAACAGTTTGCAAGCGAATTCTCCATATGTTACAGAGTATTTGTCCAGATTTAGACTATGATCTTCAGGGAGGCTAAGGAGAGATGGGTTCCCAAATCCCATTGAAAAGCAATGAAAATTTACCTTTTAAGGGAATTCAGATTCAGATTCAATTTTTTATTTCTACATTTCATCCTTTTAGTACTTGACATTCATAAAATTAGTGAAAATATCTAAAAAGTTGTTTTAGTCAAACAGTTAGAATTCCAATGGCGTATTCAAAAGAATTATATTATCACAAGTACTACCCTGGTGAAAGGGAAATAGGAAAATAACAATAAAATCTGGACTTTCCATGTGTAAAGTGAATGGAAAATAAACTAGCTATTAACATGTTACTAATTCTAAAACATTAGTGATAGCTACTAGAAGTTAAAGCAATGACCTATGAGTGGCCAATAGGTTAAATACAGTACAACAGAACTTGAAAACATAAAAGGAAAAGAGAATTCTAGATGAGGGGAAAAATCCATTACTTGGAGAAGACTCTTTTTTTTTCAATCAATGTAGAAAAATTGAGCAGATGTTTCTGGTTTGTACTTGATGGATAATATGGTGAATGAAAGGAAAAAAAAAAAAAAAGGAATTTTCCTGAAGACACAAAGGAGCCAGCCCAAGCTACTGCTGTTTCCAAATTAACAGGCCCAGGTATTGAGCAGAGAGCTGAAGATCTCTCTGAACCACCGAGGTCTACTTTTAGCATGTCTCAGAAAGGAGGAAAATTTTAAAGGGAGGTAGGACTGCCAGCTTATTTTGTGTATGTAAAAGGGTAAGGGGAATGCAGAAAGGGCAACAGTGACTAGACATCTTACAGATTAACAGATGGTATAAGCCTATATATATTTACTGCCAGTTAACTGCTGTAAGTAAAATACATTTTAATACAGCACTTTGCCATGTAATACATTTGGAGACAAGTCATGGTGTTCAATCAAAAACAGAGGCACAGAGAAAAGCTTAGGGACCATCACAGGTAATTGCCTCCAGATGATTTCCCAATAGTCTGCAGTGGCAGAAAGGACTAATACATCCCTGAATGTTTAAACAGAAGACAACTGAAGAACAAAGTCAGTATCACCTCTAAGCCCAACATCGGTGAAACTGTTATTAGGCTGTTGTTTCCAGTCTAATTCAAGGAAGATGCGAAAAAGTGATGAGCAGTTTAAAGGAGAGCCACAAATGGGATTCACTAGCTGGGAAACCTGCCTTACAATGCAGGGCTTAAGGCATTAAATATATTTAGCTCAAGAAAAGCTTCAGCTGTAACTTGGTCACTGTACATACAGGTGAGAGAGATAGCTGTGGAGGCAGCTTTTCAAAGTTGTTGACAAAGGAAAAACAAGACCAAACAGATGGGAGCTGAAGTCATTTCAATCTGGAATAAGAAATCATTTACCATCACAGAGGCTATTTAAACACTGGAACAATTTTTCATTGAAGGTGATAGATTTCTCCCAGTGTAAGCCTTTAAAATGAGATGAAACACTTTTTAAAATACGTTCTTTAAACCATACATGATTTGAAGTGCTGCACAAGATTCACCCTCAATAGCCTGGAGGAATTACACTTCCCCTGCACTGACTTCAGTTTCTGCATATTACTTGCAGCTTTGCATGAGGATATCTTACCTATTTAAACATTATATCACAAGGCCAATGCAGACTCTTGAAAGGTTGAGGAATGATTTCTCTTCATCCCTCTTATGGCTCTACAAGATATTGGTGAGATCGGGATATTTTTTCTTTCCAAGTTCTGAAATTTCGAAAATTGTCTACAGCTAGAGCAAAGACTGCATATGAGGTTACTCAGCACTCTAACATGGTGCTGAGAAGCACCAATGTTTCTGTTTCAAGATTAAAATGCCCAGCAAATCTGAAGTCAGATATTTAACCTCAGCAGATAAAAATTTTACCTCGTTATTTTAGCTCAGCAGCTGCTTTAGAGCTTTTTGCCTACTCTGCAGCTTTGGTTCCTAGAATTATTTAGGCAAATTTCCCCTAATCAAGTCCTTACTAGTTAACAGAGTTGGTGTTCTGGGGACAACTCAACCTCTTCTAATTTCTTCTTTCAGTACACAAGCTGGAAAACAAAATGCTCAAATTAACCAAGTCACCAAGGTCAATTCAAGCGTACTTTGGTGAAATGTAAGGAAAACATCACATAAAAAACAGGAGGGGTGGGGGAAAAGATACATAGGTCCTTTCTGCTCTGAAACTGCAAAATAAAGATGCCCATACAGAGCCCTGAAGGTTTATGCACACATATAAAATGCATCTTTACAAATAATAGGAAAAAGACAAATCTTTTGACCCAGCACCTCTGTGAGCCTTACTGGAAATGCCATGAGAACGAGCATTCCATCAGCGCCGACACTGAAATGCTGTAATTATGCACTTTCAGCATGTTACTGTGTTTTGACAAAATTTAAGTTGATGGCACCAAGGACATTTCTACCACTCAAAATAGTTACTAAAATAATCTTGCGTAACACAAACCACTGGAAATACAGTCCATAAACTGGCTTCTCAAACAAGCTTAAAATGATCTTTTACCCTCGCCTTTCACCAGATGAAAAAAGGAAGAAAAGACACAGTGCAGCTGGTCACTGAGACGTCTGCAGCATTTGACAACCTGGGCCAAAATCTACTTTCATTTGCATGGCTAAATAAGTGCAGTAGTCCTTACCCCAAATCTCAGATGACTCCCCTAAAGCCGCTGCAGTGTGAAAGGTTAACAATTGGAGATATATTTTCTTGACTCAAGCAGAAAAAAAGGAGGGAAACAAGGAATGTCAGAGATGGAAACTGCATACACTTTATACATATTCAGTGAATCCTATTTACAAAAAACACTTCAGCTGCTACTCTCTATGTTTAAATACTCTATGACTGGAGAAAGTCAATACCTTTCTGCTTATCTCGTTCTTATTTATAACAGCTTATTACATTTTAATTAGTCCAATTGTTCTATTGGATTTCCAGGCAAAATGCGCTAAAAGCCCATGTAAGCAATACATATTTTACTAATGAACTGTGATCTACCACACTACCATTGGATTCTAGATAGCAGGTTTACTTCCAGATTTTCTGTGCTCAGTAACATTTCCTGCTTATTAATAATAAATATCCTAAACTACCTGCAGACACCATTAGAAACCGTGATTTTCCCCAACCAGCTCTTCCTCCAATGACAGCCAATGCAACTAACTACAAATGCCAATCATGAGAAGTAAAGAGAGAGGGAAAGCAGAACAAGCATAAGCAAGTCAGAAGCATCAACATCTGCAATTAATATGAAGGAAGGAAAACTGTGCAAAAACTATTACAGGATCTAAGCTGAAGTACAGTGAAACCAACAGAAGTCTTTCAACCTACTTCGAGGTCAGATGCTATCACACCAGTTCTAATCCGAGTCCAGGGCTAAACAAAATTCCCAATTCAAACACACCTATATCATGTACAGTGGTAGCATATAGTACCCACCTGTCAACGCCATGTGCACCTCTCATCTTTGAAGACTGTGCTTCTGCATGGTTGGTATTTACAATATGAAAATAACCAAGGGTTGGAAACCCAATCGTATGCCACGGGGAAGGAAACTTAACTCCTTAAGTTTTCATAGCAAAGGGGAAGTAAATATACTTTTCTAGTAAGAACATCAATATCAGGCTACAGCAAACTAAAGGGAAAATCCCACAACTAATGCTTTGATGGCTCCCAAATACCTGTCTAGATAATCCAGTCACATATGTTTGAAATAACCTACAGAAGAACTTATTTACGAGCACATAACATAATGAGTTCAGCCCTGTGTCTGCTGTGGAGCTGTGATACAGTTAAAAACTACAACTCTATTCCTGCTGGATAATCTGCTTCTTCATAACATGTTCTGTTAGCATCAGCTTCCTTTTTAAAAGTCACTGCTCTTGTTTCCCACTGCTGAAATTCCAAATACCCAGGATTGTATCTCTGTTTAGTGACCTACCCCACAAATGTGTTACTAAGCTTAATTAGTTAATGTTTGTTCATTGCTATATAAATTCTAAGCAGTGCTTTTAAGACTGGTGTGAAAGTTGTAATTTGCTGGCTAATACCAAATTTCTGCAAGAGTTGTTACATATGCAAAAGACATTCTGCTCTCTACTCCCAGATCCGTGGTTGTCACAGTGATTAAAACTCCATGTTTCCTAAACAATTAACTAACATAGTCTATTAAATCTCATTTTATTACTTTGAATGGATTGAGATGGTACAATAATCCAGCTCGGAAGCAAGACAGAATTTACATATCTCTTTCAGAAAATAGATGAGACATAAAATGAACGACATGGTGGATAAAACCAAATCCTAGCGTGTTCTCAGTCTGTTTTGCATTTGATTTTCTCTGCTGTACTATAAACAAGTTTTAGCTGTGATAGACTCAGATTATGTAGAAACCAAAGAGAGAGAAAGCTCTCTAGGCTACCAAAACAATTCACTTCAAACAGAACGAACACATCACTCAGTATGTTTTGACAAATTTAAATGTGCTATCAGCTCAAATGTTTGTTGTCTTTGACTAGTACTGCTGGAGACAGTACTGCATATTGTGTGTCCCATGCTGCAACTTAAATTCAATTTTGTGATTTGGAAAGTTTTTCTGTTAGTGTTTCAAATGGAATATATGACCTGCAATTCATTTATATTTCCTATGTAATTAGTAGCTGGCAAGTAAAACAAATTAGGTGCTTGATAAACACACACAATTATATTTTCAAAGCAGTTGTATTTATGCTTGGAAGGAAGGACAGTTTTATGAATATGTAATCAAGGATGTAAAATTGGAAAGAAAACAAAATAGAGCATAGTTAATTTGGTGGTAGCGACAAATTAACACTATGCCAAGCCCCCTGCACATGCACTGCCCTGATAAACTTGTTATTGGCAAAGGTTCACTCTAAGAGGAGCTTGGTAATCCTTCTTCTGCATTTGCTCTTCTTTATTACTCCTTTGAGAAAATATTGTTTATAAAATAAAGATCTGCACAAGCAAAGATAACAAAGTCCCCATTTCCTGCCTAACCTGTTTAATAGCTAACAAGGTGGGAATATATAGCTCTTTCTATTTCCTTTATATATTTGGCTACAGGTGTGTGCTGCACACCAGTGATTACCAAGCATTCATGAGCAGCTGTGCCTCCAAATGAAAGATGAAACTGAACTGAAAGTTTGTTTGAAATGGAAGCAAAAACCTGGCAGATGGCAGCGTCCAGAAATAGCACCACTGAAACTGAATTTTTTGTGCAGCTCCTGCTCCAGAGCACTGGTGAGAACAGGGGGGAGGACGACTCAGCAACGATCTACAGGGGTAAAAGGGGAAAAATAAAAAGTAAAGGCAGTTTTAGGGGGAAGGAAACCCACAGAGGGGATGAGAAGAGGAAAATTAGCTTCAGATGTCAACACCTAAAAAAAGAACAGAAACTTAAAGAAGGATCTATTAGCAAAAGGAAAGGATTACGAGTATCTATGAGCTGGGTTTATTCCTCGAGCAAAAGAAAAACTAGTGGAAGCATATGGAAAAAAGAATCATTTAGAGAAAGGAGATGAAAACTGACCAGCTGTCAGGATCAAGCAAAGAAAAATTTAAATCTTAATAAGTTTATCTTAATATACTTTCGATATATTGTGGAAAGTCACACTTTCTTTGATATATTGTGGAAAGTCATTATGCTGAAACCGATGTACATCTCAGCTTTCAAAGCAATGTGGGGTTAAAGGCATATGCCAAAAGGAACACTCAATAGATTCATTTTAGGTATTTTGCAAGAGAAAACTGTGACCTTTATTTTTATTTTATTTTTTTTTTAGCAAACTAATATGAAAATGAGGAGAGGAGGAATCCCAAACAGAACATGCAGCTTTGTTAGGTAACTCTGTGAATGACGGAGCACAGCAAACCACAATATCCAGGCAAAAACACGTCTCCAGAAGTGTGTTTCCACTTGTGCGCAGGCTGCACACACTCGGGGGTGGGCTCCGGGACTGAGGCTGCACGTTCGGCTGCCGCAAGCTGCGTGTCTGCCGCAGACACCGAGCAGGCACTCGTGGCGAGTGGCTCCGCAGTGCGCTCCATGTGGTTTTCACCAAGGTGGAGCTTTTGGGGTTGCAGTGCCACTAGCAGAACCCGTGTTTCCCTTACACAATCCTGTTTATGGCTGACTACAACTTTGTGTAATTATTTGAGCTGAAATTTCCCAGAAATGGCCTAAAGCTGAATTTGAGAGGAAATGCCACCAAAAAGTGGCTCAGCCTTTGGCCATTCCCCATTGGACTGACACTACACCCTCCCTCCAGTGATGGCAACGCCTCTGAATATCACAGTGGTCTTGTAAGAGCAATTCATCTTTATCAGGGATATCGGCTTTTGCCTTTGACATATTCATGCATAGCTCCACTCTGCAAGGCCTAAGTCATTCTCAATAAGAAGGTCTGAAAGCGTCTAAATCACATTTCAAAATGGGACTTTGCCCAGGAAAGTCACAGAAATCTTCAGAAAAAGCACATAACCACTTCCAGTTTGATTGATTAGCATTAAACGAATCCTATCGCTGCTTTCTAAGTAAGGAGGCCAGAAGAAATGAGCTGCTCTCCATTCACTGTGCAACACACAAGGTGGAAAAATATCGTGTGACAGAGTAATTAGAAACTGTAAATTAAGATCCCATCTGGATGTAGGAGTAACCTAAAACTTGAACGTTCCACTTTAGAAATGTCTTTTTCATTTAATATTGTCTTTTGGCTGCAACTGATGTCAGACCATTCAGTAGTCTGAAATCAGCAAAACCATAGGGCAGATTATTCTGATGACTTTAAGAGATCTCTAATCGCGCTGCTGCTATTCTGCATCTCGTTGTTTAGGGAAAGCTGGCAACCTTGCCTCCCTGACAAAAATTGTTACAGATGATTCAGACGAGTTGCTCATGACAACCACTTTGTAAAAATCTTCTAATATGAGTCACTTTATGATGATTCATTTACTTTTTCATCATTTTAAAACAAACTTCCCTGTATGAAAAAGTTGAAAGGCCTTGTTGAAGAGACAATTTGCAGTTGCAAAGCTCTGGTTTTTATTAGAGAGAGAATTGCTGCTTTGCCAAAACAAAGCTCTTCTCAGCAATTTTCATCTATTTCTAGCCTTGTAAACCAAGCCTAATCTGAGTGCAATGTTGAAAACCGTGACATCAGATATTCTGCAGCATGGGTGGGTTACTAGGCGACGCTGCAAAGTTCTGCAATATTATCCAAAATCCCAAGCTTTCCCAAAACTACAATCATTATATTGTATTCACCCATCAAATAAATGTCTGGTGCAATGAAGTAAAAAAACTTGTGAAAAGTTTCTTTTTCCCATCAACAGATTTTCTTTAAATGTTAATTCTACACATCTTAAATCGCAACTGATGTTTTGCTAAGGAACTGTAGGGTAACCGCTTTACAAAATTGGGAGCTATTGAGACCTATTGATCAGGGTTTTCTATATTAGACTTGAGGTCTATTATTTTTTTTTAAATGTCCCCAGAAGACCAGAATTCTGACCAGTCCTTAAGAGAGAGCTACATTGGAAGTGACACACACATATACCTACAAAAAAAAATATTGTCTTAATATATTTAACCAATCATAGCAGCTATGTGGAAAAGTTGGCAAACTTATAACCAAGGGAATCCCCCTAATACTGGGAAATTTCACTCATGTTTCAACTCCCTGAGAGCCACCGTCTATGATTCCCACATGAATAGTCATACACAGGTTAGCAGAATTCTGTAGGGACCAAAACCAAAGAAAGTTGTCTTCATTGCTGCTATACTAATGGACTTCTGAGTCAATAGCATGGATTAACGGGCCTCTGCTAAATACGGAGAAGCTAAACAGACAGCCCTAGGTTGAGGGAGGAAATTAAATTACTCCTTACAGTCAATTAACAATAGGAGTGTGACAGGAACACCAAAACCAAGGGAATATAAAGTCAAATTTGAAACTACTTCCTCATCAAACGCTGCTTTCCCAAAGGATATGTGATTGCAAAACAGCAGAAGATTTTACAAATTGGGCATGCTTTGCTCTGCAGTTGCTAGGTCTCTGGAGGGAACTGAGGATATTCTTTCAGGAACCCAGATTTTGTATATCACATTTGTAGGTTAGAACTGTGATGCCTGGGTAGAAGAGCCTGAGACTTCTGAAGAGGCCAAAAGAAATGAGCTATGCAAATGTCATTCAGAAAAATCTTTTTTTCTTTTATATATTGTTATTATAAAACAATGATCTAGTAGCCCAGGACTGGGAGATTTTGCCAAAATGTTATTATAAAACAAATAAATAACCCAATGTTGTGCAATGTGCAGATCTGTACAATCAGTCATTCCAAACGGATGATCGCACAACCTAGAAAGGGCAAAATCCCTGTCTTCCATTTTACATAAATTAGTGTTTTGTATTTATCCAGTAAAGCAAGACTGAGTAATGTATTATTATAATAAACTTGTGGAGAAGCTCTGGAGTAAACTCTCTCCCTTGTTATATTTGTGCCATTCTAGTGGCTTCACAGTATTTTCCATGTGTCCGCATTTTCTCAGAAATTTCGATTTCAACTCTTTTGTGATATTTTATTAAGAAAGCAGAGTTTTCTCCACATTCCCACAGGGCCCGAACTCTAAGCTTCAGTAAAATTCTCCAAGTCTCCCTCTACTAAAAGCAGTAAGTCACACTTCCACACTGTACCTATTTAGGAAAGAAATGTACAGAAAACCTGGTACTTGTGAGTGATGTGAAAGAAGAGCATTAGCACATGGTTCTGGAGATCTTTCTGGCAAAACTGTTCAGCTATTCCATAATAGCTATTAAAGGCGAGTACTGTTCTTTCTTGTTTGAAAAATATTCTCAACTAGAGCTTGCTTTCTGCCTCCAGCAGCGTGTTTCCCCTCAAGCCTGTTGATACAAAGTGCTGTCTATGAATATGCTATTTTTCTTGGTATCTGCAATACCCATGCTAACGGCCTGAAGCAAAAGGAAGAAAAGATGATGAAGGTGTTTCAAACGTTCTCCCTAATGGTCAGAAAAACCAAGCAACAGAAGAACACAGCACTGACTAATAAATGGAACAAGGTAGACACCCATGAATACAATGACACACGTAGGTAACTTTACCTGGCCCACTGATATGCGCTAGCATTAATCAAAAGCAGAATTTTATACCTCTTTAAGTTCATTTCTGATTTCACTTACACCAAAAATATAGGCATTCTTGTTGTTCATGCAATGCCTCTCCAAATCTTTAACAAATTCAGCCACAATCAGCTTCCTGTCAAAACCAAAAATGTTTACATCATAAGTTTTTTCTACCTCTTCTTTTCTCCCTCCCTAAGCCATCAGTCTCCTGCCTCCCAGATGTAGCTGGTGCAATATCTATAAGCTCCAGCCCTAGGTTGTAGGGTAGCCAAAAATTTAGGTATTGTTCGAGAGCAGTAATGCTCTCATAACTTAACAAAACCCTTTGCGAACACTCTCCTTTATTTTGTGTCATGCATCTATTTATCAGTGAGATACCTAAAGATAAGATACCTTAAGAGATACCTAAAAAAAACCTCCATACATAAAAACACATTTCAACTTTCTGTTTGCTCGGACATACTTTATTGGCCACGTAATAAAAGTTCTAGGCAGAGCCTAAAAAGTGCAATGGGAATTAACTCCGTGTGCATTGATTGCTAATCTAAAATATGTCTTTTTTCACCCTGTATAATAATTCTAAAAGACAATTTCAAAATACTGTACTTTATTACTATGCCCCTCAGTTCCTTACAATTTTATTCTTTGAGTATCGTCAGAGTCACATCTGGGTTGTTGAACGACCAACCTGTAGGATTCTAGCAGCCAAATTCACATTTAAGATTTCTGTCAACAGCCGAGGCTCACCCATTGTAGGGTACACACTGAAATCAGCATATACGACTGAAACGCGCTGCTAATGTGCGTGACTGCAATCCAGTGTATAAGCTGTGACACCCTTAAACTTCCTAAACTCCCAAATTTAACAGAATTTTTAATTTCCTCTTCTGAGTATTGATAAATCAGTATCTGTTACACTATCTGCTGACCTGCTGCACTATCCCAATTACCCACAGCTACTCCACACCTGATGGTAGCATTCTTATCTGCTGCTAACACAACACAGTAGTACATTAATTTCACCTCTAGACAATTAACCCCCTGTCTGAATCATTTTTGCCAGATTGAAATTTCTCAGGGACTCAAAATATTTTATTAAAGGTTTCACAGGCTAAATGCTAACAGCCCTAATTCTCTTTTTTGTTGAGTTCCCCCAGGGAGGAATAGAAGAGTCAATTCAGCTGACTAGCCTTTGTTTTCAGAAGCTGACGATATCAAAGAGGGCTGTAGATAGTGGATATAATCCTACAATACGAGATGTTTTGATGTTCAGCTCTAAGTGAAGTGGATGCCTAAGTTATTAGTGTACGTAATAGTTGCCCCTTGCATTGAACTGTGTAATTAATACAGAAATATGAACTCACTAAGTTAAAAGTTAAATAGCACCAGCATAAAGCTTGATATTAATGTCGCTTTCATTAAATATCAAGAGGAAGAAAAAGCATATTGAGATCCTTTGATTCTCTTCAACTACTATTATTCTCTCAGTGTCTTGCAGTAGAGTATTACTAGCGTATATGATATGGTACGCACTGGATTTGCTATCCTTCTATTATACACTTTAATATATTTCAATTAATGTGATAATCATCTAATTTACTTCACAGTAGTTTTATAAATAGCAATACTGTCTGATAGATCCGCAGAAGATCTGGTGGAAATTATCTCAAACTGTGTGAATTCTCTTGCAATATACAGGCAAAGCCATGCCATATATGCAAACGTCTTGCAAATCCCATCCGAAACCACTCTGAAAATAGAAACTTATATTTTGTTACAACACTTTCGTAGTGTAATAAGTTCACTTGCCTAATTCATTAAAAAATGTCTTATCCAACATCCTGAAATTAGTGCCTTAGAGAATTTGAACAATTCATCGAGAGCCACAATGAAAATCTACTTGGACACCAAACTTTGCATATTCAGTATTGGGAAGGGAAATAGATTCATGGGTGAAAGATCATTTCTCATGAAAAATGCCCTGAAAGAAGAATGAACCTTTTCTGAACATCATTCATTATTCTCTAAATTTGGGGCTGGCAGCACCAGCAGCCTAACTAGATTCACATCAGAACCTGAATTCGTTGAGACCTCTTCACAGAAAACTAGCGAGAAGCCAATGGGATGGCGATCAGGATCAGATTCTGTGTATTAAATTGCAGGACACAATACTCAAACATACATGAAGATACAAGACAACTGAGATAGCAATCTGCCTCCCTCTAACCACCCGGGCAGTACGGTGCAATGGGAGCATCTGCAAAACATAACTGACTCACCTGGGCATCTTAAAGGTACAACTCCCCAGAGGATGAAGGCTGTCACTGAAGACTAGTCTGGCAGAGTCAAAGACACTTTTATTCCATCAGTATTGTCAAGGATTTGCGAGTTTGTTTTTAACAGAATCCTTGAAAACTCAGATAATAAAGGGAACAAATCTAAAAATCTATCAGCTATATAAAATATTACACAACACCTGTATGTAAATCTAAACACAATCAGAACACAACATCTAAAATATAATATGTAAGCAGTCATACAGTAACAGATTACAGCATTACGGGTGAGAGCTCCAGTGAGCCAGCTCTTGGAGGTGGGCAGGAGGACTGGAAGGTAACAGGCAGACAGATTCACTGGGAAGAACGGATGAGGAAGGATCTGCCTCTAATACACCAGTTTGATGAATATCTTGTACTAAAGCAACTTTAGAAAATTTACCACAGTAGAGAAAAATATTGCAACTTTTAAATGGATTGTACTAAATGTCAAATGCAATGACTGCGTTTTAATGCACAAATGTTTAATTAGACCTACCTTGCTT